>NC_140937.1:80156759-80756759 GCF_014529385.1 Adiantum capillus-veneris
ATGGACTCGGCCTACATGATTTTGAGCTTCAAAATCTGAACCACCACCTTGTTGTTCATTCCTTTCAATCTCCAGCTCTTTTGATGACTCTTCGAATTCTTCAATGACTATTGGACCTCTCTTCTTTCCATTTGATGGCCATGTAGTTGTTGTGTTTTAGCTTGGACGTCCCCTAACCATGCTAGGAGAAAGGCTATCTAGAGACTGATTGATGGTGACACTTACGCCCCCCTCAATAAAACTACAAGTCAAAACAATAGTGAGGGCACTGAACACCAACTACGATCACGTTCTTTACATAAGAAGAAAATAACTTACCGTTGTATGCTTCCGCCTGGTTTTCGGAAAACTCACCATCAACATAATCTAAGAACCATGGAAAGTCTCTCCACGTATCCTTACCATGGAGCTTGTCTTTCCACTTGTCGGGATAGATCCCACTCTTCTCTCTCTCAGACGCCACCCATGGATCATTGGGACGCTCGGAGTACAAACTCCATAAGATTTTCTTGAGGGCACCCACCCACCATTTACAATATACATTATTGACTCATGTGATCAAAGCATACAATATGAATCATACACACTGTGCATGCATAGTGCAACTACTCCTTCCATTGTGTGTGGCTTGTATGGTTTTCTTCCATCACACAAAAGCTTGTCTAAGTGATCTTCTCGGAAAGATTACAATGCCTCATCAAGAGATAGGCCATAATCGTGTGCAACATATGTATGGAGCTTCTTCATCGTTGAGTTTCCACCTCCATCTTCTCCTCCAAGCTTTGTCTAAGTGATATTCTCGGAAAGATTACAATGCCTCATCAAGAGATAGGCCATAATCGTGTGCAACATATGTATGGAGCTTCTTCATCGTTGAGTTTCCACCTCCATCTTCTCCTCCAAGCTCAACACACCTCTGCACTTGAAGCATTAGCAACGTTGCACTCATATGTATGAATTTGTTCTCTAATGTTACTATACTCACCTTTTGAATTGCCACCAATAGATGTGCATTCTTAGCCATTACAAAAATAACTTCTCTTGTATTGGAATAGACACCTTGGTCATGGAAACCTCATCCTTGCCCAATGTTTCCACCAAACAACATTTCCCATAATGCTTCATTGGATATAGCATTAGATAATCAGCAAAAAATCCAATACATTCAAAAGTAAAGAATACTCACCCTGCAAGGCTTATGCATGCATGTGCAACCTTGGACACTTTGAAGTGGGTCATTTTGCACCCCTTATCTCCCTAACCCACAAATGCAATACACTTTCAAAAGAATTCTATACTATTCTTTGGATTGGCCATGACAACTATCTTCAACCCCTTCTGGATGAAGAAGTTCTTTGTCATACTTAGAGCCATGTCATAGCTTGCTTTGCAATCTGTTTCTCTTGAAGGATACGCTCTTGTGTCCTTTGTAGGCAAGTTCTACGGTTTTTGGCAATACATTACATTGAAATCCTCCTGCAATACTCAGCATAAAGGTAGATTAAATTTTAAACAATATATATTCAAATCATCCAATGCATATATACTATAATTTACACTCACCTTCCATAGTAGCTAGTAGAGTGACGAAACACTTTCTTGTGTGTGTGTGTGTGTGTGTGTGTGTGTGTGTGTGTGTGAGAGAGAGAGAGAGAGAGAGAGAGAGAGAGAGAGAGAGATGAAATGAAATGATATATTAACGTCTTTGAAAGGTCAAAGTGACCTATGAGACAGAAGAGTTTACTAATGGTGAATCTGATACAATGTCTGTGTAAAAGACTGAAAATTTGAGAAAATGAAAGTGAACTGAGCTAAAGTGAAATGGAATGAAATGAAATGGGATGAATTGAAAGGAAATGAAAGGCTGAGATGCTAGAATCAAGATCCTATCCTATGATATCTAGCATCGGTCTTTGGCGGATCTCATTAATGTCCTCCTTAGTGAGTACTCTGATTGGGCATCTCCCATGTCGTGCTAGAATAGTCTGGACCCTTTGGTGCATGTTCCATCAATGTCTTGATGAACCTTGCAATCATGGGCATCTAGATTTCCCTAGCTGAGTGGTTCTATCAGTAAATGTACCTTTTGGTACAGGTGGACTTTGAAGTCTGCTATGATGCCTGCTCATCTAAATATCGTGCATATAGTCTAAAAAAATCAGTGATCTCCCTTCGTGAGTGTCTCCTACTATCTGGTATCCTCAAGAGGCTCTCCCTATGTCTACACAGCTCCAATAAAAATATCCCAAGGCATCTTTGATCTTGGTATCTCATAACATTCACCATTGGTCCAGAACCCTCTCTGAATAGTCAGTTGAAATGGCCTCGTATCTCATAGTGGACTGGGTAGTGACAGATGTGATGTAACTTTGTCTGTAGCTCTATAGGGCATAGTTGACAAATCCTGGCCTCCGCTGATACTCCTCTAGATCTACCTGTCTCAATCTCTAATTGATGTGATGATGTGCGCATTTCTCCAATATTACATCGTAATGCATGGGATATATGAGTGTCCATGTAAGCAGGTTTGATCACCAAGCCATCCTCTTTAAGCTCAAGGAGATTCTCTCTGTAGAAAGACATCTTCGTGCCAAGCACATGCATAGGATGTATCCATGTCCTCCTAGTGTCTAATTGAATCAAGTCCTATCTGATAAGCTAAGTGATCTCAGTCCATGTGAGAGATAAGGAGGGTGCGTCTAGTGAATACTAGAAAGGGGCTAGTCTATCCATGTCAAAACCATGCAGCTTGAACCAAGTTGTCATCTGTGCATACCAACAAGAGGTGTCTCTCTGCGAGGTAAGATATCGAGAAGACTGTAAAGCTAGATGGGCATATCTGTCTCTGGGGAGATCCCTGATATTGTTCATAAAAGAAAAGGATCTGGTGAGTGCGTCGATGACCAATGGTGAAGCAGCGAGCTCTGCACAGATAGTCTCATGTGGTGTGGAGGGCTTGGCCCTAATCATCTGAGAAATCATAGATACTAGAGGCCTCTCCAAGCACTTACATCCATCAGTACTGTCGGCTCCCCTATGGTAGTCCATTGATGGCCCCCAAATCTGCACCACATAAAGCATAGCTGATGTGACGAAATTATAAAAAATCCATAGTTTCATTTGAGGTTCTTGAAACTTAACATGCAAACACATCCTCTCCATCTTCTGCGAGCAGAAGGCAACGTCATCTGACATCAAGGTTTTCTCAGTTTTCTTCTTTGTTTAATTAGTACAACAGTAAGACTAGGCGGTAGGAGAACTTAATGAGGTAATCAATAGGTTTCATTTTGTTGACACTTTTTTCAATATATATGCTCAACGGCTATGCTATGAAATAGATATGTATGTTGCCGTGCAAATTTTTTTTCCATGCTTGTGCAATTTCAGCACTCAAGGCACAAGCAAGGCTTGTGAGCATAACCAAAAGTATGATATTTTTGTTTTTGAACACACGATGTGCAACAACCACTCATAATTAAGCAAGATTTGAGTGAGAAATGATATCATTTAAAAGCAAGGATTCTTTCCATGCCTGGCAAAGGTTAGGGCATGGTAGTGCTTAAGAATCTCATGGAGATTGGCATGGCCTATTGCTAACCTTGCTAAAGGAGGCACAGGTACTCTGCAAGGCCGACCATTAACTACAATTCTAGGAAGTTGTCCAACAAGTTGATAGGGATTGAGTTCTAAGATATCACGGGAGCAAGGCTTCATCTACAAATCTTCATGATAACGGTAATCAAGCCCAGCAGGTACAAGGTATATCTATTGCAAGTATTTTTCCGTTTTTCAATACATTTTACAATTTGACAAGTTTGATTATTTGTGAATGCTCTACAAGGTTGACTTTCTTTTGTCATAAAATCTAATATCTAACCAGACGAAATGGTTTTCTCATATTAAACTGATTATTTAATGTGGGATAATAAACGGGAACAACTTAGGGTTAGAATATAGACATGTACTTACAGATCTATCTCAACACGGGGCCAATGATAAAGGGGTCCAAATGAAGATGGTCTGTCAAAGAGCAATGCTACCGAATGGAGCTTAAAAGACCTTAGGGTTAGCTTCATTAAAGACCTCCAAAAATTAGTGTTAAAAAGTTCTTTGACCTTACGCAAGCTAGGGCTAACCTCGAGGTGGGAATCGTACCCAAGCATGAGGTGCTGAGACGCTTAAAGTGGTTGTGGAAACCTTGCTCAAAGCTTGAGGGGATTTTTATTCTTAAATGACATAGGTTAATGTTAAATTCAAAGATAAGTTCTCAAGAGGCATGAACATCCATGCTTGATTGACTAAGGCTTGAAGTATTCAATTCAAAACAAATGACTTAAGAAGCATAAAAGACACATGCTTGCTTGATTGAATAAGTCTGTGAATTATTCCATTCAACCAAATGACTTTATAATCATAAAAGACACATGATCAAATGATCCTCCACATGTTGCAAAATGACTACAAAATGGACGTACCTTCCCACTATAGAAAATTCACGATACAAGACAGAAAGATATTGATAACACAACCCATAAGAGAGTGAAAGAACAAGGAGTCATATGATGGGCCAAAGGACACAAAGAAGATAGACTTAGTAGCACCAAGATAAGATCCAAGGCTAGTCTATATAGCAACTGATATGAGTCCAGAAGAAGAAGAGAAGCTCATAAGTCTTCTCAAGGAGTACAAGGACGTGTTTGCTCGGTCATAAAAATACCTAAAAGGAGTAGATCCGACAATATGCCAACACATGATTCCATTAAAACCTGATGCAAAGCCTAGTTGACATAGACTATACACGTATAATGATATGTTTGCTAAGCGCATCAAGGAAGAGATTGATAAACTGAAGGAAGCTGAGTTCATCTATGAGATAGAACACACCGATTGGGTATTTCCAATTGTGGTAGTGTCCAAGAAGAATGGTAAACTTTGAGTGTGTGTCAATATAAAGAAGGTTAATGCCACTACAATAAGGGATAATTATCCCTTACCTATCACTAACACCATGTTATAGAATGAGCGGCAAGCAAACAGGCATATTTCTTCTTAGATGGATTCTTTGGCTACAGCAAGCTTGCAATCAGCTAGCTCCAAAATATCAATATAAGATGACATTTTCCACAAAATGGGGTATGTATGCATATAGAGTCATGCCCTTTGGATTGACTAATGACTCGAAAACATTTCAAAGATTAATGGTACATGCCTTTAACACTAGAATCGTAACCTAACAGGACATAAAAGTGTCCTTTCAGGGTTTTGGGAAAAATTTCCAAAACCATAGTAGATCCACTCATTTTGAAAAATCCTTTCATGAGCTTATAGTTCAATAACTACTACATATGGAAAAAATGAGAAACTTGTAATTTTTCTCATCCCTTGGTCACTACAAGCCTCCAAAGTTGATGGACCAGTGCATTTTGCCCAAAACAGCAATTTCTTACGGTTGATTGCATATAAATAAGAGTGGGGATT
Organism: Adiantum capillus-veneris; assembly: GCF_014529385.1. Lineage (NCBI taxonomy): Eukaryota > Viridiplantae > Streptophyta > Polypodiopsida > Polypodiales > Pteridaceae > Adiantum > Adiantum capillus-veneris. Next base: position 80,162,238 of record NC_140937.1, read on the forward strand.
TTTGTAGGAAAATGCCCCGTTAACTTCAATGGGTTGGTGACCAAAGCATATGGTTGATTTTAACTCACTAATTTTTTTTTGGGCAAAAAAAAAGGTACAAAAAGTTGCATTTTTGCCATTCTGCGGACTTATCATCAAAGTTTCTATAGTCACGCTCAATACAGATACTATATACATGTTTTCTTAGTTCCCTTTGGGCCTTTGTATTCAAAAGGAGCCATGGAGAATGCCAAAAGGATAATGGATCTCTTACAATTGGAACCTTTGGGGCAATGATAAAGTGCTAAATACAGCAAACATGAAAAAACTGGGTTTAGCATTATGACCTCTAGAAACCCATCGAAACTACTCAATATCTAGCCAAGTTTGTAGTCTATGATTAGATATGGTTGCTACCTACAAAGTACACACAATTGGCCTAAGAAACTATCAATATTGAGAAAGTTATACTTGCTCCTCTAAAATGTATTGTATTCTTCAGCAATCAAAAAACTCAACCATCATCATATACTATGCTATATAGCATATTAGGTCCCCCAAAACTCAAGGAAGATTAGCTTTATGTTATACATTACACTTACACAATCAAAATTAAATTTGGATATCAAGAAAGCCACCAAAAAAATCATAAAAGTGCTAATTTTGGCCAAAAAACAGGATTATGCAATTATTGTAAATTGGTCATAACTTTCAATTTTAACCTTTGTCTCTCCCTACAAGCATCAAAACATGTTGAGAACTATGAAGGCCTAACTTCTAGCCATCTAAACCTCACAAACATGAAGTTTAGAGTGGTATAGTTGCCAACAATTGAAAAAAAGCCAAAAACAGGACCCGTTTTTTCACACAGTTTAGGTTCAAAAATGTTGTGCAAGAGTAAGGTTAATGGTGAGATCGATACTCCAAAAAAATGCTAAGTTTTTTTCAGCTCATAAGGCAACTTTGTGGATATATAGCACCTAGAAATTCATTTTCATACTCTTCAAATAATTCAAGCAAAATGGTCACTTAACAGGACACAAAAGTGTCCAAGGACATAAAAGTGTCCTGTTACCATTCTAGTGTTAAATAACTTGAAAATATTCTTGGAAATTTATTTGGATGATCTATGTGTACACCCTCTCTTGAGAGACGAGCATACAAAACACCTCAAAGAAGTATCCTTCGAAAAGTGCAGGACGTATATGATTTGCCTAAACCCAAAAAAGTGTGTATTCATGGTTAGACAAGGTAGAATCTTGGGACATAATGTCTCAAGAAACAACATATCTACAGATATGGATAAGATAAAAGTGATTGTAGAAATGCCTATACCAAACAACACAAAGTAGGTACAATGCTTCATGGGACACTGTGGTTATCACAGGAGGTTCATTCACATGTATACGGTCATTGCTCAACCCCTGCATAAACTTATAGTAGTCTTTGAATGGACGGAGGAGTGTGAGGAGACATTTCAAAAGTTAAAGAAATCATTCATATCCGCTCCAGTACTAAAAGCACCAGATTAGGATAAGAAATTTCATGTTCACATTGATGCTTCAACATTTCCTATAGGATGTATCTTGGCTCAGCCAAGAGAAGAAAATATGGATTTCCTAGTCTAATATGCCAAGAGACAGCTTAACAATGTTGAAAATAACTACACTATGCTCTTAAAACTTTTGGCATTATCTCCTTGCAAACTAGTTTGTGTTTTTCACTGATCATCAAGCCCTTTTATACCTTGTAAACAAACCATGCCATATCGGACACATTGTACAATGGTTTATCATATTGCTGGAGTTTGATATTACAGTAGTGGTTAAAAAAGGGAAGACACAGTTCATATTTCTAGATTGCTAAATTGAGAATCTCCAGAAGGCGTAGACGATGACATCCCTGATGCATAGCTTTTGAATGTTGAAATGGTACCCAGTGGTCTTAGGGGATAGACAATTTATTGTTCTATGGAGGATAATTTGATGGGACTGATCAAGAATCTAAAAGACAAATGGTTCAGCGGCTCAAGAATTTCCAACTAATTGGTGGACGTTTATATTATTTAGGCTCAGACAACATTTTACGATTACCAGAAGAGTACGATTGATATCTTTTAGAAGCACATGTTCAAGACTTAGCATTTCATTGCTCACAAACAAAAACATAATGGCACTTGAAACAATAAGGAGTTTATTAGCCAAATATATGTGTTGATGTCCATGAGTATGTTACTAACTGTGCTACATGCAGATCTACACCACCACTATAACATGCAACACTGTTTTAGGTAAAAATAACACAAAAATGGAGTCAACATATAATTAACTACCTATCAACGAACACATTTCCTAAAAGCACCGATGGGGGCTTTTCACAAGCCAAGCTCCCATACCCCTCTTCTCTCGTCCCCACCCCATGAAAACCCCCTCTTAGGGAGGGAGTGATAAAAAAACATTGGAAAAAGTAAGAAAAAAATAAAGTATGATTATGTAAATATATAAGAAAGGTAAAATAGGCCACCTCATGCCTACAGGGTAGCCCATCGCCACTTTGCCTCCTTTTTCTTCACTGTTGCCCCGCCGGGTGTCCCTTTTCCTCTCCTCCACTCAAAAGGTCAACCCCCTCTCTCTTCCCCTTGTCCTTTCTCCTTTCTCTCTCCCCTCAAGCTACCCCACCTCTCACCAATAATGCATTATAACTCACCAATAATGCACCCTAACTCACATGCAACTTACCCTATCTTCCAAAATAGTATACCCCACCCCCTCTTTCTCTCTCCTATCATATCCCATGACCCAAATACCCCCCTCTCTCTCTAAAGGGCGCCATGTCTCTTGTCTTGTAGCTAAATAACCTCCCCACACTCACACACACTCAGTTTCACTGAAAAAGGTGCCCACAGACCCATCCCCACCCGGTGGTTACCTGATTTTTCTTGTGTTCACACACATCTGCACACAGATTCACCTCTGAACACACTCCCCTCTCTCCCCTCTTGTAATTACTTTATTCTCCATGTCACCTCTCACTTTTTTTCATCTCTCTCTCTTAGTCTCTCTCTCATGAGACTGCTGTTCTGGCACATATACACACAGCCAGACAAGTGGGGCCCACAGTCACATGGCATATATAGATAATGATTTCTTCATTTCTAAATTCTAGAATTTCTCCCCCCTCCTCCCCTATATAAAGAGGGGTCACCATCACACTAAGGACACAACATCACCAAAGAACACACTATGCAGTGTGTGTGCCTAGTGCGCACACACACACCCACACCGACACCATCACCATCACCGCAATCACCATGCTTGTCTTGAGCATGACCTCTACACCCTTGGCTATGGAAGATGAAGGGCAACTAAATGAAGGATGATGGCCATAATCCTCGTGCGAGTCTTCGCCATCAACTCCCACCTATCTGCCATGTGCTCTACCACTCTCTCCCTTCTCGTTCCCCTACCCTATGCTCCCCATTTCATCGCGTAATTCTCTAAATAAAGCTTGAGGTTTTGTGAGTATGTTTTCTTGCAATGTTTTGCCCATGTGAGGTGTGCGGAATCGCCACCTAGTCTTGTGTTTTGGAGTGAGCTTGTGTATATGTGAAGGGTGTGCGGATTCGCCATCCTTTTGTGATGCCTAAGTACTAAGCCGCAACTTTGTTGTGGTGGTATGTTGTTTGCGTCCTAGCCGCTGAAGCTAGGTGGTGCCCCCTGTTTGCTTTACCATGACAGGCTCGAGGCGCGCCATTCGGTCCCCGGTGTTTTAGAGGCCGTCGGGGTTCGGGGTTCGCTTTGCTCCCGTCATTTGGTGCCCCCACTGAGGATCTTCTCATGAAACCCTTCAGTTTACAAGACTGAAACCCTTAAACTATTGTGAATGGATGAATGGCTAGCAGGATTTGCTAATTGGACGACAGAAGAAGAAGAGCTCCAAGCACAACTAGACGAACTCCGCATCTCCATCGAAACTTGTGTGCCAGGCGTAACGGTAATCGATTTGCAATGGGAGAGGCAACCAACACGCCAAACCTAGTGGATATACATAGGCCAAGTGCCAAGAAGAAGAAGGAGAAGGTCGAAACCATGTCCGCAACCTACAACCAACCCACAACAACAAAATGGAAGGAGCTCTACACAATAGAGAATCAACACTATTCTACTTTGAGAATCGGGTAACTCAAGTCACCGAGGTAATTATCACGGTCAGTTTTCAAGTCGCACCTGATGCTGCAGCACAGATAACGGAAGCATTGGCTCACACTCTCACTAGAGAAACTAGGGATCTACTGAGTTTGTTTTAGGAAAGAACACCACCCTCTCCCACAAGCTTGGAGAGTGACTAAGCACCTCTAAGCTTCACATGAATCAGTACAACCTACCTCAAGACAGATCACACATACCAACACGTGTACGCTCAATCAAGGTAATACTGGATTTGAAGGCTCACTACCAGCACGTCATTGACACCATGCTGGGTGGGGAGCAATTTTTTGAGGTTCTGGCATCAGATCAACCATTTGTCTTACCTTTGGTACAAGGCAATGTACCGTTTGAAGTTTTAATCTATGTCCTAGTATAAGAGGGTATACACGCCTCCTTGTAAAGAAGAAAAAATTTTTTGCAAGTTAAGCAGTGTCTTTCTAGCTCTCTCTCTCAGTAATCATGGCAAGTGTAGCATTTCCAACATTTAAAGGAAAGAAGGGGGAGGATTTGGTAACAGACTTCCTAGATGACTTTGAAGTAGCATGTGTAGTGAGCAACAAAGATACGGATGAATCCCGGGTTAGAATCTTTAAGCATCTCATGAAGCTAGAAGCTAGATCATGGTACAATGCACTTCCACAAGCAACCAAGGATGACTGCGAACCCTTAAAAACCGCTTTTAAGAGGCGCTTTGGGGGAGGTACCACTTCAGAAAAGTTGTGGGACAAGTTGAGAGACTTGAAGCAGGAGGGTCTTTTAGAATATGCCACCTATGAGTCCAAATTTGTGGATTTGTGGGAACGGTGGGTTGAGTCACTGGCTAGGGGGGAAGCTACACCCGATTTTCTAAAAAAAGATCGGTTGACGCATGGCTTATGGCCGCTTCTCAAGGAGAAGGTGAAAGGTAGATTCCCGGCTACGTACGAGTTAGCCGTTGAGATTGCTCGCCTTGAAGACAAGAAGCTGCGAATGAAAGCCAAAGAAACCGAGTCAACAGAATCAGGAACATCGCGTCGACCAGCAACTACGACAACCACCATTCCACCACCACCACCGGCTCTTGGGGTAAGAGATGACCAACAAGATATGTTGGCCCATATTACTGACCAACTGCAGAATTTGTCTGTCCACTTAATACAACAAGGGAGGGGTCAAGAAAGAGATCAAGACCCTGGAAGAGCACGACGACAAAACAGGGAGTATCATTGCTACAACTGTGGAGAAGACGGTCACGGTATGTACTACTGTCCCAAACCACGACAAAACTATAATAGAGGAGGTAGGAGGAACCAATTGTCACCCCCTAGAGAAAGAACACCCCCACCCCGAGCACCACCCCCACCAACACAAATTCTACGTCCACCCCAGACACCACTACAAGCATCCATCCCACCTCTTCCACCAGCCCCACCACCTGATCGCCTTGTAAACATCATAAGGCTAGAAGAGAAAGGAAAAGCCATAGTAGTGGATCCACCCAGAGCAAAGGAGAGGGACAAGGGTAAGGAGAAGGTAACCTTTTTAAAACCACTTGAAGCCATGACTGTGAAAAGAGCTAGGAGGGAGAAAGCTACACAATCAGATGATGAGAGAAGCATGAGAGGAGAAACTAGCAAGAGGCCATCCAGGCCACGACGGAAATTGGGCATCACCGACTTCCAGCTAGGGGAAAGTTCTAAGCCCTATGATCTAACATTGGATGTGGCAGAGCAAGGACCGAAGATTACATGGCCACAGCTTCTACATCTTGCACCAAAAGTAAGGTGACAATGGTCTAAAATGGTAAGTACAAGACGCTCCAAAACAAAGGTAGCCGGAGCAATTTCGGGATGCAACATGGATGACATCCTTCCAATTGTCGACGTAAACATAAAAGGAAAGAGGGTTGGAAACACCTACATTGATGGAGGTGCACAAATCTGTGTAATGAGCGAAGCTATGATGCTTCGATTAGGGCTCGAGGTTGACAAGCCTTCTCCATGCAAGGCAAAGATGGCAAACAACGCAAAAGTAAAGTGTGTGGGTGTGGTAAGTGCCGTGAAAATCAAAGCTTTCAACACTGAGGTAGAGGTAGATGTTTTTGTAATGCCTACTAAGGGGGAGGGCTATCCACTAATTTTGGGAAGGCCATGGTTGATGGCCATGAAGGAAAAACAGGACTGGGGTACTGGCCTTCTATGCATGACCGGTAAGAAAGGGGAGACAATCTACTACGACATGAGGATTGGCAAGCAGAAGCAAATGAATCCGGAAACATCGGCAGATGAAACCACTAGCGAATCTTCCAGTTCTGAGGAGGAGACCACATCCACCGACGAAAGTGACAGTTCCATTGATATGATGGGTATCATTATGAAGGATCCACAAAGGGTAAGCACAACTGGTGATCCATCACCAAAAGGGCAACCCAATGAAGAGGAGAGCAAATCACCTGGCCTGGGAGGAAGTAGGTTGAAGGGTATGTTGTCTACGGAATTAACACTTGAGGAGAAAGATAGTTTTTTGCAAATGTTGATGGGATTTCCTAACCTGCTCATTGACAACTATGAAAGAATCACAGGCATTACAGTGGTGGACATCATATTAAGCTGAAGGAAGGGGTAAAACCAGTTGTGCAAAAGCTACGACGATTGGGGGTCATACAAGAAAAGGCACTCTTGGCCGAGGTAAGGAAATTGCTGGAGGCGGCGGGATTCATCTATCATGTAGAAAACTCAGAATGGGTGTCACCCGTAGTGGTGACGCCAAAAAAAAATGGTAAGTGGAGGGTCTGTGTTGACTACAAACCACTAAATGCAGCTACAAAGAGAGACCACTTTCCTCTCCCTTTCTTGGATGAAATTCTGAATGAAGTAGCTGGTTTTGAATGCTATACCGTCTGTGATGGTTATTCTGGATACTTTCAAATACGCATAGCCTTGGAAGATCAGCTAAAAACCACTTTTATCACGCCATGGGGTTGTTTTGCATACAGGATTATGCCATTTGGTCTCACAAATGCACCTGCCACATTCCAAAGATATGTCACATATGTTTTTCAACCGTTCTTTGGAACATGCATAAGAGTGTTCATTGATGATTTTTGTATATATAGCTCCCGTATTTCACATTTAGAAAAGGCAACTGAAGGTTTGGCCAGGTTGCAGAGCCTAGGTGGGCAATTAAATGTGGATAAATGTCACATTGGGGAGAGTAAAGTCATTCTACTAGGCCATGAAATTTCAGCAAAAGGTATCAACGCCGACCCAAGTAAGGTGTCCGCACTCATAGCCCTACCTTCACCAACAACCGCACGTCAACTGGTCTCTTTTCTACAGAAGGTGAGGTACTTAAGTAGATTCATACATCTACTATCACAACTTGTTCTACCACTGCAACAACTCACTCAAAGATCAACTTTCACTTGGGACGAGGAAAGCGAACATCACTACAACAAGGTAAAGGAGGTCTTAGCCACTCTGCCAACTATCTCACCACCTAAGTGGGATGAAAAATTCTATGTCACCTCAAGTGTTGGTGATGACTTATTGGGGGCTGTGCTACTCCAAAAGGATACGAAGACATCTTTCATGAGGCCAATCTACTTCTCTAGTCGAATGATGATAGCAGGAGAGAAAGGTTTCACCCATGTGGAACACTTAGTCCTAGCTCTTAGATTTGCAACTACAAAGTTTAGGTCATATTTGCTGCCTAAGCAATTTGTGATTCTAACCACGGATGAAATATTTCCCTATGTTGTACAACACATGGATGTGTCTGCTAGAATTACTAAATGGCTAGTTCGTCTGCAAGAGTTTGACTACACGGTACAAGTAGAAAGCACGACAAGGGCAAGTTTGGGGGGACTCATGACCTACCAAGTCTTTGAAAGGAAGGATAAACAATCTAAGGAAGGAGAAGTCCGATTACCTCCAGTACCACCGATGGTAGAAGGAGCATACTCTCTCTACTTTGATGGAGCCTACAAGCGAGCGTCCGACAAAGCAGCTGTAGGCATAGTGGTCTTTGATGACAAAGGGACAAAGGTATTTTCGTTGGGCCAATTGTTAGATTCACATTCTAACAATGAAGCTGAGTATGCAGCACTAACCAAGGGTCTACAATGGTGCGTCTCGCAAGGTGTACAACGCCTTAATGTATTTGGGGATGCTCTACTTCTGGTAAGGCAAGTAAATGGAGCATGGACAAGCAAGAATCCTAGTTTAAGGACTCACTTAAGTGGTGTAAAAACCTTGTTGGGTAAGTTTGAAGAAGTTCAAATACACCATATCCCAAGGGCTCAAAACCAAGAAGCAGATGCCCTAGCAAGTGAAAGACTACAGGAAGTGGTGGTTGGAGCAATAAAACTAAAGCTCCCTCTATTTCAAGGAAGTGATGCCTTGCCTGACATCATGCATTTTTTGGAAACAGGGGAATGCCCATGAGATTTAACAAAGGGACAGAAGCAATGGCTGACGCGGAAGGCCACAAGGTATCGACTCATCAATGACGGTTTGTACTGTAAGGGTAAGGACCAAATACTCAGGAAGGTCCCTCTCTCTCAGGAAATCACGGGAGTAATTGCTAGCTGTCACGACGGGGTTTGTGGTGGTCACTTTGCCCTAGACATAACAAGTAGGAAAATCTTGCAGGCAGGCTTCATATGGCCTAGCCTCAACCGTGATGTACACCACTAGTGCAAAACATGTAAGTTGTGTCAAAAGGCCGGCACTAGGTCACTTATGCCTGAACCACAGACACCTATTCTTTCATATGGCCCATTTGAAAAATGGGGTATCGATGCCATTGGGCCATTACCGAGGGCCAACTCAGGAAAATTCTACATTATCATGGGGGTCGACTACATGACTAGATGGGCAGAGGCTACAGCCACCACTAGAATCACAGCGGTAGAGGTAGCTAAATTTATCTACGAGCACATATGCTGTAGGTTTGGCACACCTTTAGAGATCATCTCTGATAGAGGGCCAGGTTTCAGAGCAGACTTGGTAGGAGAATTAATGCAGAAACTGGGCATTACAAGGAGTCACTCTTCACCATATTACCCTCAATGTAATGGCCTAGTTGAAAAGGTAAATAGAATGGTTTCTAAAATTATTACCAAGTAGGTAAACAATCATCCTGGAGACTGGGATAAGTATCTACTACCAGCTTTATGGGCGTACAGAACTTCATTTCGTACATCCTTGGGATTCACACCGTATCATCTAGTATTTGGTAAGGAAGCAATCTTGCCCATTGAAGTGCAACTACAAAGTCTCAGAGTAATGACAAGCCAGCTTCAACAGCCCAACATGCATTTGAGAGATCACATCATCAACTTGGAAAGACTGCAGCTGAACAGAGAAGAAGCAATAAATTATTATGCAGCACAAGCAGAGCATAGACGGCTTAGCTTTAACGAGCATCTCCGGAAAAAAGAATTGAATAAAGGAATGTTGGTGCTCCGCTACGAAAATCGCTTCGACACGTGCAAGGATAAGAAACTCCTACTCCGATGGGAAGGTCCTTTTATCGTCAGGAAAAAGTATGCCAATGGAAGCTACCAACTTATGGAGGCTAATGAAAAACTTCATAAAACCAGGGTAAATGGTTGGTGACTTAAACCTTATTTTCTTCGATTTGACCAGGCTCCACCTATGGACATTCCAGATGAGGACACACCATCAGCCGCCACCTCCGACGATAATGATCAAACAGATGAGCTAGAGACATGAATGCCTCTAGCCAAAAGGGGAGGGCTAATGATGGGGCCTTTTCACAAGCCAAGCTCCCATACCCCTCTTCTCTCGTCCCCACCCCATGAAAACCCCCTCTTAGGGAGCGAGTGATAAAAAAACATTGGAAAAAGTAAGAAAAAAATAAAGTATGATTATGTAAATATATAAGAAAGGTAAAATAGGCCACCTCATGCCTGCGGGGTAGCCCATCCCCACCTTGCCTCCTTTTTCTTCATTGTTGCCCCGCCGGGTGTCCCTTTTCCTCTCCTCCACTCAAAAGGTCAACCCCCTCTCTCTTCCCCTTGTCCTTTCTCCTTTCTCTCTCCCCTCAAGCTACCCCACCTCTCACCAATAATGCATTATAACTCACCAATAATGCACCCTAACTCACATGCAACTTACCCTATCTTCCAAAATAGTATACCCCACCCCCTCTTTCTCTCTCCTATCATATCCCATGACCCAAATACCCCCCTCTCTCTCTAAAGGGCGCCATGTCTCTTGTCTTGTAGCTAAATAACCTCCCCCACACTCACACACACTCAGTTTCACTGAAAAAGGTGCCCACAGACCCATCCCCACCCGGTGGTTACTTGATTTTTCTTGTGTTCACACACATCTGCACACAGATTCACCTCTGAACACACTCCCCTCTCTCCCCTCTTGTAATTAGTTTATTCTACATGTCACCTATCACTTTTTTTCATCAACCCATCTCTCTCTCTTAGTCTCTCTCTCATGAGACTGCTGTTCTGGCACATATACACACAGCCAGACAAATGGGGCCCACAGTCACATGGCCTATGTAGATAATGATTTCTTCATTTCTAAATTCTAGAATTTCTCCCCCCTCCTCCCCTATATAAAGAGGGGTCACCATCACACTAAGGACACAACATCACCAAAGAACACACTATGCAGTGTGTGTGCCTAGTGCACACACACACACCCACACCATCACCATCACCACAATCACCATGCTTTTCTTGAGCATGACCTCTACACCCTTGGCTATGGAAGATGAAGGGCAACTAAATGAAGGATGATGGCCATAATCCTCGTGCGAGTCTTCGCCATCAACTCCCACCTATCCGCCATGTGCTCTACCACTCTCTCCCTTCTCATTGCCCTACCCTATGCTCTCCATTTCATCGCCTAATTCTCTAAATAAAGCTTGAGGTTTTGTGAGTATGTTTTCTTGCAATGTTTTGCCCATGTGAGGTGTGCGGAATCGCCACCTAGTCTTGTGTTTTGGAGTGAGCTTGTGTATATGTGAAGGGTGTGCGGATTCGCCATCCTTTTGTGATGCCTAAGTACTAAGCCGCTATACCCCCTCCCTCACTCTCTCTCTCTCTCTCTCACTTGATCTCATTCCCTTTCCTTTTCATCATTACTCCCAAGCATCCATCTCTCTTGGATGAAAACTTTGTTATGGTGGTATGTTGTTTGCGTCCTAGCCGCTGAAGCTAGGTGGTGCCCCCTGTTTGCTTTACCATGACAGGCTCGAGGCGCGCCATTCGGTCCCTGGTGTTTTAGAGGCCGTCGGGGTTCGGGGTTCGCTTTGCTCCCGTCAGCACCTCTAGAGCACGTCAAAGAGCTATAGAGATAGAGGCTAGAAACATCACATTGACTGAAAATCAGCTCTATAAGAAAGGAAAGGATAGTCAGTTTAGGATATGTGCAATGGAGAGAACGCATTTGACAATCCTAGAGCAGGTGCATGGAGAAATAAGCGGAGGCCATTTCTCAGGGGATAAGACAACATAAACTATCTTAACCGTGGGAATAAGGTGGCCTACATTATATATGGATGCTGAAGAATATGTTAAAAGATGTGATACTTGTCAGCATACCAAAGTGCCAATAAAGAGGGATGAGATTCCTTTGAGGCCAATGATGGAAGCTAGAGATTTTTCTAAGTGGGGCATAGACTTTGTAGGTCCAATTTCACCGCCCGCTTATATGACTCATGCCCAATATATCATTGTCACCACAGACTATCTCACTAAATGGGCTGAAACAAAAGGCTGATGCAAGGACCATTGCACAATTTCTCTATGAGCATATCTTTGTTAGATATGGTCTACCAATAGAACTTGTTAGTGATCATGGCACACATTTCATTAATGAAGTTATTGAAAATCTTGTAGATGAAACCTTGTGCATTGTATTGACTAAAATAGTATCCGATTCAAGGACTGATTGGGAGCAAAAGTTACACTCTACATTTTGGGCTTACATGGTAGCTTATAAGACATTTATTGGAATGAAACCATATAACATGGTGTTTGTTCTTAACGGTTGCTTTCCTGTGGAATTTTTAATCCCAACACTAAGGGTAGCTAAATAGCTAGAATGGACATGCCATGAATTATCTTCAAGAATAGATGACCTTGAAAAGCTAGATGAGCTCCGCTTGAAAGATGTAGCTTTTAAATATGCTCAGAAAAAAAGGCAAAAGGAATTTTTTGATAAGCATGTATGTTCAAAGAAATTTAAAACATCCGATTATGTCTTGGTATATACATTGAAACAACATGCCAAGAAACTTAAAGAGCAAGGAATGGAACCCTTTGTGATCAAATATCTATCACCAAGTGGGGCTGTCAATCTTGCTACACTCGATGGTGAAGAAATGCCCAATTGGATTAGTGGATGCAGGCTAAAAAAGTATCATTTTCTACTAACCTAGGACATGCCTTCAAAAAATTCATGAAGAGAAGAAAAGAACTAAGGAAATAGAAAACAGTCAAAGAAGCTTAAGTGAAAGCAAAGGAACAAATGGCAAAGAGGAAGCGTCTATGATATAGGCAACAACAAGGACCACCACTAAGGATAAATGCACTCAAAGTAACCAAATTTGATGAAGAGAATAAGATGTATCCCACAATCAAATTCAAGGTTGGAAGTAATTAAGTGGAAGAAAATGCGCTTCTAGATTTAGGAGTTCAAGGAAATCTTATTTCTTACAGCTTATACAAGCAGCTTGCACTTGAGGAAAAGCTCCAACCCACACAACAGGACATTCAAAGCTATTCAAATCATTCAATCGAGGCTAGATATAGGATGGACAATCATACTTGTGGAAACTAACCGGTATGTCTATCCACACAAATTTTATGTGGTAGAGGATAAGCTAGCACAACATCCATTATTGCTCGATCAACCACGACAAAAAAAGTATAAGGTACAGATTGATTGGATCTCTGATACAGTCAGAATTCAACGTGCAAAGGAAATCCAAGTGGTTCCATTTTTTGTACACAAAGTTGAAGACACATTGGTTATGGAGTCATGAGATAAAGGCAAACAACCCTTCCTTCCAGCAGTTCAACAATGGATACTAAAGAAAAATTAAAAGGCGAGGACTTCTACATATGTCCTACCCAAGGTAGTTACAACCACAAAAGGAAAAATGTCAGTGAGTATGTCAGGGAAATCCACAAAGCAAAGGCAATTATTATAGCCCATAATACCACATAAGCAGGTCTAGATCAAGAAAGATGAAGTCACAAAATTTAGGTAGACCATGCTCAAAGTCACCTCTAAACTAACATATGATACACCCAAAAAACTATCACAAAATTATGTGTGCCAAAGAGGTTGATTGTAGTTCAAGGCAATCAAGAACATCTATGGATTCCAAAGATACAAGGCAAGAAACTCTCTTCAGTACAAACCACTAAGATCCAACCAAGACCAAATCCCAGACAACCAAAACAAAACGAGAAGCAGATTTGAGTACCCAAGAGCTTATGAAAAGCACAAAAGAGTCAACCTCAGATTTGAATCTCTAAAAAATAGATCGAGCCGATGATATGTTCGGTCTTTAAATTCCAAGTAGTGTGCAATTCCACGACACAAGACAAACCAACAGTACAAGAGCATCCAATGTCAATTCAAAAAAGAGCGCACAATTAGAATGCTTGTTATTTCATCGCTCTTACACAGGTAATGTCAAAATAGGAAACCTCCACATTGAATGCCAATAAGCATATTTCTTATACCCTCCTCTTGCACATCATTAATTTTTCCATGCATTGACTGCGTATGCATATAGGGATACACTACATGGCTTGCATTAGCACAATGTTGATACCCATGCACAACACATACCCTAGGGCGATACACCATAGGCCGGCCGGACTCCAACTACTAGGAGGGGGGGAGACATTGTCAATGCAAACCCAATGTGCTGAAAAGGGCATTGTTTTCTATGATTTTGGGTTTTTTTTGTTTGATTGTTGAAATTTATGGTGAACTCGAGTACTCATGCCCTTATTTAACTTGAACCTAGAGAGAGCTTGAGAGGCCTAGAGCGTGTGGATCTTCTACAACTTTGTACAATGCCCACGACACATCAACCGGTGCCAGTTATGAGAGGTAGGCTCATTACCATGTTCTTTTCATGTTCAATGCTAACTTCAATACAAAAAACTAACAAAAATGGCAATGTGGCATCAATAGGTAAAGAGCGAAACAGGACCGCAACTCAATGACCACTAACCCAATATAGCTACAAGACTTGATAGGGTGTTGACCCTAGTCTGAATGAGCATGTCTATGCCCTCTTATACTAGGTTTGGTAAAAAATAAAAACCCTAATATTCTCGGACGCTGCAAAAGACAATCCAATACAAGTTGCCAAAATGGCACAAAACTTTATGGGCTAGGTGCCCCTCGAGGTTGTCTACAAGTCCATGCACTTCCTCCAGAATCAAACTACCAAAAATGGGTCAAAATATTGATCTCAGCTTCGCACACACAAAATGTCATTTGGCTCTCACGGCCAGATGGAGCGTTCCTTTGCCACCAAACATCATGAGTAGCATTGACATACCTTTGAAAATCAAGATATGTGGTCAAACATCAAGGAAAGTCACCACCGGATCATCACCAAAATTGTTAATCTGAGGAGGTGGTTTTGACCTATCCAATGCTCTTATCATAAGCTCATGAGTCCATGCCACAAGCTTCAACAAATTTGAACCTCATATGACATTTTACCATTTCAAAGTCTCAAAAGAGCTTCTAAGCCAAAATCTTGCTCATTGTTGGGGTATAGGCGCCCGTGCCTTGCCCGGCCGCCCAAATCAGGGCGCCCACTGACTTGTATACCTTATACATAACATAAGTGTATAGGGGGCTTCTCACTCTTTGAGTCTCCCCACCCATATTTGTGTTTCGTGTGTCTCCTTCTCTCTCTCACTCTCCGTCTATGGTGCTCTCCGATCCGCGACTTCAATTGGTATCAGAGCGACAGGTGTGAGAGCGTAGATGGACGGCTTCGTGATGAACTTGTCGGCTATGGCGGAGAGGTCACAGATCTGAGCAAAGAAAAGAGGAGGCTTGTGAGCAGCCATACAGAGGCTTGCAGGAGAGCTCTTAGGAGCTTCCTAGTGCTCACAGACCAGTCCATAGTTCCTCTACAGATCAACCCACTGTGTACAACGTTTTCCCTCTTCTCGGCAAGCTTTGCAACGGCTACATCCGTGATAGATTGGAGCTTGGAGCTTCCATAGACATGGAAGCATTGTGAGATTGATGCATTCAGCTCATGCATCAAGGTGGAAAGTGAGTTTGAGCTTTTCTATGAGCTCAAAGAAGCACAAAAGAAAGTCGTTCAGTTTTTGGCAGTTTGACCGCAGTCTACTAATTTTCTCATAACTTGAGCTACAAAGCTCCGATTCCAAATTTTTTTGGTTCAAAACGGAGCTGGCTTCAATCTCTACGACTTTGTAGAAGAAATCGGTTTCTGATTCGGAGTGCAGGTGGGTCTAAAATTAAAAACACAGAGACTATTTTTAGGACAGTTTTGGGCTCTGTTGTTTTCTTTGCTGCAGACAGCTTACCCGTGCACACTACAGGTAGCAGGCACATATGAAGTGTTACAAGATCGGATTTGACTCCAAGGTACAGGGTGAGTCTAGTACTCCCACAGGTGTTTCCAGTTGCAGTTGAGTGGTTCTTCTGCAGTGTGTTGTGGCTTGCATACATGGTCTTTGAGCGGGTAATGCTCTATGTATGCTTATGTGGTGAGCAGTAGATCTTGTAAGCAAGTGCAGAGGTTGATTGTGGATGATATGTATGGTCATCTGTGGTACTCTTTGTGAGCATGTGCTAGACACAGGTTTGCAGAGCTTATGCATGTATGTTGAGTGTAGTTTGATGCGCATTGATTGCTCATTGTATTGAGCTTGTAGGACAATAGTTATTTTGTGTTGATAGCCATTGTGCGTCGAAACTCTGGCGAAATTTTCCCAGGAGTTTTATGTGCATCATTTATGCGATCTAGGTAGAGATTACGGGTTGCACTCAACATTTGTGTGCGGTGTTCTTTGCAGGTGGGAGATTTGTGCGTGTGTATGCATCGATACCGCACAGTGTGGGCTTGGTGATTAGCTCACGGTTTGACAGGCGTACAATTATCTTTGCACACTCATATGAGTGAATATTGTGATGTATGCTTGTGTGGCTACGAGCTAGGTAGCCGGATTCGAGTCATATTGACTTGTGATTTTGTGCAAGGTTTTGCACGGTTATTGGTGCAATTTTGCATTAGGTTTTGAGCCATATTTCCAGAATTTTGTTGATGCGATTCGAGCCAGTTTAGGGCTGATTTGGTTGACATTTGCTACTCATTGTTGGTTGCTCTTTTGTGATCATTATGGCTGATTTTTCATTTGACTTCCAGCGTTATGGTTTGCCATAGTTTGATGGTGCAGATTTTGTTGCTTGGAAGGAGCATATGCTTGTTGCATTGGCGGATTTGGGGCAGGATAAACCCTTACTGGTTTATCGGTGAAGCCCAAGTCTATGCGTGATAATGATTGGAAGGATCTTGATGAGTTAGCCATGTCTACGATTCGTTTGCATCTGGTTGAGTCTGTTTACTGGCAGGTGTCAAGGGAGACTACAACTCATGCTTTATGGCAGAGTTTACATGCTATGTATGTGACATCCATGTCTATAGGGGAGGTTTGCATTGAAGTCGCGGATCGTAGAGCACCATAGACGGAGAGTGAGAGAGACAAGGAGACACACGACACACAGATATGGGTGGGGAGACTCAAAGAGTGAGAAGCCCCCTATACACTTATGTTATGTATAAGGTATACAAGTCAGTGGGCGCCCAGACTCTAGGTGCCCAGACAAGGCACAGGCGCCTATACCCCAACAACCTCCCACTTAAAGGCGACTGTGCCTTTAAGCAAGGGAACCTAGTCTAAAGACTACAAAAGGTGAGAGAAAATCACTCTCAACCGATGCCCACTGGCTGGCTGTGATCGTGTGCATCCGGTTGTCCTGCTCCCGTGTAAGTCCATACACCACCAGACGTACCGCACACGCACTGCAAGTATGTACGTAATACCTGCATATCTCCCTCGTGCACTATGCCATGATCAATCAACAAACGACTGACAACCCCAACTGCAAATGCTCCCACTGTCTGGAGCTGCAATATCCGGTCTCAAGATCAGCATCTCATACATGAGACCACCGAATGCCGATGCAATGCTAGCGGGCCTTGCTAGCTCTACGGAGCATGCATCAACATATATATCCCTGGAAAAAGGCATCTCTGACTGACAATGTGTGTCAGCCACATGCATCTCTTGAATGTCCGCAAAAGACACATCAACCTGTCGTGCAACGTCAGAGCAAACCAGCTGCTCTAGGTGTCTGCTGGAAGACATATCCTGCACAAGTATGTGCCCATGCTCACTGTCGAGCATAGAAAGGAATGACTGCATAATCGCTAACATCTCAGCCTCCTCTGCAATCATCCGCTGCAAACATGACCACTCAATCTGCTATGACTCACTAGAGCTCTCATGCTCTAACTCCTTATGCATAGACTCTTGCACAACTTCCTCTTGTCGTGACTCACTAGAGCAAGACCGCTCTACCTGTCTATCCTGCATAGAAGTATCTCACACAACCGACTCTCTGCTTTGCTCAGTCCCTATCAAACCGTGTATGTCTGACTCTGTCACCTCTCTGTGTGACTGCTCAAGTCGTGCCCCAACTGTGTGCACAATGAGCTCACTACTCTGCACTCCATGCAAAGCACCCTGCAACCCATGAGCAAAAGAGACTGTTCGGGTCTCTCGCTCTCTACATGGCTGTAACAAGATTGAGACCTTATATTAGTTGTACACTAGTAGATCTTGCTTAAAGGCACATTGGCCTTTAAGTGGAAGGTTGTTGGGGTTAAGGCTTATGTGCCTTGACAGGTCGCCCAAGTCATGGGCGCCCGCCCATTGTTACCCTATACTTATAGTGAGTATACTGTATAGGGGGAGCTGCCACTCTTTGAGTCTCTGCACCCATATCTATGTGTCGTGTGTCTCCTTCTCTCTCTCACTCTCCATATGTGGTGCTCTCCGATCCCCTTCACTCATTACATGTTCAATTGTCCTTCCAAGCATATATGTGTGATGTACATGCTATGAGCTATGCATATGTCAAATCTCACCTCATTCAGAACACATAGACATCATATGTGTATGATGTCTCACAACATAAAATGAGTATCAAAATGGACTTTTGTCAACTTGCATAGCATCCTCAGTCTCTTATTAGCTTGTGATTCAATTTTAAAATCATTTGGTTTGCAAGAAGCTGATCAATTGCTAGATTTAATAAAAGACACTGGTGCAACCAAAGTGTGTTGACTCTAGAAGGTGGCATGGGAAGATATATGAAGGCTAGCAGAAGCATGAAAAAGGGCTGGAGTAGCTAGGAGAATCATGGGATGACAGGTAGCAGTGGAATTGTATGCCTGATGCGGCTTATAGGCCAAGGAAGGCTCCATGAGGGGCTAATTTGGGTAGTAGATGAAAGATATACAAAGTGCATCTTTTGGGTCCAGTAACATAGAGCTTGAAGTGCTAAAGGAGCAGGTCCAGAGAGCTCACCAAACCGAGCTACAGAGCCCAAGTTATTGAAGGATAAAGTTTCAATGGATTACAGATTCTTACTGGACAAGGCAGCTCAGGGCAGGTGGTCCAAGTGAAAGTTGAGGTACAGGTGTGTAGAGCTCAATTTATGGAGACTATCCGTCTTTTCAGATTGCTCAATTTATGGAGACTATCCGTCTTTTCTGATTGCATTTTATGGCCAGTTGAATTTTTTCTAGGGGGCGAATCTGAGCCCACTTGGCCGCATTGGAGGATGTGATAATGTTCATCATGTGGAGTTAGTACGAATCGACAACACATCAATCGGATACTCGGACAGCTAGATGCGGTAGGACGAAGTCGAGAGGTAATGCCAAGAGGAAGGTGGCATATGTTTTTTTGTCCTTGGAGATATCAAAGTGGGGAAAGAGAAAGGCGACTTGATGATGAAAACGGTGGGTTTCAGGTCAGTCTTCAAAGCCAGTGCATAGGCTAATGGGAAGGACCTAACAGAGTACCCAATACAAGCAAAAAAAAGAAGTGTTGTTTAAATTTAAAGGGTGGATTTTTGAGGGCCTTGGAGGCTATCCCAAGGGGGGATCACCCACGGGATGCACCACGTGGCAAGGGTATCACCCCACATGAGCAAAAGGGCTACCAAAGCTCAAGGTATTTGAGCAGGGGCGTGCCCCATTAGGTGAGTATGATTAGGAAAGAGGGGAGCTCCCTCCTCGTTGGCTATGGCGCGTGGGAAGCGGCCCTGCTGAGCGCTGCGCGGGGCGGTCGGTGGTGGTTTTGGCCAATGGTGAGGCGACGGGGTGGCGTGCGCTCGTGTGGAGTGCTTGATGAAGTGGCAGGTCGGCGCTAAAGGTGAGTCCCGCGGCTTCGTTGGGGCCCCCAAATTTTTGAAGGAAAGAGGGAGGGCAATAGCGACCTCGCTATTGCCTCCCCCCCTCATGGAAGAAGTTGATCCTGCAGTGAAGGGAGAGCAAGGCCAAGGCCATTCAAAGATCTAGAAAGGGAGATCAAGCAAAGCCAAAGAGAGAACTCAAAGGCCCAAGAGAAGCGAGCCGGGCGGCCGAGTTGAGCGGACATTAGGAAGATGTGTACACCGTGCAATTGTTTCCAAAAATGAACTATGCCAAGTGCTAAGCAATGCAAAATAAATTCCAAAAAGAGCTCTAAGTGAAGTGCACGGGAGGAGAAGGACACCCATCATTTGTTTTTTGAACCTTGTAGAGACACCACTATAAAAGAATGTAAATGTGAAAATTTGAGGGATTTTTTGCTTGAGGGTGTGATTGAAAGTTGCAAGCCTGTGTAGTGCAAATCTTGCCATTAAAGCTACATACTTGATTGTACTATTCCCCTATGCAATAATACCAAGTAATTGCCCCTATTTCTTGTGTTGCTTCTCCCCATTCCCCTCCTTTTCTCATGCTCTTTGTGTATTGGCCATTGTTTGCAGAGGGTTTGCCTGTAGCTTGAAGGGTGCTACCAAGAGGGAAGAATCGGGGTGTTTTGTGAGTCGGAAAGGGTGAGTTGAGCAGTGTGGGTGCATTTGTGCTGCAAGGTGTTTTTTGCAAGGTGTGAGATAGTTGTTCTGTGTGCTAAAGTGGAGTTGTTAGTGCAAATTAGCCAATTCGAAGGTGTTATTTGAGAGGTTAGGGGTGCTGTGGAATCCCTGGGCTATAGAGAGGCAGATATTTTGTGTGCTGGGTGTGTTCCCTATTCCCCCTCTCCAACGCTAACTCTTGGCCTTAGAGTGCGTGCAGGATCAATGAAAGACAATAAATCACCAGTAAAGAAGAAAAGGATTGCCTTCAAATATATCATTGCAGCAGCAAAGCCATTCACAATTCCCATTGAAACATTGAAGCCGACCAAAGCATGGATGGACGAAACAACTCTCGAAACACATGGCATAAAGCTGTACCAAGGGAATTTTTGAGATCCACAAGGCAATATTGTGTATGTGTTGATGATCCCAAGGGAACTCATTGAATATGCAAGCAAAGAAGACATCATCAATCACCTGGAAAGAGTAGATTTTCATGGATTCTTTACATCAACTGACAAGAGTTTATTTGCAAAGAGTCTATGAGCTGACTACCACAATCAACAAAGATGGCAAAGCCGTCCTCACCACACTTAAGGGAGAAAGTAAAGAAGTGACCATTACACCTCAGCTTATTGTAGATGCGTTGGGATTACACAACGATGGTAGCTCAGTCAGAGAAAGAAAAGACACAGTGGAGGTTTACTCTCAGAAGAAAACCAAACCAATATTTGAAGACATGGAAGACCCAAGAGCCATCAAAATTTTCAAATTATACAACCAGATTTTCCATATCTGCAACCATAGGCCACAAAAGTACACTACACCACCTCATGCCATTGCCACAACCTTCACTTGGGCACTGAGAAGCAGTGTACCAAAGGATGTGAATTATGCCCAATATATACATGAACAGGTAGTGGGCTTGGGAGCTGATAAGCCCAAATACATTGGTGGCGCAAAAATCTTGACGAAAATTGCATATGACGCTATCGAAGAAAGAGAACAATGGCCAGACCCATTGACTCAGAATGAGTGGCTAAGGCTTAAAGAAGATGCAAAAGATGAACCATCAGTGGCACCACCTGTCTTGACAAGGCTTCAAAAAAGCTACAAAGAATGCCAGAAGAAAAATCTGAAGAGCCACCAAAAAAGAAAGGAAACATAATAATGACTAGGGAAGAGAAACCAAAAGAGACCACAAGAAAAAAGGCGGATCGCATCAAAAGATTGATCACAAAATTCAAGGTTGAGCAGGCACTAAAGGGTGATTTTGAGGAGTATTGGGTACTAGACCCAAAGAAAATTGGCAGAAGTTCCTCTCGACCCTTAGAAGATCAATTCAATCACTATATCCAGGCATATGAGAGGGTGATAGAATAGCAAATCTAGAGCCTTTCACTACTGAGGAATTTCAAGATATTATGAGGAAGCTGCAAGATCTTGAAGCACAGGGAGAAGAGGAAAAGAGTCCAAGGTGGAGGGAGGTAGCAAAACTCCACCAGTGTCTCCCTGCCAAAGGAAAAGGAAATGAACAAAATATGCACCTATGATGATCTCCTCAAAGCTGGATATATGACATCGGATGCTTTTGAGGCTGTATATGGCACTTCTATTATGCCATGAACTGCAAACAAAGAATAAAAAGCCGAGGAGAAGCCACAACACCATGATACTCAAAGGAGAGCACCATAAGTGCATTTATCACTGCCTAGAGTACCAAGATTGGTACAAATCCCACCAGTGCCAAGTTGGAGGCCTCTGGAAAGACCATGGTGCCCTCCTGAAGTGGGGGTGCTACTCAGCATGGGCCACCAAGTCCCCCTGACTGGACAACTACCTAGGCCAACAACTCAGAGTGTGGTAGCGGAAAATGAAGAAGAAGTGAGAGCTACCCACTAAATTTTTTATAGAATCAGAATCAGATCTCTCACTGTGGTGGAGGAAAATAGGATGCTCAAGGTGAGAGAGGAAAAGTTGATAGGAGAGCATGACAACCTCACCAAAGAACTACAAAGAGCTATTTAGAGAGCAAAAAGCTCAGAGAGAGAGCAAGAAGCACAAAGCAAGATTCTGAAGCAAGCAAAAGCAAAAAATGATACCCTCACCCTCTAGATGGTTGAGATATCTAAAGAGATTGCAAATCTGCAAGAAGACAAAAGATGAGCTGGAGTCAGCTTGAGATGAGATAATAGAGCTTAAGAACAAATTAGAGCTCCAAGAGTTAACCATACAAAGGCTAAGAGGGACCCCAAGGTCTGCAAGAGCAAGTGTAAGAGAAGACAGTGAAGCAATATAGGCCTTGGAAGCTCAGATCATGGCACTTTAGAAAGAGCTGAAATTAGAGCAAAGACAAATATTTCCCATAGCAGAAGGCTCCTTGATAGTTATAGAAAGACTCAAGAAAGAGGATCAAGAGGTCCAAGAAGAGAATAACCACTTGAACCATCAATTCGAAACACTGCAAGAGATTCTAGCTAGTGATGGCCGTTTTTCGGCTCTCCATAATTGCCATAGTAAGTTACTCCACCCTACCAAATTCACCCAAACGCTATGGCTATCCCTACCATTTCACTGTACATAGGCGTGTGTGAGTTAGGGGGCTTTTCCCATATCTTCTTAAAAACCCTCAGCTAGCTAGTCACTGGGCTAGTTGAGCCAAAAAAATAAAAATAATAAAAAAATAAAAGTATATTATGGCCTCTTTGTGTGTAAATATTCATTGTATATATGGCCTAAATATAGGGATTTTTTATAATTATTTTGGTATTTTACTTAAATATTTCTACTTAGGTGTGTGTTTTATTAAACCTATGGACACCTTCTTTCATCCTCTTACACCATAATTATATTTTTTTCCAATATGTACATACTCTAACCTCATATTTTTCCTTTATACAAATCACTCCCATATTTTCACCCTCACCCTCGTGAAAACAAAAAATTGATTTCTACTCATTGGTTACGTTTATTATATTATTTACTTGTATACCTTTTCCTATTTCACCAAAAAAAAAATTAAGGAGGGACCATATCATATGATTTCAATATCTTTCCATATCCATAACTCCTCCATATTTTTATTATTATTTTTACTCATTATTCTAACACCATGTGCTCATTGAGCTAAAGTCCATGAGTAGTCCATATACTAGTCCCACCATGTATATATTTCTTTATTCACCAATAATCCTCCTCCATGCATAGGTCAAGGGAAACTTGGATGCTTTGTATTATAATATGACAAAGGAGGGGCTCACTCTTGGATGCATTGTACAAATTCAACAAAGGAGGGGGCCACTAAAAGACTTTTACAGGCATAAAAACAGGCTTTTTGGTGAGAATTTTGGCACCTATCGCCACTCCGAATTTGGAGCAGTGGTCAAAAGAGAAAATGTAGCCCACGCTCTGAATAATCACCTCAAATTTTTTCATGATTTTTGGAGCTACCAGCAATGAGCTATGATGTTTTGAGTGGACCCCATTCTGCCCACTTTTCTCACAAGTAGCCCTTAGCCTTCTCTCACCCTTCCACACACCTACTCACTCTTACACATCCCTCCCTCTCCTTCCCTCACTCAAACCTGCAATTTCCATGGCTTCTCCCACCCTCTTCACCATTACCCTTCTCTCTCATCCCTATAGTTCTTTTATGAACCTCTACATACATACACCATCTCTATGCCTCTCTCTATTATCTCCAAAGTACAATTCCATCTTAACCCTTATATATATACATAAATTCAGCATTTGTACCATGATTAACCTCTGCAAATCAAGAGATCTCATCAACGAAATTACCATTTTCATCATGATAATCAACCTTGGCGGTGGTGGCGTAAAGAAGAGAAGACGAAGAAGAAGATCGATAGTCATTTTGAGAACCTACACAAGTAAGTCCAAAACATCTTCAAGCTTCACCATCACAAGGATTTGCTCACTTCATTCAACCATCCACCTCATTCTACACATTGTAAATGTAACATTAACTTTCTAGTGATTACTAACCACTAACATACTAACACAAAATAGCCTTTGACCTAACCATAAAAGACACCTCGCCTCAAGACATGTGTATAGTGATTCTCTCTCTCTCTCTCTCTCTCTCTCTATCTCCCCTTACTTACTTTCACCTTATCTACAATCAATAATGCTCTCTTTTGAGCCCACGCCCATGACTCAAGCAGACAAAGAAGGCCCGCAATGTTTTGATATTCAAAAAAATCATAATCCTGATTTGTTAGCTTGTAAATTAGGATTTCCAATAATCTTTATGAGGGGTCTCCAACCTATAAATAGGCCCCTCTCCTTCTTGTAAAACAACCTCCAACATCTCACATAGCACCCCAACACTCTATGCGTGAGGAGAGACTTAGGTGTAGCAACCACTTGTGAGCTTCACTCTTGGTGTGAGAGAAGCCTTCAAGCTACACATTGCAAGTGAGAGAGCGTGAGTTCCTCAAATCTCAAAACCACTATTGTATATGCTCCTTCATCATCAATAAATTGAGGTTTGGTGCATCAAAGGCATGATTCGACGTTCGAATCTTCATCCTTCCATTTGTGCAATACGGTTTGGTGAATTCAAGGTGACTTGTGTATTTGAGTTTTTATCGGTTGATCTTGATTTTAAAAAGTGTTTTAGTGTGTTTTTCATTGCCAGTTTTGTGTCCATTGTAAGAGGGTATTGTGGTGAGAGGTCTCCCACACCCTAAGACAGTGTGTGTGTGTTTTGGCAATGTTTTAGCAATCACTAAGCATTGAGTGAGTTTATACAAGTTCTACGATAGCATCATAACGAACCATCTCCATTTGCAAGTCACAAATAAGGTATTACACACGATCCTTTCCTCTCTCTCTTCCCTTTGCTCTAGCTCTCTCTGGTCCAGTTTGTGTGTGTCTTGGTGTGAGGTTGCTTGTGTGTGTTGTGTGGTGCATCTTCTTGGTTGTGCCAAAATCTCTCTTGCGTCCTAGTTCGCATACCATAACTAGGTGGTGCCCCTATCTTGTTTGTGTTTGGCTGTGGGTTTGTTGTTTTGTTGTGCTTGTGGTTGCCCCAGCGCCAATTGAGCAGCACGAGAGCCTTGAGGGGTGTTTAGAGGTCGCCTTTCTTGTTGCCCGCCCCAGACCGCCTCACTAGCAATGCAGAGGAAGCCACCAAAAGAGACAAGATAATATAGTAGCAACTGGTAGAATTAAGACAAGAGGTGGAGAGAGCCAGAGGTCAAGATAGAGATCTGGGTCGAAGTGACTCAGGAATCAATGCTTGACAAGAACCAATGGAGACTCCAAAAATATCTGAGGAACCTGTGTTGGTGGAGAAACCTCCACAAATTCACAAAGAAGCGTAGGAGTTGACAGTGGATGACGAGGCCTGTCTCCAAAGTTTGATCGAGAAAGCCATTGAAGAAGGTTTTAGAGCAGTGATAGAATGGGATTAGAGGATGCTACACTCTATGGGAGTGCTATGGCTAGATACAAATGTCATTAGAGAAGAGTGGATGCATCCATCCCTCCCTTACCCTTTGCTCAAGTATGAAATGTTCACTGTAAAGAAAAGAATTCAAGCAAAGGAGACAACACCACTATTTGAGGGAGACATCAAAGATCAAGCAGTCTCTAAGAGAATACTAGACTCACAAGAAAAGTGTAGAAAAGGTTGGATCACAAAGTATCCGACATACCTAGTATGTTTGGTTGATACACCAAAGTCAATATGAGATGATGCCTCTTTCTGCCCAGTATGGAGGATGAGAACCCGGAAAGACCACTCAAGACTTTTGGAGAAGCACCCAACTTGGATTAATTACCCTAAGCTTCCACCACCCAAAGAAGTATAGAGAATAAGTGGGACTTATATGGTGAAAACCCTAATGGGTGCTATTAAGCTCTTCATTGGCTCTCTTGATTTGACATGGGTAATGCTTAGGAAGATATGCAAAACATTGCTAGCATGCATCGAGGTGTTTGTGCTGCACAAAGCTACAAACTCAAATCTGATATCAACGGGTGACACTCTCCTCAAATTTTCTTAGGACCTCTCCACTCAACCATTGCCACAAGTGCTACACCACTTCTACCAACGCTTGATGTGTTTACCTAGCTTCCACATGCAAGACTTTGAAGAGGCTTTCTACATTGGACATTTTACATATGAAGGCAAAATTTTTGGACCAACGATGAGCATCGGCAACATTAGATATGAATCCTAATTGAAGATGGTTAAGCGAGTGGGGTTCTATTGAGCAAAAGAACGGACTAAAGACTAGACAAAGACATGGAACAGTCATGTAAGGGATGACATGGACGTGGAGGGGGAAGTGTTGACTGATGGCACACTGAGAAGGATCACCCATTTTTTGTAATATTTAATGATGATAGATATGAGATATTATTTTTGATGGGAATGTTCCTCTCAAGAGGAACGTATATAAGCCAAAGTTTTGTAACCCTAAAGAGTCTTTTGAATTAATCAATCTTTGTGTTTTCTATGTGTAGTGTCTGTGTGACTGAGAGAGAGAGAGAGAGAGAGAGAGAGAGAGAGAGAGAGAGAGAGAGAGAGAGAGAGAGAGGGTGAGGTCTTATCTTTTTTCTATGCACACTACATAGCATCCATTGCAAAGCCGACACCACCAACAAGTTAGCAAGGGCGAGTGCTACTCATCGATGCCAAGCTTGCGGTGTTTCAGTTCCGTCCCCACGAGGTGAGTTCCCACGAGCTTCTGAGTGAGTTATCTTGCAAATTGCATGTCTGTTTTGCGAGTTCTTCATACCAGTAGGTTCAAGGAAATAAGAGCTACACATTAGGATCATACAACAAGTTGAGAATCGGTGACCTATAATAGACTACCTCTCTTCATACATGTTTGTTGCACCTACTGGTCACGAGTGAGACATAAGGTTAGAGTCCATAGGGTAAAGGTCACTAGAGGATTGTTGCAGGAGTGAATCACACCACCCATAAAGTGCATGCAACACAACCTAGATCAACATAATTTCAATCAAGGACACAAATGGCATGATAGGTGCATGGAAGAAATCTCTTTAGCTTGTCACTCACAGGCTGAGACCATCCACGCATACAACACTCTGGAAGGCTAACTAAACCACAATTTAGAATCTCACTGCTCTCAACCACACCACCCAACCTACATACACACAAACAAAAGGAAACTCGCTATATTTTCACGAAACTTAAGGAACACCATCCCCTCACTAGGATACACCTGTCCCAAAGCCCTTACACTCAAAACCCTCACTCTAGACCCATCTGCAAAAAATGCATATAAAGACAGAGCCAAAATTCTCAAGTGCTCAAAACTAAAATCTATGAGTACATAAGCGTAGTTTATGTCACCACAATTCTATTGACTACTTGCAAGCAAAAAACAAAGATCATTTGATACACTTACAACAACCACAAATGGCTCGTAGATGCATCAACACGTGTGTTCCATCTTGCGTGGAATGCTTGGCGTTCTCACGTAGCTCTCACGGAGCCTAGCACAATGGTGTTGTTGGTTCTCCAATGCGATGAGCGAGCGGAGAGTAGCACCAGGATGAAGCTCACGCTCTCTTTCTTTCTCTCTCACACACAGTTCGACAACAACTTTTTGGCTAGCTAGGGGTTAGACCTTTTTTTTTTGGAAACCATTAGCTTGTTTTTTTGGAAACCAGTAGTTTGTACTCTCTATGAATAGCCTCTTGACAAAGTTTAGCTTGATTTGGACTTGCATTTGGCTTTACAAGCTACTTTTTGGATTTCAGTCTAGAGAATGACTGATGGGCATCAATGGCACCTTCAAGCTACCAAAAACATGTAGAGCCTGTCATAAAAACTAATATCTAATTCTTCCAAATGATTTTCTCATGTTAAACTAATCATTTAATATGGGGAGATACCAGGGGAGTAAAAGCTAGAATATTGATAAGGTTGCTAGATTGGTCTTGGCAGGGATCCAAAGGAGGGAAAATAGGGATCGAAAGGGGGACAGTCTCCAAAAGAGCAATGTGCACCAATGGAGCTTAAAAAACCTAAGGTTTAGCTCCATCAAGACTTCCATAGGCTAAGATTCCTAAATTTCACTCAATAGTCCAATGGACAAAGTGGGGGAAAATTGGATGGTTATGGAAAGATTAAAAAGTCTTCCCATATCCCAAGGAAAGAGGGGGCAAGCCCTAATGATAGGGGATGAGAGAGAAACACACAAACACACACACACACACACACACACACACACACACACACACACACACTCACACACTCCCAGGATCTCCCCAAAGGGAAGAATGGACACATGGCAGGCTCCTAGGCCAATTGCCCCCAATTTCCCCTCAAGTGGACCAACGAGAATTAAGCTAGATTAAAATTAGTCTAATCAATTTAAAAATCCTTAATAAAAGAACCATTAGAAATTAAGCTCATTAGAAGACTATTGGACAGTCTATCAAGGGGTCCAATGAGCATCCATCAGCCCAATGGCTTGCTTGATTCCTATTGGGCTAGAACACTAAAAGGTCCAATGAGAGTTTAAATGAATTACGTAATTACCTAAAGATCTCACAAAAGGGGAAAGGGGGACACATGTCACAAGGCTATCAAGTATGCTTCTTACTTTTTATTGACTAAGCCCTACAGGAACCAATGGGAAGCCAGCAAGAGCAAAACGCAAAAGGGGTCGACCAAGTAGAGAGAGAGAGAGAGAGAGTTGGAATTTTTAGTCTAACTCACTTTGCTACACACACACACACACACACACACACACACACACACACACACACACACACACACACACACACACAACTTATGTGTTGAGAAAGAACTCCATCTCCTTCTTCAAGCATTGAGAAGTAGAGGCCTACACCAACAATTCTTGGCTATGGAATGCAAATCCAACCAAGAGCCAAGATTTAATGGCATGCTCTTCTCCTCTACCATGATAATTACTAAGCTAAGATATGCTATTAGAGTGATTATGTGAGGATAATAATTTCTCGTAAGATACATCTTCTTCCTCTCAATCATCCTCATTCCCTGCTAGCTCTCACCATTTTTGAAGGTGTTTGAGGTCTTGGGACTGAGGCTAGGGACACTAGGTGTGTTTTTCAATCATAATTTGCTGCATGAAGCTTCCATCTTCATTGCACCAACGAGTTTTGTCAAGGAACACAAGAAATGTATTGTACAAAAGTCTCCTTTGATGAGAGAAGCTATAATACAAAGCCTTTATGGAGGGGAGACCGGCTCCATGTAAATACGGGAAGGACAACGTCCAAAATTCTCCCAAAGGCAACGCCAAAAACAACAAAGCTAAGGAGAAGGGAGGTTATAAAGGCAAAAATAAACTTCCTCCTGAAGAGCTAGAGCGCTATCAAAAAGATAACCGTTGTTTCAAGTGCGGGAGCAAGGGAATTCCTATCGTGCTTGCGCCCACAAGAATACACGTAATGAACCTCCTAGAGCTACCTTGGTCAAAATTCAAGAAGAGGATGCTGATCGCAAAGGATCTCCTCTATGTCATGCTTGGGGAAAGGTAAGAGAACATGATGCTTTCATTCTCTTTGACCCTAGTTCTACTTACAATTTCATATCCACAGAGTTGGCCACCAAGCTAGGCATCCAAGCCTATGAATGGGAGATGTCCTACCTGCCAATGGTGCTTTCAAAGGGCAAGAAGCCTCAGACGCTCAATCATGAGGATGTAATCCTAGGAGCACCATGGTTTGATCGCATGGCTGCCAATGTTAAATTCCTTGAAAGACAAATCTACGTTAGGTACATGGAAAAAGATATGTACATAGATGCTAAGGAGTTGGGTAGTACCATACCGATTATACATAAGCAAGCTTTTAATAAGTCAATAAAGAGCTCTATTTCTATGTACATGATTTTTCTTAAAGATTCTCAAAATGATCCTAATGTTTTAGTAAAAGAAGATATAAACCATAAAAAGGAATTAGAGTTATCTAATTTTATCAAGGGGTTCCAAGATGTTTTTATTGACGACATCCCTTGTGAACTACCTCCCAAACAAGGGGATGATGACCATGCAATTGAACTTCTTCCAGGAAGCTCACCGCCTAATAAACGTCCTTATCGAGTTTCTCAAGCTCAACAAAAGGAGATTATGTGGCAAGTGTATGAGTTGGTTGAGAAAGGCATGGTTAGGCCTAGCTCATCTCCATTTTTTTCAGTAGTGTTATTGGTACAAAAGAAAGATGGCACATATCATATGTCTGTCGACTGTAGAGCACTAAATAGGATCACTATCAAGAACAGGTTTCCCCTTCCACGGGTAGAAGACCTATTTGATAATCTACAGGGGTCAACCTACTTCAGTAGGATTGACCTAAAAAGTGGCTACCATCAAACAAGGATAGATGATCAAGACATTGTAAAGACCACATTTTGCACTATGTTTGGTATTTACGAGTACATTGTCATGACTTTTGGCTTGACCAATGCACTAGCTACATTCAACCATCTGATGGAGAAGCTATTCAGGCCTCACCGAAGCTTTATTAGACCGTTCTTTGATGATATAATCATCTACTCTAATTCATTAGACAAACACAAGCAATACCTCCAGGTAATATTTCAAGTTTTATGAGAGAATAAACTTTATATTAATCGGAAAATAGCCTACAAAAGTCAAAGGCTTGACCCTGTTGAGCAAGCTCTAGGTATATATGTAAAGGAACTCTTAGCAGTTATACATGCTCTAGACTCGTGGAAGCACTATTTATTGGGGAGTCCTTTCATATGGCAAACGGATCACCAAAGCCTTAAATACTTCATGACGCAGACCAAGCTCTCCAAAAAACAAATGAGGTGGGCAAATTTTCTCTCGCAATTTCATTTTCATATTTCTCAAATTTCTAGCAAGCATAATCAAGTAGTTGATGCACTCTCAAGACGACAGAGAGTGAATGCAGTATCCATAGCAACTCACAATGATCTATCTTCTATGATAGATGAGTACGCTGTCGATCCCCATTTCAAGATGTGATTTCAGCCCTTGCACTAGGGAAGGAAGGAACATTTACCTTACAAAATGGTTATCTTATCTATGGAAATAGACTATGCATTACTAACCCACTATGTGAGAAAGTAATGTATGAATTTCATGCTGCTCCTTATGCGGGGCATAGAGGGATTCAGTCTACCCTAAAAGGAATAGAGACATACTTCTATTGGCGTGCCATGAAAGCAAACATACAAGAGTATGTTTCAAAATGTGTGGTATGCCAAAAGACAAAGTTTGATAGAGGGAAGCAATTTGGATTTCTTCAACCTTTGCC
This sequence comes from Adiantum capillus-veneris, assembly GCF_014529385.1. Lineage (NCBI taxonomy): Eukaryota > Viridiplantae > Streptophyta > Polypodiopsida > Polypodiales > Pteridaceae > Adiantum > Adiantum capillus-veneris. The sequence goes on from NC_140937.1 coordinate 80,193,907, forward strand.
AATTCCTAATTCACCATGGGAGAGCATATCCATGGATTTTATCTTTGGATTGTGCAAGTCTATCCATGGGAATACATGAATATGGACGATAGTAGATAGGTTTAGCAAACAAGCACATTTCATATCTGTCAAAAAGACTATTAAGGCCCATCAAATGGCAACCCTCTTTATATCACAAATCTTCAAGTACCACGGCTTGCCAATGTCCATAGTGTCCGCTAGAGACCCTGGAATGACCGTTGATTTTTGGAAGGGTCTCTTTGAGAATCTAGGTACAAGACTAAACTTCTCTTCCGCCTATAACCCCAAACGGATGGCCACAATGAAATAGATGACCTAAAAATTCTTGATCTACTAAAAGCTTATGTCACACAAGTAGATCAAAAGTCCCAATGAAAGAAGTACTTACCTTTAGTGGAATATTCTTACAACAACACTGTACATACTTCCAAGGGAAAAGCACATTTTGAGGTGATAGATGGAAGAAAAAAGTCCCTTGCTACTCAAGTACATGGAAATATCTTCGTTGCAGATGAATATATCCGAGACCTTTGCTGGACGGGAAGTCTCACACACCCATGAAGTGCATGCAAACACTACCTAGATCAACATAATGTCAATCGAGGACACATATGACACGATAGGCACACAGAGGAAATCTCTTTAGCTTGTCAAGCTGAGACCATCCTACACATACAACACTCTGGAAGGCCAACTAAACCACAATCCAGATCCTCATTGCTCTCAACTACACCACCTAGCCACATACACACATACGGAAGGTAACTCACCTAATCATGCCAGATTCATACGAAACTTAAGGAACACCATCCCCTCACTAGGATACACCTGTCCCTAAGCTTCTACACTCAAAACCCTCACTCTAAACCCGTCTGTGGAAAACGCATAGGATGACAGAGCAGAATTTTGAAAGTGCCCGAAACTGAAATTTATGAGTACCTATGCGTAGCTTATGTCGCCACGATTCTATAGACTACTAGCACACAGAAAACAGACATCGTTTGATACACTTACGGCCACAAATAGCTCGGAGATGCGTCGGCGTGTGCGCTTCGTCTCGCGTGGAATGCTTGGCGTTGTTGCGTAGCTCTCCTCGAGCCTACAACAATGGTGCAGTCGGATCTCCAATGTGTTGAGCGAGCGGGGCGTAGCGAGAGGATGAAGCTCACACTCACTCTCTTTCTCTCTCACACACAGTAGACGGCAGCGCTCAAGTTTGATTATGATAAAAGTCTTCTTTACAAAATGACCTAGGTACCTTATATACTAAGGCTACCTTAGGTTTAACCAAAAATGGGGTTGAAAGGGTCAAATGGCTTTGTATTTACAATCTGGAAGTGCCATTGCACCCCGGCTTCTGAAACTAGAATAACTACTCATTACAAATGACATTTATAGCCATAATCCGCAGCATTTCATAAATCGCAAAAGATACGACTTTGGTACGAAACTTGAGTTATGTTGTGTTGTTGACCCAGCGGTCAACATTCCCCCCTTCCGCATTCATGTTGTCCCCGATATGACCTGATTGTCGATGGTGATGTGGTCTTTGCTGTTGTTTTGTTTTTGGAAAGAAAGTATAGACTATAGCCTTTGCAGTATCTTTTCTTGTTCGTCCAATTCGATGTACATAGTCTTCACATGATTTAGGAAAATCATAATTGATGACGAACTTTATGTCTTTCACATCCTTGCTCCGAGCTGTAGCATCTGTTTCTGTCATTATAGGTCTACTTCCATATCTAAATTCAAAAAGAATCCAATGTCGTTTAACTTGACTCTTATCATCATGGATAGAGAAAGCTCCATCCATCATTTTCTCCAGCAAATTGTCAATTCGGAGTATTTGTGATTCTCAAAAACAACTTCTACAATCTGTAGAATTGAGTGATTGGCTTTCTGATCTTGTGAGCCAATGACAACTTTGTAAGGATTTTGTCTTGTGATTACTCTTATGTCTGCTCTTTGTCATTGAGGACTTCTCGGTTCTTGAGTTATGTTGTGTTGTTGACCTAGCGGTCAACATTTTGCTATTGTTTTGGCTTCATCTGTTGCATTGCTTGTAACTTTGTCGAACCACAACAAGAACTATGATCCATTAGAGCGGACATCTATCATCGTAACCATTTATCTTTTGAGATCCTCTGATTACTTTTATGTCTGCTCTTCTTCGTCGGGGACTTCTTTGTTCCTGTGCAATCATGTTGTGAGTGTTGTCTGCAGCTTTGTCATTGTAGGCCATTCTTCGACTCGCCATTGAGGAGAAATATGCTATGATCTGAAATTGGTGCTAAAACTTGGATGACCAAAGGGAAAAAACCCGGTGGGAAAAAATTCCTTTGGTATACGCTCTTCTTGGAGCTGAGCAGTTGAACGTGAAGTACATGTTCATGAAAGGTGAGTGCTTGGGTGAAACATGAAAAGAGTGCCTGATGCAAGTGCCAATTATGGGATACTCTATATGCATATCAGAAATTTGTCATCAAAATCATGCAATATGAAAGAAGGAGATGATGGGTGTTCGAGGAATAAATGTAGCACATGTGACATCAAAAGATGTCTCAATAGCTTCCACCTTTCCAAGAAGGGTTGTTGATGTTGACGATTCTCCACTCGTATCTCACTGTGCTCAGTACGTGAGTGTCTTTTGGACTTTCTCCTTCACTTCACCAGACTTAAGTACTTAGACTTCGACTCTTTTGCTCACCTGTACCAGCATGAGCGACACAACGTAAATATGCTCAACTCTTCCAGCTTGAGCAGTACCTAGAATAGCTAAGACGCTTAGAATACAGAGAATATTACTTGAAGCTTTGGGACTAACACCTCACTCATTTTGTGGTTTAGCTACTCGACTCTGACTTGTATGACTTGTCGGCTGCATGTTGACACTGCTTGTGACAAGTTCTTCGGCTGTTGTAGTGGCTGCTGAGACATACTTCGTGAAGTTTCATCATTTTCCTGTACCTTCTTCTCTTTGTAGTGCTCAGGCCTCTCGTCAGTCTTTTCTTCATGTGGATTATGGATTTTTTTAATTTTTTCTTAGTAATAAACAAAGAAAATCTTTAAAACAACTCAACAAAAGAAAAATCATTCAAATAGAAATCTAAATGCTATGTACACTATACACATGTCCCTAGGGGCTCATATATGGATTTTGTCCCCATACTCCTCTGTAACAGTACTATGAGGGCATATACTCTAAATTTCGTCAAAAAATTATCACAATAAAACGCAAAAATTCAATGCATCTCACAAAACATTGCCCTGTAATAGTCATAATGTTAGGTCCGCATTCAGAATACCTCCCCCCTTCCTATTTGGAGTCATCCTTTACGAAAGGGTATCGCAAAGGGTATGTGTTGTGCTTGGGCAATTAAAAGTTGTGCCTATGCAGGCCTTGTAATGTAGCCCTATTATGCATACACAATCAATGCATGGAAAAGATTTATGATGTGCAAGATGTGGGTATAAGCAATTTGCTTATTGGCATTTGTTGGCGAGGCTTCCTATTCTAAGCAATGTAATGGTATTTGAAGCTCCTTTATCGTTGCTTGATTGAAGCGACTTGCTCTCTTCTAACTGTACTATAATTGTAGGAAGAATTGTAAGAATTCAAGCGGCGATGCACTGACAGCAGTTTTGTTGTTCTTCTTTGGGACCCATTTTTTTGCGATTATTGGTTGTTTTGTTGCTGGCTCTCGTTTGAGAACCCATACTTGCCCGTGCTTTGTTTGTGTTTGAAGAGACTTCTTTGGGATCCACCTTTTTGTTGTGTGAGTCGACAGCGGTGTTTGCTTCAGCCCTTGTACGCTTGGTTGGGGACCAGATTTAGGCTTTGAACGTTGATATTGTGGTTGTTTTGGAATCCAAATAAATTCCTGACTTTTTTGTGCTTGAATCAACTTCTTTGGAGCCCAAACCTGAGTTGTGAAAGCTTGCGACTTTGTGATATTCTTACCCGTTCGTGCACGCTTTCCTTGTTTTTGTTTTGGTGTTGGATCTTGTGATTTGTCATTAGAGATCTTTGTCTTCTTGATCCATATCTGTTTTTGGCTGATATGGCATTTTGTTATCTAGATTTGTCGCGCTTTTTGGCTTTGACTTGTTGTCCTGTTCTTTTGACCTGTCATGGTTGTTGCTGAAGGGGTTGGTGATAGTGATGGCCTGAGTTGATGATAAGGGATGTCGTAAGATTCATCACTATCGCTACTATCCTCAGCAAGGTTGACTTCTTGTACTTTCCCTTGATTTTTTGGCTCGTAGTGGAAAGTTACTGTCTGTTTGCTCGTGGGTGGTAGTTTCTTGGAGGACTTTTCTAGCCCATTGATTAGAGCATTGTTAGCTCGTTGCTTTGGTTGTATTCCTCCTAGCTGAGTCTTTGCCTCCTTATTAGGATCCATGTATGAGGATGCTTGTGGTGGCTATGTCTTCACGGAGGACTTCGGAATCCACTTTTGATGCACTTTATTCGTGTAGCGATGACATTGATTCCCGGGTCGTTGATCTTCTTAAAGCTCGAAGTGTTCTATAGAGTCATAGAACTCGTCGTCTTCTTCATCTTTTGATTCTCCACATTTCTTTGTTTGCTCCTTATTTCGAGAGCTTGTTGATGTCTGGTTCTCTTTGTTTTCCTGGATTACACTCACTGCAAAATAAGGAACGACATCATAGCCATTTTCATCACAAAACTTTGTTGTGGGAGCATCCTCCACGGCGCACACGTCCAGAGTAGCCAAAATGTGTTCCCATCCAAAAGGCTCTAACTCTTCTTCAGGAAATGGTTGTGGGATATAGTCCTTATCCTCTATAACCTGCTCTAGGATACATTCCTCACGTTTCAAGTTACCACATTGTGAAGCTCCACACATCCACAGTTCTTTAGGCTTACCTAACCAAGCTGGAAGTTCTGATCCTGCTACTGTGGCAGAATCAAACTCCTCAACCGGTGTTCTCGTCACATCCCTATAGCTATGGTCCGTCAAGTTTATCTTTGTTATGGTTTCCATATGTCTCAGGTATATATGGTCATAACCCCAATCTTGGACCATTTTCAATTGTCGCATGAATGGTCCTCCCAGAATGATGTCATAGTTGTTCTTCTTGCCAAAGTCAACAACAGCAAAAGTGTGTTCATATTCAATGCCACAAGAAGTCACAAGTACTTTTTCTAGCAGTCCTATGGGCTTTTCCTTGTGTCCGTCTGCAAGTTGCAGGGTCATTCATGTGGATATCAAGGAAGGTTTTCCCCATTTTTTTCAAACCTCTGTGGTTGCAATGGCCACACCAGCTCCACTGTCAAGGATTGCCATGGTTTTTACACCATTGAATTCCATAGGTTCTTAATCCGATTTAGGCAGCATTGTGTGAAATGTACTAGGGCTTTCTAGTGGGCTTAACCCTAGTGACCTTTAGCTTAAGTATTATAAAGGGAGTTTACTAATGTGATGAGCCTGGGGAGGGTAACAATGTTATATGACCCCCCAAAGTTACAAAATTTAAATGCTGAAAATGAACAAACAAAAAATCAAAGTGCCACAATGTAAAATTTTAAGCTGGAAGAGAAATCCCTGCTTAAATTGGTACTTCACTCACATGTATCGCCTATGGTACTTGAGCCCTAGAGGTTCCCAGTGTGGGCGCTTTTCCTTGAAAAGCAAAAAACCCAAGGCATACAAAATAAGCACACACATCAAATTGAATCACTGTGAAAAGACCTTGGGCGGTCAAAGAAAAGGTAATCAGTCAGGCGATGATTTCATGAGAAATTCCTTTTCTCGTAGCTTAACTACAAAGTCTTCTAGGTATAGCCTCTAGTCAGCCCTCGAACATGAATACTTGGCTCTCGCGATTAAACAACTTAATTGACCACTGAAAATTAAGAAGCTTACCCATGGTATTAATATTCGATCTCTAGTGCCTTTTGACCATTAAATTAGCGACCCCGGACTTGTTTACTTTTTTACCTTTACATCTGTTTATGCATTTGATTACATTGCAATTTAATGTTCATTGCTAACAAATTTTTTGAAATTCTTTTACCAATCAATTTGTCTACCTAAAACTGCATATGCTTTTTAAGAGAATGCAATTACTGTGCCAATGTTGTTTGATTTTGCAGTGACAGAAGAAGGCTAAGGACATTCATCTCAAATGCTCTTCCACCTCGAAGAACCAGCTTCAACTCAATAGCTTTCGAGGACGGAATCTACATCAGGAAGGGGGGCATGTTAACTGTTAAGGCGGTTACGCCGCTAGCGGAAGCTAAATAGCGAGAACTCAACCAACAATAGAATTTGTCAGACGAGGACGGAGCTTGACCCGCAGGCGCATGGAAACAACTAGGTGGGTGTCAAATCACCTACTCGACCTTCTAATGACAATCACTACTAAGGAAATCAAATCTAAGTTCTAAAATACGCAAGTGATTGAAATCCGTACTACGAACCAATGCTATACGAAACAGGATCTAGAATCATTGAATCGATCTCAAACTGAAGGGGAAGTCTATACACTAGGTAAGAACAACACCCTAAAGACTTGAACTGCAAAATCAACCTATAACCACTCCGTGCGGCAAACGCGTATGAAGATAGGCCGAGAAATACAGGTGACCGAAACTTGACCCCGATGGTACTAATGTGTAGCTCTACTCGTTGTGGTTCTATAGATATGCTGCACGCTCTATTCCGACACACGAGTTGGAAGAAAACTCACACCGAAGCTCGTAGGAACTTACCACACGTAGAAGCCGATAGCGTGCACTCTTGGTATCTGTGCGTAGCTCTCACCGTTGCTAACACAATGGCGGTGTCGCTTCTCCAATGGCGGCCCCGTAGCTCGCGTAGCAAGAAGATAAGACTCTCTCTCTCTCTCTCAGACACAGTCACGACGCTCAAAAACTCACTTTGATTAATAATTGAATCTCCTTAGGTTACAAAACTTTGGCTTATATACTTCAGCCTTGGAGGTGAGAACATCTCTAATTATTTACATCAACAGGTGAAATTACTTCGGGATTAACAACTGGAAACTCAATTGAGTCCCGTTACTTAATGAATGGCTCAAATCAAAATTAATGTCGGAAAGACATTTATTACAATCAATGGTTACAAAATGATGGGTGTGAACAAAAATGTGGGTGTGATCCTCTGTTGGCTCAACACTTCCTCTGCTGGCTCAACACTCCCCCCCTCCGCGTTCATGTCGTCCCTGACATGACTTTTAGGCTTGGTCAATAGAGTCCTGTCGTCTTGAGCATCTGCAAATGTGATTCGTAGCGTAGGTTGCCGATGGTCAAGGTTGGGCCGAATATTTTGCTTTCGTGAGTGAAAAAGCCGGTGTAGAGAGCTTCTTCGAATGTTTGCATGTGGAAGCTAGGCAAAAACATAATTCTTTGGTATAAGAGATGTAACACCTTTGGTGATGGCTGCAATGAAAGATCATACATCATATCCGTCACTGTGTCGGCCGTCGATAGTAGACTCGAGGTCGTGGCTTTATCTAGCGCGAACACTTCAATGCATGCTAAGAGAGTCCTGCAGATTTTCTTTAGCATCTGACACGAAAGGTCAGGAGAGCCAGTAAAGAGTTTGATGGTGCCCGTTAGGGTTTTCACCATGTAGGCCTTACCTATTCTCTCTCCTTCCTTTGGTCCTGGCATCCTAGGATAATTAAGCCAATTTGGATTCTTTTCTGCAATCCTGCCATGCTCTTTCCAGTTTCTGACTCTTGGCACCGGGCAGAAGGTTGCATCCTCCCGAATCTCCTTTGGAGCCTCTACCAAGTAGATGAGGTAGGCTGGGTATTTGTTCAGCCAACCTTTCCTCCATCTAGGTTGAGAATCTACAATCTTTTTTGATTGTTCATCCTTTGTGATGTCGCCTTCGTAAAGAGCGACATACTGCTCCTCCTCTATTCTCTTTTTCTTCTTTATCACTTCAAATTTCATCAGAGGGAAAGGCAGGCTGGGTTGCATCCACTCTTCATGGAGCACTTTTGTGTCTAAACCTTGAAGTCTAATGGAGATGAGGAGTCTCCTTTCCCATTCCATTTCCGCCTTGGCACTTTCCTCTGTTGACTTTTCTATTTGGTCCTGGAGCCTTTGTTCTTCTTCTTCAGAGATTCCTGAAGTTGAGGCCACTTCTTGAACTGGGGCTGGATCTTCAATTGTGGTTGCCTCTCCAGTTTCTGGTAGCTCTATGGCTGCTCCCCCTGCTTCTTCTTGTGGTGTATCTGTTTCTCTTCTTTGTTGCTCTTGGAGGTCTTGGAGCTGTTTGCGGAGGGCCTCATTTTCTGTCCTTAGTGTTTGGTTTTCTGATGTGAGCCTCTCCTCTGCAGCCAATGATCCCTCCGCCATGTGCAATCCTTGCACTTGCTCTAACCTTAGCTCTCTTTGCAAACTTCTGACCTAATCTTCCAGAGCTGGTACGAGGGCTCCCTCTTGTTCTGTTCCTGCTCTGCTAGCTCTAGGGGTGGTCCTGAGTCTCGTGATTGTCCTTTTTTGAAGTTCGACTCTTTCCCTTAGCTCAATGAGCTCATCCTTGGCTGCCTCCAGCTCATTTTCTATTCGCTCCTTTGCTTCCTGTGAACTTGTTACCTCTTGAAGCTTCGGCTAGTTGGAGTATCAAGCCGTCTCTCTCGTTTTCTGCGTCGTAGAGTGATGCTTTATGACTTTCAAATTCAGTCATAGCATTCTCTAACTTCTTCTACAACTCTGCTTCCTTTTGTTTTGCTGTCTCAATTGCTACTTCCTTTGCTCTTGATCTTTCTTTAATCTTGCTGAGCAGTTCATGCACCATGTGCATGTCTTTTTCATCTTCATCTGTCAACTTGACAGCTCTTTCTGCCACCACCTCCAATGGCTTCAGCTCTTCTAGTAGGTTCTGTTCGTCCATTTTCTCTTCACTCTCCATTGTACCCTTTGTCTTTTCCTTCGTCCCTTTCCGATCATCTTGTTTTCGTAGGGATATCCCATAAACTGCCTCCAGGGCCTCTTCTTCACTGTATCCGATCGCTACCAGATCCTCATAATCATCTTTCTTTTGCTGAACTGGATCTATCTCCTTTTCCTTGGTCCCGGCCTCCGAATTTTCCATAACTTCTGTTTCTATTTCTATTGTGGTCTCCTCCACAATAATTTCCATCTTCTTCGGGCTTGGTACATCAGTAAAGGAGGGCTGATTGTCCTCAGTCATCTTGGCTTTCCCTTTGTTTGCTTGCCCGTCTTTCTCTCGAAGTTCAGTAGACTCATCTACTTCCTTCTTCTCCTTGTCGTCCTTTTTCAGCTCAGCTTTTAAAAGCTGTACTTCCTCTTCAGTATAAGGCTCGACAGGTTGCTGCTCCAGTATGGCCTCCGACTCCTCATAAGCTCTAATATATTGATCATATTGATTAACATGTGGCCTGGCTGAGCTGGTTCCGACTTTAGTGGGGTCTGGCACCCACATTTCTTCAAAGTCCCCCTTTAGAGCTCTTTCCGCTCTAAAATGCTCCACCAGCCTTTCCATTCTTGCGGCTTTTTGACTTTTGGTTTGCTTGGGATCAGCCTTCTTCTTCGCTTTCTTCTTGAGCGGCTCGTCCACAGCCTCTTCAGGTTCTAAAACTATTTCTAGTTTTCGGCGTGCTCTTGTGGACGCCCTCTTGGATACTTCTTGCTGTTCTTCCTCCTCATCGGCTTCTCTAAGCCACTCATTCTGGGAGGGAACCCGTGGCCCTTGATCTCTGGCTCCAATAGCTTCATAAGCTATTCTTGTCAGAACTTCAGCTCCTCCTATATACTTTGGCTTATAGTTGTGCATGGCGATTACTTGCTCGTGGATGTATTGAGCATAATTCACCTCTTTTGGCATATTGCTCTTCAATGCCCATGTGATGGTAGTTGCAATGGCATGGGGCGGTGTCGTATACTTTTGCAGTTTTTTACTGCAAATATGGAGAAATTGGTTGTACAGTCGGCAAAGGGTTGCCGCTCTTTGGTCTGCCATATCTCCATAAGTTGCATTCTGTTTCTTGGACCCATAAACCTCTATAGCCTCCCTTCTTTCCCTGACAGAGCTCCCTTTGTTGTTCAGCTTCAATGCATCTGCAATGAGCTGTGGCGTGATCTGTACTTCTACTTTCTCTCCATCCATGGCTGTCAATGTGGCTTTCCCATCCTTCTGAATGGATGTTGCCAACTCGTACACTCTTCTTGTATCCACACCTGATGGTCTCGAGGTGAAGAACCTGTGTAAGTCAGCCCTTTCCAGGTATCTGCTGATGTTCTCTGATCTGCTATAATCCACTAATTCTCGTGGGATCATAGGTACATCGACCGATTGCCCTTGAGGATCTCTGAAAGTCCCCTGGTAGATCTTTATTCCCTCTTTTTCTAGTACTGCTTCCTCCACCCAAGTCTTGGTTGGCTTGAGGGTTTCTGTTGGAATATCAAAAGGTTCTGCTTCTGCAAGAGCATCCTTGATGGTTGGTCTTTTTCTCTTAGTTGCCGATGACTTAGCGGAATCCATGGATCCTGTAACTCCAATTTCAGAAGTTAGCGTCTTTTTAGTACTGAAAGCCGAAATGAAGCTTTTAACTATTCAAATGACTTGAAAATTGAAACATGAGCTATTCAGGGCCTAAGGATGCAGGGTAGGTGAAAAAATATGCAAACTGGGCTCAAAATCATGCTGGAGACATCATACGCGTATGATGTCTTTTGCGTCAAAATGACTTCATATTGGTTGTTCTTGTAGCTGATAGTGTATACATGAGTATCATATGCTTGGATTTGAGTTTGGATCCCATTTGGTCAAGTTTTGGCCAGTTTAGTCCGGTTCAGGCTCTTGGCAAAATTTTGAAAGGGAATTGGATTTTATGATCCAAATTGGGTAAAACTTGGTGGATTACTTTCAAATGGCATGTAGAACGCTTCTGTTTGGTGGTTGAAGCCCTGAGGTGCCAAAATCACATAGTGAGACATCATACGCGTATGATGTCTTTTAGTGCATTTTTGGACCAATTTTCTCTATAAGCTTGGTTTTGGCTTTAGATAGGCTTATTCAGTGGATTTATCAAGTTTGGATAGAATTTGGACTAAAAATGGCTCTGGAGACATCATACGCGTATGATGTCTTTTTCATCAATTTTTCATGGGATTGGTTCTGTGGACTCTCCATGTGCTAGTGAAGGACTGTTTATACTCAAATCTTGGTTTGGACTTGAATATGTTGGATTTGGGACAAAAATAGGCTTTGTATGAAGGATTTTCTCTTAATTGGGCTAATGGGGTGATCCACTTGACCAAATGGTTCCAAACTTCATATGTAGCATGTATTAGATATATATAATGGATGTATGATGACAAATGAGCATTTTTGGCTCTGTAAGTGCAAATAGACATCATACGCGTATGATGTCTTTTGTGTCAAAATGGTGCTTTTTGGTTCCAGATAGCTTGTAGATGTGTTAATCAACAATCCTACAAAGTTTCAATGAGTTTGGAGTTATTTTGACAAAATTAGGACCAAAAATCAATTTTATGGCCTACTTTGCGTCTTTTTGGTTTTTGTAGACATGTAGTAGTGTTAGTGTGTATACGCGCTTCACCAGGGGCACTTTTCTCCCACTGGGTTTTTCCCCCTGGACATCTGGTGTGAAAGGACACCTTATCTCTTAGGGTTTCATATAAGCTTTGTAGCTCTGAGTTTATATAAACATTATTATTATTCCAATACAGAGAGAGAGACTACAGAGATCTCGTACACAAGCTCTGTGTCTTCTCCTTCTCCATCTTCTTCCTACTCTGAGTTGCTGTCTTCCTTCTGTTTCCTGTTTCATCATCTTCAACAATTGGTATCAGAGCAAGGTGATTTCCAGAGCCTCTACTTGCGTTTTCGCGTCCGCGCGCGCAATCGCAGTTTTCAGGCAGTTTTCGGAAAATTTGTTCGTGGGAGCATCCTCGACGTTCCGGGAGTATTCTGAGCAGGCGACCTGCGGTTTTACCCCCCTTTCGAAGCCGTTCGAGCCCTCAGAATTTCGTTCTGAGCAGCGTAGCAGAAGTTACTTTTCCGAGGCGTTTAGATCAAGAGGGTGTGCTTTTTGACAGATTTTCTTCAGGTAAACAGTTCTTTTGGGAAGCAGCTTGTCTTAGCTTTGTGCTGAGATTTTGTGTAGAGTTTTGCTTGGATTGGAGAGGAGATTTGTGAATCTCTTGGAGGTTCTTTTGCTCTCTTGTGTGCATCTACAGTATGGCTCAATCTACGGAGAAAGAGATTTTTGGTGCGTTTACATCCGAAGACAAATTGGATGGTACCAACTATTCTCTTTGGTCTTTTATGGCCAAAAATGTTTTGGTTGGTAAAGGATTGTGGGATTATGTATCTGGAGATGAAGTTCGTCCAGGTAGCATTGCACCTGCCACGCCTGGTCGTGGTGCAGCTGTTGGTGCAGGACCCTCACAAGTCACTCCAGAGCAAAAGAGATGGGATACTAAAGATGCACAGGCTATGGCTGTGATTGCCTTAACCATAAAGAGGACAATCACACCACATATCAGATCTTGCAGAACTTCTGAGGATGCTTGGAACACTCTGCAAGCTATGTTTGGAGGAAGAAACGCTGCCAGAATAGAGTTTTTGAAGAAACAACTTGACAAAATACAGATGGACGAAGGTGACGATATTGTCGAGCATCTTACAAAAATCAGGGATCTTAAAGAGCAATTGCTTAGCATTGATGAAGTGATTCCAGAGAAGGACTTGGTTTCCAAAACACTCAATTCACTACCACCATCTTATTTGACTTTTCAGACTTCTTTGACTCTGTCTTTGCGAGCTAATCCTGACCCTCTTCATTTTGAAGAGTTAGTGGCTTTGCTATTGCAGGAGGATCAATCACGTAAGAACAAGTCTTTACAGGTGGATGGTATGGATCATGCTCTTGTTGTACAGAACAAAAACAGGGGTAAAGAGAGTGCTCATCACTCCAAGTCTGGTGCAGGACAGTCTTCAGAGAAGTCTAAAGGTGATTCAGACAAGTCCAAGAAGAAAGGTAAATGTCACTACTGCAAGAAACTTGGTCACTACATTAGTGAGTGTAAAAAGCGAATTGCTAAAGAAAAGAAGAAAGAGTCAAGTTTGGTTGTTTCAGCTTCTGGTGATTCTTCTACAGCTAAAGAAGAGTCTGCAAACTTTGTGCAGGATTCTTATGCTTTTGTAGTATGTTCAAATTTTTCTGCTTACAGTGTTGACAAGACACAAATGATTTGGTACTTTGATAGTGGTGCATCCAGGAATATTACTTCAAGGAAGGATTTGTTTTGTTCATTGGATGCAGCTCCAGCAGGAAAGAAGGTGACATGTGCAAATAATGCTTCTTATCCAATCAAAGGCGTTGGTAAGATTTTGATTACCATTTCAGATGGTTCAGATTTATGCTTGCCAGATGTCTTATATGTTCCAGGGATCAAGAAGAATTTGTTGTCTGTATCCTCTCTTGCAAAAAATGGTCTTCGGGTCATTTTTGAGGATGACAGATGTGTTGTACGAGATCGAGAGAATGGTTATTCTCTTATCACTACAGGTACGCTGAACAATGGACTATTTGTGCTAGATCATTATGAAAAGCAAATTCAGGTATGTATTGCAGAAACAAAGACTCAGGCCATGCAGGATGCTGAGTTGTGGCATGCTAGATTTGGGCATGTTGGTTATGGCAGTTTGATGACTTTACAACGTCATAATATGGTGCATGATTTGTCTTTATTGGAGATGCCACCAAGACATGTATGTGAAGGTTGCGTTCTTGGAAAGATGCACAGATTTGCATTTTCGCAGGATGGTTCAGTTAGAGCGACACGAAAGTTGCAGCTTGTACACAGTGATGTATGTGGTCCTATGAGGACGCCATCTTTGGGAAACAGCCTTTATTTTGTGACCTTCATTGATGACTTTTCCAGGTTTTGTTGGGTGTATCCACTCAAAGCAAAGTCAGACGTGTTTGCAGTTTTTCAACATTATGTCGCCATGGTTGAAAATGAAACAGGTTGCAAAGTACAGACTCTTCGTACCGATCGAGGAGGTGAATACATGTCAGGTGCATTTAAGGATTTTTTGGGAAAGAAAGGCATTAAACACCAATGCACTATGCCATACACACCACAACAGAATGGTGTTGCAGAAAGGAAGAACAGGTCTTTAATGGAGACGGCTAGATGTATGCTCAAGGCTAAGAGTTTGCCTCATAAGCTATGGATGGAGGCAGTTGCTTGTGCAGCACATGTTTTGAACAGGTGTCCTACTCGTGCCTTGAAGACCATTACTGCATATGAAGCTTGGTATGATAGAAAACCTTCAGTCAGTTATCTTCGTGTTTTTGGTTGTCTTGCTTATGCTCACATCCCTCAGCAGTTACGTGGGAAGCTTGATGATAAGGCAATCAAATGTATATTTGTGGGGTACAGTAGTGGAAGTAAAGGTTATAGACTTTACAATCCTGCTACAAACAAGATTTTTGAAAGTCGTGATGTAATTTTTGCAGAAACTACTGCTCAACCTATGGTTGCTTTTGATGTACCTCATATGCAGACACATGATGTATTTGAAGGTTTGCTTCCTTCTTTTGTGGAGAATCAAGAATCACAACAGGTTGATAATCTTGATCAATCTTTTGATCAGCATGTGATACCTCATGATGTAGAGGAAATTGTGCGTGAAGAGCAAGAAGTTCTCAGGGAAGAAAGAACCTTGCCTAAATGGGTTCAGAAAACTTTGCAGGATAGCAAGTTGGATGCACCGTTGCCACGAAAAACACGTGCTGGTACTACTTTTGGCAGAGAGCAAGTAGATTTGGCTTGCTTTAGCACTCTTTGTGATGCAGATGAGCCTGATTCATTTGAACAAGCTTTAGAGTGTGTTCAGTGGAAAGATGCTATGCAGCAAGAAATTGATTCTATTCATAAGAATCATACATGGGATCTAGTGGACTTGCCTACAGGTAAAAAGCCTATTGGTACAAAGTGGGTTTTTAAGGTAAAAAGGAAACAAGATGGTACTGTTGACAGGTACAAAGCAAGGCTTGTGGCAAAAGGCTATGCGCAACAGAAAGGCATAGATTATGATGAAACCTTTGCTCCTACTTCTCGTGCGTCCACAGTTAGATCACTAGTTGCAATTGCTGCTCATCATTGTTGGAAAGTGCATCAGTTGGATATCAAAACTGCTTTTTTGAATGGTGATTTGCAGGAAGAAGTTTATGTAAGTCAACCAAGTGGTTTTGTTGTAAAAGGTCAAGAGCAAAAGGTATGTAGATTGCGTAAAGCTTTGTATGGTCTCAAACAGGCTCCAAGAGCATGGTATGAGAAGATACATACTTATTTGATTGGCCAGGGATTTCAGAATAGTCCAACAGAAAGTACTTTGTATGTCAAAAAGAGAGATGGAGTTCTCATTATGCTAACACTTTATGTGGATGATATGCTTCTTACAGGCAATACTGCAGATGAAATTGAAGCGTTTAAAGATGCTTTGAGAAAAACCTTTGAGATGTCTGATCTTGGTTTGCTACATTATTACTTGGGTATTCAGTTTGTGCAATCAGAGGATGGCATATACATGTTGTAGGCAAAATATTTGCATAAAATTTTGGACAAGTTTGGTATGCAAAATTGTAAGCCAATCTCTACACCCGTAGAAACTGGATCAAAGTTGAGCATGCATGATGCTGGAGAAACTTTTGATGTACATACTTATGCAGCAGCGGTTGGTTGCTTGATATATTTGGCAGGCAACACTCGTCCAGACATTCAATTTGGGGTTTCACAAGCAAGCAGATTTATGCACAGCCCAGGTATGCATCATTGGCAGGCTGTGAAGCGCATACTTCGTTACCTTTCAGGTACCCCTAATCTTGCCATGTTCTTTCCAAGGGGGGATATGTATGGAAAGCACAATTCTATGCAGCTTCTTGGTTACAGCGATTCAGATTGGGCTGGTGATTTTGACACACGACATTCCACAAGTGGCAATTGTTTTTTCTTGGGAAATGCATGTATATCTTGGCTAAGCAAGAAGCAACCCACAGTGGCTACATCAACTTGTGAAGCTGAGTACAGGGCAGCTTTCACGGCAACAGTTGATTGTGTATGGATACGCAGGTTATTGGCAGATCTTTGTGAGTGTCAACAGGCACCCACTACCATTTTCACTGACAGTCAGAGTGCTATTGCAGTTGCAAGGAATCCAGTATTTCATGCAAGAACAAAGCACATAGAGGTTCACTACCACTATGTCAGGGAAAGGCTACATGCAGGGGAGATCACACTAACTTACTGTCCTACACAGGATAACATTGCAGATCTATTTACGAAGGCGTTATCACGAGAAAAGTTTGAAGCTTTCCGAAAAGCTTTGGGCTTACTCTCATACACATGATGATCTGCTACCTTGTACGGATTCACACTATCACTAGAGGGGGGATTTGTAGACATGTAGTAGTGTTAGTGTGTATACGCGCTTCACCAGGGGCACTTTTCTCCCACTGGGTTTTTCCCCCTGGACATCTGGTGTGAAAGGACACCTTATCTCTTAGGGTTTCATATAAGCTTTGTAGCTCTGAGTTTATATAAACATTATTATTATTCCAATACAGAGAGAGAGACTACAGAGATCTCGTACACAAGCTCTGTGTCTTCTCCTTCTCCATCTTCTTCCTACTCTGAGTTGCTGTCTTCCTTCTGTTTCCTGTTTCATCATCTTCAACAGTTTTCCTTGGGTTTTCTAACTCCAATTCTCATGATACTTGGTTCATAGGATGTGATTAACATGTGGAATGAGGCTATGCACTCAAATGTTGAAATGGATGTGAAAATCATGCTGTGAGACATCATACGCGTATGATGTCTTTTCTTGAAATGTTGGTCTTTTTGTGCAAAGAATGCTTTGTGCTAGTGCCCTAAGCCCTGCTAACTAGTTTTCAACTTAAAAAGTCATCAGTTTAGCTAAAAAGCCCCCTTATAGGCATTTCAGTCTCCGAAGTCGTCTTTTTGCCTTGGAGTTGAATTTCTTCAACTTTTCTTCTCGAGAGTTGCATTTCCAACTCATTGGATATGTTGTGAAGCCACCTATTTGGTTGAACTTGACTTTGGCTCCCCGTTCTCCATCTTTCTCCATTTGGTTGCCCGAAAGCGTCTTTTTCACCATCGGTAAGTGAATCAGCTTTCTTTTGGGTTTTGCTTGCAAACATAAGTCATCCATGTATATTTGAAGCTGCTTGTGAAGTTTCATGTCATTTGGTCGTCAATTTTAGCCGTTATGCCAAAATGACGCTTTGTGTGTCCGCCGCCGAATCGGTTGTTCCGACCTACTTTTGGTGATCCAAACCCGGAGATACTCCATGGTTGCATTGCCCTTGATGTTGTTAAGCTTCCTGAGAAGTTTTGTGTCGTTCCGACAACGTTTTTCTGTTTGCCTCTTGCAGGCTCTGTTGACCTAGGGTTTTTTCAGTCGTTCTTTCTCGAGCTTTGAGTGCTAGAAACTCATCTCCTATACTAGGGTAACCCACCTCTAAGTTCTTGCAAGGTTTGGTTAGGCAGTTGTGCCCCTACCTAGCGTTCCTCCCCATTCCCCGTCTGCTCTTGTTTCTTGGTTTTGGTGAGTTTTCGCGACAAAAGTTAACGATAAGCATCAAAAGCTTATGGCAACGAGTCTACCTCTCATGTATGGTGTCCTCTGAGCTCTCGTAGCAGTCGTAGAAGGCGGTAGAAGGTCGGATGCTCCTGTGTGCTCTTTGCTCTCTCCAAGAAGGTAATAGTGGAAATGAGCTTGATAGTGAAGTGAAAAATACTTAACTTCGGGCTTCCCGGATCACTTGTTACCAAATTTGACATGTGCTTCTATCTCGTCGTGAAATGCACTTTAGGATTTGAAATTTCTCAATTTGGACTCCGTTTGACCTGTTTCTGAGAAATCTGTCCACTTTGCCAAAATTCTGTCATTTCGGGCTTTCCGCAACTTTTTCAGAATTGTACCCCATTTTTACCATGGGTTGCCCTTGTCATTAGGATCATCACCGTCTATTCTTTTCTTTTTTCCGATCTCATTTCACCTGCTTTTTTATTTTTCTTTTATTTTTGTTAAGAAAATCATAAAAAATAAAGGAAAATAGCAAATTGAAGCCAAAAAATTCCAAACATACACGATAAATAGCTCGTAACCCTGTGTATATGAATATACACTTCTTTGTGATTTCTGGACTTAGATTACCACTTTTTTCCACTTTTTAGCTCCAAAAACACTCTTATTTAGTGATATTTACACATCTAGAGACCCAAATTCATCATTTGATCTCTTCTTGTTGCAAAACAAGGTATATAAGGGCATAAATATTATCAATATCCGCAATCAAACATAAAAAATTGCAAAATCATGTAAGACACTGCCCTTGTAATATAATTTTTGTTTTTCTTTGTTTTTTCCGCTTGTAGCTGCTTTGAAGCTCCTGTATACCTCCCCCCCTCCTAGTCTGAGTCCTCCCGGACGACTATGAAGTGTCTGTGGGTGAAGCATTGTAGTTGTTTTGGTCATAAGTTCCCAATGCAATTGTAGAGCGATGATACAACAGTCTTTCCAATAAAGCTGCTCTTTGTTTGATTGAAGGATTGGTGGTCGGGTTTTGGCACTTCGGTAGTAGAATCAGTAGATGGATTCTTCGTTACCTTGTTGTCTTTTTTCACAATCCAAATCTGCTTCCGCTTTGCTTGTGCTTGCCACAAACTCTTTGCGACCCAAACCTGCTTTGTTCTGTGTGTTGATTTCCTCGCCTTGAAATACCTAGGAGTTTCCGTTGATTGTATTGAAGGGAGTTCCTGTTTACAAATCTTTGGGATCCAAATTTGCTTGCTATAGCTTTGTGCCGTCATGAACTTCTTTGGAATCCAGATCTGTTTCACTGTCCTTAATTGTCTGGAATCACTCTGTTGTCTGGTATTGAAGACTCTGTTTTCCACCTTTGTGTTCTCTGGCACAGCCTTTTTTGGTCTCCATACCAACTTTGACTCCGTTTTTTTCCAAGGTTGAGCTGTTATATTATTGCTTGTCTTCCTTATCCACTGTTGAGAATTCCTCGTCGAAGAGTAATCCGGTTGTATAGAAACTTTTGGTTGCCATTGCTTCTTCTTTTTCTCTGGTTGTTGTTTATCTTTGTCTTTGGATTCGTCCTTTGGAGTTGGCTCTTCTCCTTTGGTGAATTTAACTGATTGAATTTCACCTTCGTATTTAATAAGCACTGAATTAGAACTCCAGTCAATCATTGCATTATATTGCTTCTGCCATGGTTGTCCTAGCAATAATGGATGTTGTGTAGCTTGGTCTTCAACCACGTAAAACATATTAGGATACACATATTGGTTAATCTGTATATGTAAAACTGTGCATCCGACAGTTGTGATTGAATTCTCAGAGTAACTCTTTAACTCTTGCTTGGCAGTTTGTAGTTTAGTGTCATTTGTCAATTGTCTATACAAACTGAGTGAAAGTAGGTTAGCTTGAGCTCCTGAATCCAATAGTGCTCTGGCTTTGATTTGGTTGGTTCCTACTTTGCATTCAATGATGGGTTCTTCTTTGTCATTATGAATTTCTGTTATACTGACTGCGTTTATTCGTATTGCTCCTTCATTGCGCTGTTTCTGACGCAGTAGTCTTCTTTTCTCCATTCTTTCCTTCGCCTCGGCTTGCGCTTCCTCCTCAATCTTTTTCTTTTTCTGGACACGCAGCTTTTCTCGATGTATTTTGAGAAGCATGTCTTGGGTTAGCGGCAAAAGATACTTTTTCACTCTGCATCCACTAATCCAATTGGGCATTTCTTCTCCGTCTAATGTAGCAAGCTTGATGGCTCCACTTGGTGATAGATCTTTAATCACCAGAGGTCCCATCCCTCGCTTTTTAAGCTTCTTAGCATGCTGTTTCAGAGTGTAAACTAGGACATAGTCCCCAACCTTAAACTCTTTAGTCCACACATGCTTATCAAAAAATTCCTTTTGTCGCCTTTTTTGAGCGTAGATGGAAGCTACTGCTTTTAGGCGAAGCTCATCTAGCTTTTCCAGGTCATCTATTCTATCAGAGAGCTCGTGCCCTGTCCACTCTAGATCCTTAGCCACCCTTAAGGTTGAAATCAAGAATTCTATTGGCAAGATAGCATTTAGCCCAAAAACCATGCTATATGGGGTCGTTCCTATTGATGTTTTATATGCTACCCTATATGCCCATAATGTTGAATGCAACTTCTGGTCCCAGTCAGTTCTCGACTCAGATACAATCTTCGTAAGGACCGTGCATATGGTTTTGTTTGTTGCTTCAGCTTGTCCGTTTGCTTGTGGATGATACGGGGCTGATTTCCTATGGATTACCATGAATTCATCAAGAAGGATCTCTATCACTTCATTTATGAAATGTGTGCCTCGATCACTCACAATTTCTATTGGCAATCCATATCATACAAAGACGTATTCATATAGAAATTGTGCCGTGGTCCTGGCATCGGCTTTTTGAGTTGCCTTTGCTTCGACCCACTTTGTTAGATAGTCTGTAGCCACAATGATGTATTGTGCATGAGTCTTATATGCAGGAGGTGAAATGGGTCCGACATAATCAATCCCCCATTTTGCAAAAGCTCTTGCCCCCATCATTGGTCTAAGCGGCATATCATCTCTTTTAAGTGGTACTTTGGTCCGCTGACAGTCATCACACCGTTTAACGTATTCCTCGGCGTCCATATGTAATGTTGGCCACCATATTCCTGCGGCTAAGACAAGTTTTGCTGTCTTATCACCTGAGAAATGGCCTCCACCTACTCCTCCATGAGCTTGCTCCAGGATTATCACATACTCAGACTCTGATGCGCAAATCCTAAGCTGGTTGTCTTTACCTCTCTTATAGAGTTGATCTCCTATTAAAGCGTAATCTCTAGCTTCTGTCTCTACAGATTTCTGACGAGCTTTTGACGTTCCTTCTGGGAAAGTTCTATTTGTGAGATATTCAACAATATACTGACTCCATTCTGGAGCGATCATTATCTGATATAATGTCGAATACTCTGCTGGCGGTTTGATGAACATACAATACATACTGTGACATATTCATGTACGCTTTCTTTCATTCCTGGCCAATAGACTCCCAATTGTAACAAATTCCTATATGTGTTCCTTCTTGAACAATGAAATGCACATTCCTGAACATGTGCTTCGCGCAGATATATATTATATTCCTCAGGATTGATGCATAGTCGTAAAACATGATCATTTCCCAATTGATACAACCTTCCTGCAATCAATTGAAGATTCTTGGATTGCTGAATAGCAATATGTTTCAGGTTGTATTCTCTTCTATCGAACTCTCCTCCATAGGTTAATAGGTTAACGACATTTTGAGACCACTTAGGTATCATTTCTATGTTGAACAAGTACGCGTCTGGCATGTCGTCATCTACTCCTATAGGGTCTTCTCCATTCGTCAATCGCGAAAGATGATCAGCTCTAAGATGTGTTTTTCCTTTCTTTACTACTACCGTGAAGTCGAATTCCAGTAAGATAATGAACCATCTCACTATTCTCCCGGTATTGCATGGTTTATTCACTAGGTAGAGCAAGGCTTGGTGATCCGTAAAAAACACAAACTTGTTGGCTAGAAGATAATGCCGAAATTTCTTCACAGCATAGATCATTCCTAATCCTTCTCGCTCTGTTGTGGTGTAATTCTTCTCTGCATTGTTGAGCTGTCGACTGGCGTAACAGATAGGAAAATCCATGTTTCCTTCTTCTGGCTGAGCCAGAATGCATCCTATTGCATATGCCGAAGCATCTATATGCACATGGAATATCTTCTCCCAATCTGGTGATTTCAAGACTGGAGCAGTAATGAGTGCCTCTTTCAATTTCTTGAATGATTCCTCACACTCCTCTGTCCATTCAAAGTTCACTATTAGCCTGTAAAGTGGTTGGCCTATTATAGCGTACATGTAAATGAATCGTCTATAATATCCGCAATGTCCCATAAAGCTCTGTACTTGTTTCGCATTGGTTGGTCTAGGCATATCCACTATAACTTTTATCTTCTCTAAATCCGTGGATATTCCGTTTTGTGAGACAATATGTCCCAGAATTCTGCCCTGTCGGACCATAAACACACATTTCTCAGGATTGAGACAAATGCGATATGTCCTACATTTCTCAAATACTTTTCTTAGGTGTTCTAGATGCTCATCTCTCAGTAGAGAATGTACACATAAGTCATCCATGTATATTTCTAGAAACAGCCTTAAGTATTCTTTGAAAGCATGCGTCATCAGCCTCTGGAAGGTTGCGGGAGCATTGGTTAGACCAAAAGGCATAACCCGATAAGCATAAATTCCCCACTCCGTTGCAAAAGCTGTTTTATGTTGATCTTCTGGTGCTATGGCTAGCTGGTTATATCCTGAAAAACCATCAAGAAAGGAGTATGCTGTTTTCCCTGATACACGCTCTAGAACATGATCAGTTATCGGCAGGGGATAATTGTCCCTGATTGTTGCAGCATTCACTTTCTTTAAGTTGACACACACTCGGAGTTTTCCGTTCTTCTTAGGTACTACCACAATCGGAGATACCCAATCGGTGTGTTCAATCTCGTATATGAATTCAGCTTCCATTAGCTTATCTATCTCTTCCTTGATTCGCTTAGCAAAAGTATCATTATATGTGTATGGTCTCTGTCTGCTAGGCTTTGCGTCTTGTTTCAGTGGGATTGAGTGTTGGCATATCGATGGGTCAACTCCCTTTAAGTCCTTATAAGACCATGCAAACACATCCCTATACTCTCTGAGAAGACTCAAAAGTCTCTCTTCCTCGCCTGGAGACAAATCTGTGGCTATGTACACCGGTCTAGGTGGCTCACCTGGAGCTGCTAAATCAACTTTTTTTGCATCCTCCGGTCCGTCATAAGATTCGTTCTCCTTCCTCTCTCGAATAGGTGGGGTTAATATCACCTTCCTATCCTCTATTGTGAATTTCCTATAGTGAGAGGGAACATCCATGTTTTCCTTGATTTTGACGTTTTCGTCCTCTCCACTCTCAATTTCTGTCGTCCAAACTTCCTTCAGAGTTTTCTTGAGCTCTCTGTACTTGTTTCTACGTTCTAACTTGGACTCCGTGTATTCTCTGTTGCGCTTGTTCTTTTCTGATTTTTCTGTTTCAGTTTTCGTTCCATTCTTTTGAACTTGATTTCTTGAGCCTCTTTTGTCTTTTCGTAAGCTCTTTTGATCACTGCCTCTCATTCTTCCAGAAATCTTATCCTTAACACAATCTTCAGCCTTTACTAGCATTAGGAATTGATTTTTTCCTCTTATTCTAGGCATCGGATTGGTTCTAACCCCTTTTGTTTTTTTCTTTGCTCTATAGTGTTTCTGGCGTTGTTTAGTTTGGTTCGGAAAATCATAAAATCGGACATCCGTTATAGTTTCTTCGTTTCCGCTTGAATTGTCCGTTGACTCGTTGTCTGCTTCATTTCCCCACTCTGGATGATTGGGAATGTCGTGAAACACCTCTTCTTCATCTTCCTTTTCCAGTGTATCGTTCTTTTCAGTTTCTTTTTCGAGTACAGTTCTCAACATGAAATACGGAACCACGTCGTACCCGTCCTTGTCGCAAAATTTCGTTGTGGGACCATCCGGAATTGCACAAACATCTAGGGTTGCTAGAATGTGTGTCCATTCTAATGGTTCAAACGTGTCCTCTGGAAAGGGTTCTCCTACATAAGTTTCGTCTTCGATAGCCCTTTCTAAAACACATTCTTCTCGTTTCAGACTTCCACATTTCGAAGCTCCACACATCCATAACTCCTTGGGTTTACCTAACCAAGCTGGAAATTTGGATCCCGCCAAAGTAGCTGAATCAAACTCCTCTACCGGTGTTCGGTTCACATCTTTGTAGCTATGGTCTTTCAGGTTCACACGTTGTCAGGAGTTTTTTGGAGCAAGGGATTGCGCATAAGTACATACCCATGCATGGTGCATCAAATAAAGTATTGCCCATTTTCCAGAGCCAGGTGGTTACGTGGGGCCCACATGTGTACAGGTAGGACACCATGTACATAGTGCATCGATTTTCATCGTTACTAGTACCATTGTGTTTTTTCTACAATAAGGAGGAGTTGGTAGCGCGTAAAACTTCTCGAGGAAGCTATCCGCGGGCCGACGACGTGAGGTCAGCAGGTGCGTCAGATGGCATCTAGTGGCGTCAGGAGGGCGAACGAGGTCAATATTTGCACGCAGATGAGGACGGACACAACGTGGGGGTTTGCTTGTGAGAATTATGCAGAAAGGTCATCATGAGGACCTTTTTTTGGGGCCACTTCACGTGGTGGCGAGATGCATTATTGGAAAAAAGCTGAGTGCCAGGTGTGCGAATGATGCAAAAAGGTGACAACTATGCACTGCGAGGTCAGTTTTTGGCCTGTTCGGGGTCCGTTTGAGGTCATCTAAAAGGCCAAGGGTGCCCAACTAATAAAGCTAAGTGTGGGAACTGAAAAAAGAGAGAGAAGACCAGAAAAAACGTGGAGAAGAGAGGAGGAACAGCCGCAGGGTGTTTTTTTGGGTTTTTGGAGCCTGTTTTGACCGTAAACTGCTCATCCGAGGTCGGATTTGAGCACTTTGACATTGTAGACTGGGGTTTTGGGCCGTTCCGGACGCGATGGCGCTGTCCATTTTGCCAAATTCCTCACTCTTTTCCTGTTGTTTTTCTGTGTAAGTTTCTCCTATGAGCTAAGTTTCTGCTCTAGTTTGTGATTGTATCTGGTATCTTTTACCCATATTGTGTGAGCTGTTTGCCCCATTGGTGTTGGCCCAAGCTCATTTGTATCTAAACATCAGAATTTCTCCTCTTTTGAGCTGAGTTTTTTGGGTGTGTGTGTGTGTGTGTGTGTGTGTGTGGGTCTCTGTGTGGAGTGGGCAAGTGGATAGTTTCTCTCCTCTCACTCCAGAGGTGTGTTCCCTGTCTCGGCCAGGTGTGTTGTGTAAGCCGAGTGGTGCCCCATAGTGTGTGTGTGTATCTTCCCAAGAGTGTGTGTCGGGTCGTTATAGAGGCGCTGTGTGTGTTTTCATCCCGCTCACAACGTGTAGTGGTTTCCATATTTCTCAAGTATATGTGATCGTAGCCCCAATCTTGGACCATTTTCAACTGTCTCATGAATGGTCTTCCCAATATGATATCATAGTTATTCTCCTTGGCAAAATCGACAATAGCAAAAGTATGTTCGTATTCAATGCCGCAAGAAGTCACTACAACTTTCTCTAATAACCCCATAGGTTTCTCCATGTGTCCATCTGCTAATTGGAGTTTCAACCTAGTCTTCCTTATTGCTGGTTTCCCCCATTTTTTCCAGATTTCTTTTGTAGCAATGGCTACCCCTGCTCCGCTGTCTAGTATTGCCATCGTCTTCACTCCTTGGAATTCAATTGGTAAGGTTGTATTCCCTCTTCACCTTCGCAATACTCTCCGACCTTGTTTAAGGGTACAGGCTTAGCGTTCTTTTGTGGCTTGCTCAGCTCCTCTGCTCTCTTGCAATCTCGATGTTGGATCTTTTATCCCGAATTTCTCCAAGCATTTTCCTACAGTGGTCCACATATGTGGTCTTAGCCTCAAAAGCTCAGCTAAAGTGATAGTGCATGTCACTGGTGTTGACAAAATCTCTATCAATCCTTGCGAGTCCATGACTTTTTCTGATGAGATTTTTCGTGAGGGAAGTGCTCTAATCTCGGATTTTGCTTCATACTCTCCTAAGTATGAAGGTAAGGTTTTCAGTGAATGAGGTTTGCTCTCCATTGTTCTAACAAAGCCCCCATCTCCCCAGTAAGATTGCAGATCCAAGTCCACTTGAGATCCTGCCTCAAATTCCACTATGGGAGGATTCCTGATGTCCTTTTCCCAATTTGTCTGATTAGCTTGGCAACTTAGCTCGTCTGCAAAGTTTGCCTCTCTCACCTGTTTCCAAAATTCATTGTAATCCTCATCTTTTCCGTAAATCCTCTGTATGACTGGATGAAAACTCTCTATCTCCTGATCGGTTGTGTTCAATACTATGCGGTCATCCTTTTGTGTATTTTCAGGCTTTTGTGCACTGGGAGTCTTTTCAGCTACCCGTGAAACGATAGTCTCTTGCTGAATTGGGTTTTCCTTTCCACAATTCATTGTTTCTTTTGGTGGTTCTAATAAGGCTTGTGCAGTCTCGATCATTCTCTGGCACATTTCAAGTCTCTGCTTTTCCAATTCCGCGTTTGGGTATGTCATCCACCTCTGTTCTTGTGTTTGGTTGTTCTTTAACCTAGCTTCGTAAGCTCTCATCAGTGCGTCCAATGGTTCGGTGTACTTTGTCGACTAGCACTGATCCCCCTGAGCTTAAGCTCGTTGTTTCTTGATACTCTTTTGTTTCGTTCTTTCCGGGCTCATCTCTCGTTTCCGTTTTGACTCTCAAGTTTTTCTAATCTAGCTTTAGTTTGCTTTAGTTCCTCAGCTAGAATAGCGTCTTCACGTTCTTTTCTCAACTTCATGCGTGCTTTTCTAGCTTTCCATGTGTTTTCTGACTCCGCGATCCTTGACTAACCACTTCAGTCACTAACTTTCCATTCTCAGGTTCTCTAGTGGTTTTCTTAGCTTGAGCTCTAGTAACAACTTGCGTTGGTATCAGAGTTTCATTTCAGACCCACTGCTGGTAGGAATAGTTTCTAACATATTCAATGTCGTCTTTTGCACTTTGTTTGGATTCTTTGAACAATCCTCAATGAAGTGAGTAACCCCACACTCAGTGCAATAAGCGTTAATTCTAATGATTTCCGTATGTGGGAAAACATTCATCAGATGGTCACCTCCACACTTGTAACAGGGTCCTAGTGCTGGTCTTGGTCCCATTTGATTCGTCCTTTGTGGATAGGATGGTCTTTGTCCTGTTAACCCTCCATGAGCTATGAACATCAATGTTCTTGCGTCCAAATTGTATCTCTCTTCATCAGAAGCACTTGTAATTGTTGGTATTCCAACATTCCCAATCATGCCCCATGGTTCTGGTTGTTTGGGTTCTTCTGGTGGGTAATACATAGTTGGAGACATGTGTGCACCAGATTCTTCATAATAGGCTTGAACAGGCACTAAGGCTTGTTCTTCTTGATTCTCTAAGGTTGGTGCATATCTAATGCCCATTGGTCTTGCTCCTCGTAAAGGTGGTTGTTGTCCCAATACCGGTTGCGGTCTTTCTATCCCCATAGGTCCTGGTACACTTCCCGTTGGGTATCGAGGTACTGGATGTATCTGAGGTGGTGCTAATTGAGCAGGAGGTGCGTACTTGCGCTCCCTTACATACCCTTTGTTGTAATAACACTCCTCTGTTGGATGATTTGTCCATTTTTGTTCAATAGCACACCATTTCAGTGTTTTTGGCAATGGTTTTTGGTATGGTGCCATCCTTTTTAGAGCATCTTCTATCATTTGCTCTACATTTGGCCTGGTTGTTGTTTGAACTTTGTTTTTAGTGGTAGTCTCGCTCGCTACGGAGGAGGAGCTACTGGATGCAAAATTTGTATCCGCTGACACCTCTCCATAACCGTACAGTTATCCACTAAGTACAATGCCTCTCTCGTTACTTGCTCGAAACTTGTACAAGCTTTCAAGTGCAAATCCTTCTTGAGAGTGTCGTTCTTCAGTCCCTCAATAAAGAGAACAGATAGTCTGTCATCTTGTGGTCGTTCACGTACTGGGACATCTCTCAATGTATTGTTTGAAGCGAAGTGAAGCTTCTTCACTTTTTCGTCTTCTCTCTGTTTAAAAGCATATATTTGTGAGACCGGTATTGTGCTTAATCCTCGTTTTGAGAATTCCTCAGCAAACTCTCTTAGCAAATGGTCAATGTCATGGAATCCCCCTATGTTCATTGGTTGAAACCATGTCAATGCAGTACCTTCTAGAGTAAGACCAAATCCCTCGTATTGTGTATGGAATTTGTTATCTGCTCAGCTCTTAAGACTTGCTTAAAGAGTGACACATGTGCATACGGATCTCCTGAACCACCATACTTCTTTGGCATACACTTGGCTACTTGAGATGGTCTCATACGTCTATGATCTGCTACCAATCTCATTGCTCCTGTGTCTCGGCTAAAGCTTTCTCTGCATCATGGACTTCATGGGTTACACCTTGTCGGTTCCTCTGCCCTGAATCTACTACTGGGAGGTAAATGTGATGGTTCCGCTTCAAACCTTGGACCTGGAGTGGTATAGGTGGGGATTGGAACTGCACTACCTCGATTCGTCTCCATTGACTCTCTGGAATGTAATGATCCCATTGGTCCGAGCTTCGAGTCCCAAGGTTGACTGAAAGAGTCAGCAACCTGAGTTCTTTGTCCTCCTGTTGTCATTGAGGTTTGCACTCCAGTTGTTGGTGTTGGTCTATGTGAGCTAGAAGTAACATAATACTGATGTAGTGGTCCCCCAAAGTATGTATATCCTTCTAATTCTTTCTTGCCCATTGTTGAGTATTGCCTGCCATACTTATCGTAAGCGGCAATTTTCACTTCCGATCCCTCTGTGTAGGTAAAGACATAGAGTTTTTTTTTGTCTGTCAACTCTCCGGTGTAGGGTTCTTCACATCTATAATAGAGATCTTGCTCCCCATTATTATATTTGTATAGCCCCACATAGATGTTATCAGTGTTGATCCTTGTAGTTTCATTCTCTCTTCTTAACCTCGTATTAGGGAAGTTCATTATTGGTGCTTCTCCTCGAGTTCTTCATTATTTTTTGGCTTTGGTGCCCATCAATCCCCACTTGTCCACAATGTTAGGGTTTAGGACTACCAAGTACATGGTACCCTCGTCATCTAGATATCTATCTCCGCTATAGCTCACAGGCACTAAGTCCTTGAACTCACTAGGTCTCTCTTCTATCTTTACACAATAACGGTCCATTCCATCTTTGTAGATCTTTGCACTTTGCTCATTGTCGTACTGATATTTTATGAACAATAGCTTCATTGTGGCGGAAGGGTTTGATGATCCTGCTGCCATATTTTCTCTGTTGTTCCTGTTCGAGTGTTCGGTGAAAATCTCGTAAGACCTCTCCGAAGAAGTATCAGAAACACTTCCTTCAAGATCGGCTCTAATGGTTGCACCCAACTTTGGTTTACACTTCCCTCGGTTGATATGACACTTGTTGGTTCCCCTTGTTTTGGTTGATTATTCCGGAGATTCCTGCCCGATCTCAAATTCATCAATTCCCCTAAAGGACTGTAACTTTTCCGTCTCGGCAATTTGTTTTCCCCAAGTTTTTGTGGTCAGAATTGATCCAATCTGATGATACTTGGTCAATTGTTTAATCTTGTCAGTTGGACAACTTCTGTTTCATCAAGTGAGAATTTTGTCGCAGTTATGCTGAAAAAGACATTATACGCTTATGATGTCTTTTTTCACAGATTTTGACTATTTTGGTTATGCTCCACTCTCAGTGGCCCCTTTATGCTCTATTCACTCACAAAATTCACTTTGAACTCTGTTTGAGCAAGTTATGGCTAATTTAGGCTTTCTTGGCAATTTTCGCTTTTGACTTGTTTTTTGGGTCAATTGTGATCCAAATGGGATGAAACTTGAAATATAACCTCTAGACAGCTATTACAATGGATCTGTGTTAGCAAAGTATCAAAATATGTCCAAATTAGGTCAAAGACATCATACGCGTATGATGTCTTTTTCATCAATTTGGGTCCAAACTTGATATTTATGCTTCCTACAGTGCCTGTAACAATTTGTCAGGTCAGATATCAAAAATAAGCAGTGGATGTGCCAAAAGACATTATACGCGTATGATGTCTTTTGTCCCAGATTTTGACTATTTTTGGTTTTAAAGCCTTCTCCAATGTTTATAATTGACTTTCAAGTGTTTTTTGTCAGGTTTGAATGTAAAAACAAGATTTGAATCCAAAATTTCCTATTCTTTGCGTTTCTTGGACTCCGACTTGTTTTTTGGGTTTCTTTGAGTGTTAATGCTCTGTTTTAAGTTGATCTTAGGGTAAAAACCCCCTTCTAAACACTCTGGCAATGTCAAATTTTCAATTTTAGTCTCTGTTTAGGTCCTAAGACATCATACGCGTATGATGTCTAAAGTTGCAGATTTCCAGTTTTTCAGCACAAGAACTCTTCCAATAGCTCTTTTAAGTGCTCAGCAACAATCAGTTACACAGAAAATTTTTCTGAACTTTGTTTATTGCATATTTCACTACCAAAGCGACTTTTTCAGTGATCTAACATGCAATCAAACACATCAAGCAAATAGAACACCAATTTGATAGCTCTAGATCAGGATCAAATCAGGCCCTACCTAAGCTACTTCTAATCATAAAATGGATTTTTTGCAATTGAAAATATAAAGAGATTTACTACCACACAAGGAGTAGCAAATGCTTTTTATGTCAACAACCACTTAAACACCATAAACAATCTAATCTAAAGCTAAATAAAAATACTGTCAACACGGAAGACCCAGGAATACCCCCACTTCCTAGTATCTCTCGAGACCTTCGGAGTCACCACTCCTAGATCTTTTCTAACTAAAGTATACAAAGTAGTTTATACGACTCACTTCATAGGATTAGTCTAAGGTCACCTACTTAGGGCTCTCGTCCCCGGCAGCGACGCCAAATGTTAAGGCGGTTACGCCGCTGGCATAAGCTAAATAGCGAGAACTCAACCAACAACAGAATTTGTCAGACGAGGACGGAGCTTGACCCGCAGGCGCATGGAAACAACTAGGTGGGTGTCAAATCACCTACTCGACCTTCTAATGACAATCACTACTAAGGAAATCAAATCTAAGTTCTAAAATACGCAAGTGACTGAAATCCGTACTACGAACGAATGCTATACGAAACAGGATCTAGAACCATTGAATCGATCTCAAACTCAAGGGGAAGTCTATACACTAGGTAAGAACAACACCCTAAAGACTTGAACTGCAAAATCAACCTATAACCACTCCGTGCGGCAAACGCGTATGAAGACAGGCGAAAAATACAGGTGACGAAACTTGACCCCGATGGTACTAATGTGTAGCTCTACTCGTTGTGGTTCTATAGATATGCTGCACGCTCTATTCCGACACACGAGTTGGAAGAAAACTCACACCAAAGCTCGTAGGAACTTACCACACGTAGAAGCCGATAGCGCGCACTCTTGGTATCTGTGCGTAGCTCTCACCGTTGCTAACACAATGGCGGTGTCGCTTCTCCAATGGCGGCCCCGTAGCTCGCGTAGCAAGAAGATAAGACTCTCTCTCTCTCTCTCAGACACAGTCACGACGCTCAAAAACTCACTTTGATTAATAATTGAATCTCCTTAGGTTACAAAACTTTGGCTTATATACTTCAGCCTTGGAGGTGAGAACATCTCTAATTATTTACATCAACAGGTGAAATTACTTCGGGATTACAAGCTGGAAACTCAATTGATTCCCGTTACTTAATGAATGGCTCAAATCAAAATTAATGTCGGAAAGACATTTATTACAATCAATGGTTACAAAATGATGGGTGTGAACAAAAATGTGGGTGTGATCCTCTGCTGGCTCAACACTTCCTCTGCTGGCTCAACATTAACCCTCACGGCACACGGACACCCTATGATGTATAAACGTTGTATTATGTATTTGGTAGAGTCAGGTACCGAGCTTGTCGAACCAATAGGAAAAGGGTAAGAGTGATCGCCGATGAGAGGCGCACTCTAACTGGGACATTCAAGGGATTAGTTGGCTAAGCATGGGCGCCCAAGTGTGAATGGGGTGAGCTCATATAAAAGCCAACTAAACCTAATTTTCACTCATTCTCTCATTTGTGCAATAGAAGAGTGCTCTTGCTCCATCTCCATCTCCATCTTCTTCTTCTTCACCTCCTCGTGTGTGTGTGTGTGTGAGAGAGAAAGAGAGAGATGGAGAGTGTTTGTGCGATCGAGCATTACGAAGGCACGACGGCGGCGAAGCGGTTGAGCGTGGCACGACTGCAGCTTCTTCTTCATCACGGCGAGGAATCCACCACGAAGGCGAGCGTAGAGCGGTGAGTGACACACCCTTTGCTCTCTTGAGCTTGCTAGTTTAGGCTTGTTGTGTGCTTGGAGCCATTTGTGGCTCGCACACGGTGTATTGGCAAGTCCCTTGCTTCGACAGTGTGGCAAGGAGCGCACAAGAAGCTATAATACAAAGCCTTTATGGAGGGGGGACCGGCTCCATATAAATCTGGTCCTCAACTGTTGTGAATTGTTCTATTTCTCTCTCTTTTCAAGTATTGTCTATGCAAAACTAGCTAGGTGTAAATTGCTATGTTGCTTTCTCAAATTAAGTACTCTCTCTATGCTCATTAAAAACTTGTTCTGAATGAAATGCTCACTATGTTATCAATTTCTGCTACACACAAGTTACTAGTACATTAAATGTCATACAACCAATGATGATGACCAAAATTTGGCTTTAACTCTAGTTGCCCCTATAGAAATCTATCACGATAGGTGACTAAATTGTCATTTCTGGCCTCTGTGTTCTTGTCAGTGTTGTTAGTCCCTTTTGTTTTTTAGGCTTGATTAAGTCACATACAAGATAGAATATTTACAATATAAAGATCTACTACCTGTATACGGCCTTGTAGTGGCATGAAGTTTCTCATAGGAAACTTTACACTTGATGGGTGCTTTTGTTTAGTCCCATCACCAACTTACTTCATCCTTGTAGTCCATCCCGGATTTTTATGACCATTCTCAGTCATGTTTGGCCTCATGTTGTTGTTGAAGACTGATAAACATTCTTTTCTTCCCTTTGACATTATCCCTTGGTGCATATGGATTTTGGGGCATACCTCGCAAAGTTTCCTCATTTTCTTATACCTACTTTTATTTGTACTGCTCGAGTATCTCTTCAATCCGTTCTTCATCTGGATTATGATTTTTTTTTCCATTTTTCTTATGAAAATCTCAAAAATTGACTAAATAAAACCAAAATCCAACTCAACTCTAAAAGCAAAATCAAGTTAATAGAATTCTAAACGCTATGTACACTGTACACATATCCCTAGGGACTCATATATGGTTTTTGTTACTGTACCTCTCCTGTAACGCTATTCTAAGGGCATATACTCTAAATTTTGTCACAAAATCGTCACAATCAAATGGAAAAATTCAGTACAACTCACAAAACATTGCCCTTTAATATTCATATATTAGGTCCGAATTTAGAATGCCTCCCCCTCCTATTTGGAGTCCTCATTGGCGACAAGGTATCGCCACAAGTATGTGTTGTGCTTGGGCAATTAAAAAATGTGCCTATGCAGGCCTTGTAATGTAGCCCTATTATGCATACAGAGTCAGTGCATGAAAAAAATTTATGTTGTGCAAGATGTGGCTATAAGCAATTTTCTTATTAGCATTTGTTGGTGGGGCTTCCTATTCTAAGCAATGTGATGTTCTTGAAGCTTCTGTGTCATTTTCTTGATTGAAGGTTGTAGAGATTTTTTGAATGATTAATTATCTGTTTGATGCTTCTTTGGGATCCATTTTAGCCTTGTGGTTAGTTGTCGTATTGGGCATTGTTCCTCAAAGTGGGTTCTCTTCTAACTGTACTGTAACCATAGGAGGAATTGAAAGATTCAAGTGGCAGTGCAGTAACAATAGTTTTATTGGTTTCCTTTGGGACCCACTTCTTTGTGATTATCATGTTTTATTGATGCTGCTCATTTGGGAACCCATACTTGTCCCTACTTCATTTGTGTTTGAAGAGACTTCTTGGGCATCCACCTTGTCTTTGTGTTGGTCTTCAGTGGTCTTTGCTTCAGCTCTTGTACGCTTGGTTGGCAATGACAAGATTCATACTTTTGGATTTGATACTTTGGGAGTTGACAATTTAATCGTTCCGGAATCCAAATGAACTCTTGACCTCTTTGTGCTTGAATCAACTTCTTTGGAACCCAAATCTGAGTTGTGAAAGCTTGCGACTGTGACTTTTGTAGACGTTCTGGTAGGCTTCGATTGTTTTCCTTTTGGTGTTGGATCTTGTGATTTTTCATTAAATATCTTTGTCTTCTTGATCCATACCTATTTTTGGCCGAGATGGCTCTTTGGTATCGAGATTTGTCGAACTTTTTGTTCTAACTTGTTGTTTTTTACTTTTAGCCTTCTTTGGTTGTTACGAAAGCTCCTAGTGAGGGTGATGACCTGAGTACCTCGTAGGGGATGTCAAAAGAATCATCACTATAGCTACTCTCCTCAACAAGGTTTCAATTCTATATGTTTGCTCTTGGATTGTTGTTTTTGAGAGGGGTTTTCTATCCACTTGATTAGAGCATTGATAGCTCCTTGACGTGACTGTGTTCTTCTTGGTTGGGTTGTTTCTTCCTATATGGGAGGCACGTATGAGGATGCTTTTTGCGGTTGCGTTTCCATTGAGGATTTTGAAATCCATTTTTGATGTACTTTATTCTTGTAGCGGTGCCATTGGTTCTTGGGTCTTTGATCTGGACAATCATAAAACGGTGCATTTGTTAAAACTTTGTTCTTGTTACCTACTGGGTTGTCCGGATTTCCATTTTTTGCATCTTCTTGAAGCTCCAAGTGTTCTATGGAGTCATAGGACTCGTCTTATTCTTTGTCTTTGTTTTCCTGGATAACACTTATTGCAAAGTAAGGAACAACATCATAGCCATCTTCATCACAAAATTTCATTGTTGGTGGATCGTCTTGAATAGCACACACATCCATAGTAGCCAAGATGTGCTCCCATTCAAGTGATCCTTATGCTTCCTCAGGAAAGGGTTTTAAGATATAATCCTTATCTTCAATTTCCCTTTCTAAGATACACTCCTCGTGCTTTAAGTTTCCACATTGTGAAGATCCACACATCCACAGTTCTTTAGGCTTACCCAGCCATGCTGGAAGTTTTGATCCTACTATAATAGCGGAATCAAACTCCTCCATAGGTGTTCTTGTCACATCCCTGTAACTATGGTCCTTCAAGTTCATTCTTGTTGTTGTTTCCATATGTCTCAGGTAGATATGTTCATATCCCCAATCTTGGACCATTTTCAGTTGTCGCATGAATGGTCTTCCCAATGTTATGTCGTAATTGTTCTTCTTGACAAGACCAAAAATAGACTCAAGGTTTGCTCATATTCAATGCCACAAGAAGTGAGAACTGTTTTTTCTAGTAGTCATACGGGCCTTTCCGTGTGTCCGTCTACAAGCTTCATTTTTAATCAAGTAGCCCTCACTGCTGGTTTTTCCCATTTTTTCGAGACCTCTTTTGTTGCGATGGAAACACCGGCTCCACTGTCAATGATTGCCATGGTTTTTACACCTTGGAATTCCACAAGAAGAATGGTGTTCCCATATTCTCCCTCATAGTACTCACCTACCTTGTTTAATGACACTAGCCTAGTGTTTAGCTGAGGCATTTCCATCTCTTTGATCCCTTACTGGATTTGAGTCATTGGTTTTTTAACACCAAATTTCTCTAGGCATTTTTCCATAGTAGCCCACATGTTTGTTCGTATTCTGAGCAACTCGGCTAACATTATCGTAAAACTGACTGATGTTGACAAAATTTCTATCAGCCCTTTTGAATCTATGACCTTGTTGGGAGACAGTCTCTGTGATGGGACTGGAATGACATCTAACTTGGCCTCGTGCTCTCTCGTATAAGATGATAGTGTTTTTAGAGAATGGAGTTGACTATCCTTTGTCTCCCCAATACGATTCCACTTCTAGATTCATTTGAGATCGAGTCTCAATTTCCTCTATTCGTGGAAGAGACACTCCTCTTCCATCACCCGTCTGGTTTA
The DNA here is from genome assembly GCF_014529385.1 of Adiantum capillus-veneris. Classification (NCBI taxonomy): domain Eukaryota; kingdom Viridiplantae; phylum Streptophyta; class Polypodiopsida; order Polypodiales; family Pteridaceae; genus Adiantum; species Adiantum capillus-veneris. The sequence continues at coordinate 80,229,782 of NC_140937.1, forward strand.
CTCGTCTGCTTATCTCACTTTATTCATTGGCCTCTCTGACTTGTTTCCACAATTCATCAAGACCATCTATTTCTTTACGACTCTCAGGTATAGCTATGTGAAATCCGTTAGAAGAGTTATCCATGGTATTCAACACTATTTTTGCTTCTAGTGTTGGGTCCTTGAGCTTTTTTTTGTACTACTGATTGGAATCTAGCTCTTTTTGTTCTTGGTTTGGTGGGATTACTGGTTTAGGTGGGACAAGGATCACCTCCTTAGGTTTTCCAGCTGGTGGTTCTAGTAAAGCTTGGGCTATGTGAATATTTTTCTTGCACATTTCAAGCATGTCCTTTTCTAGTTCTGCATATGGATATGTCATCCACCTGTGTTCTTGGGTTTAGTAGTTTTTGAGCAGCACTTCATAGGATTTTAAGAGGGCGTCTAGTGGCTCATTAACCATCTTGACTAACACTGATCCTTTTGAACCAAGCAAGGATAGATCCGTTAGCACCGAACATAGGAGAGGGTAGTGATACTAGCACCTCATCCAAACGATCATATCATTGGATGGCAAACCAACAACTTGGAGGTTTCCAACAACAAGGGACCATGGGAGGTAGCACCTCTCAAAGACCCTTAAACATGCCAAAATACATGACAATATTCCTAAAGGGAACAAAGTCCCAGGGAGCCATGATGTTCAAGGACATCAATGCATCTATATTAAAGAACCTTTAGTGAGAGGATTGGCAGTAATCATGGTAACAAAGATGGTGATAGGCTCCGCGATGAGGAGAGAAACCACTATCTCATTGTCAAAGACCCAAAACTTATTACAATCGGTATGGAAAAAATGTAGAAAAAGGGAAGATGGTTATGGAAACCCCAAAAAATACCTCCTTAAATCACTCTTTTTGGAGCCTTCTACATTCATGACAAGAGAGTAGAGATTAAAATATTGGGCTTTACAAGCACAAGGAGGGAAAATTCATCTCTTACTACCGGTGCATGGAACCCCAAGTGAATGAGGTAAGCATAGACAAAGTCCTATACTTGTTTTCGTATGATTCGATAACTGGAAGCCATATTATTTTTGTCGATAAGTACAAATGAGAATGAGATCCATCTTTGTTCTATATCCTTTTGTGAGCTGTGGTAGACTTCAGTATACCTGCTTCTTAAGTATCCTAGGATATTGTCAAGGTTGATACCTTCTGGGCCTTCTTTCTTGGGAGGGACTTAAAGTTACTTCATATGCTCTAACTTGCAGTTTTGGCACCCATATATGTCTGTTACCTCCAGAGTACTCTTGTTCCTTTAATTTCCATTGTGATGCTATCCATCCCATGTGTTTGTCTTTTCGTGTTGATTTCTCGTCCTTAATCCAAACCAGATCATTGACTTTGACTAAACTTCTCGGAACAAGCACTTGCTTGACTTTCCTTTGCTTTCTTGAGTGCTTTGGCTGATATATCTTCGCTTTTCTTGGTGTCTCCTTAGAGGTTTCAGTTGTGTCAACAATTGACTTGAAGATTTGAAAGCCTGACTTGCTAGAAGAAGCTGATCCATGAGGGTTCTTTGATGTAGAGGCATATGCTGTCAGAACTTCTATGCTAATTGGTGGAAGTTCCACTTTAGCATTACCTTTTTCTGCTAGATTTTTCTTCTTTACTTCTGGTCTCGGTGGCATTCTTTGCTCAATATCTTTTGTGATTGCATTTTTCTCTGTTTGATCTGTACTTGCTAATGTCTGATTTGCTTTAAGCTCTTCTAAAGTTTTGTTTGATGGATATGGATCATCTTCAATAAGATCTACTTTGATATAAGTCTCCATTTTAACTGTGCTTGAGGACCTTGTGTTGTCTTCCGTGGGTGACCAAACTTTGTCTTCATTCTTTGTTGTCTTTGATGACTGCATCCTGTTTTCATTCTGTATCTCTAACATCTTATGGCCCTTGGCATTCCCATTATGATGCTGAGGCGGTCCGGGGCGGGCAACAAAAGAGGCGACCTCTAAACACCCCTCAAGGCTCTCGTGCTGCTCAATTGGGGCTGGGGCAACCACAAGCACAACACAACAACAAACCCACAGCCAAACCCAAACAAGATAGGGGCACCACCTAGTTATGGTATGTGAACTAGGACGCAAGAGAGATTTTGGCACAACCAAGAAGATGCACCACACAACACACACAAGAAACCTCACACCAAGACACACATGAAATGGACCAGAGAGAGCTAGAGCAAAGGGAAGAGAGAGAGGAAAGGATCGTGTGTAATACCTTATTTGTGACTTGCAAATGGAGATGGTTCATTATGATGCTATCGTAGAACTTGTACAAAACTCACTCAATGCTTAGTGATTGCTAATCATTGCCAAAACACACACACACTGTCTTAGGGTGTGGGAGACCTCTCACCACAATACCCTCTTACAATGGACACAGAACTAGCAATGAAAAACACACTAAAACACTTTCTAAAGTCAAAATCAACCGATAAAAACTCAAAATACACAAGTCACCTTGAATTCACCAAACCGTATTGCACAAATGGAAGGACGAAGATTTGAACGTCGAATCACGCCTTTGATGCACCAAACCTCAATTTATTGATGATGAAGGAGCATGTACAATAGTGGTTTTGAGATTTGTGGAACTCATGCTCTCTCACTTGCAATGTGTAGCTTGAAGGCTTCTCTCACACCAAGAGTGAAACTCACAAGTGGTTGCTACACCTAAGTCTCTCCTCACGCATAGAGTGTTGGGGTGCTATGTGAGATGTTGGAGGTTGTTTTACAAGAAGGAGAGGGGCCTATTTATAGGTTGGAGACCCCTCATTAAGATTATTGGAAATCCTAATTTACAAGCTAACAAATTAGGATTATGATTTTTTTGAATATCAAAACATTGTGGGCCTTCTTTGTCTGCTTGAGTCATGGGTGTGGGCTCAAAAGAGAGCATTATTGATGGTAGATAAGGTGAAAGTAAGTAAGGAGAGAGAGAGAGAGAGAGAGAGAGAGAGAGAGAGAGAGAGAGAGAGAGAGAGAGAGTTACTTTGTACATGTCTTGAGGTGAGGTGTCTTTTATGTTTAGGTCAATGCTATTTTGTGTTAGTATGTTAGTGGTTAGTGTTAGTAATCACTAGAAAGTTAATGATATATTTACAATGGGTAGAATGGGGTGGATGGTTGGAGTAAGATGGTTGAATGAAGTGAGAAAATCCTTGTGATGGTGAAGCTTGAAGAAGTTTTGGACTTACTTGTGTAGGTTCTCAAAATGACTATCGATCTTCTTCTTCATCTTCTCTTCTTTACGCCACCGCCGCCAAGGTTGATCATCGTGATGAAAATGGTAATTCCGTTGATGAGATCTTTGATTTGCAGAGGTTAAGCATGGTACACATGCTGAATTTATGTATATATATAAGGAGTAAGATGGAATTGTAGTTTGGAGATAATAGAGAGAGGCATAGAGATGGTGTATGTACATGGAGAGCTCATATGAGAGCTATGGGAGTAAGTGGGGAGGTTAATGGTGAAGAAGGTGAGAGAAACCATTGAAGGTGCTGGTTTGAGTGAGGGATTGAGAGGAATGTGTGTGTGTGTGTGTGTAGAAGTGTGGAAAGAGGTGAGAGAAGACTATGGGCTACTTGTGAGAAAAGTGGGCAGACTGGGGTCCACTCAAAAACTCATATCTCACCGCTCGTAGCTCCAAAAATCATGAAAAACTTTGAGGTGATTATTCAAAGCGTGGGCTACATTCTCTCTTTTGACCACCGCTCCAAATTCGGAGTGGAGATGGATATTAAAAATCCCACCAAAAGACCTGTTTTTTCTTCACAAAAAGTCTTCAGTGGCCCCCTCCTTTGTTGAATTTGTACAATGCATCCAAGAGTGAGCCCCTCCTTTGTCATATCATAATACAAAGCATCCAAGTTGCCCTTGACACATGCATGGAGGAGGATTATTGGTGAATAAAGAAATATATACATGGTGGGACTAGTGTATGGACTATTCATGGACTTTAGCTCAATGAGCACATGGTGTTAGAATAATGAGTAAAAATAATAATAAAAATATGGAGGAGTTATGGATATGGAAAGATATTGGAATCATATGATATGGTCCGTCTTTGAATTATTTTGGGTGAAAGAGGAAAAGGTATGCAAGTAAATAATATAATAAACGTGACCAATGAGTAGAAATCAATTTTTTGTTTTCACGAGGGTGAGGGTGAAAATGTGGGAGTGATTTGTATAAAGGAAAAATATAAGGTTAGAGTATGTACATATTGGCAAAAAATATACTTATGGTGTAAGAGGATGAAAAAAGGCATACATAGGTTTAATAAAACACCCACCTAAGTATAAATATTTAAATAAAATACCAGAATAATTATAAAAATCTCTATATCTAGGCCATATATATAATGCAATATTTTCACACAAATGGGCCATAATTTTTTTTAATTTTTTTTAATTTTTTTTGACTCAACTAGCCCAGTGACTAGCTAGCTGAGGATTTTTAGAAGATATGGGAAAAGCCCCCTAACTCACACACGCCTATTTACAGTAAAATGGTAGGGATAGCCATAGTGTTTGGGTGAATTTGTAGGGTGAGGTAGCTTACTATGGAAATTATGGAAAGCCGAAAAACGGCTCTCATTAGCTCCCCCCTTAGATAATGGTACATTCATGTACCATTTATCTGATCATACAACATGTAGATTGTGTAACGTCTGTCTTTGTCTGCTCTCATCTTTGAAGAACCTTTGTTGTATGATTAAAAAACCTTGTGTGATATGAAAAGTTCTCGAGCCAATAGCATGATGAAATGAAGTGACGGAGTAAACCTCCTCCATCAAGAAAGTTTCCATAAGCACCCCCCAGGATCAAAGATCTTGAAATATCTTTCCCAAAGCGAGATGTATGGTATGGAATCACTTAATGATTTTGATTGAAGAAACTTGTAGATTTTACTATTGTCCATCATTGCATCTATCACTATGAATGTGATATAAAAGATTGGTTGCTCTTCCTCTTGTGTAAAGTTGATGTATCTGCTACGATCTTCAAGATCTTCTATGAGCAAATTCCTGAACTGTAGCTCATAAATTTCATTCAACCTGGGTAGGCTCATCAAGTAAAAAATTCTATGACCTTTATGATTTAGGAAAGCTTGATCCATGCTTCCAACTGCTATTGGAAGATATTGCAGATAGTTTACCACATAAGTAGATAATAGATGAAGGTTTCTATTGCTTCCAACACATTGGAAGAGAATAGATTTTGGTACTGATTGATGAAATATCCACATGTAGCAATCAACAAGTTTTTCATCTATGATGAAGACCAGAAGCATCACAATGTGCGACCTCCATACAACAAAGAACCAAGTGAAGAAGATTTGGAAACATCCGTTTATCACCAAGTATTCATGTCCTCTTCCACTTAAGAAGGTATGGTGTCCCCGATGAAAGGTATATGTGAAGAGAGAAGAAGTTGACCTTGAAGAGGTGAAACCCAATGTGAAGATGATTGGGGCTTCAAAAGCTTGGATTTTCTTGCTAAGAGATTGTCCCATGAATGAAGAGCCACCCACTAAAACACCATTGGAGAGAATGATACCCTTCTGATAGTTTCCTTTTATGATTTTATTTTTAACTACTCTCCCATGTTCTTCATCCCCTTCTAAGCCCCCCCTTTGGCAAGGTTGTAACTCCTCACATCGTACCACTTCAAAGGTTGATGGATTACTGTTTGATTTTGTGAAACATTTGGCTTCTTGCATGATAGGTTTCTTTATTCTTAACAGACATGGGTCATACCAATGCTTTTCAAATCCTCAAACCCTTCTTCAAGATTATCCTCACCTGGATTCAACTCACACTCTTCTACTTTGTTTTGGAGTTGGCATTCCATGTACACAATCATCTCTTTATGATCAATGTGGTCTATGATCTCTCCACCTATGATTTCACCTTCTTCTTCACTCTCTTCTTTTAGACAAGATACACTTTCAGAACATTCCATAAGATCAAGGTTACCTTCAAGTTCTTCATTCTCCATAGAGTCATGTTGCACAAAAGCTTCGTCTGCTCGGACTAGAAATTGATCCTCCACCAAAAGGTTGGATGTATCCATTATTGAATCATCAATGCCATTTGAGATATCTTGTGTTGATTTTTGCATGCTTGTGATAAAGGTAGAAGAAAGAGATTCCACATTTGAATCTTGGCCACACACTTTAGCACTTGAATAATCAGTTGGCATGTAAGTAACTTCTTCAACATTTGTCGGAGTAGAAGGAGACAAGTATGGCAAAGGAGGTGACTCCTTGATAGAAACACTTTCATGATGGTTGGTTCTTCCAGCATGATGGAAACCATTTTTGATGTAGAAGTACTTGTGAAACTTCCTTTGGGCAATAGTGACCGCTTCTTCAAAGGTAGAGGGTCCACTACAAGTAACCTTAGTCTTTAGGAAAGGAGACAAACCCGAAATAAATTGATCCATTTTTACATAATCTGGAAATGTAGAACTAAATCCACATCCTTCCCATTGACGAGAAAAAATGTCCTCATAAGCATAGTAGTCTTCACCATGTTGTTGAAGTCTCCGTAGTGAAGCCCATGCTTTCTCTGTTGTTGGAACTTTAGAGAATCTGGCCTTCAAAGCTTTGGAAATTTGGGTATATCCATCTTCAATCTGAGAAGACATACTCCAAAACCATTGCTCAGCGTTGCCTCTAAGGCATAGCAATAGAGAATCCCCTTTTTCAATGTCATCCCTTTTACCAAGGATATGACAAACCATTCTAAAATCAACAAGAAAATCATCAACATCTTCTTCTGGATTTCCAAAGAAGATTGGGATATCATCAAAGGTATAGCGTGTCATAGTCTCTCAATGCTAGAACCACACAAAGATTAGTTCCAAACAATCATCAACTAACTACACAAAGTTTTGAAAGGTCTTTCAACATGAATTCTAGACTTTTATGTGAAAATGTTTTTTTCCTTTCTTATGTTATGCATAATCCGAACCATATTCTAGATCAATTTTTGTTTCCTTGAAATTAAACTCGGTCTGTTTTCATGATTCATAAAATCTACTTGATTATGCTGAAATTCAAGCTTTCATGCAATACAACAACACTAAGCACACAATCGCTCCTCCGTGGGGGCACCAAAATTGAGGCGGTCCGGGGCGGGCAACAAAAGAGGCGACCTCTAAACACCCCTCAAGGCTCCCGTGCTGCTCAATTGGGGCTGGTGCAACCACAAGCACAACACAACAACAAACCCACAGCCAAACCCAAACAAGATAGGGGCACCACCTAGTTATGGTATGTGAACTAGGATGCAAGAGAGATTTTGGCACAACCAAGAAGATGCACCACACAACACACACAAGAAACCTCACACCAAGACACACATGAAATGGACCAAAGAGAGCTAGAGCAAAGGGAAGAGAGAGAGGAAAGGATCTTGCGTAATACCTTATTTCTGACTTGCAAATCGAGATGGTTCGTTATGATGCTATCGTAGAACTTGTACAAAACTCACTCAATGCTTAGTGATTGCTAATCATTGCCAAAACACACACACACTATCTTAGGGTGTGGGAGACCTCTCACCACAATACCCTCTTACAATGGACACAAAACTGGCAATGAAAAACACACTAAAACACTTTCTAAAATCAAGATCAATTGATAAAAACTCAAAATACACAAGTCACCTTGAATTCACCAAACCGTATTGCACAAATGGAAGGACGAAGATTTGAACGTCGAATCACGCCTTTGATGCACCAAACCTCAATTTATTGATGATGAAGGAGCATGTACAATAGTGGTTTTGAGATTTGTGGAACTCACGCTCTCTCACTTGCAATGTGTAGCTTGAAGGCTTCTCTCACACCAAGAGTGAAGCTCACAAGTGGTTGCTACACCTAAGTCTCTCCTCACGCATAGAGTGTTGGGGTGCTATGTGAGATGTTGGAGGTTGTTTTACAAGAAGGAGAGGGGCCTATTTATAGGTTGGAGACCCCTCATTAAGATTATTGGAAATCCTAATTTACAAGCTAACAAATTAGGATTATGATTTTTTTGAATATCAAAACATTGTGGGCCTTCTTTGTCTGCTTGAGTCATGGGTGTGGGCTCAAAAGAGAGCATTATTGATGGTAGATAAGGTGAAAGTAAGTAAGGAGAGAGAGAGAGAGAGAGAGAGAGAGAGAGAGAGAGAGAGAGAGAGAGAGAGAGAGAGAGTTACTTTGTACATGTCTTGAGGTGAGGTGTCTTTTATGTTTAGGTCAATGCTTTTTTGTGTTAGTATGTTAGTGGTTAGTGTTAGTAATCACTAGAAAGTTAATGATATATTTACAATGGGTAGAATGGGATGGATGGTTGAATGAAGTGAGAAAATCTTTGTGATGGTGAAGCTTAAAGAAGTTTTGGACTTACTTGTGTAGGTTCTCAAAATGACTATTGATCTTCTTCTTCGTCTTCTCTTCTTTACGCCACCGCCGCCAAGGTTGATCATCGTGATGAAAATGGTAATTCCGTTGATGAGATCTTTTGATTTCAAGAGGTTAAGCATGGTACACATGCTGAAATTATGTATATATATAAGGAGTAAGATGGAATTGTACTTTGGAGATAATAGAGAGACGCATAGAGAGGCTGGTAGCTTGAGGCTTTGCATCATCTTCAGATAGTCCTTGACTTCAGGTTTAGCATCCGTAGGGGCTTGTACAAGGTCATGAGCCTGCTGAGAATCATTGCCATTTGCATCTCGATATGCATATGCAAGCTTGGTATCATGCAATTGCTTGAACACTATGGGATTTGTCGATTTTTTACTCTGACTTGTGGAGATCAACTGAAGCTTTTGTCCCCGATGATCTTCATAGAAGAAATTTTCTGCAGATTTTGATGGTTTCTGGGTCAATGGAAAACTTCCAACAACCATATGATCTTTCAATGGTTTTTGCTTTGAAGGGGTTTGCTGGCTAGAAGTTCTTGGGCTTCTAACTTGTGTAGCATTTTCTGGTACTAGAGCTGAGCTTGATGAATTTGCAGCTCCCCCCTTCCTAGGGTGATCACTTTAGCGTGCTTCATTGTGAGAGCTCAAAACTGTCTGGCTCTGGTTGAGTCTCACTTTTTGGGATTGTGAAGGTATACTTTGGGTAGCACTATTGATGTTTGGCATCTATAAACCTTCCGTGAAACATGACATATTATTCCCCAAGTCAAGTTGTAGATAGCATTATCTTTGCCCTGATATTGTCTATCCCATGGGTCTCTTATGATACGAGCTTCTGTGGTTTCAGGACCCAAGGCATCATAGATGCTAGACTCCCGTCTATATCTACGACTGTTTTGGTCGAAGTATATGCTCTTTTGGTCACAACATCGAAGCTTGATTTCCAATGGAAGAGAGTTTGGCTCTGAACAAATTTCTAAGTTCACTCAAGTAATATCCTTCAACTCTATAGAGGATGGGCTATAATAGATTCTTTCCTCTGAAATGAACCATCCTTTCCGATCTATCACTAGACGCAATTCTATGAGCTGGTATGTGGGCCGTTCAAACACTGGTTGATCCTTTTTGTACAGCTATCCGTTTTGGTCCACATAGTGTGCATATGAATTATGTGTACCATACAAAACTAACATCAATCTCTTTGATGTGTCCCTTAGACACGTGAATGATTGCACACTTGTGGCAGTGGATGCAAAATCACTAGCAAACCTAACAGTCTTTTCTCAACACCTTGACTAAATTCATGTAAGAATTTGTTGTTCAAAGAATCAATTTTAAGCTTTTCATGTGCCTCTGCATCTTTATGTTGATTTTGAACTTGCAATGCTTTTACTGGTGCTTCTAACGTTAATGCAGATTAATCTGATTGCATTAAAAGTGACGAGTTAAATGGACTTACATCAAGACTATCATTTCCAATTTGCTATGTACCTTGCTTGGTGGCAATTGATGTGTCCCTGTTGTCTGGATTTTTTGGACAATCTTTAGAAAAATGTCCACCTTTTTGTCCACAATCTGAGCAATACGCCATGACTGGTGGTATTCCAACTGGCTCTGTCATGTCAAGATCTAGTTGAGAAGTTTCTTCTTCTATGCTGGCCAGGTTGTCGGCATCTTCTTTCAAAACACTGAGCATCAAGCTGTAGATTGCATTATCTAGACCTTTGTACTGTCTTTGGTTTGGTTCTCCAATTAAACTGGCTTCTATTGACTGATCTGTTGGATCTTCCATTACTGGCTCTCGAATATAGATCTGACCACCGTAATCTATGTACAATGACCCTGATTGCATATGCACCAAATGTATGCTTTGCTGGATTGTGCAAATTTCTATATAACCACTTGGGTTGATTTTTTGCACCTCTATCTGCACTTCGTTTTTAAGCTTGTAATACGTGGGTCCACTGAAGTCTCTGAACATCCGAAAGTTGTTTGAATCTGGTTTTACTCTGATCAATAGGATCTTGGCTCATGTGCTGCTTTTGCTGTTCATCAAGTATCTATGGCCTTTTGAATCTATATACAAGACTTTATCTCCATTGTAGCCAAAAAGCTGTAAAATCTGCTATGTTGCACTTGTACCTGTGTTACCACTGCTACTGGCTTGCTCTGTTGTACTTGAACTCTCATCTCGAGATGAGTCTATGTCGACTGGTTCTATAAAAATTGTCTCCTAGCAAACTTTGATATTGATTATCAAAACAATTTATGCTCAGTCGACATGGACTCATCTCAACTCGAGATGAGTCCATGTCGACTGGTTCTATAAAAAATGTCTCCTAGCAGACTTTAATATTGATTAGCGAAACAGTTTGATAAGACTACTTTTGCCACAAGAGTTGATTAACTCTAGCTCGCAAGTGTCAGAATTGATTGCAGTCTTTGAAATGATGAAAATCTAGACCTTGAATAACCTAACCTGCAGATTAGATTGTTATCTATTTTTTTCCACTTGACTTGAATTCAGCTCTTGTCAAGCTCCCAATCCTTTGTCTACAACCTGGTTCTTCATTCTGAGCTAAGTGAGTCGACAATTGAGATTTCCAAATTCTACCCTTGCAAGGAGCTAAAGCACTAATTTGTAACTTGAAACTGAGTTAACATGTACCAATTCTGGATCCGATGGAGCCCAAAATTGACCAATGGCCTTGTATTATGTTGTTTTAGCATTGTACAAGCTCAAAAGTCCAAAATCTTGTTTCTGGGGCTCAAAAGTAAATAATCGGGAAAAGTAAATAATCCCGATTATTTACTTTTCTCAATTTTTACACTTTTTAGGCTTGTTTTACCAAGTAATTACCTTGTTGTGGTCTCTGGACAAGTTTGGTTGAGTTTGATCAAGATTTGTCCAAGTTATCAACTGTTTAGTGTCCGCAGACTCTGATTCCAAGAGTTTGGCTTAAGTCTCAAATTTGAGATCCAAATTTCACCAAATTTGATTTGTGGAGTCTTCTTGATGTGCTTGACCCTGTGGTATACTCAATTGTGCAAAATTTCTCAATTCTGGGGCAAAAGTAAATAATCGCGATTTTGGTCAACTGAGCATGTACACTTGTTTAGCACATCAATATAAGCCTATGAGTCAAGTTTCACTGAATTTGAACAAGATTTACCAAGTCACACTGAAGTTCTCGACAACCAATACATATTTCAGTTTTTATCAAGGTTTTGGTATGTTTTGTGATCCAAACTTCATGAGCCTTCACAAAAGATGTTTGCAATCATGATTAGAGTCTATGGTATCAACCTTGGTCAGTTTTGACCCAAAAGTTAATAATCGCGATTATTAACTTTTGACCTAAAATGACAACTTTTTTCAACTTTTTAAGAGGAGAGTCTTTTTATGATCTATTTTGAGCCTATGAATCAAGTTAAAACTTAATTTGAACAAGATTCACCAAGTTAGACTCAAGTTCTCGACAATCAGTACAAATTTTAGTTTTTATCAAGGTTTTGGTCTATTTTGTGATCCAAACTTCATGAGCCTTCACAAAAGATGTTTCCAATCATGCTTAGAGTCTATGGTATCAATCTTGATCAGTTTTCAGCCAAAAGTTAATAATCGCGATTATTAATTTTTGACCTAAAACGACAACTGTTTTCAACTTTTTCCCTAAAGAGTCTTTTTATGATCTCTTTTGAGCCTATGAATCAACTTAAAATATAATTTGAACAAGATTCATCAAGTCAGACTCAGTTTCTCGACAATCAGTTAGAATTCAGTTTTTAGCAAGTTTTTGGTTTGTTTTGTGATCCAAATCCTTTGTGCCTTTACAAAAGTTGTTTGTACACATGTAATGAATCTCTGGTATCAACCTTGATCAGTTTTGAGCCAAAAGTTAATAATCGTGATTATTAACTTTTGACCTAAAATGACAATTTTTTTCAACTTTTTCACAGGAGAGTCTTTTTATGATCTATTTTGAGCCTATGAATGAAGTTAAAACTTAATTTGAACAAGGGTTTACCAAGTCAGACTCAAGTTCTCGACAATCAGTACAGATTTCAGTTTTTACCAAGTTTTTAGACTGTTTTGTGATCCAAATCTTTTGTGCCTTTACAAAAGTTGTTTGTACACATGTAATGAATCACTGGTATCAACCTTGATCATTTTTGAGCCAAAAGTTCATAATCGTGATTATTAACTTTTGACCTAAAATGACAACTTTTTTCAACTTTTTCCCTAAACAATCTTTTTATGATCTCTTTTGAGCCTATGAATCAAGTTAAAACTTAATTTGGACAAGATTCATCAAGTCAAACTCAATTTATCGACAATCAGTACAGATTTTAATTTTTGGCATGTTTTGTGATCCAAATCTTTTGAGCCTTTACAAAAGATGTTTGCAATCATGTTTAAAGTCTATGGTATCAATCTTGATCAGTTTTGAGCAAAAAGTTAATAATTGTGATTATTAACTTTTGACCTAAAATGAACAAATTTTTCAAATTTTTACCTAAACAGTCTTTTTATGATCTCTTTTCAGTCTCTGTGTGAAGTTAAATCTTAATTTGGACAAGATTCCTCAAGTTTATCAACTGTTTCGTGTCCGCAGACTCTGATTTCAAGAATCTGGCTTAAGTCTCACTTTTGTGATCCAAATTTCACCAACATTGATTTGTGGGGTCTACTTGCTATGCTTGACCTTGTGGTATGCCCAAATATGCAAGATTGTCAATTTTTGGAGCAGATGTAAATAATCGCGATTATTTACTTCTGCTAAATTTTTGCAAGTTTTTGTTTCAATCTTCACACAGATTTGTTAAGCACCTCAAGTTAAGGTCTCTAACCAAGTTTCATCAAGTTTGGACTATTTCTGGTCAAATGGTCATCAGTTTTTTGGTCGCAGATTGACTTTGCAAATTTGATCACAATTTCAATCGAGTGATCCAAATCTTACCAAATTTGGTTTGTGGGCTTATTACAACATGGAAAAACTAGTGGTATGCTGACTTGGTCAAAAAAATTGAAAAATGGGACAGATGTAAATAATCGCGATTATTTACAACTAGCAACTTTTTTCATCTTTTTGATCAACTGAGCATATACACATGTTTATCACATCAATATAAGCCTATGAATCAAGTTTCATCAAGTTTGGACAAAGTTTTTCCCAATTTACACTCAAGACTCAAAAAGTCAGTACAAACTTTAGTTTTTACCTAGTTTTTTGCCAATTTGGTGATCCAAATCTTTTGGGCCTTTACAAAAGTTGTTTGTACACATGCAATGAGTTAATGGTATGAACCTTGGCCAATTTAGAGCAGAAAGTTAATAATCGCGATTATTAACTTTTGGCCCAAAATGAACACTTTTTTGAACTTTTTCACTGGACAGTCTTTTCATGATCTATTTTGAGCCTATAAATCAAGTCAAAACTTAATTTGGCCTAAATATCAAGAAAAGATAAATAATCTGAGTTTTGGCCAACTCTTGAAATTTTTAACTCAAAGTGTCCTTGAGCTTATCCACTGGTTCATACAACTTTTAGGCTTACTATCCAGTTGGATTGACTGGTTTGGAGTCTTTTTGTGCTATTTCTAGTCGTAGATTTGAAACTCTGCAACTTCACATAAACAACTCACAGATGATTCGTTTGGAGTGAGTAATCGACTGAAATCCACCTCGGATCCTACTTAGCCTACTCCTAGATTCTCATGCAATGGAGTTGTGGAAAGTGTCCACAAACACTCGTTTTCTTGTGTTTTTTATGTTTTTTAGATCTTTGATCTTAAGACTTGTCGTGTCTACCAATCATTCTCCAAATTCTAATCTAAATTTACAATCCTACAATCCTAAAGGCACTCGGCAAGTACAACTTACCTCCAAGCTACCTCTACACAGCAAAAGACGACAATCTTAAGCTATGCGGTTTCTAAAAAGAAAGTTTTACTCTAGGTGAACCTAATGGAAGTTAATGGGAATTACACAAGACGCTCATGTTTTTCCTAGTTTAGGTCTATTCGTCCTCGACAATGGCTCCAAATGTGGGACGCATGTCTAACCTCACCATCCTATCTTATTGCAGTATTAGCGAGAACCACGATTAATTTGTCAAACCATGGGACGAAGCTGATCGACTAGTGTATAGAGGCTACAAGAGGTTGTCAATCTCTCAGAAAACAACTAACAAATCGCATCTAACTCAAGCTACACTCAAGTGGCTGAAATCACCAAAAGCCAATCGCTCATCGGCAAGCAAATCACATCCGTTACAGCATCAAATGACATCCAAATGTAATGAAACTTCTAGGACAAGTTTATAAGACCTAAGCACACATGTCTATGGCCTCAACCCCGCTTTAGTTCAAGTTCCAAAATTGCGGTTGTTTACAGTAGTGGATTGTTTACCTAGTCGTTTTTGACCCAGAATGCATCTAAATGCTTAGCAATGATGCCCCAATACTCCGCCTATGCTTAGTTTTCGATTTAAAAGTATAAATTTCTAGTTATGATGAAATGTGGGACGCGGGTCGGCGACGCCAAAAGCTACGAAATAATGTGGCTGGCTTACATCAATGCGTAGAGCTCTTACCTGTGGTTGCAATGCAACAAACACATTCACAATGTGACAACCGGCGAGGGAGTAGGAAGCGCGAGAAGGATAGGAGTGAGCGCCGTTAGCTCACGCTGTGTATTTCTTATCCAAAACTTAATAAAATCTTTACAAAGTTGGCTTTTATACCTTAGCCAAGATCTAAAATGTGTAATGTCCGGCGCCCAAGAATTTTGAGACTCCACACTTATTGTATCTGCAACCTAGGTACAGTAACTGACCTGCTCTTTACAACTTGGAACTCCCGTTGAGCCCGTAACACATTAAAATATTACAATGTTTTGAAATAAATCGAGAATTTACAACACGTGACCATTTTGGAAAAATGTGGAAAATGTGTAACTCCAATCTTTACTGCTTCTTCACTTTGATCTTCGATGTGGATCAGTACGTCTTCAATCTTTAGCAGCTTCTGTTAACTGACATTGACTCATCTAACACTCAAATATATTTTTATTCTTGTGGTTCTCTTTCAACGCTCTCCCGGGTGACATCGCTATAGAGGTGTTCCACTTTTCTTGTTTTCCAACAATGTTTTGGTGCCCGCCACCGAGGATTTGCTTTAAGTTACCTTCAATATTGTTGGTTTATACATAGAAGTACAGCCATGGTCAAATTTAGTGATGTTGTTGAGGATGAATGATATGATCAGTAAGGTGAAGCTAAGCAGCATAGAAGAGCTAGACATGCACTACATGAGGTTTTGCTCTCTAAAGCAGAAACTAGAGGTTCTTGAGGATATGATTTTGGATGAAAAGGAAGAGAAGTTCTTGTCCATTGGCACCCTTCCAAGATGTTTGGGCATTGAGGTTGCTCTCAATGACGTGTTGGGTGTGAAGAGCATTGTTGATTTCTTGAAGCAAGGAAGATGGTTGGAAGATGTCAATCAGTCTTCTACTTCTTCATGCATTTCACACAAGATCTCCTCTGTCACAAGTGATGATTGTAGTAGTGATGAGATGAGGTTGAGTCAGACATAGAAGATGAGGTTTTCTCTCTTGAAGATGTAGATATTGATGAGGAGTTATGTGCAAGCAATATTGTGAAAGAAAATACCTTGGAGGGCATGTATGACAAAGAGAGCAATGACATGGCTGAATTGGTTTCCTATACAAATGCTTGTGAAAATGAGGTCTTTCATACTTCTATGTATTTAGATCACATGCTTATTGGTTCTACTCCTTGTGGTGCAAATGACATGTATTTCGACATTCAGGGTGATGTTTTTTCTCCTCCATCTTATGACTTGATGTGGTATCCAGATGAGTTATGGGCATGTGGACCCATTTGGGATGCTGAGAATGATGTTTGTGATATTGATGATGCTATTGGTGACACTGAGTTTCGTGCTAGTTATGATTTTTATTGTGAGAAAGAGGTTGATTTAAGTGATGTGGATTGTGATGGTAGTCTTGATTGGGGATTTGATGATCCACAAGTTAATATGGTTGAGGAGATGCAAGTCAGGGTGTGTCATGCATTGTCAAGGGTGAAAAATCTTAAGAAAACCTCACATAAATGTGTGGATGTTGAAGAGGATTGTAACTTGGAAAGTGATGTGGAGAAAGAGGTTGATTTAAGTGATGTGGATTGTGATGGTATTCTTGATTGGGGCTTTGATGATCCACAAGTTAATATGGTTGAGGAGATGCAAGTCAGGGTGTGTCATGCATTGTCAAGGGTGAACAATCTTATGAAAACCTCACATGCATGTGTGGATATTGAAGAGGATTGTAACTTGGAAAGTTGGGACAACCATGATGACATGGATATCATGGATGTTTTTCTTTAGTTTTATGTGAGTGATACATGTCATGATGGTGAGAATGGTGATCCATGGCCTTTTGGTTTGTATGACATGAGCCTTGATGGTTGGAGCTCACTTGTGATTGATGATTGTCCTTATGAATTTGAAGGATGCCATTATGTGTGCACGATGGATGCAGGGAATAATACTTTTCCATTTTATCGTGGTAAGGGTGTATGGTGTTTGATTCCTTTGTACACGATGTATTTTGTACATAATCTTTTGCATAGTCTACTGCTAAGCATGAATGCTCTAGCAGACTGGGGGTTTGGCAAACTATGTTGCGCGCATTTTGAGAACCTATTTTTTGTAACTTTGTACATACGTACATGACACCCAATGTCAAATAGTGTGTGAAGGATTTCTTTTTGTGGGGTTTTTATCTTGATTTCGCAAGCACATGTACATGCACTACAAGTCAGTAGTCTGGTGACAGCTGTTGGGTTACTTTAAGTGCCCGTTCTTCTATTTTTAAAAGATACTTGTACATAGCCTAAATACATGTAAAAAGTAAAAAAAATTTAGTAAAATGGGATCTTTTTTATGGTTTTTGGTCGTTGGGACTCCCTCATGCTCTCTCTGGTTTGTTTTTTGCCCTCGACTAGCTCTCTCTACACCTAGTCTTCCTATTACAGCATCCTGTTGCGTTGATTTTTCACACAATTGAATGTGGGTTTGATTTGAAGTTCAGCACTTTTTTTGCATAGTTTACAAAGATTTTTTGAAGCTTGAAATCATGTCTTTTGGAGTTGCGGTTTTGGAGTTATGGTCTATTCTTTGCAGCCTACAATGTATGGCAGATTTAGGGCAAAACTATGTAGGTTGAATTGTGGAAACCCATACGTCTTGTGGGTGATGTATGCTTTGAAGGGGGAGTTTTAAAAGGGGAAAGCTTTGTTTTCAAGAGCATTGATAGGCAACGTCTGTAATTCCGTGGCTAAACAGGTTTCTTCTTTCTCTGTAACATAGTCTCTTGGGTGGGCGACGACTAGTAAATTCCCAAGGGGACTACTCTTGCTGGATTTGTGGTGTTTCAAAGGGGTTTTTCAAATATTTTGGTGTTCTTGTAATTCTATTTCAACGCTCTTGGGTGACATCGCTATAGAGGTGTTCCAGTTTTCTTGTTTTCCAACAACGTATGATGTCTAAATGCTCAAAATCATCTCAAACTTGAATCTCGAACTCCCCTTGATATGGTTTATTCAAATCTAAGATTACTTTGAAGTTCTAGCACATGCAGTTAGGTCAATGTCTCCTATGTAGGCCTTCGTTGCTGCTAGCTTCTTGAGGACATTAATTAAGCAAAAAATGATCCAAATTGGATGAAACTTGGTCCTTAAGCTTTCTTTGGGGTGTTAATCACCTTGGCCTACTTTGGTCTCCAATAATACCATTGAGACATCATACACATATGATGTCTAGCTGGTTAAAATGAGGTGAAAATCACTCCAGAGGTCCTCCACCATACAAGCAACTCACTGCAACTTTCAAAATGCAATTCCAATACCTTTTGTGCTAGATATGGTCAAATCAAGAATTCACTTTTCCTAGATCCATCTCTTGGTCTTTACCAGCCTCAAATTGCTTCAATTTCAATGGAATTTTTCCTATTTACTTCTTAACTACTCTAAATCACAATGACGCACCCAAATGTATCTTTTGACCCAAAATCTAGCCTCTACGACATCATACGCATATGATGTCTATGTGGTCATAATGAAGTTCTATTTCTACCCCAGGTTCCCCTTCATGTGTACAACATGCACATGTGCTCTCAGTAAAGTTTAGAGCTCAAACTTGCACAAAATCACCACTTCTTTCCAAGGAACTTACCGAAAAGAGTAAAATTCTCTCAACATTCAATCTATATGTCCAAATGAAATGAAACTTGGTGTATATGCTCTAAACAACATGCAGACTATGGGTATAAAGTCAAAAGTTCAATTTGACTGTCAAGTTCACACTTCAGACATCATATGTGTATAATGTGTGCTGATGATTTTTTTGCCAAATTTTATTCACAAGCATCTCCAAATCTCCAGCACTAGTTTCAAAGCACTTTTACCAATTTTTATTCAAAAATGCTCATAACCACAAGTTTCGTAGCTTTTCCGTTTTTGATACTCCATCTCTTGTCTTGTGGGTGCTAATTGTTGGTCAAAACTTTACTCTCAAGGTGAACTTAGGTAAAACACCCCTTTTGAACACTTTGGTGTAGTCTATTTTGTCAAATTTGGTCTCTTACTAGGCCTAAGACAACATACGCATATATTTTCAGCTAATGCAAAATTATAATCTTCTCATCCACATCTCTTGCATATGTGTTCTTCTATGTCCATCATCATTCAACCCTCTTTTGAAACTTTTTATTGCATGTTATCCCTAAAAATCAACTTTTCACATATCATAAATGCAAACAAGCATACAAACAAATAATTTGATGATGAATAGCTCTAGATCACAATCACATGTCCTATCTACAACTACTCCTACACATCATGTGGAGTGTTATATCTATGATTAGAAAAATGCTTCATTAACACAGAGGGACTAGCTATTGTTTTTATCACCTCACAAATCAGTCACATGCCATCAACACTAAACACTAAACACTAAAACACAACTAATACTACCTATGGCAGAAAATCCAAGCGAGTCACATGCTCCCTATAACTCTCCCAAGATCTCAAGAGTACAACTCTTGGATCCTACTTGATGTATAATAACAAGGCTCATGCAAACTAGAAGAACTTTTACTTCATAGGACCAGTCTAAGGTCACCTACCTAGGGATCTCCTCCTCGAAAACAACGCCAATGTTGTTAAGAAGATACACTGATCGTAGTTGCTAGCAAAGTGAGAACTAGGCCAATAAACAAGATGTAAACCACGGATGAAGCTTGACCCATAGGTGCATGGAAACAAATAGGTGGATGCCAATCACCTACTTGACCTTCTAGAGACAATCACTACCAAGGAAAATCAAATTAAATCACACTATGTGTACGCAACCGGTACCTTACCTACGACACTTATTCTCATTGTGGAACATGACCTAACATTGTTGAATCGTTAGGAAACTTGAGGGGGAATCTCTACACACCTAGAGGACACTACCCTAAAGTCTCTAACCCAATCTACTACCAGTAAACACTTGGTACAAAAGTCACTTATGAAGATCGAAAGGAAATTACTGTTGGAATTAGGGTTGCAGGAAAACACACACACCTTGGAGAAGACAAAGGAATCTCAAGGCACACAACTCAGAGTGTTTTATTTAGTGTGCAATGGAAAGATAGATAGCCCTAGAGTGATGGCCGTATATAGAATACATGGGGGAAAACTCTAGTAAAGAGGAAAAAATATGCCCCGGCTGTCCTACTGTGTTCACACACATCACTACCACATGTATATGGTAACAAATCCCCCCTGGATTGATGCGGTGAATGAGAGCTGTCACATGAGTAAAGGGAAGTGCCATGCCCTGAGGACACAATCAGTCCACAAAGGGGAGTAAGCCCAAAGTTTTGTGGAAAGCTTTGAACTTCTCACGAGACAATGCCTTTGTGAAAAGATCTGCAAGGTTGTCCTATGTTGGCACATAATCCAAGCTGATCTCTCCTGCTATGAGAGGATCTCCCTGACATAGTGGTAATGCACCTCAATGTGCTTTGTGCGAGCATGAAAAATTGGGTTCCTCACAACTACCAATGCGCTCTGACTATCAGTGTAGATAGTGTTGGCAATGTCCTGCTCAACACCCAAATCATCCATAAGGCATCTAAGCCATACACACTCAACCGTAGCTGTGAAGACTACCCTGTACTCAACCTCACAACTCAAAGTGGCCATAGTAGGTTACTTCTTGCTCAATCATGATATACATGAATTGCCAAGCATGACACAAAAACCACTTGTGGACACTCGCATGTCAAAACAACCAGGCCAATTTGAGTTCAAAAAAGCATGTAAGTCTGGCGGCAATGACCCCTCCTTGGGATAAAACAAGCCAAGATATAAAGTGCCATTAAGGTAGCAGAAAATCCTCTTGACAGCCTGCCAATGCTTAGAGCCTAGGCTATGCATAAATCTACTCACCTGTGAGACTGCAAACTAAATATCCGTCCTCGTGTTGCATACATAAATGAGGCATCAGAAGTTTGGTAAAGAGTGACATCAATAGGATCACCAGTGTCATGAAGACTCAATTTCAAATTTGTTTCCATGGGAGTGGCAATAGGGTTGCAGTCCTCAAGTCCAAACTTACATAGCAATGTCTCTATGTAACTTTTCTGACACAAGGCAATGCCACCATCACACTGCTTAAACTGTATACCCAAGTAATGATGCAACAGCCCCAAATCCTTCATCTTGAAAGTAGCATTCAAATCAGCCTTAAATTCAGTAATATGTCTCTCATTTGGTCCAGTGACCAACAAATCATCTAC
Source organism: Adiantum capillus-veneris (assembly GCF_014529385.1). Lineage (NCBI taxonomy): Eukaryota > Viridiplantae > Streptophyta > Polypodiopsida > Polypodiales > Pteridaceae > Adiantum > Adiantum capillus-veneris. The sequence goes on from NC_140937.1 coordinate 80,251,124, forward strand.
ATAAAGAACCACAATGAGAAGTACATCACCCTCATGCTTTACATACAATGTGCTTTGTGTTGGACTATTACAAAAGCCTCATTGGACCAAATGAGTGTCAGCTTTCTCATGCCAAGCACGAGGAATTGCTTCAACCCATACAAAGCCTTCTTACATCTGCACACTTTTTCCTCTTTTCCTTTCATGACAAAACCATGAGGCTGTATTACATAAACTTCCTCAAATATGTCATATTCAAGAAAGAAGTAACAATGTCTGAGTGATATACATCCCAACCAAAATGAGCTGCCAATGCACATAGAAAATGAACATTAATCATATGACAAATGGGAGGAAAAGTTTATTCATAATCTATGCCTTTTTTTTCTGCATAGAATTTTGCAACAAGTCGGGCCTTATAGCGATCAACCTCACCATCCGGATTGCGTTTCAACTTGTAAACCCACTTTCTACCAATGGCCTTTTTGCCAGGAGGCAAATCACATAAAGTCCATGTGTCATTTTTTATAAGTGCATCATATTCTGATTGCATGGCAACCATCCAATTTTCTGAATTCAGTGCTTCATCAAAAGAGAGAGGTTCATCAACATCATGTAAGCTAGACACAGCCAAAGCATAACAATTTGATGCATAAGATGCATGGCAAGAGCTTGAACAAGTACGGCCAAACAAAGGTGCATCCAATTTACTATCACGCAATGTATGCACCAACCATTTTGGCATACTTCTAGACTGCTCATTTTTAGCCCTTTCCTCATCAAGTACATCATGTACACCTGCGTCAGTAATAGGCTAATCTATAACATTTTCAAAACCCCCCGTAGGCTGTACATTTTCCTCATTGGAATTTACATACGAATTTCCACCACTGAAAAGAGGCTACAAAGTGTCATAAATGTCCTGTGATCTTACATTACTGTGTCTAGTACATGAGCAATGGTTGAACAAAATCTTCCACAAACACTACATCCCACGAAACTAGAATTCACTTTGTTTGCGGATGATACAACCTGTAACCTTTTCTTTCAGCAATATAACCAACAAAACTACATTTGACAGCCTTATCATCTAAGTTTTTGTGCTGTGTTTGTGGCACCAAAGCATATGCTAAACAACCAAAAACACGCATGGGCTCAATAGAAGGCTTTCTATCATGCCATGCTTCATATGGAGTCATAGACTGCAAAGATTTTGTAGGACACATGTTAAGTGCATAAGTGAGTGGCACACATGATGGCCTCAAGCCAAAAATAATGCGGCAAAGCTTGACTTTTGACCATACATTGTGCCATTTCTGTAAGTGACCTGTTTTTCCTCTCAGCTACACCATTTTGTTGAGGCGTTGTCAGGAGTTTTTTGGAGCAAGGGATTGCGCATATGAACATATACATGCATGGTGCATCAACTAAAGTATTGCCCATTTTTCAGAGCCAGGTGGTTACGTGGGGCCCACATGTGTACAGGTAGGACAGGGTGTACATAGTGCATCGATTTTCACTATTACCAGTACCACTGTGTTTTTTCTACAATAAGGAGGAGTTGGTAGCGCGTAAAAATTCTCGAGGAAGCTATCCGCGGGCCAACGACATGAGGTAAGCAGGTGTGTCAGATGGCATCGAGCGGCGTCAGGAGGTCGAACGGGGCCAATCCTTGCACGCAGAGAAGTAGGGACACGACGTGGGTGTTTTCTTATGATACTTATGCAGAAAGATCATCATGAGGACCACTTTTTGGGGACACTTCACGTGGTTTCGGGATGCATTATTTGGAAAAACTGAGTGCCAGGTGTGCGGATGATGCAAAAAGGTGACAACTATGCACTGCGAGGTAATTTTTTGGCCTGTTCGGGGTCCGTTTGAGGTCATCTAAAAGGCCACGGGTGCCCAAATAATAAAGCTAAGTGTGGGAACTGAAAAAACTGAGAGAAGACCAGAAAAAAATGTGGAGAAGAGAGGAGGAATAGTCGCAAGTGTGTTTTTGCTGTTTTTGGAGCATTTTTTGGCCCTAAACTGCTCATCCGAGGTCGGATTTGAGCACTGTGACATTGCAGGGTGGGGTTTCTGGGCGTTCCGGACGCAATGGCGCTGTCCATTTTGCCCAATTCCTCACAGATTTTTTGTTGTTTTTCTGTGTAATCTTCTCCGGTGAGTGAAGCCTCTGCTTAACTTTGTGGTTGTATCTAGTGTATTTCCTCAATACTGTGTAAACTATTTGCCCCATTGGTGTTGGTCTGAGCTTCATTGATTCTAAACAACAACAATTTTCCTCCTTTGAGTTGAATTGAGAGTGTGTGTGTGAGTGTGTATGTGTGAGTGTTGAGTGGACAAGTGGGAAATCTCTCTCTTCTCACTCCGTCTGTGTGTTTCCTGTCTCGGCCAAGCTGGTTGTGTAAGCCGAGTGGTGCCCCATAATGTGTGTGTGTAAAATCCCAAGAGTGTGTGTTGGGTCATTATAGAGGCGTTGTGTGTGTTTTCATCCCGCTCACATTCTTTTGGCGCCCCCACGGAGGATCTTCTTCGAGTACCTTCTGCTTCGAGCTTCAAGCTTCGAGATTCGGGGCTATAGGTTGCAGGTTACAGGTTACAGGGACAGGTACAGGTACAGGTGATTCACACAGGTACAGGTAGCTGGAGTACAGTGATATACTAGCAGTGATGTCACTTGCAGTTGTTGTGGGTATGCATCACTTGGCGCCTATTTGAGCGCATTGTCTGCTGGATTGTACGTTACTTGTGGAAACTGACATTGTACGCATTTGTGGAGCCATACTTGGTTGTATTTGGCGGTCCCAACCATTTTTGAGACTTGGTCTGGAAGATAGTCATTTCTGAGACTTGACTATACGCGATTTGCATTAGCCTTCGTGTGAGGGTCGATAGCATGAGGTTTTTATTGAGCTGGGGGACTCTCAAATGTGGAGATCCTTTCGGTGATACAGGTAGCTGGAGCACCCTTTTTGTGACCTCGCCATAGGCTATGTACTAGTGAGTCCTACTTGATGCTCGGGTTCTATTGTTGACAGCTTATGCATACATATACAATCTATATTTTACGTTCCTACTGCTCTATTTTTGGGGAAACTCTGCCAAAAATTTTCCAAGTTATGATGGCTGGTTTTTTGGTCTTTTGAGCCATTTATGCTGTTATGCTGCTAAAATTTTGGCAAAATCAGAGGTTAAGTCAGTTGTGCCTTCTTGGGAGCTTCATGGTTGACTTTAATGGATGATCAAAATGGCCCTCAATTCACTCCATTTCATTTAACTCAAAGAATCCAGATAAATGTTCATGTGTCCAGGAAGATTTTTTTCCAACAGCGCATAGTCTTTATGTTCGGGCCAAGAAGATTACGAGAGATCTTGGAATGTCCTTTGCCTATTGTAATTCCGATGATCAACTATGAAAACTCATTTGATGTGCATGTGTTTGTCCTTATCTAACGTTGAGCTCCATTGAAGTTTTTGGGGATTGGGTAGTCAAAAGTTTTGGGTTCTTGCATGTGTGTTCAAAGGGGTTCTCAAAGCATTGTAACTTGGGTAGCCATGGCTTTCTCTTATCCGGAGTTTCATGGAAGAAGTGATGAAGATGTGGAAGATTTTTGGGAAAATATGGAGGTTGCCTGCATTAGCAACCAGATTCATGACCCTGCGCAAATGTTACGTCTTCTCCAAATTTGTTTGAAGAGTGATGCACGAGTCTGGTCCAAAACATTTGAAGAGGAGTTGCGTGCAGCGGATCCACCTGAAAGATTGAGTTGGGACAATCTAAGGCATCGGTTGGAAGTGGAGTTTGTGAAGATAGAAGATCCTGACAAAGTGTGGCAAGAAGTACAAGGTTTGGTGCAAAAGGAAGGTGAGCCAGTAGATGCGTACATACGTAAGTTCTCATTGGCATGGGAGCGGATGTGCAAGGCCTTAGCACCACAGGTACCCCCGCCTGACATGATGAAGAAGGACAGGTTCTTGGCTGGTCTTTGGGAGAATATACGTTGGAGAGTGGAGCTAAAGAAGCCTAGGACATATGAAGATGCACTAGAGGTAGCAAGGAACAAAGAGTGGAAGTTGAGGAAAATGAGCCAGTTAGGGGTGGAGTCTTTGCCCATGAGGTCTGAATTTCAGCCTATAGAGTCTTTACAAGGTCGCATGTTAGGGGTTCATCATGAACCACTAGTTCCTGCTACTACTCAGGTTATGCTAGCAGTGGTCACTACATCGGTGCACGATGATGGGCTAAGGCAAGACATGAGGCAAGTGGTAGATTTGATGAAGAATCTCAGCCTAAACATGCTAGGTCAAGTGGGAAATAATCGAGGTCGAGGGAGGTTTGCAAATCAGCGAGGAGGTGAAGAAAGGCCTAGGAATGGTGTTGGACAAAGCAATGGTAGGTTTTGGAGGCAGACGCCCACATGTTATAATTGTGGAGAGTTGGGGGTCACATCAGCTCGCAATGTGATAAGCCACCAAGGATGGGGGGAGACATGTATCCATTGCCAAGACAGGTGCTAACTAGGTCAAATGATTATGGCATCGAAATTAAGGGAGACGAAGGAACCAGTGGACTGACCCAGGAGGAAAAGGGAAAGACAAAAGTGCTAAGTGTAGTCACCTTGGAGAAGGCATCAAAGCTAGAGGATAAATTAGTGATGCCTATTGGGAAGAGGACCACAGAGGATAAGGAAGGAAGAAGTGCCCCAGGTCCTAGTAAGAAGAAAGGAAAGAGCCATGAAGGCGAGGATGTTAAGGCCAAGAGGAAAAAGAGAGCTTGTCGAAAGTTTCATGTTTCAGATTTTCCACTAGGGGATGGGCAATTAAGCTATGACTTGAAGGAGGATCTGACGAGCAGGAAGGCAAATGTTACTTTTGGGCAGCTTGTAGAGATGGTGCCTAAGCTAAAGCGACAGTGGAAGAGGATGGTTAACCCAATGGAGAAAGAGCCAGAGAGAGGTTCAATAAAGGTGTTGGCAATGGATGAGCTACCAAAAATTTGTCCAATAGTAGATGTGTGGCATAAAAGGCAAAATTTGGGACAAGGTTATGTGGATGGCGGAGCCCAAATATGCATCATAACACACTCATGCGTTGAGAAGATGGGTCTCACAATGGCTGGGGTGTCAGGTTTTTGGATCAGATTGGCAAACCATCAAAAAGTAAAATGCTTGGGTGTTGTAAAGAGCTTAGAAGTGGAGGCATATGATGCAAAGGCAGTGGTTGATTTTCATGTGATGCCAGCAGGGTTGGGAGCATATCCTATTATACTGGGCAGACCATGGTTATGTACAGTGGGAGCTGTTCAAGATTGGCGACATGGTACGATTAGCCTCTATGGAAAGACAGGTACCAAGAAGCTTTATAATATGAACACAAGGAAACGATTAGAAGAGATTTATGAAGATGAGGATGAGTCTAGTGATGAAGACTCTTCCACGGTGACAGATGAGGACAGTGATAGCACTACCAGTAGTGACGAGGATGCTGATGTTGCATTTCTTTTGATGGACAAAGAAATCCAGGAGTTTGGTTTAGTTGCATTTGCGAATGAGGTTGAAGATGAAAGTGAAGGGCCTTATGAAGTGATTGAAGGGCTGATGCAAACCAAGGTTGAGTCGTCAAAGAAGCAGGAATTGATGACACAAATGATCAGTGGAGACCTCTCAGCTATAGAGAAGGATATATATTTGCACATGCTGGCTAGTTTTCCTGATTTGTTCATTACTTCATATGAAGAGATCAGAGGGTTCAAGGGCAAAGAGATGAATATAGAGCTGAAAGAAGGTGCTAAGCCAGTGCGGCAAAGGCTAAGAAGGATGGGTCAAGAGAAAATGGAAGCCTTGCAAGAAGAGGTGGACAAGTTGTTGAAGGCAGGGTTCATAGTCCTTGTGGAGACCACAGAATGGGTGAGTCCAGTTGTAGTCAGTCCAAAGAAGGATGGGAAGTGGAGAATTTGTGTAGATTTTAAACCCTTAAACGCAGCCACTAAGAAGAACCCATATCCTCTTCCATTCATCGATCAAATCTTGGATTCAGTGGCAGGTTATGAGAGGTACAATGTGTGTGATGGTTTTTCAGGCTATTTTCAATTGAAGATTGCTCTTAAAGACCGCACAAAGACCACTTTTATTACGCCATGGAGCTACTATTGCTACACAGTATTGCCATTTGGGTTGTCAAATGGACCTTCATTCTATCAAGAGAGAGCAAATTGGGTGTTGGAACCATTCATTGGTAGTTGTGTTAAAGCTTTTATGGATGACTTCTGTGTTTATAGCAGTAGGGCTGAACACCATGAGAAGCTGCAGATGGTATTGGCTCGATATGATGAATGTGGAGGACAACTAAATCCAAATAAATGTCATCTAGCACAACCAAGGGTGAAGTTATTGGGCCATATGGTGTCAGAAAATGGCATTGAGGCTGATCCAGATAAGGTTAAGTCTATTATTCTTCTTCCATCATGTACGAGTACGAAGCAATTGGTAACTTTTATACACAAAGTGAAGTACATGGCACGGTTTATTCCATTGTCTTCGCAGCTTATTTATCCATTACAGCAAGTGGCAAACCATGATCCATTGCAATGGGATGACAAGTGTGAAGAAGTGTTTCAAGAGGTGAAAGAGGTGTTAGGGGGGTTGTCAGCCATGCAAGCTCCTGATTGGGAGAAAGTGTTTTATGTAAATCCATCAGTACGGGATGATGCCATTGGAGCCATGCTATTGAAAAAGGGGAAGGGCAACCATTATATGAGGCCAGTGTATTGTGCAAGCCGAGTGAAGTTGGTAGCGGAGAGAAAGTTCTCGGAAGTAGAGCTAGTGATGGCCAGTGTAATATTTGCTTGTCGATGATTTTGTCTTTACTTGCTACCACGGCCTTTTGTTTTCCTGACGAGTTATGCCTTTTTGCCACAGTTAATTAATGGTACTAACATGTCAAATGTGGTGAAGAAATGGGTAATTGAGCTGCAAGAGTTTGAGTTCTCTTTTCTAGTGGAAGATAGTACAAGGGCTACCCTAGCTGATTTGTTGACCTACAAGGAGAATCCCCTTATTGTTAAGGAAGAGGTGGTGAGAAAGGTAGTTGAAGAAGTGCCACAGATCATAAATGCACACGTGTTGTTCTTTGATGGTTCATACAGAAAGAGCCATGATGCAGCTTCAGAGGGTATAGCACTTTATGATCCAGAGGGGAAGCTAGTATGCAAGAGAGGGTTCAACTTGGATGCTCATAGTAACAATGAGGCTGAATATGCTACTCTGGAAGCCGGATTACACATTTGTTTGAAGCATGGGGTTCGAAGGTTGAGCATAAAAGGTGATGCCTTGTTAGTGGTGAAGCAAGTGCTGGGTGCGTGGAAGAGCAATAACACCTCATTGAAGGAAATGTGCTTCAGAATTAAAGGCCTGTTAAAAAAGTTCAAATCATGGATCATCAGACACATTGAACTTGCTCTAAATGGAGAGGCACATGAAGAACCTCAAGGCATGATTGGGGAGCTATTTGTGTTGAGGACCACTTTACCTCTTTATCATGGCCGGGAAAGTTTGGCTCAAGAAGAGGAGTTTTTGCTAACAGGAATCATTCCAAAGGAGATTCAGAAGTCTAAGAAGTATGGCTTTGTGCGTAGAGCATATAGGTATAAATTGATTGGTGATGTCTTATACATGAAAGGGGTTGATCTCGTGTTGAGACGTGTACCTTGGCGGGAGGAGCTTTACAGAGTGTTGGAAGAGAATCAAGAAGGCGCATGTGGTGGCCATTTTGCTCTAAAGATCACCTTGCATAAGATTTTGCAAGAGGGGTATGTATGGCCTAGTTTGGACAAGGATGTTCACCATTGGTGTAGGTCTTGCAATAGGTGTCAAGCATTTGGGAAGAGAGTGTTGAAGCCAGAGCTACGAAAAACCATTATGGCGTTTGATGTGTTTGAAAAGTGGGGGATTGATGCAATAGGCCCGTTACCTATCACAAGCAGGGGCAAAAGCTATATCTTGACGGCAGTGGACTATCTCTCTAGATGGGCAGAGGCTATAGCAGTAAAACAGATCACTGCAAAGGATGTGGCAAAATTTGTGTATGATGAAATATGTTGCAAGTTTGGGGTGCCATTAGAGCTACTTTCAGATAAGGGGCCAGGATTTAGAGCTAAACTGCTAGACTTCTTATGCACAAAGATGAAGATTAGGCACCAACATACCACTCCTTATTACCCGCAGTGTAATGGCTTAAATGAAAGATTCAATGGTGAGTTGGTACAAATTCTTTCTAAAGTGACAGAGCACCAAGGAAAGAATTGGGATTTAGAATTGCCTAGTGCATTATGGGCTTACCGTACTTCAGTGAAGACAGGTACAGGGTTTACTCCATTTCATTTGGTGTATGGAAAGGAAGCACTATTGCCTCTGGAGGTAGAGTTGCCTGCGGTCAAGATGTCAGAGAAGTTTCTTGGGCCGCCTAGTGATGCATTCAAAGAGAGGCTCTTGCAGTTACAAGAGGTCCAGTTGGATAGGATGAGCACATTGGAGCATTATGGGCAGATGTAGGATAAGGCTTTGGCAAAGATAAATGAAAAGGTCAAAAGTAAGGGTATCAAGAAACATGACTTGGTTTTGCGCTACAATAGTAAGCTGGACAACACCTTCCAAAAGAAGTTTCAAATTAAGTGGGAAGGCCCTTTCAAGGTAGTAGAGTGTTTTCCAAATGGCACATATCAGCTGGCTAACCTGGATGGTGTTCTACATAAGTCAAGGGTAAATGGATTGCGTCTTAAATTGTATCATGCTAGGTTGATGATGTTCCAGCAAGATGAGCTGTCTGTGGATCAAGCAGTGTTGGTGAGGGATGAGGAGACCTGTGATGCGGCGAGTCTCATATCTCTCTTTGCTGTTGCTGATCATGAATGATCTAGATGACTAGGGGATGGGAAAATTATGTCAGGAGTTTTTTGGAGCAAGGGATTGCGCATATGAACATATACATGCATGGTGCATCAACTAAAGAATTGCCCATTTTTAAGGGCCAGGTGGTTACGTGGGGCTCGCATGTGTACAAGTAGGACAGGGTGTACATAGTGCATCGATTTTCACTATTACCAGTACCACTGTGTTTTTTCTACAATAAGGAGGAGTTGGTAGCGCGTAAAACTTCTCGAGGAAGCTATCTGCGGGCCAATGACATGAGGTAAGCAGGTGCGTCAGATGGCATCGAGTGGCGTCAGGAGGTCGAACGGGGTCAATACTTGCACGCGGAGAAGTAGGGACACGACGTTGGTGTTTTCTTGTGATACTTATGCAGAAAGTTCATCATGAGGACCACTTTTTTGGGCCACTTCACGTGGTTTTGGGATGCATTATTTGGAAAAACTGAGTGCCAGGTGTGCGGATGATGCAAAAAGGTGACAACAATGCACTACAAGGTAATTTTTTGGCTTGTTCGGGGTCCATTTGAGGTCATCTAAAAGGCCACGGGTGCTCAACTAATAAATCTAAGTGTGGGAACTGAAAAAACTGAGAGAAGACCAGAAAAAAACGTGGAGAAGAGAGGAGGAACAGCCGCAAGTGTGTTTTTGCTGTTTTTGGAGCATTTTTTGGCCCTAAACTGCTCATCCGAGGTCGGATTTGAGCACTGTGACATTGTAGGGTGGGGTTTTTGGGCGTTCTAGACGCAATGGTGCTGTACATTTTTCCAAACTCCTCACAGATTTTTTTCTATTTTTCTGTGTAATCTTCTCCGGTGAGTGAAGCCTCTGCTTAACTTTGTGGTTGTATCTGGTGTATTTCCTCAATACTGTGTAAACTATTTGCCCCATTGGTGTTGGGCTGAGCTTCATTGAGTCTAAACAACAACAATTTTCCTCCTTTGAGCTGAATTGAGAGTGTGTGTGTGTGAGTCTGTATGTGTGAGTGTTGAGTGGGCAAGTGGGAAATCTCTCTCTTCTCACTCCGTCTGTGTGTTTCCTATCTCGGCCAGGCTGGTTGTGTAAGCCGAGTGGTGCCCCATAATGTGTGTGTGTATCATCCCAAGAGTGTGTGTCAGGTCATTATAGAGGCGTTGTGTGTGCTTCCATCCCGCTCCCAGCGTATAAGGCACTGTACATTGGTGTTTTATCCCATGACTAGCCAACAATGCATTTAATTCATGAGACACATACTTCCCCCCTCGATTGGAACGGAGGGTGCCCATAGTACATTTCCAAACATTTTTAGCCATACATAGAAATTATCTGAAGCACATAAAAACTTAAAACTTCACTTTAAGCGGAAATACCCATGTATGCTTGGAGTAATCATCAATGAAAGTCACGAAGTACAGGTAATTGCCAAAGGAAGGAGTTTGCATGGGCCCATAAACATCACTATGCACAAGCTGCAACTTGCACATGGCCCTAACTCAACCATCCTTTGGAAACTTAGAATGCTGTATTTTACCCAAAATACAGCCTTCACAAACATGTTTGACAGGTGCTTCAAGAGGCGGCAAAGAAGCAACCATATCAGATTACTGCAAACACAGCAAACTAGCAAAATTCAAATGCCCAAAACGTGCATGCCACAGTTTTGCATGTAAAACAACCCTTGAATCTGCAACTGCATTTGCAAAATTTTGTCAAAACTTGTCATACAAAGTCAGCTTATACAGCCCACGGCACAAAAGGCCAGATGTAACAATTTCATCACCAAAACTAAGATCATGAATTGTACATCTGTCATCCACAAATTTGACTACAAGTCCAAGTCTAGCAAGTGCAGATACATACAAAATATTCTTCCCCATCCCAAGTACATAAAGTGTATCAGCAAGTGTAAAAAAACTGCCATTTGCAGCAGTAAGCACAATCTTTCCAACCCCCTGAACATGATAAGAGGCATTCTTGGCACAAGTGACTGAATTCCCATGAGGGATGGACTCGAGAGAGGTGAACAATTCACAGTGCTTTGTAACACCACTGTTGAAATACCACACATGTGAATCTGCAGCAATTGACATGCACCCATCATGGACAGCAGGATTGTAAGTACACTCTACACTAAAAGCCCATTCTGCATCAACATCAACATCACAGTCTCCTTTCACAGCAGACTCAACAATGGCTGCATTTGTAGTGGAGCGAGTATTTGCAGTGGAACCACCCTCTTTCTTCTTAGCCTCTTTGGCCTTCAACTTAGGACAGTGCTTGATCAAGTGATCATTAGCTTTACAATAATGACAATGCATCTTCTTTTTGCCCTTATCACCAGAATTGCCAGACAAAGTGCTACCAGTAGAAGCATTGGGAATAGAAGTTTTGCCACTCGCAACAGAACCATAAGAAGTGGTTGCATTGCTATTAGCACCCTTTCTTTGAGAAGCAATAAAAGCCTGTTCAACTATTGCATGTTGTCTAGCGCTTTACAGACAACACAATCAACGCATCAGCATGCACATCCTTTACATCCCAATGAGCTTGTTCTACCGTAGGCAAAACAACTCTAACAGCAGCAATCCTTACAGCAGCAAGACCTGCAACATCCCTAATATCGCCTATATCCTCAAAACCAGGACGTACATCAATGCTCTACACAATATTCCAGATGTCCTTTGACACAAGAACATGTTGCATCATGTAAGACCACATAGGGTAATTGTCCCCATCCAACTTGTCCTCAGCAACATACACCTTGAACACATCTGTTTTGTTGTCAGCCATGGAAAATGTCTGCACCTGATGTGAAAATTGCTCGAAATGAGGAGAAACTAAGTGATACTAGCACCTGTTATATAGAACAACCCGTAATAGACTATATAGGACCTATTATGCAGAAAACGGCACTGACAAAAAAATTGCACTAAATGACAAAATTGCCTGTGCAGACCTGCCTATAGTGAAAACGGAGGCCAAAATGAGCTCGAATAAAAAATTGAAGCAGACTAAGCTCTACGAGCCTTTCCAAAAAAATTGTTGACCTGCAAAAGCTCGCCAAAGCTCACTAAATTCAGAGAAAGCGAGTAGGCGTGTGCTGAAGCTGCTGACGACTAAGCCCGAGAGGATGCAACCTGCTTTGATACGATTTGTTGAAGTTAGGGTTGCAGAAAACCACACACATCTTGGAGAAGATGAAGGAATCTCAAGGCACACAACTGAGAGTGTTTTACTTAGTGTGCAATGGAAGGATAGATAGCCCTAAATGATGGGCGTATATACAATGCATGGGGGAAAAAACCTCCTAAAGAGGGAAAAAATTCCTCAGCGGTCCTAGTGTGTTCACACAAATCACTACCACATGTATATGGTAACAATTATAGGTCACCAATTCTCAACATACTTAGGCCTAAGGTGCAATTGAACTCATTGTGAATGCAACAACATAAAGAAATCAAAAAACGAATGTATAGTTAGAGAGAAAACTCACTTCAAAGCTTGTAGGAGAGCTCTTTATGAGAAGACCAGAATTCCCAAGGAGTTCACTATGTAAAAATTTTATATAGCACGTAAAAAGAAGAGGTATTCAAATAATACCTTACTTGTATATTTTCAAGTATTATATGTACCTCTTATGTATGCATTTTTGCAAAAAAACTAGCCATTCTGTATGAAAATTTTCATTTTCTCAATTAAAAAACCCTTTATGTAAGTACATTTTTTTTGTAAATGTACCTAGTTATAAATCCCTTATTTTATTTGTGCTATCTTACATATTTCCTAGTGGACACCCGGCCCAGAATGTGCAAGCTTGGTGTCAAAGCATAGATCTCACCATTGTAACGTGATGGTGTAGTCTCTTGCACAATGTAGCTTCCGAAGTACTCATAGAAAGGAGCAAAGGACCTTGCTCACTCTCTCACACAAAGCACACAGTCATGATATACTCAGTAGAACTCAAAAAGACGATTAATTAAAAGTCTCCTTTAGGGTTACAAAAGTTGGCTTATATACCTCAGCCTTGGAGGTATTAACTCATCAAAAGTAACTCCTACTTTCTACCATGGATTTTGCTTATCCACATACTTCATAGGTTACAATCTAGAAACTTGATTGAGTCCCACAAAATAATAACAATTGAGTCCGTCAAAATAATACAAGAATGGGATTTCCAGTTGTGGAGTGTCTTCCGTTCAACAAGTGCACACAAATGTCATCCATGTATGCTTCCAAGAAACTCCATAGATATTCCTTAAAAGCATGGATCATTAGCCTTTGAGATGTTGTTGGTGCATTGGTCAAACCAAAAGACATGACATGATAAGAAAAAAATTCTCCATTCCAAGGATAAAACCATTTTATGTTGATCTTTGGAATCTATAGTCAATTGGTTGTAACCAGAGAAGCCATAAAAAAAGCTATAATCCTCTTTGTCAGCTACTCGTTCCAGCACATGGTCTATGATGGAAAGAGGATAGTTATCTCGTATAGTGGTGGCGTTCACCATCTTGATATTTACACACTCTGAGTTTGCCATCCTTTTTAGGCACCACAAGAATTGGTGATACCCAATCAATGTGTTCTATTTTGTAGATGAACTTAGCCTCCTTAAGTTTTTGGATCTCTTCCTTGATCTTTTTGGAAAATGTCTAGTGATAGGTATATGGTCTTTGTTTGCTCGGCCTAGTATCATCTCTCAAAGGGATAGTATGCTAGAAAATGGAAAAATCCACCCGTTGAGATCTTTTTAAGACCATGCAAAGACATCCATATACTCCTTTAACAATCTTATGAGAATCTCTTCTTCTTCTTGTGTTAGATCCGTAGCTATGTATGCGGGTCTTGACTCTTCTCCAAGCTCTACAAGGTCAGTTTGCTTGGCATTCCCTCACCCTTCATAGGATTTTTCTGGTTCTTTTGGTTGTCACATGGGTTGCTCAATCTTGCAAAGTGTACTTTTTATAATGAGATGGAACATTGATTGCTCCCGGTTTGTCACTGTCCAACTCCATCTCCGTGGTCTAGACTTCTTTCAAAGACCATTTTGGATCTTTGTATTTTTCTTTGCATTCAGCTTTGGTCGTTGGAAGTACTTTTCCTTTGGTCTTATTAGGCTTGCATGAGTTCGATTTCATTTTTTTTTGTTGATCTCAATGTTTTGTGTCTGGATATCTTTCCATTATCTTGTCTTTTATGAAATCAGTGCATCTACTTTCATCAAGAATTGAGTTTTGTTTTCCAATGTAGGTTTTGTTGTTTCTTAAGTTATTGTCCCATTTCCTGTGATACCCTTGTTGATCTCTTTGATGTTGGTTTGGAAACTCAAAAAAACTTTCCTTTCCCTCCCCTAAGTAGAATTTTTACTTCTACGTGCTCTTTTTCCAAATTTGATCCCTCTGTTGTAATTGATTCTTCTTCCAACTCATCTGTGGCATCATAGTAGTGATCAGAGAAGACATGTTTCTCCTCAAACATTATGATAAATACCATCTAGATTGGGACTATATCATAGCCTTCCTCATCACAAAATTGTGTGTGTAGATTCATTATTGCACACATTCATGGTGGACAGAATTTGAGTCCACTCAAAGGTTTCAACAAATGTTCAAGGAATGGTTCAGGTATGTAATCTGCATCATTTACTTCTTTGTCTAATTTGTAGTCTTCCCTTTGTAAAATACCCGATTCAGAAGTCCCACACATCCAAATTGGAGTGTCTTTGTGTATCCACCATGGCAATTTAGTCTCTGCTGAGGTTTCAAAATTCTTGTATAGGTGTCCTCAGAACATCCTTGTAGGAGTGGTCGTTCAAGTTCACTTGAGTAATTTCTTCTACTTGTTTCAGGTAGAGATAATCATTTCCCCAATCTTGGATTAATTGTATATGTCTCATGAACTCTCTTCCCAAGATAATCTCATAGTTGAGTTTCTTTCCAAAGTCTACAATGGTGAAAGTGTGTTGGTAGTCAATACCACAAGACTTGACTATTACATGCCCATAGGTTTCTTAATGCTCCATCTTCTAGTTTCAGTTTAATCCTTGTTTTCTTGATTGCTAGTTATCCCCACGCTTCTTAGACAGCTTTGGTTGCTATTGCTATGTCCATCCCACTATCCAACAGCCATGGTTTTTACATCATTGTACTGTATTGGAAGGGTAGTGTTCCCATTGTTCCCTTCACAGTAGTCACCTACTTTGTTCATGGACACAGAGTTGACAAGTTTAGTTCATATCTTTTTTTTTTTGCAATTTTTTCAGTTTCATTTGGGATACTCCCTTTAATCCCATCTTCCCCATGGTAGTTTGCAAATGTCCCCATAGATGTGGTCATAACTTTAGTAGCTCACCCAAAGTGATTGTGCAATGAATTGAAGTTGACAAAATGGATTGCAAATTTACCACACTCAGGGTCTACTTTGGCCTATTTAGTTTCATTGTTTTGCATACCATCAATTTCTTGTTGTTCTCACCTAAGTACAAAGGTAGAATCCGCAACATTCTAGCTTTTGCAAAGCCTGACTGCTTTGATCCCCAATCTCCATACAAAGATTGTTCATCCATTTCCTTGGGTGGTCTATCTAGGCGTGCCTCTTCAACTGGATCCGATTCTAGAGTCAAACTCCCATTTTTTTTTCCCTGACTCGTTCCCACAGGTGGTTTGGCCAATCTTCTTTGAATATGAGTACTCCATATCATCCTTCCTCACTATCAAGAACTATCAGTGGTGTCATTGTTCTCTAAAGTTTCTAGCTCACCCTTGTCTTGTGCTTTTTGTCTATTAGGTACTCAATAATTTTTCGATTTGGTTTCTAATGTTTGATAGGCTTTCAATCCAGTTTGAAAATCTTCCAAGGTTGTGTTGATTGGTTTGTAAATTTTATCAACCAGTACTGATCCAACTAATTTTGGTTCTGGTTCCTTAAAGTCTGATAAAAGATTTCACATCTTTTTGTCTACCTCTTTCCGTATCTTGTCTTCAACCTCCTTTTGTAATTTCTATCTCTTGAGTTTGTACCGTTTGCGTCTTTCTTTTGTGGATTTTTTTGCCGGAAATTTTTGGGTTTGTTAGATCCACTTGATTTTTTTTGTTTATTCCCCTTGGCTTGTGCCCTTGTCACTAGTCAAACTAGAATTGTAAATTCCCCTTCTGACGAACTACTTGGCAAAACTTAAACTATGCTTAAGAAGGTTCTACCTTTGTTTGTTGGGTTCCTAGGGTAGTCTTCAAGATAGTGTTCACTCTTAAAACCACAAGCTCCACAATATGTCTCTATGGGTCTCACATTCTTATCTCGTTCATGACAGTCATTTTTCCAATGGTCATCCACCCCACACTTATTAAAGTTCCTTGTTTTTGGTTTGGGCATTGATCATAGGTGGTATAGTTCCCTGGTTTTCAATGAACTAGATCAGTGTTGTATCCATAGGTGCTTGATACATTGGCTCCGCAATAAAGCGAGTTGTTGGTCGTCGATCCCTTATGTTCATTTTGGGTGGCATTGTGGACATACAATAGCTCTAATACAAGCTGCAAGGTAGTTTTCCTATCCTAAAGCAACTTAGCTTGTCCCACCATGAGTGCCAAAATGGAATGATCTGGATGTGTTCAGACAACTATTCCAAATTAGTACTTAGAACTAGAGATATGATACTCACATTGCACTTGAGACTAGTACTTCAGATTATTGAAAGACAAAATTGGAACTAAAAAAATAAGACACTAGAACTGAAAATACAAGACACTATAACTGAGATTAGAACTAGGATTTCATTTAGAATAATCATATTACATTTGGTGAGCATCAAGTATATCAGTAGTTGGATTTAGAATTACAGAAAGAGAGAGAACACAACAAATGATTACAAAGTGATACCAAGAGTACAAGTTGCTCAGAATCTAAGCATCTAAGGATTTTAGGGAGTCAAAAGACCCTCAAAATGAGTAGTGCGTCTTATTTATAGGCTGTCAGATTGGTGTCTGGCTGTCTGTGCACTGATAGTTACTATGGTAACTCGTTGGTTATTGCTTTTGGAACTTTCAGACGTACGCTAGTCTTGCTAGAGGTAGTTTTTTCCTTCTACAATCAATAAACTCGATAAATCTTGCAAGCCAGCATACGAAATCCAAAAACTCGCAAAATAAGAACATGGACCAACAAACTCATATTGATTATGCTCTTGTAAAAAAACTATGTCGGCCCTACGGGTGTGTACATAGTGCTAGGTCAATTGCTACTTATCAAGGTTACATAACCCACACACATTGTGTGAGATGGATTTAATGTGAATTTGCATTGTGAATCATATGTACAACACGCAAGAAACCTGGGAATCAAGTAGAGGTTCCCATAGACATGTCTCCATCCACTACATCCATACAAGAACCCATCCTCTAAGAAAATGGAGAAAACATGTCCATATGATTTACATCATGCGGGGTGGAATTATCACCCAGGAGTACATCTTTGTAAGAGTGCATTGCTTTTTCTCTTGCGTCAATCAATATGTGATTTTTATTACGAGATAGTTTCTTAAATGATGCATTATTTTTTGCATTAACGGGGGGGAACATATTTACAAGAAGAGGGTGGTGTGAAAATCTTCAATGAATTTTAGGCATCACCCAGGAGTTAGCATCACTAGGCCCAAAAAAATTTCCTTTTGTAGTAGCACAATTCCCAGGATCCATGGATTGCGGTGTCTTGCCTTTCCCTTTTTCCACATTTGAAACCACCTTAGCAGTAGAGGCTCCATTCTGCTTAGGATCACCAACAAGTTTAACTATAGGGATAGAGATGGACAAAGAAACGATAGAAAGAGGGGCCTCCAAGATTGGCTCTGGACATTCAGATTGCATATGACCCAATTTTCCATATCAAAAGCAAGAATTTGCAAATTTACCCCATTTAAGTTTAAATGGAGCTTGCCCACCCATGGATCTCTTGATTCAGCCATAATTTCTTCAGGGGTTTGTTTGCCCGTGTCCCAAAGAGTGAAAAACCTATTGGTGTTTGCATCCAATTTCGGGGGGACAAATCACCATACCAAGTTGCGCAGCCAACAACGGCAAGAAATGTCTCCATGTGTGAGGGAAATAATCAATTTCCACCAACACCAAGCATTTGTGATGAATAAGACTCTGGTAATCTTTATTGAGTGCCCATGTGTCATCTTCATATTAAGAAAGAGGGGATACATCTCAAGCAAAACATTTTTGTCCTCCGTATCTACAAGAAGAACTTCATAGAATCCACATACACCAAAGTAAACTCCATAAAAAGATTTTCATTTAGGGATAAAACCGACCCATTGCCCGATATCTTGTGCAGTAGGCATTTCTCCTGGGGAAAATAGGATAACTGCATCCATAGCATATTACGCAAATATTTGTTAGCAAATTGTGGGAGCTTCACTTCTAATTTTCATTTGATCATGGATTGACTAAAAATTCATGGCCAGTGAGCACTTGACTCCTTTTGAGTTTTTAAAGAGTGCTTACGTACCCACTTTGAAGAGTATTTAGTTCAAATTCCTCATGGGATTGCACTGCATTCATCTCAAGAAAAATGGTCAAGATTGTCCTTCCTTTTATGTCTAGGATCCTTAATGACTACAATTGTTGTAATGGGTACAATTTTGATGTCATTCTCATCACAAAATTGAGTTTACACATGTATCAATTGTAGCCAGGATGTGCATCCACTCTTGATTGAATTAATTATCATCAAGGGACTCTTGGAAGACCTAGTCTTCATCAAAGGGATGTTAACTTCCATTTTATTATAGCCAATAATTTATTTTCTTTCGCCTCAAGAGAAATAGTTTATCCTCTCCCTCATAGAGTTCATCATCTTCACTTTGTGATAGGGATGTAGGTAATTCAAAATCAACAAATGGTAGTCTTGTTATGTCTTGATAAGCATGAGTGACCAAATTAACCCTTGTTGTCACTCCCCCATTCATGATGCAAATAGATCTCTCCATAGCCCCAATCTTGGACAACCATAAGTTGTCTCATAGAAGACCATCCTAAGATCACTTTCTATTTGGGATCCTTGCCAAAGTCTAGAATGGAGAACATGTGCATATATTGCACCCTACAACTAGTGACTTCAATGTCCTCTAGGAGCTCCATGGGTTTTAAGATATTTCCATCAACTAAATGAATGACCATCTAATTCTCTCTTAGCACTCCTTTCCCCCATTTTTTCATCATGTATTTTGTGGCTATTCTAACTCCTGTCCCAATATCCAATATTTCCATAGCCTTTTGCTCATTGTATTCTATTGATAGGGTTGCATTGTCCTTTGTAGAATCATCATCTTCATGCAATATTTTGTGGACATGTAGAAGTTTTGGTCTTCTCCTAGGAGTGGGTTTTAGGAATTCCTGGTCTATGCCATGGTTCATGCAATATCCTTTTATGGGGCTTGCCTTGGCTACTTCCTGCCACAAAGCTGGTCTTTTTTTTCACTAGTCTTTCATGGGAGGGATACATGTGACGAGGGCTTCCAAAATAGCTAGGGAGTTTTTTGGTTTCTTCCATTTGGGTGGATTTGTTTTGGTGGCCAAGGTAGGGATAGGCATAATCCCTGATTTGATTATCTCAAACTCTCATAGGTATTCAAGAGGTGTAGTCAGAATGTTTGTTTCACTCTCACTATTATTGTCATTCTCTAGAAGCTCTCACAATTATTTTCATTCTATAGAATCTCTCCTAATTATTGTCATTCTCTAGAATGCTCATGTCACCGTGCAATGGAAATGCCTATTAACTTTGAGAGTAGCGAAAATTAGAGAAAAGTACATTTGTAAAATTACTTTGTGAGCATAGAGGGTGAACTTAATTGATGCTAGGAACATAAAAATACAATTTCTAATTTCCGCTACTCTCAAAGTTAATAGGCCATTTCCATTACACACTCTCACCATTATCTTCATTCTCTATGAGCTCTTTGATACTTGGGTTCATCTCGCCGAAATTAATGAGGTCACTAGAGAGAACCAAGTAATCCAAGGGTGGATGAGTTGGGTTTTTTATTGTTCTATTCTCTCACTTGGTTCCACAACTTGTTGGCCATTTGGGAATCCAACTTTGGAATGCTTTTCTCCTCTGGTTTGAGCTCTTTTTGACATGTAGAAGGCAACGGATGCGAAGGAGGAAAGTTTCCTACTAGCTCATTGTAGAGGGGTGGCCAAGAATTCTACACTAAGGGCTATTCAATGCATTCCTTTTTCTAACTATAGGCTCCTTGAGAACTATATTTTGTCTTGAGGTAGCCCTTGATTCTAGTGATTTTTCAAAGTCTTGGGTATTGTCATGGTTTTGACTTTGGCATTCATTTTTGGGCCCACTCGCTTGAGTCTCTTCTAAGTTTTTTTGTTTTCAATTATTGTGTCCAAAGATACAAGTGACAAAGTTTTCTTAAATGTTATGGATCAAATATAGATTGTGTCAAATCAATTTGTTTAAATGATAGGGGAATCTCGTAGCTTCCTTAGGAGCACAAGGAAGTTTCTTTGAATTTTTTGCTAGATCCCTTGTAGGAGCTACACTAGCCTCCATAGACAGCTTAACAGCATTAAGGCCATCAACTAGTTATTTTATCACCACTAGAGGTCCTTTTCATGCGTCAATGAATCTAGGTTTTTTGTGAAATTTTTTGTGGGTTTGTGGATAAATGAACTCAAAGTGGACTCCATCAAGCATTTTTAACTCTATGGATTTATGGGAGCTAGTCTCTAATGTGTTAGGTCCATTATCATTACCCTAAACTTGTTTTTTCTTTTGGTTTTGAAACCTTGTGTGCGATGACCATGTCTATGTTTCCTTGGTGTCTCAAGAGAGATTTGTTGTAGAAATGGCTGGCATAATAGGTTGGTTTGCAACTTCTCTAGCTTGGGCTCTTGTCATCATTCTGAGAGATATTAATTCACACTCAACTTTGGATAAGTAAGGAGAGGGAATGACTTCAAGATAGTACATTGGAATATTGCCTCTCACTTTTCACACATCCCTTGGATACTCTTTAGGTGCTTGTTGGCATTTCCTAGCTGGCTAGTCAATGCCACAACCTACACAATGTCTAGGAATGTTTGGCCAACTACCTCTGTTCTTATCTACCTCCTCGTTGGAGTCTAATGGGAAATATTTCAGCTAGTGTGGACCAAAGCAATTTGAGCATGTGACAAGTGTAGATTGTTGGTCGTTGTAGCCCTTGATTGGCTACTTGACTATCATTGTTTTTAGGATATGGTCAAAGGGAATTGAGGATGAAATTTTTTCCACCTTGTTCCTTCTGCAAGAATGCATATTTCCATTAAACTCAAGTGGTATACCAAGGTTGTGGTTTTCATTGATCCATTTGGTTCATGGCTCTTACGATAGCTCAATGGAGACATTGTGTCCTTTGTGTTTTTGTAGTTATGGCCGTCATTTTTTCCATTGCATAAGGAGGAAATCCTAGTCCCTTTTAAACATTGTATTGCCTAAAGAGTGGTTGGCCCAACGATGTGTGATTTTTAGGCATGCAGCTACCAATGTGGATGTACTCACTACCTCACCAGTCATAGAAAAGAAAGTGCACATCAATGACTCTGCTATACATAATTATCACTAAATGTGAGGTGTAACAATCATCTATACTCAGGGTCTCAAGGCGATACATAGAGATTCCCTTGTAGATTATTATAAAGTATGACTATACAATTATCCATAAAGACTCTAAGAACTAGAAGAGAAGAGACAAAAACATCAAAGGTGAGATGGATGTACATTATTGGCATGTGGATCCTTGGTTGTATGCTACTCTTGAGACTTCTTGGATAATCCATCGTGCATATGAGTTTTCCCTTCAGTTCTTGCCTCTATTGCCTACTCAAATGGATCCCTATAAACATAACCATGTTCAAAATTACTATCCATTCAAGAGATTCTCATAGTTGATTTTATTGGACCTTGAAGTGGATAGATCCTTATAAATTATTTTTGTTGTTTATCTTGGTGGTTTCAATAGTCCTATGTTGGCCTCAACACACTCGATTGGGTCCTAGTCTTTGGAATTGAGACACAAGAGTGCACCGCTTAAAGTGTATTAATTGAGTTGCATCCAAGGGTCAATAAAAGAGCCCTTGTATCCCATGTACTTATTACATAAGGGTTTTGGGTACTCACAAGTTAAAACTATGGCCAAACTAGTGACTATAAACTACAAAAGCTACAAAAAAGTAGTCTTTAACACCCCTATCTTTGGGGCTTAGAATACCCTTGAAACTTTAGAATGTAAAAAAAACTATTGACATGAAAGTTGTAGAGCTTGGTGAGATTTTTTTTTTTATGTTTTTGAAAAAATTACAATCCAACATCGTATGAGAAAGTTATGTTTATTTTTGTGAGAGCACTTTTTAATGTCCCTCATATCAAAAAAACATATTTGAAAATTTTGTAATCAATTATCAATTTAAGTAAAAAGTTAAAGCTCAGGGTAAAATGTTTAATTATTTAAATGTAGATTTAAGTGTTTTTTGTAAGGTTATGGAGTTTTGAGTTTAAAATTTACCTGCTTTGTTTGGAGTACATCTCACACTCGGAGGTAAACTAAGTATAGTTAGTGATTGCTTGCCTTGTGTAGAGGAAACTCACACTTGGAAGTGATTTAGGGTAGCTAAAGTTCACAGTTACTTGCCCTATGTTGAACTATGTTCACACCTAAAAGTAACTTAAGCTAGATAGTTAAAGTTAGTAGTTACTTGCTTTGTGTTGAACTATGTTCACACCTGGAAGTAGCTTAGGTTAGATTTATATAATGGTTGGCTGTCATGTGTAGTGTAATACTCACACTGGAGGCAACTTAGGTATATGAAATAGTAATCTCTTGCTTTGTGTAGAGGTATTCTCACACCTAGAAGAGATTTAGATAAGTAGTGAATTATGATTGTATGTCATGTGTAGAGTTACACTCACACTTGGAGGTAATTTAGGTAGGATATTTAAAGATATCTTGCTTTTTGTAGAGTTTACTCACACTTGGAAGTTATTGAGATGGATTAAGTAATTTTTTTATCATGATTCATGTATAGAGTGAAAGCTCACACTTGGAAAAAAATTATTTTTGGTAATTGGAATTTAAAGAGGTTAAAAAGCTATGCTTTGTTTGAAAACTATAGCAAATATAGTAATGTATATGGTATGAGAGTTCTTAAATGTGTATTTAATAAATAGTGTTGTTTGAGTTTGTATACCTCAAGAAGACGGTGAATGGATATGAGTGGAGCTACGTAGACAAATTAGTTAGTAGAAAGAACACATCAAAGTTGAGGTGTAAGACTTGTGGGTATCATTTTAGTGAAAATGCACATAGGATAAAAGAACATGTGCTCAAAATTTCTGGAAACATGGCAGCTTGCAAAAAAAAACTAGAGGTATTGAAGAAAAATTTCTTGAGTGGGCACTCAGAGCAAAGAGAGTACATATTGAGGGAAAAAAGTGTGGTCCCACAAATGATGTCTCCATCTATGGCTAGGGACATGGAGATGACACTCAAGAATGATCAAAACCCTCCCTCGACCCCTGCTTATAATCTAGGAGGGTGTCATTCAGCGTTTGTTGGGGCTTGTAGATCTGATCCCACCATAAGCTCTACTAACATAAGCCAAAGCATGGATTGGAGGAGAACCTGAACCAAGTGGTCTACTTTGCATCAGGAATTTGATAAACATTGGTTGCGTGAACTCCATCTTAAGTGGATGCAAGAATTTGTTGCATGTGGAGTTCTTTTAACATCATTCAAAATCCTATCTTCAAAGATGCTTTAATGAGAACAGTGAAGAAGGTTTTGTGGTACCTAATTATAATAATATGCATACAAAATATTTAGATAAAGTGAAAGCTACATCCAAGAATATTTTAAAGCGCACAACTCTTGATTATGTGCCAAAGTTGCATGCACAATCTCTCTAAATGGTTGGACAAATTGTCATAAGAAACCATTGACTAATGTGATATTGGTTTTTCCAAGAGGATCCCATCTTTCTTGAAGCAACTAGACACATCCCTAAAAGATAAAACTAGTGGATATCTTGCTGATGTATATGAGTGGTTGATCATAAGAGCAGGGGGGGCTAAAAATGTAAAATCCGTTGTCACATATAATGCATCTAACTACAAAGCATTTGGAAAAGCACTCGGGGGGTCCACCTTTCAGTAACCCCCTATATAACGTATGTTTGCTGGGTATTAAAAAAACCCCTCTTATAACATGTTTGATTGAATAAAATGACCCCTTATTTTAGGATATTTCTTCCAAAATTGAATATAAAAACCCCTTATTTTAATGTATCTCTGTTGAATTGCCTAAAATTTTTACAGTTTAAAATCCCTTCTTTCGAACTCACGTTATACATTAACTTGATTACATAGTGCACCCCCCGAGGAAAAGCAATCAAAGCAAAGTATCCAGAGATTACATGGGTTCCATGTGCTACCCATACTTTGAATTTTCTCTTGAAGGACTTTGTAAAAGTTTCTTCTATTAAGAAAACTCTTTTAGATGCAAACCACTCGGTGAAGTTCATAAGAGAGCATTCATTTACTTACGCTCTGTTTAGAACAAAGTCCCCAACCAGGAATTTATAGATTTTTTGTGTGACCCATTTTGCGACAGCATATTATATTCTCTATACACTACAACAAGTTAAAACCGCTTGATAAATATTCCAAATATGAACCTTCTTCTTCCAAATGCCACTACCTTGTAAACTCTTGTTTTCTGAAGAAATATAGATAAAATTGTTACTGTCACAGAGCCCTTCACTCACTTGATACGATTAGTGGAGAAAGAAGCCTCTATATTCGAACGAGTGTACTGGTACATGTATGAAGCCTCTTGAAACTTAAATGATTGTACATCTTATGCAAGAAAGGAGAAATCCGTGATGATGTCGTTTGTCAAAAGATGATGGGAGCATCTACATACTCCTTTACATGGATCAGGGTTCGTCTTAGATCCAAAATTCTAGATGCATGATCAATCTTCAAACAATGAAGTGATCAGCGATTTCAATAAAGTATGTGCCCAACTATTAGGCAATGTGGATGGACATGTGGCATACACACAGAAATGGCATATACTAGCAGAGAAGGAATGTTTGGAGATCCTTGGCATATAAATGCTATCAAGCCCAGTATGGTGAGAAAAAGTGTAACTTCCACATGTGGCTGTGAGAGTAGTGTGGGACTCATGTCTAACTTCACCATCCTATCTTATTGCAGTATTAGCGCGAACCACGATTAATTTGTCAATCCATGGGATGAAGCTAACTCAACTAGAGCATAGAGGCTACAAGAGATTGTCAATATCTCAGAAAACAACTAACAACTCGCATCTAACTCAAGCTACACTCAAGTGACTGAAATCACCAACAGCCAATCGCTCATCAGTAAAAAAATCACATTTGTTACAGCATCAAATGACATTCAAACGTACTGAAACTTCTAGGAAATGTTTATAAGAACGAAGCACACATTCTTATGGTTTCAAACCCCACTTTAGGTCAAGTTCCAAAATCGCAATTATTAACAACAGTGGATTTTTGACCTAGTCGTTTTTGACCCAGAATGCATCTAAATGCTTAGCAATGATGCCCCAATATCCCGCCCATGCTTAGTTTTTTATTTGAAAGTGTAAATTCCTAGTTATGATGAAATTAGGTCGCGGATCGACGATGACAAAAGCTACGAATTACTCTGATGTGATTACATCAATGCATAGAGCTCTTACCTACGGTTGCAATGCAACAAACGCAACTGCAATGTGACAACCTTGGAGGAAGTAGAAAGCGCGAGAAGGAGAGGAGTGAGTGCCGTTAGCTCACGTTGTTTATTTCATTATCCAAAAACCTATAAAAAACTTACAAAAATTGGCTTTTAAACCTTAGCCAAGGTTTTTGGTAGTCAAAACTAATAATCTGGGAGTTCTACCAAAACTGGATAATTACAGGTTGATACAATCTGGAAGCTTGTAGCCCCGACTCAGTAATTACAAAGTTTATTTGAGAAAATAGGAGTTACAATATTCCCAACTTATCAAAATAATAAGTGTTTTACAAAGAGAACTCCGTAAAAATGGTATCTACGTTAGTTTGTTGCTAACATTCCCCCCTCCTCGCCTATGTCGTCCCTTGATACAACTTTATGCGCTGAAATAGTCTTTCGGCTGGTGGCTGGCAAGTCGGTCTTAAAGTGCATTCAATATCTTTTGGTATCTGACTTTTCTTTCTTTATCTGGTACTTGCAAAACTGCATGGTTACTCTGTTCTTCAGCTCCTACATTGAGTAGCCTACAAACCTAGATGTGAGGTTGTTAATCACTGGCACTGTGGAACGCATTTCTAACCTCACCATCCTATCTTATTGCAGTATTAGTGAGAACCACGATTAATTTGTCAAACCATGGGACGAACCTAACTCGACTAGTGCATAGAGGCTACAAGAGGTTGTCAATCTCTTGGAAAACAACTAACAACTCACATCTAACTCAGGCTACACTCAAGTGACTGAAATCACCAAAAGCCAATCGCTCATCAGCAAGCAAATCACATCTGTTACAGCATCAAATGACATCCAAATGTAACGAAACTTCTAGGCAAGTTTATAAGACCTAAGCACACATGTCTATGGCCTCAAACCCCACTTTAGTTCAAGTTCCAAAATCGCGATTATTAACAGCAGTGGATTTTTGACCTAGCCATTTTCGACCCAGAATGCATCTAAATGCTTAGCAATGACGCCCCAATACCCCGCATATGCTTATTTTTTGATTTAAAAGTGTAAATTTCTAATTATGATGAAATTAGGCCGCGGGTCGACGACGCCAAAAGCTACGAGATACGGTGAATGGCTTACGTCAATGTGTAGAGCTCTTACCTGCGGTTGCAATGCAACAAACACATTCGCAATGTGACAACCAGAGAGGGAGTAGGAAGCACGAGAAGGAGAGAAGTGAGCGTCGTTAGCTCACGCGTTGTATTTCTTATCCAAAAACTTGTAAAAAACTTACAAAAATTGGCTTTTATACCTTAGCCAAGGTTTTTGGGTGGTCAAAAGTGATAATTTGGAGTTCTACCAAAGCTGGGAATTGAATGGCTGATACAATCTGGAAGCTTGTAGCCCCGGCTCATTAATTACAAGGTTTATCAAGAAAACAGGAGTTACAATATTCCCGATTTATCAAAATAATAATTGTTTTTACAAGGAGAACTCCAAAAAATGGTGTCCACGTTTGCTTGCTGCTAACAATCCCCCTCTCCTTGGCTATGTCGCCCCTTGACACAACGTTATGAGTTGAAGTAATCTTCGGGTTGACAGCGGGCGAGGCGGTCCTTTAGTGCTTCCAGTGCTTTTTCATATCTGATTTTGCGTTCTTTGTCTGGCACCTGCAAAAACTGGATGGTGACTTTGTTTTTGAGGTCTACTGCCGAGTAGCCAACAAATCTGGCTGTGAGGTTGCTTAACACCGGTGCAAATATCTTTGTTCTCTAGGTGAAAAAGCTAGTGTAGAAGGCCTCCTCAAAAGTTAGCATATTGTGGGAGGACAGAAACATACATCGGGCGTAAAAGCCATAAAGAACTTCCTTTGAGGGCTGCCCACTTAGATCATAGCAGAGGCCTTTGTTTCCTGCCAAAAATGAGAGCCATGGGGCTCCTCTGTACTCAGGATCATTGAAGACTTGTATGCAAGTAAGTAGCATCCTGCATATTTTGTAAAGCATTGCGCAAGAGAGATCTGGCAGACTTTTGAAGAATGTCATGGCGCCCGTTAGGGTTTTCACCATGTATTCTTCTGTTGCTTGACCTCTCTCGGGAGCTGGCAGCCTGGGTCAGTTTAGCCATGTTGGCCTCTTCTTCTGCAGTGCTTCGTGTGATTGCCATGTCCTTACTCGAGGTACATGACAAAATGTTGGATCTTTCTGTATGGCTGTAGGTGCTCTCGTGAACAGAATCAAGTATCTTGGATTCTTGTTCAACCAGCTTAGCCGCCACTTCGGGTGGTCTTGATCTGTGCCATCTTCTTACATATCTCGGTATAATCTTTCCTTTACATGTGCAAAAGTTCAACCTTGATGAGAGGGTATGGCAGGGATTTTGGTGCCATTGGGCATTGATTTAATTGGGAGTGAGCTGTGTGATGTTGACAGAGTGTAAAACTCTCAACTCCCAATCCATAGCTGCCTTCCATTGCTCATCTACCTCCACGCAAATCTTCTCCTTTAGTGCATCTTCTTCAGCCTTTGACAATTGGACCATCGGCCCCATGTCTTCCTCTGTGACTTGGATTTGAAAATATTCTCCCCCAGTCAGCTCTACTGTAGACTGCGTCTCAAAGTCAGCAAATGAGACCGAGGGAATTTCCACTTGGGGCGGCTCTGAAGTGCCTGCCTCCTCCTGTATATCTGGCTTTCCATCTCCGAGGAGTTGGTTTACTCTTTTCAATTCTGCAATCTCTGTAAGGAGCTCCTCCTCTCTTTGGACCCGTATGAGCGCCAGGTCTCTACGTTGTCACTGCTCTAGCTTCAATTTACTCTTTTCAATTCTGCAATCTCTGTAAGGAGCTCCTCCTCTCTTTGGACCCATATGAGCACCAGGTCTCTACATTGTCACTGCTCCAGCTCTAAATCTCTATTTTTCTTTTCAAGTGCTTTATACACCTCATTTGTTCCCTTGATTGAGGCCACGGCTGGATTTTCTCTTAATTGCCGTAAGAAAGTGGCCTGATCATTAATCCTTTGTTCCGAATACTGCAATGATGCGTTGGATACATCTAATTGTACTTGAATCTTTTGAGCGGATAGAGAAGTGGTGAGAAGTTCATTTGTCACTTCTGTCAGCTTCTCATCTTTCAATTTGCAGGCATCAGATAGCTTAGTCAGGAGGTCACCCAACTCCTCCATTTCCTTCTTTTGGCTGTCTCGTGCTATTTGATGTTGTTCTGCTTCAGTCTTGAGCTTCTGTACTTGCCTTTGGAGATCTGTAATTGTAGCCATTCTGTCGTCGAGCTCGCCTTGAAGAGCATCGATGACCATTTCTAATTCTTAGGCTTTAGTACTGCGATTAAAGGCTGTTGAGCGGAGTTTCTCCATCATGATTTGCATATGCCTTGCATACTTGTTCACTTGTACAATGACCTCATCATTGGACTGCCACTCATCTTGTCTTGCTAGTTCGGATGTGCCCTCAGCCTCTTGTGTTGCTCCTTGCTATGTTGTTATTGCTGGTGTTTCTATAGAGGTGGTTGCTTCTCCTTTTTCATCTCGAGGTTTTGAAACCTTGGGAGTTTCTAGCTGAGTGTAGACAAGCTGTGTGGTCTCAACCCTTACAGTTTCTTCATTTGTGGGCCTTCCTCCCTTCTCAACGTCGGTTTTTTTCTCATATAGTGGTTTGCCCCTTTTCTTTATCTTCTTCTTTATCAATTTCATCTGCCGGCTTGTGAGTTTCCCCGGCTGTCTGTTCTGGTTTTGGTTCAACCTCCTTTTCTTTATGTTGTTCGGCGTGGTCAGTTTGCTGTTTAGCTTCCATTTGGTGGGTGAACTCAGACTCTGTTGCCTTGTCAGTCTCGGCCTCTTCAGTGGTCTCTTGGCCTGGCGGTGATGATGGTGGAGTGGGCATGGGCTGATCCTATTATTCCGGCGGCGGTAAGGTCCGTGGGGGAGATGCTTGGCTTTGCTCTTGAGTTGCCGCGTCTTCAGCTTTCTTAGCCACTTCTTCCATCTCTTTCAGCTTCAAGGCCTCTGCCTCTTTGTAGATTCTTTTTAAATGATCCTTGGGATCCTCCGCCTCTTTGCTTGAATGATGTTTCGTTCGAAGTCCCTTCAAGCCGGTAGGTACCCACTTTTCTGGGTCTTTTCCTTGCTTGCCTAGGGCGCTAGTATGCCTCTTTTTCTCTTTCAAATCTCGCTTGCTTTTGAGTTGGCTCCTCTTGGTGAGCAGCCACAGCTTTTCGCTTCATTTCTTCCCTCCTAGCTCTTTTTTCTTCGTTGTCAGAGCTTTCACTGCTATGCTACTCGGATGAACTGTCATCGGATTCATCACCTGATTTAAATGATTGCTTACCAGACTTTGTAGATCTTGGAGAGAGTCGAGTTGCCAAGATCCATGTGTTATGATCCGAGGTAGGCGGAAGACTGTCAGCCATGCCGATGGCATGATAGGCTATTTTGGTCAAGACTTCAGGTGCGGCCTTCAATGTTGTTAACACATATTGCACGTGGTCCATAGGTTGTCTGGTGGTTGACTTCAGAACTTGTGTAAAAGTGGTGGCCACGGCGTGATTTGGTGTAGTGTACCTTGGTGGCCTTTTTGCCAGGAAATGGAAATGTTGATGGTACAGACGGACTGGCTCTTCCACTGGCTTGTGGATGAGATCGGCAAATGTAGCCGCAGTTGTTTCCTTTGTAAACGTGCCCACTGTTTTCCTATCTCTTGCCCGCATGGTCATCCCTTCAGTGGGCAATCTGAGTGCCTTTGCCATTATTTCCTTTGTAATCACAACCTCTACCTTATTTCCTTGGTTGTCTGAGATTTGAGCAGTCCTGTCTTGATGGTGGACAAAAGCTCGTAAGCCTTCTGAAAGTCTACTCCGCACGGCTCTTGTTCATAGAAGTGTCGGAGTCCCAACCTGCCGTTAGCCTCTTTGGTTTCTGGCTTTGCTGCGACATCATAAACCTCTTTGGGCAAGAGCTGCAACTCCACTGGATGCCCTTCTTCACTCTTAACTCTACCCGTGAATACCGTGGTGTGGTGTTCTACTAACTGCTCCTTAGAAAGATAAGATGCATTTGTTGCCTTTACTGATGCTTGGTCCAGTTGATACGGTAGCAGTTCTTGCAGTTTTTCCTTTTGATTTAACTTCTTCTTGGCCTTCTCTGCGGATTGCATTGCTCCTGTTCAGTGAATAGAGTGCAAAGTTAGCAAAGTTGTCAGATTTTTCTCCAGAACGTCCTTTTAGACATAAATGCTGATAATCTGGTCCAAATTGCTTCAAATCAATTTTTGAACAAGCAAAGATGCATAACATCATGCAAGGGACAAAAATGTATGGTCAAAACAAAAATTTGTAACCAAAGTAATTATTTACAGCTGGAAAAATTTTCAAATTTTTTGCAATTTTGGCTTTATAGGCTTGAAGTAAGTGCCAATTACATGCTATGAGGGAAATTTGGGCTCATTTGGATGTACAGGGTGGAAATGGTACCAGATTTTGGCTTTAGGTCTCTGAAACAGGAGATATAAAGGAAATTTGAGATTTTGAAATCCAAATTGACTCAAAATTTTCCAGTGGGCTCATCACATCATGTACTTTGAATGCATGATAACCAATTTCCCAAAGTGCCCCATTTTGGCTAAAAAGTAAATAATCGCGATTATTAACTTTTCTTCCCAAAATGACATTTTTTGGCATAGATTGGTTCTAGGCATGATATAGACCTTGGTTATGAATTATGAGGTGATTTGGATCAAGATAAGTTGTTCATAACTCAAATTTTGGCTTTCACAGACTTCTTTGAGTTTTTTGGCAGTTTTGCAAGTAATGGGTGGTCATTTTGGCTCAAACTTGATTTTTGGCATGTGATAGGTGTGTACACTTGATAGGTGAGGTGAATTGATAATTTCCATGCAAAAATGTTGCAAAAGTAAATAATCGCGATTATTTACTACAGTGACAAAAACTTTGCAATTCACATAAATTTTGACCGAAACATGTTTCATACACCTAATACAAGTCAAAAACTGAATTTAGTCAAGTTTGGTCATGCCGGCATCACTTTATGCTCTGTTGACTCTGAAATCACCGTCCTTTGTGACTACTCTGTCTGTTCAGTTGGTCTGTCAACTTTGAGGCTTTGGACTTGTTCGTAACATCATTGTGAAGCTACCTGTCCAATTCTGGCTCATTTGGAATCAGTTTGGCCTCGTATGTCGAATTTGACGCTTTGTAACCTTCGAGCCGTTTTTCGCTTTTCGAGGGCTTTACTTGATGGATTTCTCCAAACCAATCATATACATTGTATATGAGCCTCATTAGCAAGCCATCTGTGGGGTCAGGTTGGAATTCTGACATTTCTCAAAAAACCCTAATTCTCTACCGAGGACCCCCTTGACCCCAGCCGAATGATCATCTGATGGTATGGAATAGTTCTATTATGTTAGGGCATGCTATGGTTTAAATTCGATCCGATTCGGTCAAGCTGGCAGGCCACTATGGTCACTTTTAAGTTGTAGGTCTTCGTACACTGCTCGGCTTCTAGGGTTTTTTTCTAGGGCTTTAGACTAGCTACCGGCCGTACAAAATGGATCATTGATTAGTAAGGAACTTAGCCGTCATGTCTCATGTGAGACGGCGCTGCAAAAGGTCAACTGTGGGCTCCGGAAATGACGCGAGAAAGAAGCCAAAATGCTCTCTCTGCAAAGCTCCAAGTGGAAATGCGGTGGTTTTAGCCTAAGCTGGATATCTATACCTGGACTTCCCGAATCAAATTTCCCCAGATTCCCCCGTTAGTCCTATTAGGCCATGAAATCTATGTTAGGCTCAAAAATTTCCCAAATTGGATTTCTGTAGCTCATTCTGCAAAAAATTTACAGAAGTAGGTCTGGCCGGCTAATTTAGGCTTCCCGCTTCCATCTTCTGATTTTGTTGAAAATTTTTGTGCTTGTCCGCCTTGTCTTTCTGATTACCATCATGTCTTCCATTTTTCCATATGAGCTTTCCTGCTATTTATTATTAATTTTTAACCTTTTTATTTGAAAAATCAAAGAAAATAGAGAAATGCTCTAAAAAAGCAAGGTGAAAATCCAATAATTAAGAAAATCCTTTGAAAAACACAGCTCTATTGTTTTTTGTTGGATTTCTCCATTTTTTAAGCCTCCTTTTCAACAAAAATGATGAAAATATAGAAACAAGGACTATTTTTGATGATTTTCAGATAGTATATACATTGTTTACACTCATCGGAAAGATATTATCAAGGAGTTTTCCCTTGTTGATGAATTATAAGGGCATTATTAGGTAGTTTTACAAAAAATCACAAGTTAACATGAAACGTTTTTCCTCCCTCTTCAAACATTGCCCTTAATTACTCAGTATCTAGTAATATCCTCCCACCCCTCCTAGATGGCGTTCTCCGGGACGACTTGTGTGCATGGGTTGAACAATTGTGTCTATGCATAGCCGTGATTGTCTCTACCATGATATGAAGATCAATGCAATTCAACTCAACATGATGTACAAGAGTTGGGTCTTGAGTAAGTAACTCAAGGGTTTGTGATGTCGAGGTTTGCTGTTGATGTCTTCCAAAGAGCAAATCCTATTGCCTTTGTGCTCTCTGTTTGATAGTACCATCAAGGTGTTTAAGCACGCTGATTGCTTGAGCTGTGGGGAGCATTTTGGACGGTTGTTGAGCTTTTTCTCGCCACTGGTAGCTTGGTCTGCTTGGTGCATGGTTCTTGAGAGTCTGTTTAGACTTAACTCGCCTCTGTTTGATTGGTTACACGTTGTGTGGAGAAGATAAGTGCTCTTTTTTCTTCCAAACCTTTTTCATGTTAGGTTCCTTTCTCATAGATGGTCGATTCTGTGCTTGAATCCTTGGAACTGTCTTCTGTTTCTCTGGTGAAATTTTAGGCACCCAGATTTGATTTGGTTTATCCACAAGTTGTGCTTTTGGTACCCAAATTTTCCTAACTCCTTGCATGCTACTTGTAGCATTTGTTTGTCGAGGGAATGGAGAAGATTTACTTCGTGGATTGGGACTCTGATTGTATCTTTTCCATTCCTCTTTGCTGAGTGCAATAGGAACAATGAGTTGCCCTCCCTTAAGTGATAGCTTTAGCTGATTTGTATCCAAATCTGGTACTGCTTTGTATGTACGCATCCAAGGAATGCCAAGAATCATCGTCTCATTCATGTGTTCATCTGGCAAGCATACAAACTGATGCGGACATGAGAATCCATGTACTACCATGTTCAAGTTGACTACTCCCAATGTTGGAGTTGGGTTCTTGTTGCATCCTTTGATCGTCGTTATTCCTGCGGTCAATGCTTGACTTGTTTCTTTCTTGTATGTGAAATAACTGACTGCATTGACTCTATAGAGCTCATGTGTCTACCAAACCATTGGTGCTATGATTGTTGAATTTTACTTTGATGCAGAGATCCATTCCATCTAACTAGTCATCATCTGTTGAAACTGCATCTTTAGGTAATTCCCATTGTCGATTATCTATTTCCAAAGTGTTGATGGTAATCGATATCTATTGATTCTTGAGAGCATCTTTACGCTTGAGTACTCAAAGTCTAGCTTCCTCTTGGGCTTCATCAATAACCTGTTGTCGCTTCATCTTCCTTTGTTTGGCTACATGCATTCTCTCTAGCAATTCATTGGTTAGTGGAAAATTGTATTTCTTTAAACGACATCCACTAATCCAATTATCCATTGGTTCACCATCAATGGTTGAAAATTTTACTGCTCCACTTGGAGATACATCTTCAATGATAAATGGTCCATTTCCCTTTTTCTTAAACTTGGAAATGTGTTGCTTAAGGGAATAGACTAGAACTAAGTCCCCTTTCTTGAAATTTTTAGTGATTAAGTGGGAATCAAAAAACTGTTTTTGTTTCCTCTTTTGTGTATAGATATGAGCTACAGCAGTTAGCCTTTGCTCATCTAGCTTTTCAAAATCTTCAAGTCTTTCTGACAATTCATGTCCAATCCACTCAAGAGTTTGTGCTACCCTTAATGTTGGCAATAGAAATCTATTGGCAGTATGGCATCAAGACCATAAACAAGGTTAAAGTGTGTAGCATTTAAAGCTGTTTTGAATGAAACTCGATAAGCCCATAGAGCTGCATGGAGATTCATTTCCTAGTCGGTCCTTCCTGAACTAACCACTTTGGTCAGTACCGAGCTAAGAATTTTATTGGTATGCTCAGCTTGTCCGTTTTCTTATGGGTGATAGGGAGCTGATTTGTTATGGATAACCATAAACTCATTAAGTAAATACTCTATTATCTCGTTGACGAAATGAGTTCCCCGATCATTGACAATCTCTATTGGCAGTCCATACCTTACGAATACATACTCATATAAGAATGAAGCAATGGTTCTGGCATCATTCCTTTGAGTCTGTTTAGCCTCGGCCCATTTAGTCAAATAGTCCGTAGCTACAATGATATATTGAGCTTGGGTTCTATAAGCAGGCGGCTGTATCGGTCCAACAAAATCTATACCCCATTTTGCGAAGGCTCTAGCCCCCATCATTGGTCTTAAGGACATACTGTCTACCCGTGTTGGCATTTTCGCTTGTTGACAAGCATCACACCTTCGAACATATTCTTTGGCATCTGCAAAAAGTGTTGGCCACCATATGCTTGCCATCAAGATTGCTCTTGCAGTGGTCTCACTAGAAAAGTGACCTCCAGCTAATCCAACATGTGCTTGTTCTATAATTGGAATATACTCGTTTTTATTTGCACAAAGACGCAAATGTTGATCCTTAACTCTCCGATACAATTGGTTCCCAATAAGAGCATAGTCTCTTGCTTCTGTTTCAATTTCTCTTTGACGACGTTTACTCATATCCTCAGGAAATGTTCGGCTCGATAAGTAAGTAACCAGATAGTTACTCCATTTAGGAACAGGTGACATTTGAAACAATGTTACATGAGGAATGGATTGTTTTTCCTGTCATTGAGGGCAATCTCTTACAAAAGATCGAACATCTCTCCTCATAGTCGGCCAAAATACTCCAAGTCTTAAGATTCGTCGCATAGTTTGGTCTTCCACAAAGTGAAGTCCTACTATGGTAACATGTGCTTGACTTAAGTATTGATCTCTTTCTTCAGGATTAATGTATAAAAGCAATATTCCATCCCGATTTCTTTTATATAGCCTCCCAGCTAGTAATTGATACGTAGCCGATTGCTCAATTAATTCAATTGTGATAGGAAGTGGTGAATCCACTTGAGCTATTGTCATTAATGACACGATTTTTTCCACCCATCTAGGTATCATCTACCCCTTTAGGTGATTCTCTTGAAACAATCCTGGACAAATGATCTGCTCGTTGATGTGTAGTGCCTTTTTTAACAACCATAGTAAAATCAAATTCGAGAAGAATGATGAACCATTTCACTTGTTGGCCAATAGGTAATGTCTATACTTTTTAATGGCATAGATCATTCCTAGTCCTTCTCTTTCAGTGGTGGTGTAATTATTTTCTGGCAAATTCAATTGTCGGCTAGCATAAGAAATAGGAAAGTCAATTTTTACATCTCCTGGTTGGGCTAGTATACAACCAATAGCAAAGTTGGAAGCATCTACATGTACGTGAAATACCTTATCCCAATCGTGTGCTTTCAATATTGGAGCTGATGTGAGAGCTTGTTTAAGCTTCATGAAGGAATCTTCACATGCCTTGGTCCATTCAAAGTGCGTAATCAAGCTATACATAGGTTTTGCAATTATAGAATACATGTAGATGAACCGTCGGTAATATCCACAATGTCCCATGAAGGCTTGTACCCCTTTGACTGTTGTTGGTCTAGGCAAATCAGCAAGGACATGAATCTTTTCAATATCGATAGCTATGCAATTTTTAGACACTATATGTCCAAGAATTTTCCCTTGTCTTCCCATGAATGTGCACTTTTCTGGGTTTAAGTAAATCTTGTAAAGTCTAAATTTCTCAAATACCTTTCTGAGGTGTTCAAAATGATCAGATCGGATTGACGAATGTATGCATAAATCATCCATGTATACTTCCAAAAAATTTCGAAGATACTCTATGAAAGCATGGCTCATCAATCTCTGAAATGTGCCTGGAGCATTAGTTAACCCAAATGGCATAACCTGATAGGCAAATATACCCCATTCTGTTGCAAAAGCAGTTTTGTGCTAATCTTTTGGGTCAACCAAAAGTTGATTGTATCCCGAAAAGCCATCTAGGAAGTCGTAAGCTTCTTTTCCTACCACTCGTTCTAAAACGTGCTCAGTTATTATCGGAAGAGGAAAGTTGTCTCTAATGGTAGCTGCATTCACTTTTTTGAGATTAACGCACACTCGTAATTTCCCATTCTTCTTAGGTACTACCACAATTGGGGACACCCAATCAGTGTGTTCAATTTCGTAAATGAATCCAGCTTCCTTTAGTTTTTCAATTTCATCCTTGATCTTTCTGGCAAATGTTTCGTTATAAGTGTATGGTCTCTGTCTACTTGGTTTCGCATCACCTCTCATGGGTATGGTATGTTGGGAGATTTTTGGATCAACACCCTTGAGATCTTTGTAAGACCAAGCAAAGATATCTAGATATTATTCCTTTAGCAAACTTAACAAAAGCTTTTCTTCATCTTAAGTTAGGTCATTTTCAATGTAGGCCGGCCTAGGCTCTTCTCCTAGTTCAGCCAAGCCTCTACCCTTTTAGCGTTTCTAGGTCCTTCGTAAGACTCGCCTTGTTTCCGTAGTTCCCTAACATGTTGTTCAATTATGATTTTCCGATCTTGGAGGGTATACTTTTTGTAATGGGATGGAACATGCATTACATCCTTCCCATCCTCTTCCATGGTTTCCATCTCTATGGTGTATATCTCCTTTAGAGTTTTTTCCAACTCTTGATATTTCTTTTTCTGCTCGACTCTGGTCATGAGTGTTTTTTTATTTTGATGTTCTTCTTGAGTACCCTTCCTTGTTTTTCTCGATGTCTGAGACATTTTTGAGTTTCCGTTTGAAGGATATCTTCCATTTATTTTATCCTTGACACAATCTTTAGCATCTATCTATATCAGGAATTGTGTTTTACTAGACACTGATGGCATAAGTTGTGCTTTCACAATTTTAGTGTCCCTCTTTCTTCTATACCATTTTTGTCTTCTTGATTTTTGGTTTGGAAAGTCAAAAAACTTTTCCTCCCTTCCGCTTAAGAGTAGTTGAGCTCTCGTATGTTCTTTTTCGGATCCCAAATCTTCAGAGGTAGCTGAGTGTTCATCCAACTCATCAGTTGCATCATAATAGAGGTCAGAAAAGACTTGTTGAGCTTTCATCAAGTACTTTGTTTCCTTATCCTTGTTTGTCTCGATGTTAAGGACTGACATCATTTGGATGGGAATTATGTAGTAACCATCCTCATTGCAAAATTGAGTCGGCGTAGACGTATTCACACATACATCCATTGTCGCTAAGATTTAAGTCCACTCAAATGGTTTGAATAAATGATCTGGGAAGCGTTCCGGTATGTAGGCTTCGTCTATATAGTCTCTTTCTAGGATACATTCCTCTCGTCTTAAGCTTCCATTTTCTGAAGCTCCGCACATCCAAATAGGAGTGTCTTTGTTTAGCCATGATGGAAGTTTAGTTTCAACCAGAGAGATTGAATCAAACTCTTGAATGACTGTTTTCAAGACGTCTCTATAGGTGCGGTCCTTTAGATTGACTCTTGTTATAGATCCCACCTGCTTTAAGTACAGATAGTCATTTCTCCAATCTTAGATAAGTTGTACTTGTCGCATGAAAGGTCTTCCCAATATGATTTCATAGTTGAGTTTTTTCCCAAAGTCTACTATGGCAAAAGTGTGTTGATATTCAATTCCACATGAGTTGACTATCACTTTTTCTAGTAGCCCTAGCGGTATTTCAATGTGTCCGTCTGCCAACTGCAATTTCATTCGCGTTTGTCTAATGGCTGGCTGTCCCCAGGATTCCCATACTGCTTTAGTGGCTATGGCTATGCCAGCTCCACTATCTAGTATTGCCATGGTTTCAATGTCATTATATTTCACTGGGAGGGTAGTGTTTCCTTCTTCCCCTTCATAATATTCTCTGACCTTGTTCATAGGAACTGATCGAATCTCTTTGTATTCCGTTTCATTTTTTGAGTTTCCCAGATTCTTAGAGATTAACCCATTATCCCCACCTTTTCTAGGGTTTTTTGTAAATCATTCCATAAGTATGGCGTGAGTTTCAATAGTTCCCCCAAAGTGAGAGTGCATTGGATAGGTGTAGACATGATTGAATGAATGTTGTCTACTTCTAGGGTCTGTTTGGCTCTTTTGACTTGAGTGGTTTTGCAAATGATAGACTTATTTTCGTTATCTTCCAAGTAAGAAGGCAATTTTTTTAATGTCATTGGTTTAGATATTCTTGAAGCCTCTGATCCGCAATCCCCGTATAAGGATTGTATATCCAGGTTTATATCAGATGTTAGGTTATCCAACAAGACTTATTCTGTAGGGGTTGACTTTAAAGTTAGGCTTCCATCATTGATCTCCCTTACCTTTTCCCATAAGTGTCCTGGCCAATATTCTTCTACAAATGGAATTCCATCTAAATCATCTTCACTGTCCGGCACCAGGAGCTTTGGTTCATTTGTTTCAAGGTGGAGTTCTGAAACACATCGGATTTTGCTTTCGTTTCTTCTACCGCAAGCTCTTCCGGTTTTGCAATACTTTCAAGATTGGGTTTTTGTTTATCCAGAATTTCATGGGTGATTCTTATCAAATTTTGATAAGCTTCCAGCTTAGCTGCTTCCATGTCTGGAGATGGATAGTTTTTCCATCTGTTTTCCATGTTTTGGCTTGCTTTTAATCCGGCTTGGTAGGCTTCCAAGGCAGCATTGATAGGCTTAAAAATTTTATCAACCAGAATGGATCCTCCTGATTTCACGGTTGTTTCCTTAAATTCACTGCCCGTTTCCTTCAACTTGTCCTGGGCTAGAGTTTTTGCTTTCTCTTCGTTTTCAACCCGTTGTTTTTGTTTTCTCATCTCATATCTTTTGCTTCTTCTCCTTTTGATTCTTTGAGAAGAAAATTTTTTATTCTCCGAATCATCAGAGGACTTGTGTTTCTTTTTCTTTGCATGAGCTCTAGTGATTACCTTGATTGGAATAATCGGTTCGCTCTCTGATGAGCTACTAGGCATCACTTGGACTACGTTGACTACAGGTTTTCCCTTGTTCAAAGGATTCTTAGGACAATCTTCTGGAAAGTATCCTCCCTTTTTGCAACATTGTATGCAATAGTCTTCAATTGGTTTGAGGTTTTTGTCAAGCTCTGGACATTCATTTTTCCAATAGTCATCAGCACCACAGTTATGACAGTTTCATGTTCTGGGCTTCATCATGGGTCTTTCCATAGGAGGTCTGACACCTTGATTAGCTACATAATACATTGGTGCAAGCTCTGGTGAAGCATAAGTCATGGTTTCCTCCATTGGTGGTGGTTGTGGACTATACCAATCTCCCTCTACCATTACAGAAGATGGACTGGGCTCTGCATAGGGTGTAACAGGCACTAATGCTTGTTCATCTATGACCCCTTCTGAGTGCATGTACTTTACAGGCACCGACTTATGTCCTAGATAAGGAGGTTTTTGTCCCAACATAGGTTGAGGTCTCTCCATACCCATTGGTGGTCTCTAAACTTGAGCCATATTAGGCTGATATCTGTACGGGTGAAAGCATGTTAACCTGTCGGGCTTTTTGTGCTAGTAAGTAGTTTCAAGTTAGCACATCTTCAAAAAGTTGGGTGTCTAGTAAATTTTTTACAAATAATATCAAAATTTGTCGGAGGTTGTACATTTGGATTCCTTGTTTCAAGTGCTTTCTATTGATATATCATATGTCATAGATCTTGGAGATGTAGCTCAAGTTATTGTACTAGTTAGCATATGTCAAAATTGTGCTAGTTACCATTGTCCGTGACATGAAAAAGCATGACAAGTTAACATGATTTCACCCATACATGGGTTGTCCTTGTGGCCTCATGGGCATGTACTGAACATTTTCATCATACTTTGGTCTGAAGTAGCACTCGTGGGTCTCGTGGTTTGTCCATTTCCCCTCGATTGCACACCATTTTTTTGGCCTAATTGGTTGTCCCTGTGGGGATATCCCCTATCCTGGTCCTCTCATAGGTGCCTTTTACATATTGTTCATCATGTCATTCATTCTTTTTAGCATATCTTCTATGGCTGAGAGTGGTGCCGCAAAAGCCGTTCCCACTTGTGCTAGTTTTGTGGATGCAGTTTTCTCGCTTTGGTTATCCTTCGGGACATCCTCTTCATTAAAGATCTCACAATTGTCTCCTAGGTCGATAGCATCAGACACACACGCCTCCAGGGTTGTATGCTTTTACTATCGAGTATAGCATGAAGTTCTTTGTTTAGCAATCCCTCCAGAAACAATGAAACAAGTCGCTCCTCTGCAGGTATCTCCATCTCTGGGCATCTGGCAATGTATTGTTTCATCCGAGTTGCACAATTCCTAACAGACTCACCATGTTTTTGTTTAAAGCTGTAGATTTGAGCTACCGTATTATGTTAAATCCCCATTTTAGAACAAGCAGCTACAAATCTTTGAGCTAATGTAGTCAAATCCATGATTCACCTTGGTGGAAGATTTTGGAACCATTCCAAAGCTTTTCCTTCTAATGTCATTCCAAATCCTTCGAATTGAGTATGAAAATCGAATATACGCTCCACTCTTAGCACTTGCTTGAAGCTTGCTAA
The DNA here is from genome assembly GCF_014529385.1 of Adiantum capillus-veneris. Classification (NCBI taxonomy): domain Eukaryota; kingdom Viridiplantae; phylum Streptophyta; class Polypodiopsida; order Polypodiales; family Pteridaceae; genus Adiantum; species Adiantum capillus-veneris. The sequence goes on from NC_140937.1 coordinate 80,292,563, forward strand.
GTGGTCATATGGATCCCCTGATCCACTGTATTTTCTGACCCATTTTTGGAAATCAGCTGGCTTGACACGTTTATTTGGTTCAACTCCAGGTCTTCTAGGAGTTGGTCCTATTCCGAGTCCTTCAAACCAGTCTATCGGAAATAGTGACTCATGTAGCCCTGGGTTGGCCTTAGTGTCACCCGTTTTTCTTCGTGATGAGGTGGTTTCTGATTTCTTCACATTACTCTCACATGATCTCTCATGATGTTCGTCTCTTGGAGTGGTTTCTGGTCCTTGACCCAATATCCAATCCCTTATGGAATACCCCTGGTATTTGGTTTGTTCTACCTCCTCAAGAGTCATCATAACAAAGTTGTTGTTATAACAATCCCTAAACAAGTAAGTTGGTAGATCCGCAGATCCCTTATCTTTGATTTTGAAGATATAGATGATCTTCATGGCCGTTAATTGTCCTGGTCTAGCATGAGAAGTCCACAAGAGATGTTTTATGTTTCTATCTTCCCAACAATAGACTCCGATCCTAGGATTATCCGTACTAAGCGGTTTCAAGGGCTTCAAGTCTACTTGATCGTATCCCTCAAATTCCAAAGTTGGTGGTCCTTCCTTTGCTGGCATATCTGGGATTATAGTGTCTACCTCTAAGCCCCATTTGTCTACCATATCAGGATTTTCAACTTGTACATATTGAGTTTTGTTTCAATCCATGTACATTTTTGCTGATTTGTTGGCCCTAACTTCTTCTTTGAACTCAATACCATGATCATCAATGCAAATATCATACTCTTCGTTATGATCCAAGTAAACCTGGGCTCCATGACGATTAGTCTTGTAAAAAGAGAGTATATGCTTATAGAGCATTGTCGTTCCGGTTTCATAGTGAGTCGAGTAAGAAGACATTTCGGATGTTGAATATGAAAAAGTGTCCTATCCTCTTCAAGAATTGTGTGTAAGGAATTGCCTTGATTTACGCTTTCTTCAGTGGATACTCTACTGGTGTTTTCTCCAAATAGGCCTTGTTTTCCTATTACACGACCAAATATGAGGTTCATATAGACTTATGAAGCCCTGGATAGAGTACTCACCTTAGATTGACTTGTCGTCAATTTCCACTTGACTCAATTGCAACTTTCTGTCAAGCCACTGATTCCTCGTCTGCAACCTGATTCCTGTACACAATTTGTCAAATTAGCTATTTTTCTATAAGGACAGTCGAGCTCTTGAGAACTCCAGTGATTAGTCTCTGTATTTCACTTCAATTCGTGTTGTGGAAGTCAAAACTTTGACTTTCAGATTCAGCTTAGTAAAATCAAAGGTTCAACCTACAATTTCTAAACTGAGTGTATATGTACCAATTATGATCCGATTGATGCCAAAATTTTCCAGTGGCCTTATTTTATGCTGGTCTAAAACTGTATAAGCCCAAAAGTCAAATTTGAAGTCTCTGGGTAGTAGAAGTAAATAATCTCGATTATTTATTTTTGTCACTTGTTTTGCATTTTCTGGATTGGTTTGATAAGTATACAACCTGTTAAAGCCCTTGGGAAAGTTTCAACAAGTTTGGACAAAATTTGATCAAGTTTACCCACCGTTCCGTGTCCGCAGACTCTGATTTCGAGAATCTGGCTTAGGTTTCACTTTTGTGGTCCAGATTTCATCAAAATTGATTTGTGGGGTCCAATTGATGTGCTTGACTTTGTGGTATACTCAAAATTTGCAAAATCACCAAGTTTGGAAGCAAAAGTAAATAATCGCGATTATTTACTTTTGACAATTTTTTGCAAATTTTTGTCCCAACTTTGACACAGATCTATTAAGCACCTTATGTTAAGGTCACTAGCCAATTTTTATCAAGTTTGGACAATTTTTGGTCAAATGGTCATTAATTATCTGTCCGCAGACTAACTTTGCAATTCTTGCCACAATTTTCACTCCAGTGATTCAAATCTTACCACATTTGGTTTGTGGGCTTATTACAACATGGTAAAGCTAGTGGTATGCCAACTTGGTCAAAAAAGTTCAAAAACAGGGCAAATGTAAATAATCGCAATTATTTACTTCTCCTAAATTTTTGCATGTTTTTGGTCAAGTCAGCATATACACATGTTTATCACCTCAATTTAAGCCTATGAATCAATTTTCACCAAGTTTGGATAAATTTTTTCTCTATTCACACTCAAGATTCAAAAAGTCAGTACAAACTTTAGTTTTCACCCAGTTTTTTACCAATTTAGTGATCCAAATCTCTTGGGCCTTTACAAAAGTTGTTTCTACACATGTAATGAGTCAATGGTATAAGCCTTGATGAATTTAGAGCAAAAAGTTAATAATCGTGATTATTAACTTGAGGCTTGAAATAAGCACTGTTTTGAAAGTTTCTCAAGGACAATCCTTTTATGATGTGTTTTAAGCCTATGAATCATAGTCAAAACATAGTTTGGCCTAATAAGTAAAAAAAAAGTAAATAATCTGAGTTTTGGTCAACTTCTTGAAATTTTTACCTCAAAGTGTCCTTGAGCTTACCCACTGGTTGATACAACTTTTAAGCTTACTCCCCAGTTGGATTGAGTGAATTCGAGTCTTTTTGTGCTATTTCTAGCCGTAGACCTAAAATTCTGCAACCTTACATAACAATTCACACTTAATTCTTTCAGAGAGAGCAATGCTATGAAATCCACCTCGGATCCTACTTACCCTACTCCTAGTTTCTCATGCAATGAGGTTGTGGAAAGTGTCCATCAACACTCATTTTCTTGTGTTTTTTATGTTTTTCAGAGTCTTGATCTTAAGACTTGTTTCGTCTACCAATCATTCTCCAAATCCTAACCTAAATCTACAATCCTACAATCCTAAGGTACTCAGCAAGTACGGTTACTTCCAAGCTACCGCTACACAGCAAAAGATGACAATCTTAAGCTATGCGGTTTCTAAAAAGAGTTTTGAACTCTAAGTGAACCTAGAGGAAGTTAAAGGACAATTACACAAGACGCTCGTGTTTTTCCCTAATTTAGGTCTCTTCATTCCCCGACAGCGGTGCCAAATGTGGGACGCATATCTAACCTCACCATCCTATCTTATTGCAGTATTAGCGAGAACCACGATTAATCTGTCAAACCATGGGACGAAGCTGACTCGACGTACTAGTGTATAGAGGCTACAAGAGGTTTTCAATCTCTTGAAAAAAAACTAACAATTCGCATCTAACTCAGGCTACACTCAAGTGACTGAAATCACCAAAAGCCAATCGCTCATCGGCAAGCAAATCACATCCGTTACAACATCAAATGACATCCAAATGTAACAAAAATTCTAGGACAATTTTATAAGACCTAAGCACACATGCCTATGGCCTCAAACCCCACTTTAGGTCAAGTTCCAAAATCACGATTATTAACAGCAGTAGATTTTTGACCTAGTCATTTTCGACCCAGAATGCATCTAAATGCTTGGCAATAATGCCCCAATACCCCACCTATGCTTAGTTTTCGATTTAAAAGTGTAAATTGCCAATTATGATGAAATTAGTCCGCGGGTCGACGTCGCCAAAAGCTACGAAATGCGGTGAATGGCTTACGTCAATGTGTAGAGCTCTTACCTGCGGTTACAATGCAACAAACGCATTCGCAATGTGACAACTGAAGAGGGAGTAGGAAGCACGAGAAGGAGAGAAGCAAGCACCATTAGCTCACGCTATGTATTTCTTATCCAAAAACTTGTTAAAAACTTGCAAAAATTGGCTTTTATACCTTAGCCAAGGTTTTTGGGTGGTCAAAAGTGATAATCTGGAGTTCTACCAAAGCTGGGAATTGAATGGCCGATACACTGGAAGCTTGTAGCCCCGGCTCATTAATTACAAGATTTATCAAGAAAACAGGAGTTACAATATTCCCGATTTATCAAAATAATAAATTTTTTTACAAGGAGAACTTCGAAAAATGGTGTCCACGTTAGCTTGATGCTAACGTGCACAAATATCTTCATTCGCCAAGTGAAGAATCCCATGTGGAAAGCTTTCTCAAACGCCAACATATTATGTGATGGTAACAACATAGACCGGGCGTAGAAGCCATAGAGGACTTCTTCGGAAGACTGACCACTGAGATCATAGCATAACCCTTTATTTCCCTGGAGGAATAACATGCATGGGGTGCCTGCTTGCTCTAGCTCATGAAAAGCTTCAATACATGTGAGAATCATTCGGCATATTTTATATAACATTGCACGGGAGAGATCTGGTAGACTCTTGAAAAAAGACATGGCACCCGTTAGGGTTTTCACCATGTATTCCTCTTTGTCTTGTCCTTTCTCTGGAGCTGGCAGTCTCGGGTAGTTCAGCCAGGTTGGCCTCTTCTTCGTTAGTGCCTCATGCTCTTGCCAAGTCCTTACTCTTTATACATGACAAAAAGTGGGATCTCTTTGCAGGGTTGCAGGTGCTCTTGTGAACATAATAAAATACCTTGGATTCTTGTTCAACCAACTCAACCTCCACTTTGGGTGGTCTTTATCTGCACCATCTGTTTGCATGTCTGCGTATAGCCTTTCTTTTACTTGGAGTAACTTCACCTTTATCAAGGGGTATGGCAGGGATTGCTGATGCCATTGTGCATTGATTTGATTGGGAGTGAGTTGAGTAGAATTGACAAAGTGAAGAACTCTCAACTCCCAATCCATCACGGCCTTCCATTGCTCATCCACCTCTTGTGTGATCTTTTCTTTCAGTGAATCTTCTTCAGCTTTTGATAGCTGGACCATGGACACTGTGTTGGCCTCTGTAATGTTTACCTGGAAATCATCTTCACTACTCAGCTCTGTTGTGGATTGTGTCTCTAGTTCAACAAACGACACTGAGGGTATATCTATTTGCACCTGCTCTGAAGGGCTTGCCTCTTCCTACATTTCCGGATTTCCTTCTCTTAGGAGCTAGTTAGCTCTTTTGAGCTCAGCTATTCCTTTTAGGAACTCTTCTTCTCTTTGGACCCGCATCAAAGCTAGGTCCCTGCGCCGAGATTGCTCGAGCTTTAACTCCAGTTTGAGGTCCTTGTTCTTCTTCTCCAATTCTTTATAGACCTCATATGTTCCCTTGATCGAGGCTATGACTGGATTCTCTCTTATTTGCCATAAGAAGATTGCCTACTCATTTATTCTTTGTTTCGAGTATTGTAAAGAGGCGTTGGCTACATCCAACTGCACTTGAATTTTTTGAGCTAATAGGGTTGTCATTAGAAGTTCATTTGTAACTTCTGTCAGTTGTTTGTCTTTCTGTTCGCAAGCATCTTTGTGAGCAGATCACCTAGCTCTTCCATCTTCTTTTGCTATCTATCTTTGGCTAGTTGATGGTGTTCAGCTTTGGCTTTCATTTCCTACACTTGCCTCTAAAGATCAGTGATGACGTTCATTTTGTCTTCTAACTCTCCTTGGAGAGCGTCAATCACCATCTCTAACTCCTTGGCGTTTGTGCTATGGCTAAGTGCTGCTGATCGGAGTCTCTCCGTTGTATCCTGCATTTGCCTTGCATATTCATTTACTTGCAGGATTACTTCGTCATTAGACTACTAGTCTTCCTGTCTTGCTAGCTGGGTTGATGTGCCTGCAGCCTCTCGTGTGTCTCTCTGCTGTGTCGTGGCTACTGGTTCTTCTTGCGTGGAGATAGAGGGTTGGTCTTCTTCTTCTTTTTCATCTTGAGGTTGTGTGGATGACTCGGTTGTTTCTTGATGTGTGGAAGAAGAAGGTGTTGGTCCTGTTCCATGTTCCTGTGTTTGCTCAGACTTTGTGGTCTCTTCTTGTGCAAGACTCACTTTCTTTTTTGGCTCAGGTTCTTTCTCTTGTTGTTTCTCTTGTGTAGTAGTAGCCTCTTGTGTAGACTCATCCTCCTTTTGCTGTTCAAGATCTTGTGTAGCTTCAGCGGATTTCTCTTGTTCTGGCTCTACTTCTTTCGACTCAGATTCTGTCTCTTTGGTGGTGTCTTTACCTGCAGGTGATGGTGGTGAGCTTGGCATAGGATTTTCTTGTTGTTCAGTAGACGGTGAAGTGGGTCGGGGAGACCCTTGACCTTGGTCGTGTGCTTCTTCCCTAGCCGTTTCCTCGGCTTGTCTATGTTCCTCCGTCTCTTTTTTTTTTCTTGCCTCTTCTTGGGCTTCTTTTAGCTTGAGGGCTTCTGCTTCTTGGTACATTTTTTCTAAAGATTTTGTGGGATCTTCAGACTCCTTTCTCGTGTGTGATGCTTTGTCCTTGGGCCCTTAAGTCCTCTAGGTACCCATTTCTCTGGGTCCTTCTCTTATGCTTGTCGACTACACTGGTAGGCATGTTTTTCTCTTTCAAAATGAGCTTGCTTGTGCACTGGCTCTTCTAGGTGGGCGGCCACAGCTTTTCTCTTCATCTCCTCTCTACAAGCTCTCTTTTTCTCATTATCTGAGCTCTCATTGTTGTGCCTTTCTGGCGAGCTTTCAGTCGACTCTTCATCAGATCTGTAGGCTCTCCTTGCTGATCTTCTAGCTCTCGGAGATAGTTGTGCTGTCAATATCCATGTGTTTCGGTAGGGACAGGTGGTAGATTGTCGGCCATGCCAATGGCATGGTACGCCATCCTTGTCAAGACTTTTGTCGCACCCAAGTAAGTGATCTTCCCTTGTTTCTTGGTGCCCTTTAGAGTGGTCCACCGGTTGCCTGGTTGTTGAAACAAGGGCAACATCACATACTCCCCACTGGTGGACCACTAGTTGCAACTCCACCTGATGTCCCTATTCACTCTTGAATCTGCCAGTGAAGACTGTGGTATGATGCTCTTCTAGCTGTTCTTTGGGGAGGTATGCTTCCTTGGCTGCTTTGACGGAATCGAGGTCTAGTTGATATGCGGGAAGTTCTTGTAACTTTTCCTTCTGGTTGAGCTTTTTCTTGGCCCTCTCTACTGCCTATTTTTTTTCAGCTTTTTGCAACTTTTTGCAAACTTGGCTTCATAGGCTTGAAGTATATACCAAATACATACTCTATTGAAATATGGACTGATCATTTGGATGCATAGGGTGAAAATGGTACCAGATTTTGGCTTTAGGTCTCTAAAACAGTAGATATAAAGAAAATTTGAGATTTTGAGCTCCAAATTGGTTCAAATTTGGCTAGTGGGCTTAATACATCATGTACTTTGGATGTATGATGGCAAAATATCAAACTCCCCCAATTTGGCTAGAAAGTAAATAATCGCGATTATTAACTTTTCTACCAAAATCAACATTTTTTCGTACAAATTGGTTCTAGGCATTGTATAAACGTTGTATGAGAGATATGAGGTGATTTGGATCAAGAAATGTTGTCCATAACCCAAAGATTGGCTTGCAAAGACTTCTTTGCATTTTCTGGCAATTTTCCAAGTTATAGGTGCTCATTTTGGCTCATACTTGATTTTTGGCATGTAATAGGTGTGTATACATGATAGGTGAGGTGATGTGACAATTTCCAAGCAAAAATAGTGCAAAAGTAAATAATTGTGATTATTTACATTAGTGACATATTTTTTGCAAAACTTACAAATTTTGACCTAGACACATTCTATACACCTAAAACAAGTCCTAAATTGAATTTGATCAAGTTTAGTCATGCCGGCATCACTTTGTGCTTTGTCGACTTTGAAATCACCATTTTCTGTGACTACACTACCTGTTGGATTGGTCAATCAACTTTGAGGCTTTAGACTTGTCTGCAACATAGTCGTGAAGCAACTCATCCAATTCTGGCTCATTTGGAGTCAGTTTGACCCCGTATGTCGAATTTGATGCTTTGTAGCCTTCGAGCCATTTTCTATATAAGAACCTCGTGGGCAAGCTATCTGTGGACTCAGATTAAAATTCTGGCATTTGCCAAAAACCTATCTTTTCTAATGGGGACCCCCTCGACCCCTGTTGAATGGTCAACTGATGGTATAGAAAGGTTCTATTATGTTAGGACATGCTACAGTTCAAATCCCATCTAATTTGGTCGAGTTGACAGGCCGCAATGTTCATTTTTTGGTCGTATCTGTTCGTGCACTGTGTTGACAGACACTATAGGTTGGTCAATCGGATCTGTTTTGCTGGTTAATGGGATTGTAGTTCATCGGATTGTAGTGAGTCAGATGTTGGTATGTCGGATTTTGTTGGTCAGTCAGATGTTTCTTAGTCGGATTTTTTTGGTTAGTCAGATTCTGGTAGGTTTCGTCAGTTGAGGTTAAAAAGCTATAAATTGTAATGTTCTTGGGGAGTTTTTGGACGATTCATATGAGAAATCAGTCACAAGTCTCTCTCTCTCTCTCTCTCTCTCAATCTTTACGCATGCAGTTTTGAGAGTCGTTCTATGTGTTTCCCTATTGAGGGTGTAAGCCCTCAACACTTTGGTGATCACGATGTTTAGTGATGAAGACTCATGCTTTCCTGTACTACTAAGGTTAGGCCATCTCTCCACTATCCACTATCTGTGCGAGCAAGATTTCATCGTTCTCTCTTGCCGATACCCAATTCCATTCTTTGATTTCTCTTTCTCTAGCACTATCTCTGATTTGATACTCCATAGCTTTCTCTGCATCACTTAGCGCAACCTGAAGAGCAAGCTTTCAGCCAAGCAGCCCACAACCTGTTATCTGCAGATTTTCATGAAGGACAAGCATTTGGAAGAGAGATGCTGCAGCAGATTCGAATGAGAAGAAAGTTGTGCTAATGAAGATACATCAAAAAAAATCCAAAGAAGTGGCAAGAGGGGATGCAATGGAAGAAAGATTTCCAATTGGGGGAATTCAGTGAAGAAGGCAGATTTTGGAGAAGGAACGCACTTAACCGGGGCGGATAATGATCAAGAGGGAGTTTCTCAAGGAGTCAACATCAAGAGAAGTTTCTGTAAGGTGATTCAAGAGAAGACTTTGTTGCAAGGACGAAGTGATCCGATGGAGACATACCAGGCAAAAGACCGGATGTACTACCTGGAGACGCAAAGCCTGCAAGAAGCGAACCTTGGACAACTTATGGAGAAATCTTTTGGTGAACCATTGCCAAATGAAATCATTATGTTTTTCCCACATGTTTTATTCTGAAATCTTTTTTAATCCTATGTCATGTGATAAGGCATTTGACTCTGATCAAGGGATATGTGAATCCGTGTCCGATTTCTACGAAATCTACCACCGGGCTGTGCCATGTGTTGACAGACACTATAGGTTGGTCAATCGGATCTATTTTGTTGGTTAATGGGATTGTAGTTCATCGGATTGTATTGAGTCAGATGTTGGTATGTAGGATTTTGTTGGTCAGTCAGATGTTGCTTAGTCGGATTTTTCTGGTTAGTCAGATTCTGGTAGGTTTCATCAGTTGAGGTTAAAAAGCTATAAATTGTAATGTTCTTGGGGAGTTTTTGGACGAGTCATATGAGAAATCAGTTACAAGAGTCTCTCTCTCTCTCTCTCTCTCTCTCTCTCTCTCTCTCTCTCTCTCTCTCTCTCTCTCTCTCTCTCTCTCTCTTCTTGCTCTCTCTCAATCTTTACGCATGCAGTTTTGAGAGTCGTTCTCTGTGTTTTTCCCTGTTGAATCCCTCAACACACTACTCGGTTTCTAGGGGTTTAAACAAGCTACCACCTGTACAAAATAGATCATTGACAAGTAAAGAACTTACCCCTCATGTCTCGTGTGAGACGGTGCTGAAAGCGGACTACTGTGGACTCCAAAAAAGACGCACGAAAGAGGTCAAAATCTCTCTCTACAAAGGCTGCAAGTGGAAATGAGGTGGTTTTAGCCTACCTTGGATATCTATACCCGGACTTCCCAAACCAATTCTCCTCAGATTTCCCCGGCAGTCCTACTAGGCCGTGAAATCTATGTTAAACTCAAAAATTTACTTGATCGGATTCTTGTAGCTCATTGTGCAAGAATTTTGTAAAAGTAGGCCTGGCCGCCTAATTTAGGCTTCCCGCTTCCATCTTTTGATTTCATTGAAATTTTTGTGCATGTCCGCCTTGTTTATTTTATCACCATCGTGTCTTCCGTTTTTCCATATGAGCTTCCTTGCTATTTATTATTAATTTTTGACCTGTTTATTTGAAAGAATCAAAGAAAATAGAAAAATGCTCTAAAAAAGTAAAGTGAAAATCCACTGAAAAATACAGCTTTATTGTTTTTCGTTGGATTTTTCTATTTTTAAGTATCATTATCAATAAAAATGGTGGAAAATACCCAAAAAGGACTATTTTTAATGATTTTTTGATAGTATATACACTATTTTCACTCATCGAGAAGATATTATCAATGAATTTTTCCTTGATGACGAATTACTAACGTGCCAATGGACAGGGGAGGCTAGCGAGGCTACCCACAGGTCCCATGGCACAAGGAAAGAAAGGAAAGGGAATCATCTAGTGTATCAAAGAATTCCCTAGATCCAAATTGAGGTTCCAAGGACACGGAAGCCAGAAGGGATTTCAATAGGTCAAAGGGCACAAGAAAATAACAAAAAGGTAAAGCTAGGTCCACCGGATAATTTGGTCAGAGGTTCTTTTTGGCCCTCGATGCAAAATGGATGGAGAAAGAGAACCTCGCAAGTTATCTCAAGAGAGAGCAGTACCTTGAAGCTTTTGGGCCATTAGCATTGTCTATGCCAAAAGTTACCGATGAATCAACATTGAATCTTGTGCGGTGGGGACTGCACAAGAGGAGCCACTCCACTCCCTTGTTACACATTGCCTACGTCATTGATTTCTCTTTGAGATTTCAGGGTACTGACGGACTGACAGTATTTAGCGCAATGACTTTATAAACTGTGTGGATTGAATTGAAAATTTCCTTGATTGAATTGGAAACATGTGCTCTTTCATGTGTGTATCGTTAGAGACATGTAGAGAAAAACGAAATGTCCCAACATTTACTTATTTTTTTCCGACATAAAGATCCTTCTATTAGTTATTTAAATTGCCCATAGGGCTACAACCACCTATACTAGAGAGGGCTACAACAATCATAAGGGGGAGACTCTACAAATGAAAAACAACATATATACAATGAGGCTAAATCAAGAGATGGGGGGAGGGAAAAGCCACACAGGTGGATGGTAGTGCCATCTCAGCACACCATGGAACATGGTGAAGAAAGGTCCAAGGCGCCAGAGTCAAAGGAAAGCATCTCTACGCTCCCGCATGCGGTCGAAGCTGCCTTGGAGTCTTTGGAACTGTCCTCTGAGAGTATTGACACCCTCTAGCCAAAGATCTCAAACAATCTCTGCTGATGGTACAAGGCGAGCCTCAAAGATGCGAAAGCATCAGGCCCGCCAAATGAACTAGAGTGTCAGGCCGCAAATGAGTTCCCAAAATTCCTCTATCTCACTGCGCCACTCCTATGGAGTAAGCTCTGAAGTTAGCAGGTTGGAGTGTAGGTCGACCCCCCTGCATCACTATCATCCTACTGTTGGAGGATAGCTCAAACTGAAGTGTCGGGCCTGTGAGAGTGGACCAAGCAACTGTACCCCAAGTGTATTGTCATGTTGTGGAAAGAGTTGGCATCAGTCAAAGGTCTCAAAGCCAAACCTGCTGTGCCAAAGGAGAATCCCAAAGACAATGGCGTTGACTCTCCACAGGATGGTCACAAGCTGCGCATTCTTCCGAGAGTCCACTATGTACAAGCCAGCTTCCAAGTGTTGTAGCTCGATGTGCAACCAGCCATTCAAACAAAGTGACTCGCTGCGGCTGTCTTGAGTTCCACAACCTCGCCCAAAAATCTGACAAGAACTGAGCTGTGAGACCCTCCTCTTGCCAATGAGGTGCTGCAACAGCAGGGCAAGCCTCTCTCCGTGCTGCCAATATGTGACGTCCCAGTCGAACAGTGTACTGAAAAAAAGGGACACCTTGATGGTCGGGTGATGTAAAACCCTGGGAATTGCCGTGCACGAATCCTCTACCCAACCTCCCTTTTATAGCCTACTGGCCCTAGGATCTCTTCTCCACTGGGCAGCCGGCCCTTGGCCAGGTCCTTGACCTCCATGGTGGCCCTTGGCCTGACATTACTTCCCCCTTGGAGAAGCGTTTTCGTCCTCAAAAACCCAAGTGTTAGTATCTTCGTAAGAACACTGATGTTTTCCTTATTGGCATCCCAAACGCGAGCCAATTGTGCATATGATACTTGGTGCAGTAAGGAGGTTCAATGAAACCAAGAGCATCATCTTGATTTTCAACATTGTTGTTGTTTTGCAACTACGTGTATCTAAATGATAACTCAATTGGCGCAAATTTCCATGAAGTTGTGAGCCAGATTTTCAACTCGCGTGAGTATCTTGAAAATCTCATAGCTATTGAGGGACAGAATAGGGAGTTTCCTCATGGGAGACTTCTAGACATTGTGGAACACACAGAACTACATGTTCACCCCTAGTGAAGGTTACATGCCAACATGCTTTGTCAGCACACCTACTAAGTCCTTTACTTGTGAAACTATTGAAATGGTATCCAACCCCAACACAACAGGTGTTCAAAGCTGAAAACCTAACCTAAGTAAATTCTAGAATAGGTAGAGAAACATCCATTCAGAATGCTTTGTGCTAACGTATGCTCTTAGCAGATCCTTGAGCACTAGCAAAATACTTGTAAGCTGTCCATCCAATCCGAGATGAATAGTAGCAGTAAGAGTGAGGTACGTGCTCCAACCACTTACAGACAGTCTTCCATGACTGACGATAACTTTGACTCAACCAATGAGTATCCAGCCATATATTTGATATGGAATGAAGACTACCAACGAGGTTGAAAGCGGGTTGGATAGAGTTTAGACCATCCAACCACAAACACCCATCTTGAACCAGTACCTGACAAGGTGTAAACTCATAATAAATATGGAGTAGGGCTGATTGCACTTGCAGTGCAAAAAGGTACAGAAAGAATAAAGTCCATGAATTTTCATGTCGCTCCAAATAAATCAGTGTTAAACACTAGGGCCCATAACACCTAGTGTGCATGCATTTAACACAAACTTATCCAAACCACAATTCCATGACGAGACTTTCCACGGTACATACGGGAAATCCTGGCAGCAAAAGTTGGACCATAACAAAATGTGACAACCCAGTCACACATAGGTACCAACCATGAGACATTCTCATGAACGTAGCATACTTGGCGATATGTAGAAGCGACCCTCCGTTAAGGTGGTTCACAACACATGTAATCACAACAAGTCTGTACTTAGTACCCGACAATTTCTGACCACCACTGAAATTGTTCCGGATACGGTCTACTCCAAATGGTTTAATAAACGGATGCGACCAGGACATAGGGACTTCGTCACGACACATCATTAGGAATTAGGCGCCAGTGTCAGTCCCAGAGACTCATATTTGCCACATGTGGAATATGTCTCAAATAAGGAGGTCGAAAAAAAAAGACATCCTTCAAGTATGAAGACATCCTTCAAGTACGAGATGTACTTGTGTGTGGAGGTAAATGCAAACACTCTGTGACGTGAGTGAGAGGGACCCTCATTCATTGCTCCACACTGGCTAAAGCGAACTCCTTGAGTTCCTGGACCATGTTGTATCCCATGCGACCACATGTGCCAAACAAAACCATACCATGTAGGTATGTAATTGTTTCAACAAGAGTCAAACCCATCGCGGTCGCTTAGTGCTATAGAGAAAATAGGAGATCCACGTAGGGTGGAGCCCCTAGCTCATTTGAACAGCCATGCAATTTGAAATGCTAGCTGCATCTATGCGGCGTGTTATAGATCAACCGATGCGAGTGTAAGTTTATCAAAACTCAAATCAATCTTCGCACCAAAACATGTAGTGCTTACAAAATACCCAAAAACATATGTAATGGAAAGACTCTTGCTTGGCCATTAACATTGATGGGGAGTCCACCCCGGGGGATTCACCATGGAAAACTTATTGCACCACGTAAGTGCAAGGGAGGGGGTTCTTTTTACAAGTTACATAAGCGTATAAGTTAGGGGTAGGCCCCCAATAATTTATCTCCCATGCTTAAAAATTAGGGAGGGGGGTATCATATTTATTGGGGTGAGGGGGAGGGGGAAGAAGTGAGAAAATAGTAAAATGAGAAGAAGTTTTTGTGTTTCAAAGACATGGCTTCCCAAAAGAGTCTTCCCTCAAACTTGTGAGACAATAACTACAAAGATTCATGCAAGAACTAAAACTGCTTTATATCAATCACTTATTTTGTGATTTTAGTTTATTGTTGAGAGATGAAAGCTATAAAGAGTTTGTATAGATACGCACGTACACAGAGAATCTAATACAACTTTATAACCATGTTTTTTTAGCAATTTAGATGGGTCAAAATTGGACGAGTAGCTAGAGTGCAGGCTAATTGTCACATAGTTTGAAAGTCAAACTAAAACACAATGAGGGTACATCTAGTTATCAACAAAAGTGGTTCCTTAGTACGTTGCCAGTCACTATGCTACACACTCTTTGACTAGTTTTACTCAATCAGATCATGTGAGACCTAAATTTTATATGTAAGATAGGGGTATGATAGTTTTCTTCATTGATTGTCGTATAAGCGGAGAAAGGGGGGTCATATTCCCTAATATGAGTCGTATAAAGGGGTTTTATCAAAGTTGTTCGCTCGCAGGTGGCGTACCGTTTTGTATATAGAGTGAATCTCCCGGGGGAGTCCACTAGGTAGATCTGTTCAAGATGGAGAACAATCACCCAAGAAATACCAACAGTTGGGTCTTACCCTAGATCTGACAATGGCTCTTAGCCAGTCTGTGTGTCTCATAGCCCGTATGTCAATTAGTGTTCAATTGACGAACCGATGAAGACTAATTTGGACGGCGTCTTGACCAATTGCTAGTTGAGAGTTAGAGCAGCTTTTGGCTCAGGCTGACTCTCAAGCAAAACATGTTTCAAAATATTCTTAGAAAGTTTTTATTATTCTTCGAGAGAAGTAAGAGAGAGAGAGAAAGAGAGCATGCTAGGCTGAGGAACTTTCCTTAAACGACAATGACATGTTCAGTTGATTGCCATGCTTGTGTGCATCTTATGCCTAAAGTGTAGCTTATCCTATAAGCATGCAATAGTTTTCTGCTATGACTCTCACATTGAAAAAAGTAACAGACAAAACACAAACAAGTCATAGACTGACCCACCTACCGTGTCTGTGGTTGTGACGACACCAGAGTGACTTAATGATAGCACTTTGCCTTTGAATGAAGTCTGCGTTTTAGGGTCTTTTTAGTGTTTTTGTGTTTGGACAACAACCCAAAATTCATGTTAAACAACCCAGAACTTATCTTGTCCTTGACAAAGTGTCTGTTGTTATAAGGGAAGCATAAACCAAAAAGTGGTGGAGGTCATTCCACCTAGCTAGCATGCCTTGCATGCAGAGTGGTAAGCCCTTGGCGAGAATAACGGCCTCAAATGTGAGAGCCAAAACCAGAAGTGCCTTGCACAGTCTATACTGGTAGGAATTTTGTGAGGTGATATTCCCTATGTTACCAGTTTCCCCAAACTTGTGTGCAAATGCCCCGTGATTCCAAGTCAATGGACAGTATCTTGGCACAAGTGAGAAGCCTTGCTTCGTATTAAATTGTGAAAGCACTTTGGTTTGCACAAAAATAGGAGTTTCCAAGCAAAGGTGAAAACATGGAAAAATAAGAAGAACTTAAAATTGGCTAACCTGGTCGTTGCGGTAACCAGTGGTCCTAAGGTGTGGAAGGAAAAAACTCATTCCGAACCAGCTCATAGCCATATCTGCTTTGCAAGAGAGTTATTGTGTATGCACCTATACCCTCTTGTATCATATACGTCCGTCTTGTACGTAATGAGACAACTTGCAAGCATATTGCCAAATCCTTCCCAAGTGTCTATGCTCATAGCATATGCCAAAAGTGGGAAGGCACAATGAAAAATGCAGAAAGGGAAGCCTTGCTTCACATAAGGACGGATTTGTTAGCCAATAGATGCTGCTACCGACATACAGATATCATGGTAAACAAAAATTGACCTTGTCAACGGAAATTGGCTAGTGCTGTGTGGCTAGCATCTTTGCCAGCTTATGGAAGTAGTGACAAGAAGTTGGCCATGCTAAGCCCTATGCACCCTTCATCAAGTCGAGCCGCATGGTGTGCCGATCTCCGAAATACCTAGAATCATGTCAAAAATTTGTGAAGGCAGCACAATAATAGAAGGCTCCTGCTCTTAGTCGAGCATGCCAAACTCCACTGGGCAGTCGGCCCTTGGCCTGGTCCTTGACCTCAAGGGTGGCCCTTGGCCTGACAGCTGAGTAGAAAAGATCCCTCTAAAACCACTCTCTAGGATCCCAGTGCACTCGTGCCAGTGGACAACGCTCCCAAGCCCACAGCCTCCAATGGCCAATCTCAAGACCTGCTGGGTCAAGATCTATGACACAAGTCCTCCCACAAATGCCTACAACTCTGATCCTCTGAAAACAGCACTGTGCCACCTGTGGGGCCTCTACTGAAACTCGGTGTAAACGACCCTCACCCTGTAGTTAAAAAATTAGGGAGGGTACTGTCACAAAGTGATGAGGTGGCGGACAACAAAAACCCTAAATTCTACCAGAAACCCTAAAAAACTTGCAAACCCTAATTTTTGCCAAAAACCCTAATTTCCGAAAATCGCGAAGGCTATTAAATTTTGTTATTTTTATTTTTTGAAAATGATGAGCGACGCAAATTATTCTTTTTCTCTACAATATGAGAAAGAGAGAGAGAATGCTTTTGCTTTCAAGTTCTGACTCTCTGTGAGAGAGAGAGAGAGAGCAATTGCTTTTGATTTGAATCTTTTGGGGCTCTGCTTTTGGGCATCCCTTGTAACCTTTAAATTAGTGGCGAGGGCCTCACTTCTCAGAGCATCTGGACGCAAAGTTTGAGAGTGAAACCCTAGCCACTCTCTTGTACTTTGATTTGATTAATATAAAAAGAAATACCGAAAGGGGTGCCAGTCTTTGGGGCCAACATCTCTAGGCACGGAACTCCGTCGGGCCAGTGTACATCTATTGTGATCTGTGACTTGTTTTGAACTGGTTATTTGGTGGTGTCGCGGTTGATTCTTAACTTGGAGTGTCCAAGTCTGTTACAGTGGTATCAGAGCACGACCTATTTCTCTTCTACGGGAAATCCGATCCCCAATTTTTTTTTCCGCGGCACCTATGGCTTCACGCAAGGATCAATCGACTCCCTCTGCACTGAGATGCGTACACGGATCACAACAAATATTTCGGCAGAGAGTATGGCCCGCCTTGGCCTACTCACGCAGAGCGGCGAGAGATGGAGCTTCGCCAGTTGATCGGCGATGCAACAAAGATGATGCTCAATTTTGCCAAGGACCCAAAGATGGAAAAATATATGAACCAGACCTCTTTGGAAGAGGTATAGACGGAGTGGCAGAGAACCATAACTCCACTCCCGAAACCCGCTCTCAAGAAACCTTCTGCCTCCAAGAAATATACGGAGAAGGAACTGGAGAATGTGGTTGATGCACGGATTGCTCAGCTTTTCGGCGTGCAAAAGAAAGGCAAAAAGCACGGCAAAAAATCAAAAGAAAGGCACTGACTTCCCCGGATATTTGGGTCGTCGGTCGACATTTGACAAGGCAAAGAAATTGAAGAAGCGCGTCAAGTTTGAAGACCTACCCAGTTCTTCTTCTTCTTCTTCTGACTGCTCTTCTAGCTCTTCAGACTCGAGTGAAGAAGACAGGAAAAGCAAAAAGCGAAGCAAGACACAAAGCTTCGGAAAGGGCAAGAAAAAGGCAAAGAAGGCTACATCTTGCCCAGAGACTGACAGTTCTACTAAGGACTCGTCTACAGACAGCTCAGATTCTGATGACGTAAAGTTTTATGCGAACAAGAAGAATTTTTACAAAGCTAACCAGTATGACTTTCATGATGATAAAAGCAAGAAAGTCCGAGAGTTTAAGGAAGGTGGCCACTCGATCAAGTTTGATACTTTTTCAGGATACTTAGATGCTTCGAAGGCTTTGTCTTTTATACAGCAGTTTGACATCGCTTTCACGGGAGGACGCTATTCAGATCACTCCAAGATTCGGAGAGCTGCCTCTTACTTTAAGAGGAATGCTTGTACTTGGTGGTCCACGCTTCTTTTAAACAAGACTGTGCCAGTTGAATGGCTGAAATTTAAGAACCTTTTTATTTCTATGAACGAGATATACAAGCTGCTTGGAACCATCTTTGGATGACCAAGAAAGATACAATCAATGCTTATTGTGAAAGATTGTGGAGCTCTTTTCTACCCGCCTCTTCATTCAAGAAGATCTCATTCAGAGAACAGATTGAGCGGTTTACCTTGGGTCTACCTACAGAGATCCGAGATCACTGCTTGGAACAGAAGTCAGCTTCTATTCAAAAGTTGATGAGTCATGCGAAGCGGGGCTTTGCCATTCACTCTGGCAGTCTGACCTACCCCACATATGAAGTCATGACACAACGAGCCAAGCGGACTTCTGGGAATGAAAGTAGAAAGAAAAAAAGCAACCCAGAGAAAAAGGATGCACGACCCAAGCTTACTCCTGAGGAGAGAGCTTGCTTCATCAGAGAGGGGAAGTGCTTTGGATGCAGGGAACATGGACATATGTCCATGAAGTGCCCTTAAAAGGCACAGAAAGAGCAGAATGATAAAGACGACGACAGGCGTGAGAGTTCGAGAGCAGCTGAGGAACGTGGCAGAAAGGCAGATAGAAAAGCAGAACTGGTACCACATGGCATGGGACCTGTACCGAATCTAATGAATGAAAGTACAAACTTTGCCGCTTTTGGGGCAAAGTGAAGGATCAGGAAGCTCTTTTGAAGGAGCCAAGGCAAACTTCTTTTCACCTAGAATCGGCGGCTTGATTTGGAATTACGCCCAACAGACCGGCAACACAGGTGGAGGTAGTTCGACTAGCACCCGGATGGGATGTTGCCATTACACCGAGCATTGGCAAACTTTGTTTGCAATGACAGGGGTGTTTAGGGCATGCGAGTGATGTTCTACTCAGGATCCCTTGGTACCACAAGAACTACACCGTGGTTGACTACCGGGCCGAGAAAGCGACTTTGATAAATGAAGGGCTTAGAGATTGTACTTGATGAACTTCAGTTTCTTACTCATTCTTTTGGGAGAGAACTGAACGATGGATAAAGCTTGAATATGTTTTGACCTGATCTAAAGAACGCCAAGATTTTTCTCCACACTCATGCCGATTGCTTTTCAGAGGGCCTGAAGATCATACCATTGATCTGATACCTAGAAGCACACCACCGAACCGCCCACCCTACCGTGTGAGCCGAGCACAGAATGAAGAGATTATGAACCAAGTGAAAGACCTCTTGGAAAAGGGTCTTGTCCAGCGTAGTACTTCACCGTATTTCTCTCTAGTGTTGTTGGTTTTGAAGAAAGACGGATCTTGGAGAATGTGCATCGATTATAGAACTCTCAACGAAATCACCATCAAGAATAGATTTTCGATTCCTAGGATCGATGATATACTTGACAGGTTACAGGGATCCTCGTGCTTTAGCAAGATTGACTTGAAGAGTGGATATCATTAGATCAGGATAGTGCTGAGAGATGTCTATAAGATAGCTTTTCGGACGACTTTTGGGTTATTTGAGTTTTTGGTGATGCCTTTTGGCTTAACCAATGCTCCTACGACATTTAACCGGATGATGGATAGGATTTTTCGAGAGTACAGGCTATTTGTTGGCACTTTCTTTGACGACATTGTTGTTTTCTCCAAGAATGAGGTAGAACATAGAGATCATCTGCTTCAAGTCTTTCAGGCATTACGAGATCACACGTTAGTGATTAATGCAAAGAAAAGTGAAATTTTCCTACCAGAGATACACTTTTTGGGACACATTGTGTCAGCAGAGCAGGAGTGCAAATGGACCCGGCCAGGATAGAGACTATCCATGATTGAACCGATTTGAGGAATGTCCATGAAGTTAGAAGCTTCTTGGGACTGTGTTCGTACTACAGGCGGTTCATACGAAAGTTTGCAGAGGTTGCTTCCCCTTTGCATACCTTGACACAGAAAGGAGTACCTTTTTTGTGGGGACCCACAGAGGTGACTGCCTTTCGGACATTGAAAGAGAAATTGACTTCGGGACCTATTTTGACTTTGTCGGACTTGCAGAAGTCATTTGAAGTATATTGTGATGCTTGTGGTCGTAGTCTGGGTGCGGTCTTGATGCAAGAAGGCCATGTCATAGCTTATGAGAGTCGTTTGTTCTCTAGGCCGGAGATGACAGCATAGATCTATGAGAAAGATCTTTTGGCGGTTACCCATGCTCTTACTCAGTGGCGGCATTACCTACTCAAAGTGGATTTTACTATCTTTACAGACCATCAGAGTTTGAGCTACTTCTTGTCACAGAAGAAGCTTTCAAAAAAGCAGATGCGGTGGGCGAACATCTTGTCACACTTCCACTTCCAGATTGTCCATGTGCAGGGACAGAAGAATGTGGTGGCAGATGCTTTGTCTCAGAAACCGTTGGTTCTGGCTACTTCCGCGATACATCATAGGAGCTTCGAGGATATGGTCGATCAGTTAGCCACAAATAAAGATTTTGCTGATATTTTCACACGGATACTGGATGGGAAAACAATAGCGGGATACTCCCTTCGGGAAGGCTACTTGATGAGAAAGACTATGTTGTGCGTTACACAGCCGTTGAGGGATAAGGTTATGACTGAATGCCATTGTCCACCTTTTATGGGTCACCGCGGCATTGCTACCACCATTAAAGGGGTAGAGAGATACTTATTTTGGTCGTGATTCAAAAAGGACGTGGAAGAGTTGTGCGCAGTATGCCAGAAGGTCAAGTTTGACAGGCATAAGACACAGGGATTGTTACACCCTTTTACCCATACCCACCCGCCCCTGGGAAAGTATTGAAATGGATTTCATTTTTGATCTCCCGATTACACAGAATGATCACAATGATTTTCCGATTACATGGCACGTCTGAGACGATTGTCTCTGACATAGACCCCAGATTTATGAGTTTGTTTTGGAAGGCAATTTGGGAGAACATTGGCACACGGTTGCAGTTCTCATCATCGTTCCACTTGCAGACTGACGGGCAATGTGAGATTGCCAATTCAATGGTTTTAGATTTATTTAAGTCTTGTATCTCGGATCAGAAGACTCAATGGGAAAAGAACTTACCTTTGGTGGAATTTGCCTACAATAACACGACACACTCTTCGACGGGGAAGACGCCATGTGAGATTGTGAAAGTGCTGTGAAGGTTCCATCCTTCCTGAGCACGAAAGAATAGATATTTGAAGCGGATGAATATTCGCGAGATTTGGATACGACTTTTGCCAAGGTTCGCGAGACTTTGCAGAAGTCTCAAGAGCGACAGAAAAAGGCATCGGATCGCCATCGTCGCGACTTGAAACTGAAGGAGGATGATTGGGTGCTCTTAATTTTGAGAAGGCATGCCTACGAAAGAAAAAGGGAAAGGAGAGGCTTTTTCCAAAGCATAGTACGCGATACTATGGACCTTTCCAGATTACTGAAAAGATAAATGATGTCTCCTTCCGATTGAAACTGCCAGATACTTGGAGGATTCACAATGCATTGCGTGTGAGTCTCTTGAAACCTTCTAAGGTTGATGTGCCTGATGATGGGAAGCCTGATGAGCAACCCAAAGTGGAAGAAAACGAGGAGATCCTTGTTCCTGAACACATTTTGGCACATAACGATACGAAGAAAGGTAAAGTCCAAAGGCGGTTCTTGGTTAAGTTCAAGAACTTTCCTGCATTTGATGCGAAGTAGACGGAGGAGGAGGACTAGCAAATACTCCTCGGATTGTGAAACTTGGCCGAAGATCTGGTGCAGTGGGATGCACAATAGGGGAGTAACTCCGCTCTTTTGTCAACACATGCCTCGAATTTGATACTAAAGTCACTCATGTCTCTTTGAGCTTCAGGGATACTGAGAGCTGACAGTATTTTGCTGGATGACTTTATGAAATGAATTTCCTGATTATGATACTGATTTGTTCTTGACTTCTTGTGAGTGCAGGAACTGATAGACAAAATGACTGCAGCATTTTGGTCTGATTGATCTCGAATAGACATGGTTGCAATAGGGGTTAGTCAATCGGACATCGATGAGGTCCCGATTGGACCTAGATGTGATTGCTAGCTACATTGCCGATAAATCATGGTCTAAGATCCGAATGAATGTTGAATGTCATGTGATGTCCTGTGATTTCTGGTGATGTTCGGTGATGTCGTGTGATGTGACTGTTGATTTTGTACATGTGCTATGTCTGTTCCTAGTACGTAGGTACTAACAGTCAGTGTCTGCTAAGACGGTTTATGGCTTTTGTCGATTTTGCAGGCGTAATCACGGTCGATTACAATGCTTTCAAGAGGGGGGAGTGTCACAAAGTGATGACGTGGCGGACAACAGAAACCCTAATTTCTACCAAAAACCCTAAAATTCTTGCAAACCCTAATTTTTGCCAAAAACCCTAATTTTCTCGGAAATCGCGAAGGCTATTAAAAAAGTTTTTTTTTTTTTGAAAATGATGAGCGACCCTTGTAACCTTTAAATTAGTGGTGAGGGCCTCACTTCTCAGAGCTTTGCACCCCTCTCATGCTCTGTTAGCTGGATGCTCTGAAGCTCCTATGATAATCCTCAAAACTGTAGCCAGTCACCTAAAGTGTGTGTTGAACCCTCTGCCATGGGACCCCAAGAAACATGAGGCCTACTACCAACTAAGTGTCTTCTCTGAGTGCTAACCATGGGGTTCCAAACCAAGGGCTGTCTCAGGCGCTTCTCCGTGCAAGTAGGCTGATACTACTCAAGGCCTCTCCACAGCTGCTCCCAAGAACGGAGCAGACTCATAATAAAAGGGTCCTCTAGTCTCCTATTGAGCCAACTCTATGCATCTCTATGAAAATCCATATGGTCGAAGGTCGCTAGGGGCCTCCAGCCTGAGGCACTCTAGTACCACTAAGTCGCTACAACAGAAACTCCTTCCAAGGCTCCTCCCCTGGAAGTAATCCTTTGACAACAAACTTCCCATGAAGGGCTCTACTCTACTGTGATGGGTCTATGATCCACAACCCTCCCGAGAATAAGGAAGAGTGATGACTTGTCAGGCCACTTTGGCCTGGGCTATCCTAGTGTCACGCCCTGACCAAAGGAAGTTGCTTATCAGCCTATCTACATGGTTGATGCAGGAACTCAAAAAGATCCAACAGGAAGTGATGTACCACATAGTAGCCAACAACAACTGGTTGGACACTACAACTCTGCCTACCAGAGAAAGTCATGTGGAGCTTCAATGTAACAACTTCGTCTTGATGGACAAGAGGAGGGGAGAAATCTGTTTCTCGGGAAAGAAGTCCAAGACAACCTGACAGCCCAAGTTTCGAACTACAGTCCTTGGGCAAATCCATCTGAAACCCTCACCTTGTAGCCAATTAGGCGTAGGAGAACTACCAACTAAGAAAGCCCCTGCCTTTCTCTAGTTGATCCATGCGCCTGATGCAGAACAAAAGGTCTCAAGAGCCTGCTCACACTTGTGAATGTTGGTCTCCTGGCCCTTCAAGTACAAGGCTGAGTCATCTGCAAACTCAGCATTGAGTAGCTCATTTCCCCCGAATAGGTAGCGCTAAGCCTCATAGATCAACCTGCTGTGAAACCAGAAACCTGCTCGTCGCCTCATCATAGAACAGAAAAAGGAACAGGACAAGAGGGTAGCCCTGGCTGACCAAACGTGTGAGCATGAAAAGATCTCCTCTACAACCTGACAAAGTACTTGACTGTGTGCCCGTCTGTGACGAGTTGACACACCTTTGATCCAGGAATCTGAGAAGCCCATCCTATGTAGAGTGCCCTCCAAAGAGTCCTAGTCAACTCTATCGTAGGCCTGCTCAAAATTGAGAGAAAGTATCGCCAGATCCTCACCACGGAGGCACGCGAGGGTAGATGCCTCCCAAAAAGTAAAAATGTTGTCAAGGATACTACGCTCCTTGACAAAACCTGTCTGTGTCCCATGTATGATTCTCTCTAGAAGTGGCTGAATCCTCAAACTCGGGACCTTGGCAAGAATGTTGTAGGCTGAGTTGAGGATGGTGATGGGCCACCACTCATGAATCTCATCAAAGGAGCCACTTTCCTTGGGAATGAGGTAAATCAGGCCCTCACTCATGCTGTCACGTATCTCCTCAGATCTGAGCCAAGCAAGTCCCATTACTCTAAGAAAAAGTTGGGAGTCAAACCATCCTCACCTGGACAGCTACGTCCATGAGGAAGTTCTCTGAGGGACGCCTGGAGATCCTCTAATTGCAGAGGCATCTCAAGCCTCTCGCGCATCTCCTCAGTCACAAGACAAGGCATATGTGCCCACACCTGCTCTGTGCATGCATCTTGAGGCTTTGTTGACAGCAAGTCACGGGGTAAAAGTTGGTGGCAACTGTGTGCATGTCCTCTGGCTCTCTGCATGCATCGTGAGGCTCTGCTAACAGCAAGTCACGGGGTAAACGTTAGTGGCAATTGCGCGCATGTCCTCTGGCTCTAAAGCAAATGACCCGTCAGGCCTCCTCAACTGGCTGACCCTGGCATGCACATGTTGAGACTCCACTGTCTCAAAGAAAGTCCCTGTAACTCTGTCACCCACCTGGGTCCACTTACCCGCCTCTATGCTGGCAAGCTCCTGGCGAGCCTGTTGTTACTGCTCCTCTAACCAAGGACTATGTGGATGTTGCTCTTGCATCCTCTACAGGAAGAAATGACTCGTTGGAGATACTGCTCCATAAATAGCCCACTAAGCTAGGCAACTCAAGAGGCCACTCTGTCACCAAGAGAGTCCTGCATGTCTAAGCCCTCTTTTGGATGCCTTGAGGTCCAAATGCAACTGACCAAAACGTCTCATAACGACCATGCAAAATTTGACCACACCGTCTAATGTGGCTCTCACAAAGATGATGCTCTTGTAGCATAAGAATATCAATCTCACCACCCACAAGGCATCTCTGAAGCTCTTGATGCAGCCGACACCTCTGACGCTGAAACTAGGGCCCTCCTAATCCCTGCACATTCAAGGAGACGATCCTCATGGAGTCAGTGAGAGAAAACAGATGTTGCCACAATAGCCAACCTCGCTATCTTTGAGGCTGGTTTGGATGAGGAGTAATCCGCACCCGAACGACCTCTAGACAAGCACGAAATAAGTGATTGTCCTACCTAGGCCCAATCTGAGCATGCAGCTCGAAGGGCTACATCCTCTATCCAAGAATCCTCATGTACAAATACATCACAAGCTGGTCTCTGAGTGTCAGCAAACAAATGCACAACAATGTGCTTGCAACCCGCTGCATCCGGAGGCGTCACGCTGAACTTGGCAAGAGTCCAAAGTTTTTGCACGAGATCTGTCACCCCTAAGTCCCATGTGTGGTGTGGAAACTCAGTAGTCTGAGTCTGAAGCCAGTCAAGAGCTGTGTGCTAGGTCCACTCTGTGAGATCCCTACTGCACAGTGGAAAGGAAAAACCCACCGCTGTGTCCAAAGCCTCAATGCCTCTAGCTGCAAGAAAGAGGACGTAGACTCGAAAGCAAGCCTCCTCCAGGTCAGGAGAAGAGTCACCCAAAAACCATGTGAAGCTGTAGTTGAAGAAGTCCCAGCGTCTGCGAATGTTGAAGCTAGTCAAACCTCTAGGGACTGCTGTGTTAGGAAATAAGACGTAGCTAAATAGATAATTGAGTAGATTACTTAATGGAGAGAGACAGATTTATATACACGAGATTATAGAGTAGAGAGAGAGAGAGAGAGAGAGAGAGTACACACGATATACGTGGTTCACCCAATGTGGGCTACGTCCACGGGAAAGCAGCCACTCAATGGCTTTAGTACTTCAAAACAAGAAGTAGTTTACAAAGGGATTATACCCTTAATGGAGCTCCCGCCTTGCTTCACTCTCACCACATCACACTCACCTTGTTGCATCAACTTCACACTATGAAATGTGTGTAGAAATGGCCTCCTTTTATAGGCCAAAAGGGCTGCCCTCTCTTATGAGAGACAGCCATGTGTAGCCGCCCTTGTGCGAATAAGTCCAAATCGGACCCTCCAATCCACCCATGTGTGGCCGCCCTTGAGAAGACAAGTCCGCTTTTGAATTTGGCCACCGGCCATTGAATTCGGCCACCGGCTACCGGCCATTGACTTCCAACCACCGGCCATCGGCCACCAGCCAACCGACCAGTTGTTTTCCGACCACTTTTCGGCCGCCGTCTGGCCATAATATTCCGGCGAAAAAGAATATTCCGGTGAAAAAAAAAGTCTCGGGGGCCTACACCCCCGAGGCCTTTAAAGTTGCCCCTGATTCTTGTCCGTGAAAATTTTGGTTTCTGATGAGTGATTTTCCTTCATGCACGATGGCTTCTCCTCATAATGGGGGCCTTACAAATGTGCGCTTTTACCATAGAAGATTACAAGGGTAAATCAGGCTCCATACTTAACATGCTGCAAAGGAATAAGTTTGCACCAAAAGAGGTGGCCTCAAGTGGGGATGTTCCTCTAGAGCCACTAGGCTCGTAGCGAAAGCACTACAAAGAGAAAGCCTCGCAGCAGATGCGTGTCCAGTCCCCTGCGTGGTGGAGGGGTCAAGGGATGAGGCTGTGAGCCCCATCGGTGAGAGAGGAGGGACGGGAGGTGAAGGTGGTGGTAGGGGAGGCGGGGGAGGCGGAGCGACAACGTCTAAGGGAGGAGGGGGTGGAGGTGGAGGAATTGAAGTGGACGGGGCCTACTCAGGCAGGTCCTGCTGAAGGGAGTCAAAAAGGTTGCCAATCAAAACCCAATGTTGCTGAGATGCAGAAGTTCGGACACCAGGGGGAGTAGTGGGGCGAGCCCGCCCCTATCGACGACGGCCAGGCACGTGATGCCAACCGTGAACTGGCTAATCGATAGTCTCAGATGAGGTACCAGCCTGTGCGTCCTGTGTGTCTGGCTGTTGGGCTTGCTCAGACTTGGGAGGCTGCATATGCACTGTGGGTCGAGGTCTCCTGCAAGGACAGGCCTTTGCCAAATGGTCCATCTGTCTACAAATGAAACACTCATTCGGGAGGCTTGAGTACTCTACGCTCTGACGGAACCAACCCCCACTCACCCGAGGTAGTAGGATGACTTTCGAGAGAGTGTGGATGTCCCGAACCAGAACACATACTGAGGGGATGCCTGTGCGTACTGTGTGTCTGGCTGTTGAGGTACCAGCCTGTGCGTTCTATGTGTGTGGCTGTTGGGCTTGCTCAGCCTTGGGAGGTTGCGCATGCGTTGTGGGTCAAGGTCTCCTGCGAGGACAGGTCTTTGCCAAATGGCCCATCTGTCTACAAATGAAACACTAATTCGGGAGGCCCGAGTACTCCACGCTCTAAGGGAACCAACCCCCACTCACCCAAGTACTCCACGCTCTGACGAAACCAACCCCAACTCACTCGAGGTAGTAGGATGACCTTTGGGAGAGTGTGGGTGTCTCGAACCAGAATACGTACTGAGGGGATGAGGGCCGCCTTGGCAACTACAAAGGCTGTCGTGCGAGGTGTCTCCAGGACACTCCCAATCTTTGAGCCTATCCTGGACAAGAGTGGCAGGTACTTTCTCCTCAAACCGGGAAGGCAGATAGAGATGGGAAGGTCTGCCTCCTCTACCAAAACATCTGTAGTTGGATCAAAACCATGCCTCCACTGTCGAAAGTGGGCTCAAACTGCTCACATGGCCAAGGGGCTCATCGCAATGACCTTGGATGCCATCTCGGACATCTCAAACTCTATCTGATAGTAGCCACATCCGAGGAACTAAACATCCAAGATCTTGCCCACCTTTGCCTGAGAAGGCAGGCCTGGAGAAGATCACGCAACTCTCCTTTGTTGAGTCTGGTGCCGAGAACCTTGTAGATGACGGAAGTCGTCTGAAGGCGTTCCACCTCTACTCTTTCGGCAAAGAGCAAGTCAGTTGGTGGGCTCTGTAGGGTCGGGCGAGGGGGCTTCTTGAGAGTTTCTCTGAGGTAGAACATGAGCCTCCATCAATGTCTGCTGTTGTGGAGAAGGGGCGAAGTGGCGGAGACAAACAATGGCCCTCTGCTGGACCGAGCACGTCGAGGGTTTTGACAATATAAGCCGAGCAAGACCAGGGAAGGGGGGGGGGGGGGGGGGGGGGGGGGTTGAGGATGAGGGGATGGGAAGCACAATGGGGACTGGGGGCGAACGAAGCACAACGAGCAGCGAGTAGTTTCGTTTTCTTTTCTGCAACATTTTGTTTGATGAAAGATTTGAACTTAGTGCATCTAGACATGTGTTGAAGATTAGCGATATCTAGATGTGATGGCTAAGTGAATGAAAACTGAACATGAAGTGAATGAGATTCTAGTGCATGAAGATGTCTATCTAGATGAGATGACTGGATATTGTTGTGAGTGCATCGAAGGATGAGATGGTTGCACAGTGATCTAGGTTCATTAAGAGTTCTAGATGGAATGAGATGGCTAGATTAAATGATTGAAGCACGGTGCTCAGTGTGAACTAAGTGATTTTGTGAAGTGCATGCTATGTAGATGTACTGTCTTGTGAGGATGGTCATGGGCGTGGTTTGCTAGATGTTAAAAGAAAGAATATGGATCTAATAGTAACAAGATTTAGTAGATCAAGACATCCGTGAAAAGATCAACGTGGTCTGGATTTGATTGCTAAATGGTTACAATGATCAGGATTTGTATTCGAGACCCTCGACAGAAATGTGCCATTGGCTATTTTGGCAGGCGTAATCGAGGGCGATTACAATTCTTTCAAAAGGGGGGAATGTCACAAAATGATGACATGGCATGCCCAACTGGAAGAGAAATGGCCGAGTGGACAAGAGAGATTGAATTGATCAATTGAAAGAACTTCGGCCCTGGGCCCCAGAACCGTAAAAGACAGAATCTTGAACTCTGAAAAATATTCCCGAGTACTGTGTCAATCTTCTCACTCTTTCTCTCTATATCAATTGGCTTCAGTATTAAGTGATAAGTTATATTTATCTGAGTATATTTGATATTGTTATGCGCTTCCGTTTGTGACACATACCATATGCAACAGACTAGATGCATGTTCCAATACATGTTGGAGTTGGCTTTTACAGTTACAGGGAGACTCTTTTATCTCCAGAATCATTCCTTGTATGCAGACTTCAAAGGATGAGTTCTATCCGTGGAGCATGTGGTGCCAAATGCTTAGCCAACTATGACAACAGTTCAAGGAGGTTTTATTGGAGTGTGGTTCTCTCTTCACCGAATGTAGTGTGGCACTTAAAATTTGGGCACTCTGATATCCTTTGTGATCTTGTCAGTATCATTTTTGGGACACAATTGTGATCTCTTATGGCTAGTAGTCTTGATGTCTGACAACGGAATTTCAAAATTTGTTGAGATCCTTTAGATGACCGATTTGCACGCAATGTCTGCAACTGCTGGGAACATCTAGTTCCTATTTCCGCAATCAACAACATTTGGAGGTCTCTCTCGTACATCCCTTTTGAGAGATCCGGCCTTTGGGACAGCTGATTCCGATCTTTAAGGGCATGTTGTTGCAGGTTTCCTCTGCAGTTCCATTACTCATCCTTGAGTATTAATGTTTTTTTTTCCGAAAAAAAAAATCCTTCTATTAGTAAATGAAACTGCCCATAGGGCTACAACCACCTCTACTAGAGAGGGCTACAACAATCATAAGGGGGGGACTCTCCCAATGAAAAAACAACATATGTACAATGATGCTCTAAATCAAGAGATGGGAGGAGGGAAAAGCCACACATGTGGACGGTAGTGCCATCTCAGCACACCCTGGACAATGGTGAAGAAAGGCCTAGGGTGACACAATCGAAGGAAAGCCTCTCTTCCCCGCATGCGATCGGAGCTGCCCTTGAGTCTCTCAAACTGTCCTCTAAGAGTATGGTAGCCAAAGATCTCAAACAGTCTTTGCTGGTAGTACAAGGTGAGCCTCAACGATGCGGAAGCAGTGGGCCTGCCAGATGAACCAGAGTGTCGGGCCGCAGAGGAGCTCCCAATATTCCTCTCTGTCATTGCACCACTCCTATGGAGTAAGCTCTGTAGCAAGCTGGAGTGTAGGTCGACCCCCCTACATCACTATCATCCTACTGGTGGAGGATAGCTCAAACTGAAATGCCCGGCCCATGAGAGTGGACAAAGAAGCTGCCCCCTAAGTGTATTGTCATGCCGTGGAAAGATCTAGCATCAGCCAAAGGACACGAAGCCAAACCTGTTGTGCCAAAGGACAATCTCAAAGACAGTGGCGCTGACTCTCCACAGGATGGTCACAGGATGCACATGCTGCCGAAAGACCACTATGTACAAGCCAGCTTCCAACTGCTGTAGCTGGATGTGCAACTAGCCACTGGAACATAGTGACTCACTGCGGTTGTCTGGAGTCCCACACCCTCGCCCAAAAAGCTGACAAGAACTCAGTTGTGAGACACTCCTCCTGCCAATGAGGTGCAGCAGTAGGACGAGCCTCTCTCCGTGCTGCCAATATGTGACATCCCAGTCGAACAGTGTACTGAAAGAAAGGAACACCTGGATAGTTGGATGAGGAGAAAGGGTCCCTCCAAAACCACTCTCCAGAATCCCACTGCACTTGTGCCGTGAACAGCTCTCCCAAGCCCACAGCCTCCAATGGCTAGTGTCAAGAGCTATTGGGTCAGGCTCTATGACACACGTCCTCCCACAGATGCCCACAACTCGGATCCTCTGAAAATAGCACTCTCCCACCTTTGGGGCGTCTAGCGAAACTAAGTGTAAACAACCCTCGCCCTGTAGCTCAAAAAACAAGGAGAGTACAATCTTTGAGCAAGCCTGAACTGCGATGAGAACCTCTAGTCGCGTGAAGGCCCCCATCAATTTGGGCGCTGCTAACTCGAGAGGCATGAGCCACTCAGCTGGTACTGCCTCTATGATAACCTGACACATGATCTGGACCCCTCTAATGCCCTATAGCTCGACGGTCTAAAGCTTCTCTAATAAGAGTGAAAATTGTAGCTAGTCACCTAAACTGCGTGTTGGACCCTCTGCCATGGGACCCCAAGAAACATGAGGCCTACTACCAACCAAGTGTCCTGTCTGAGTGCTAACCATGGGGTTTCAAACCCGGGGTTGTCTCAAGCGCTCCTCCG
The DNA here is from genome assembly GCF_014529385.1 of Adiantum capillus-veneris. Lineage (NCBI taxonomy): Eukaryota > Viridiplantae > Streptophyta > Polypodiopsida > Polypodiales > Pteridaceae > Adiantum > Adiantum capillus-veneris. The sequence goes on from NC_140937.1 coordinate 80,323,716, forward strand.
TACAAGTAGGTCGATGCTCCTCCAGGCCTCTCTACAGTTGCTCCCAAGAGCAGAGCAGACTCACAGCAAAATGGTCTTCCAGTCTCCTGCTTAGGTGAACTCTGCACATCTCTGAGAAAATCCATCTGGTCGAAGGTCGCCAGGGGTCTCCAGCCGAAGTCACTCTAGCACTAAGTCCTTGCAACAAAAACTCCTTCAAGGGCTCCTTCCTTGGAAGTAATCCTCTGACAACAAACTCTCCAAGAAGGTCTCTACTCTGCTGTGCTGGGTCTATGATTCACAACCCTCCCTGAGAACAAGGAACAATGATGACCCCCCATGCCACTTTGACCCGGGCTATCAGAGTGTCACACCTTCATCAAAGGAAGTTCCTGATCAGCCTCTCTACCGGGCTGATGCAGGAACTCAAAAGGATCCAACAAGAAGTGATGTACCACATAGTAGCCAGCAATACTTGGTTGGCCACTACAACTCTGCCTGCCAAATAAAGTCGTGCGGAGCTCCAATGTAACAACTTCGTCCCGATGGACAGGAGGAGGGGAGAAATCTATTGCTCAGGAAAGAAGTCCAAGCCAACTTGACAGCCCAAGTATCGAACTGCAGTCCCTGGGGGAATCCATCTGAAACCCTCACATGACATCCAATCAGGCGTAGGAGCACTACCAACCGAGAAAGCCACTTTCTTTCTCTAGTTGATCAATGTGCCTGATGCACAAAAAAATGTCTCAAGTGCCTCCTGGACCTCCAAGTACAAGGTTGAGTCGTCTGCAAACTCAGCATGCAGTGGCTCATCTCGCGGAATAGGAAGCGCTAAGCCATGTAGATCCTGCTCTGAACACCTGGAGCCAACAACACCTTATTGACCACTACAACTCTGCCCGCCAGAGAAAATTGTGTGGAGCTCTAATGTAACAACTTTTTCCTGATGGAGAGGAGGAGGGGAGCAATCTGCTACTCACGAGACAAGTCCAAGCCAGCCTGATAGCCCAAGTATTGAACTGCAGTCGCTGGGGGAATCCATCTGAAACCCTCACCTGGGGCCAATCAGGGTAGGAGAACTACCAACCAAGAAAGCCAGTGTCTTTCTCCAGTTGATCAGTACGCCTGATGCACAGTAAAAGGTCTGAAGAGCCTACTCACACTTGTGAAGTTTGGTCTCCTGGCCCTCCAAGTACAAGGCTGAGTCATCTGCAAACTCAGCATCCAGTAGCTCATTTCCCCGAATAGGTAGCGCTAAACCTCGTAGAGCAACCTATTGTGAAACCAAAAACCTGCTCATCGCCTCAACATAGAGTAGAAAAAGGAAGAGGGCAAGAGGGCAGCCCTGTCTGGCCAAACATGTGAGCATGAAACGATCCCTCTACCACCTGACAAAAGTACGTGACTGTGTGTCCGTCTGTGAAGAGCTGGCACACCTCTGATCCAGGCATCTGAGAAGCCCATCCTGCGTAGAGTGCCCTTCAAAGAGTCCCAGTCAACTCTATCGTAGGCCTACTCAAAATCAAGAGGAAGTATCACCAGATCCTCCCACGGAGGCGCCTGAGGGCAGATGTCTCCCAAAAAGTAAAGATGGTAAGGATACTACGCTCCTTGACAAAACCTGTCTGTGTCCCATGTATGATGCTCTCAAGAAGTGGCTGAATCCTCAAACTCAGGGCCTTGGCAAGAATGTTGTAGGCTGAGTTGAGGATGGTGATGGGCCGCCACTCACAAATCTCATCGAAGGAGCCACCCTTTTTGGGAATGAGGTAAATCAGGCCCTCACTCGCGCTATCAGACATCTCTTGTGTGCAAGATGTACTGAAAGCGTTGCAGAGATCTGAGCGAAGCAAGTCCCAGTACTCTAAGAAAAAGCTGGGAGTCCAACCATCCTCACCTGGACAGCTACCACGGGGAAGTGCTATGAGGTCCGCGTGGAGCTCCTCTAACTGAAGAGGAAGCTCAAGCCTCTAGTGCATCTCCCCAGTCACAAGACAATACATCTATGCCCACACCTGCTCTCTGTATGCATCCTGACGCTCTAACTGAGGCTCTGTTGACAGCAGGTCACTGTAAAAGTCGGTAGCAACTGCACGCATGTCCTCTGGCTCTGAAGCAATTGACCCATCAGGCCTCCTAAACTGGCTGATCCTGGCATGGGCATGTTGGGACCCCACTTTCTCAAAGAAAGCCCCTCTCACTCTGCCACCACCCACCTAGGTCCACTAAGATGCCTGTTGATGAAAAGAAACTCATGGCGCCTCTCCTCTGTGCTAGTAAGCGACGCTACTCCTCCTCTCTTGCTGTAGCCAAAGGCGGGCCGTAGACTCCTGGAGAAATAGCCGACTAAGATCAACAAGTCCAGAGGCCACTCTGTCAGCAGGAGAGTTCTGCATGTCTAAGCCCTCTTTTCAAAGAGCCACCACTCGCTCTCTGAGAGAAGAGTCGAGCAAGACCCTCTCCGAGATGTGAAGCACGTCCTCCCCCTCCTCTGTCTATCTACCACTTTGAGGATCACTGGTGCATGGTCCGAAAAAAAAGTCCCAGCCAGAATGCAAACTGACCCACCCACGTAAGAGAAGTGGTCACTAGTGTACGAGCGAGATAGATTCACTCCTCCCACTCTGCGGTTCGAACAAGAGAAGTGTCACAAGACGGGCACCACATGCCAATAGAAAAGAACAGACTGAACAGACTTTTAACACTTCAATAACAACTAACTGAAAGAGAGAGACGACATGCGGCACGGAGTGGCGGAATTCCACCCCTGGGAGTATTGGCCCCAAACCTTGGCACCCCTTTCGATATTTCTTTATATTGCATCAACACAGTACAAGCTGGTACTCCAGACTCTGCACCTTCTCCAGAAAGCACGCGAAAGAATGAGCCCTAACGCCAAAAGCTGCCAGCTTTTCGTAAATCGCGCTGGTGATCATACAGCAGGCCACATGTCAGCCCACCACATCAGCAAATCAGGGTTAGGGTTAGGGTTAGGGTTTTGATTTTAGAGTTAGGGTTTCTGCAAAAGTAGGGTTTCGGGTAGAATTAGGGTTTTTGATTTTAGGGTTAGGGTTTCAACAGAATTAGGGTTTCGATACGTCGGCAGTTTGTTACATCTCCCCTTCTTGAAAGAGAGTAATCGTCCGTGATCACAGCATATTTGCAAAACAACTCAAGCTAGCTCAAAAATTTCCGAGGGTCATTCCGAGGGACAATCAGTTTTCTCTTTTTATTAAGGAGTTAGCTTCTCCTTTCTGCTCTTTTGATCAAGAAGTTAGCTTCTCCTTTCGATTGTTTTGATCAAGAAGTTAGCTTCTCCTTTCGTCGAGATCGGAACTCTTGATTTTCCGGCGTAGTAAAATTAGCCATCACACCCAGACCACAGTGATCTTTCACGGGTGTCTTGATGCACTAAAATTATACCCAGGCAATCTCATCGAATTAGGAATATTCAGTAGTTGGCATATCACAATGCAACACAAATGCTCACATATGCTTGTTACAAGGCATAGAAACATAAAGTCGCCGATGAACACTCCTCCCGCATTACCTAACAAGGTCCAGACCGAGAGATATTCAACAACTCCCTCATCACTCCTTCTGCATAACCTAAAAAGGTCCGGGCCGGGAGATATAGAGTCCTTTTACAGCCAAACGCCCCCCAGACCGTAGCCTGCGTCGTTTGGAGATGCTGAGAGTACCACTGTCACAAGACGGGCACCACGTTGGAGAGGGGGAATGGGGAGCACACCCGACACACAGGCAATGGCCCCTTTATAGCTCAGGGTATTCACAGCACCCTTATCCTCTCGAAAACACCTTCAAAACAAGAAACTCACAGTAACAGGGCCTTGCCTGCACTTAGCCCAACACACAAACACTCTACACAATCCTCAGAAAGCTACCCCGTCGATCTTGCCCGCTTCTCGCACTTCCACAATTCAACACCTCTCTCTTTCTCACACACACAGGGGGCTCGGGGGACGCACACGCTCACACCGGCACCACACGCTTTGGAGATGAGCAAAGAAGAAAGGGGGAAAGGGGGAAAAGACGACACCAAAACGGCAAGGATAGCTTTCCTTCAATGAAAAACACCCTGTACAAGATTCGCACTCTCTGCTCTAGGCCGCAACATAGCCATCACCAACCCGTTCGGAGGGGCATACACATCCCTTGTCACTTGAATTTTTCAGCACACACCTCGACAAAAAACTCCATTGTTGGCTTTACTTTGACAAAAGCCGCTTCTCTTGGCAGCCCTCGCTGGCTTTTTTTCCCTCCAGAGCTTTCGCCCTTCCGAGCCTCTTCACGGCGATTTGCCTTCCATACTCGCTTCCATCCTCGAGCGCGCGAAGCGTTTTCCTTTTTCCTCCCCTTCTCCTCTTCCTTTTTCCAAGCCCAAAAAGAAAACAAAATCCTCCTCCTCTTTTCGAGAACGGCTGCTCTTTCTCTCTCTTTTCTTCCTCTTAGTTTTTTAAAGACAAAGAAAGAAACAAGTGATAAAATCACAAGGCCTGCCAAATTAAGGAAACTAATAAAGAACATGAAAGTGAAACAAAAAACTACTAGGATGGTAATCATATTGATCCATAGAGAAAGTGATTTACAGATTACACCATAAATGTTGACCGCGATGAAGGATTGAAGAGTATCAAAGTGGTGTTTTGATAGGATAAACACAAACAAAATGTATGGAATCATGCCAGGTCTGATAAAATTTTCTTCTTGAGATGCAATTTTTGAAGTACCCTTTCATATGCTTTGTGTAATGCAATCAATTTATATAATTTTCCATATATATCGTTCACTTAAAGATATAAACACAAAAAAATGATAGGCAATTTTGAGATTCTAGCATGTCAAATGACATGAGTTTTTTTTAAAGCACATGTTTTGATAGGCAAAATAGCCCTTGACAAAAAAAGCAGTCAATTTTAGGCCTTGATCTAAGGCTAGATCCCACTTTAAAATCTCTACGACTCTAAGATTTAAAAGAAAACATAAGCATAGTGAATTGATTTAAAGAAGCACCCTTAAGCTCTACACCCTAAGCTTAGATTCCTATGCTCTACACCCCACTTTAAAAATTCTACATTTCTAAGCTCTAGAGCACCTTTTACAAATTAAAATTGTAGATCCCTAAGTTGTAAATCCCACTTTAAAAGCTTTAAAGTTCTAAGTTAGTAAGCCCTAAACTCTAACGTCTTGGGGTGACCCTCCCCCTACCTGTGGATCCATGTAACATTTTCACTTTCTTTAATTCAAATTTTTACCTTCTAATAAAAAAAACTCTAGTTCCTCATTGGATTAGCTTTAAAATCTCAAAAAAAAAATCTTTAAAGATTAAAGCTCTAAAGGATAAATTCCTTCCATAAAGTTCCTTCCAAAAAGTTTTAACCAACAAAAATGACAACTTTAGTTATTACCTAACCCTTGAAAAAAAAAAGCGTCAATTTTAGGCCTTGATCTGAGGCTAGATCCCACTTTAAAATCTCTACATCTCTAAGCTTTAAAAAAAAACATAAGCATAGTGAATTGAATTAAAAAAGCACCCTTAAGCTCTACACCCTAAGATTTAGATCCCTATGCTCTACACCCCACTTTAAAAATTCTACATTTTTAAGCTCTAGAGCGCCTTTTACAAATTAAAACTGTAGATCCCTAAATTGTAAATTCCACTTTAAAAGCTTTCAAGTTCTAAGTTAGTAAGTCCTAAAACTCTAACGTCTCGGGGTGACCCTCCCCCTACCTGTGGATCCATGTAACATTTTCACTTTCTTTAATTAAAATTTTTACCTTCTAATAAAAAAAAAATTAGTTCCTCATTGGATTAGCTTTAAAATCTCTAATAAAAAAAAATTTAGTTCCTCATTGGATTAGCTTTAAAATCTCAAAAAAAAAAATCTTTAAAGATTAAAGCTCTAAAGGATAAATTCCTTCCATAAAGTTTTAACCAACAAAAATGACAACTTTAGTTATTACCTCAAGTTTCAACCGTGAATGAAATTCTCAAAATGAAAAGATAGGTAAAAGAACTTCTCAAATTTCAAAATAAAAAGTGAATCTTGGGATTTGTGGAGCCTCTAAGCTTTATCATTTAACATATACTAGTATGTGATCCGCGCGTTGCTGCGACGAAAGAAACATGGCCACTATTCTCATAGGGCTATCTTTTCCTCCCAGTGGAACACCATCAATACTCTCTTTCTACATGTATAATCTCTTGTATTTGTAAAAGTGATGCATGACACAACCTCTTGACAAATTATAACAAATATGAATATATGCAAGTAGCTGCAAATCATTTTTTAATACTAAACTTGGGAGCTAGGCTCAAAGAAATTATTTTTTGTGAGTTGTTAGCCCTTCTTCAATAAACTTCTATTAGGTTGTAGAGAGAGAGAGAGAAAGAGAGAGAGAGAGAGAGAGAGAGAGAGAGAGAGAGAGAGAGAGAGTCCTCCTTTTTGTGTGTCTGGGTTTAGCAATGCTACGAAGCTTGATTATATAGATTAGATAAGTTAGCATGGTGTGAAATATTTGAAAGCTAAGAGAATTCAATGTGATCATAAAACTTTGTTTGAAAATGGATTCGATTCTATAGAATTGGTTTCAACAATGGAAACAAAATTGGTTTCAATAGTGGAGTGGGTTCAATAGAATTGGTTTCAACAACGGGAACACAACTGGATTCAATGTTTTGACTCCACTCTCTTACTTGCTTCTTTCTTGTGAGAGCAAGGCATGGCAATAGTGCACATCATAACCTTCTATATAGTAGGAAGGACGTTTTTCCATTGGTCTACCTAGGGTTGATAGAAGTGCTACCAAATGCAAAAGTACAAAACTGAGAAAGTAAGCAAGTAAGTAAGCAGTAATAGTTTATGTGGATGCTCTGGGCCTTCCTCAAAAATTTTAAGCTCCACTATATATAGTATAGAATTTGTATGTGATTACTCAAAGAAAATTTAGATTTAGTGTAATCCTATGTACAAATTTTGAGATCTATCTCTAAACTAATTGAAGGTGAGAAGAAACCCTGATTTTATCAGAATTCCACATATAAATTTTGAGATTCACATCTAAATCTGCCCTCCCACCTCGGATTCCTCGTGCAGCTTTGGATTTGGTCACGCCGCCTTGGGTTCACTCACCTTCTGCCTCGGTTTTGCTTGTGTTCAACGTTAAACCTCGGATTTGTTTTCAAATACAAAGCTTCCAATGCTCATATAGTAAAAGTAAATTGCGTCTAAAATTTTTCATATGCATGTTTACCAAGTGTCTCAACAGAAGCATTGTGTATATGAGTGGCTATCAGATTGCTTGAAAGAAAAACACAAGTTTTGTGTATTCTCACATATGAAAATTTGAAATCCACCTCTAAATTCTAGTTTTGAATATGAGAAAACCTACAAATTTTAGGGAAAAATAATTGATGAAACATAACAAAATTGCCTTTAATTTTTCAGTAAGTCGTTTTTATTTGTATTGTGTGTAAATGCTCAAAGTAAACTTAGGTTTACCTATAAATTTTGAGATTTAGCCATAAATTCTGCCATAAATTCTCTTTTTTTTTTGCTATACTAACAATTGTGAGTGAGAGAATTTATATTAACGTGACGGGATTGTATTCTTTTGAAGCTAATATAGATTTAGCAACAAAATTCTAACTTGAAGGCAAGAAAGAAAACCAAGTTTAACACAAAGCCTAAAGAAATTTAGTGTAAATTTTCTATGCCTCTTGCCTTTGCCACCTCAGTTTCGCTCGTGCCACTTCAGATTCGTGCATGCTGCCTTGGGTTCGCTCCCCCTTTTTGCCATCTCAAATTTTCTCGTCATGTCGGATTCGTGCATGCCGTCTTGGGTTCCCGAGCAAAAACACTTGTCTTTCACATTGATTTTGCTCGTCTGATTTGCCACAAAATTTCCTATATGTCGATTTTTAAACTTTTGTGAGAAAAGCATTGTATTGTATGCCAATGCTCAAAGTAAACTTAGGTTTAGTGTAATCCTACCATCAATTTTGAAACTTAGCCATAAATTATACCTGGAAGGCGAGAAAAAAACCCAAGCTTAGCAAAAATCCTAGAGAAATTCAGGGTAAAAACCTTCAAATATCATCAAGATTTTTCTCCTCGTTCTGCCTTTTCTACCTTGGATTTGCTTGTTACTTCCGATTTGGGCACACCGACATGGGTTTGCTTGCCTTTTTTCCACCTATTTCCACGCTTTGGATTCTTCGGATTGGCACACCCCACCTTGGGTTCGTTTGTCTTCTGCTTTGATCTTTCTCGCCTTCAACGCTTTCCTCCACCCCTCGTCTTGGAATCAACCTCTTATTCTCTCTCTCTCTCTCTCTCTCTCTCTCTCTCTCTCTCTCTCTCTCTCTCTCTCGTAAACACCACTGTTGTCTTGAAGGATGAAAATACACCCACACACGATCCTTCTCGCATCAATTTTTGTAGAGCTCTCTCTCTCACTCTCTCTCACTCTCTCTCTCTCTCTCAAACACACACACACATACACACACACATAATAACTTAGAACATTAGAAGTTGGCACCGGGTAGTGAGGCTCTCTCTCTCTCTCTCTCTCTCTCTCTCTCTCTCTTTCTCTCTCTCTTTCTCTCTCTTATATATATATATATATATATATATAATATACTGATAGCCGTTTTTCGGCTCTCCATAATTGCCATAGTAAGTTACTCCACCCTACCAACTTCACCCAAACGCTATGGCTATCCCTACCATTTCACTGTACATAGGCGTGTGTGAGTTAGGGGGCTTTTTCCATATCTTCTTAAAAACCCTCAGCTAGCTAGTCACTGGACTCATTGAGCCAAAAAAATAAAAAAATAAAAATATATTATGGCCCATTTGTGTATAAATATTGCATTATATATATGGCCTGAATATAGGGATTTTTATAATTATTTTGGTATTTTATTTAAATATTTCTACTTAGGTGTGTGTTTTATTAAACCTATATACACCTTCTTTCATCCTCTTACACCATAAGTACATTTTTTGCCAATATGTACATACTCTAACCTTATATTTTTCTTTTATACAAATCACCCCCACATTTTCACCCTCACCCTCGTGAAAACAAAAAATTGATTTCTACTCATTGGTCACGTTTATTATATTATTTACTTGCATACCTTTTCCTCTTTCACCCAAAATAATTCAAAGAGGGACCATATCATATGATTCCAATATCTTTCCATATCCATAACTCCTCCATATTTTTATTATTATTTTTACTCATTATTCTAACACCATGTGCTCATTGAGCTAAACTCCATACATTAGTCCCACCATGTATATATTTCTTTATTCACCAATAATCCTCCTCCATGCATGGGTCAAGGGCAACTTGGATGCTTTGTATTATGATATGACAAAGGAGGAGCTCACTCTTGGATGCATTGTACAAATTCAACAAAGGAGGGGGCCACTAAAAGACTTTTGCAGGCATAAAAAACGGCTTTTTGGTGAGAATTTTGGCACCTATCTCCACTCCGAATTTGGAGCGGTGGTCAAAAGAGAAAATGTAGCCCACGCTTTGAATAATCACCTCAAATTTTTTCATGATTTTTAGAGTTACCAGCAGTGAGATATGATTTTTTGAGTGGACCCCAGTCTGCCCACTTTTCTCACAAGTAGCCCATAGTCTTCTCTCACCTCTTTCCACACTTCTACACACACACATTCCTCTCAATCCCTCACTCAAACCTGCACCCTCAATGGTTTTTCTCACCTTCTTCACCATTAACCTCTCCTCTTACTTCCATAGCTCTCATATGAGCTCTCCATGTACATACACCATCTCTATGCCTCTCTCTATTATCTCCAAAGTACAATTCCATCTTAACCCTTATATATATACATAAATTCAGCATGTGTACCATGCTTATCCTCTGCAAATCAAGAGATCTCATCAATGGAATTACCATTTTCATCGTGATAATCAACCTTGGCGGCAGTGGCGTAAAGAAGAGAAGACGAAGAAGAAGATCGATAGTCATTTTGAGAACCTACACAAGTAAGTCCAAAACTTCTTCAAGCTTCACCATCACAAGGATTTACTCACTTCATTCAACCATCCACCCCATTCTACCCATTGTAAATATATCATTATCTTTCTAGTGATTACTAACGACTAACATACTAACACAAAATAGCATTGACCTAACCATAAAAGACGCCTCACCTCAAGACATGTGTATAGTAACTCTCTCTCCCTCCCTCTCTCTCTCTCTCTCTCTCTCTCTCTCTCTCTCTCTCTCCTTCCTTACTTACTTTCACCTTATCTACCATCAATAATGCTCTCTTTTGAGCCCACACCCATGACTTAAGCAGACAAAGAAGGTCCGCAATGTTTTGATATTCAAAAAAATCATAATTCTGATTTGTTAGCTTGTAAATTAGGATTTCCAATAATCTTAATGAGGGGTTTCCAACCTATAAATAGGCCCCTCTCCTTCTTGTAAAACAACCTCCAACATCTCACATAGCACCCCAACACTCTATGCGTGAGGAAACACTTAGGTGTAGCAACCACTTGTGAGCTTCACTCTTAGTGTGAGAGAAGCCTTCAAGCTACACATTGCAAGTGAGAGAGCGTGAGTTCCACAAATCTCAAAACCACTATTGTATATGCTCTTTCATCATCAATAAATTGAGGTTTGGTGCATCAAAGGAGTGATTCGACATTCAAATCTTCGTCCTTCCATTTGTGCAATACGGTTTGGTGAATTCAAGGTGACTTGTGTTATTTGAGTTTTTATCGGTTGATCTTGATTTTAGAAAGTGTTTTAGTGTGTTTTTCATTGCCAGTTTTTTGTCCATTGTAAGAGGGTATTGTGGTGAGAGGTCTCCCACACCCTAAGACAGTGTGTGTGTGTGTTTTGGCAATGTTTAGCAATCACTAAGCATTGAGTGAGTTTTGTACAAGTTCTACGATAGCATCATAACGAACCATCTCCATTTGCAAGTCTCAAATAAGGTATTACGCAAGATCCTTTCCTCTCTCTCTTCCCCTTGCTCTAGCTCTCTCTGGTCCATTTCATGTGTGTCTTGGTGTGAGGTTGCTTGTGTGTGTTGTGTGGTGCATCTTCTTGGTTGTGCCAAAATCTCTCTTGCGTCCTAGTTCGCATACCATAACTAGGTGGTGCCCCTATCTTGTTTGGGTTTGGCTGTGGGTTTGTTGTTTTGTTGTGCTTGTGGTTGTCCCAGCCCCAATTGAGCAGCACGGGAGCCTTGAGGGGTGTTTAGAGGTCGCCTCTCTTGTTGCCCGCCCCGGACCGCCTCAATACTTAGGCTCGTCATAATTGAGAGAATTTATTAATTTTAAAGGGTGGCACATAGTTTAACTCCAAAAAATAGAAGGGGATGAAATATATTAGAATAGGTAAAAGGCCTGTCAGCTGGGCAATCTCTCTTCTCATTTGGGATGCTAGTGTCACGGCTGATTTTTTTCGTACATTTTACCCATTTTAAGGTGTTTTTTGTTTTCTATGGGAGAAAATGTTAGCCACACTCTCAAAAATACACTATAATTCAAAGAAAATAATAATTTCTTGGAAATCGGTAAGGGTGCCCTTGGTGAGTAGGAGTCCCCATGAGCTTGATGGAACAATCTCTCTCTCTCTCTCTCTCTCTCTCTCTCTCTCTCTCTCTCTCATGGCCAATGACATGTGTAACAACCCCATCATTTGCATGCATGTCCCCAAAGCGATACAGAATGAAGTCGACTCACAAATAGACCAACCTTCTCCTTTTTTTTATAGAGATATATGTTTGATATTAGTTAGTGTATATATATATATATGTGTGTGTGTGTATGTGTGTGAAAATTTATAGATTTTTTAGGGTGGCACATGGTTTAACTCTCAAAAATAAAAAGGATCAAATAACTCTCAACTGATAAAAGGATAAAAGGCCCTTCAATTTGGAATCTCTCTCCCCATTTGAGATGCCAATGTTAGGGTTGTTTTTTTGTTAGACATTTGACCCATTTTAAGGCATTTTTCTTGTTTTGTGTGGGGAAAAATGTTAGCTACTATTTTAAAAGTACATGATAATATTAAGAGAATAATAATTTCTTGGAAATTTGAAAGGCAAGGATATCTTTGGTGAGTAGGAGTCACCATGAGCTCAAACGTAAAATCTCTCTCTCTCTCTCTCTCTCTCTCTCTCTCATGGCCAATGAAATGTAAAACAACCCCATCATTTGCATGCATGTCCCCAAAGCGATACAAAATGAAGTAGACTCACAAACAGTCAAACCTTCTCCTTTTTTTCTAGGGATAGATGTTTGACATTAGTTAGTGTGTATATATATATATATATGTGTCTGTGTGTGTCCATCATAATATAGAAAATTTATGAATTTTTTATGGTGGCACATGGTTTAACTCTCAAAAATAAAAAGAATTTAATAACTCTGACTAAATAAAAGGCCTGCCAATTGGGAAATATCTCTCCCCATTTAAGATGCCAATGTTAGGGTTGTTTTTTTATCAAACATTCTATCCATTTCAAGACAATTTTCTTGTTTTATATGGAAAAATATTAGCTACTCTTTTGAAAATACATGATAATATTAAGAAAATAACAATGTCTTGAAAATTTGAAGGGCAAGGGTGTTCCTAGTAAGTAGGAGTCCCCATGAGCTCAATCGTAAAAAAAAATTCTCTCTCTCTCTCTCTCTCTCTCTCTCTCTCTCTCTCAAAAATGTAGATAACAACCCCTTCCTTTGAATGCATGCCCTCAAAGCGAAACCGACCTAAATTGATGCACGGACATGCAAACCTTCTCCTTTTTCTCAACCGCTTTTAAAAATAGAAACTTACACAAATTTATAAAAAGTATCAATATTGGTCTTGAAAAAAGCCCCTTGATAAAACAAAGCCAAATATATAATTAAAAATGAAATTTTTATTAAACAACAAAATATCCACCAAAATTATCTTTACTTGCGTAGGTGGAATAAAGCTAAATTTATACATTTATTCTATGTATAGTTGAAAGTCTCTGGTCTTTACATTGTACATTTTGAAAGGCCTTTCATTTCCCTCTCCACGTCAAATCTGACCCTTCACTTTTGCATTTTACATTAGATGTTTGGTATAACTTTTGTGAAGTGAATCAATGCATGACACGTGGATGACTTCTTCTTCCTTGAAATTTTAAGCTGCATTATGTATAGTATAGATGTGACACATGGAGGGTCTCTCCTTCCTTGAAGTTTTTAAGCTGCTTCATATATAGTATAGAAGTATAGACGTGACACATGGAGGGTCTCTCCTTCCTTGAAGTTTTTAAGCTGCTTCATATATAGTATAGATATAGAAGTCTTTTCATTTTCTACCATCAGAGTACTTACTACTCACCCTTCATTTTTACATTTCAAACCAAATGACTTGCTACTTACCTTCAGTTTTACATGGATGAAGTTTCTTAAGGTTCTTGAAATGAAGGAGAGAGAAGTTTTACATGGATGAAGTTTCTTAAGGTTCTTGAAATGAAGGAGAGAGTGACACATGAATGCCTTATTCTTCCTTGAAAATTTTAAGCTCAATTATATATAGTATAGATGTTTCCTAAGTTTCTTGAAATGAAGGAGAGAGTGACACATGGATGCCCTCTCCTTCCTTGAAAATTTTAAGCTCAATTATGTAGGTGTAGACAATAGACTGGGTTCCTACATCTCTCTCTCTTTCTCTCTCTCTCTCTCTCTCTCTCTCTCTCTCTCTCTCTGGTGCACACACACACACACAACATGTCTGAGTTGTAGACAATGGAATGGGTTCCTACATCTCTCTCTCTCTCTCTCTCTCTCTCTCTCTCTCTCTCTCTCTCTCTCTCTCTCTCTCTCTCTCTCTCGTGCACACACACACACACACAGAGAGTATGTCCGAGTTGTGGCTATTTAACTACTCCCACCTAAGCCATTAGCTCTTTACTCTCTTTCTACCAGAATGGCTCAAGAAAACCCATGCACACCTATTTCCTTGAGCACCCATCTTCCAGTAGCAAGCATTCCCCATCAATGGACAATGCTTGCTCCCTATTTTCCTCTACATGATCATTAGTAGCTATCTTGATCAAGGTCTTGTTCTTAATCTCGATGGCTCACCTCACTTTTTCTCTTTCTCTGTCTACTTGCTAGTGGCAGAGCACTCTCTCTCTCTCTCTCTCTCTCTCTCTCTCTCTCTCTCTCACACACACACACACACACACACACACACGCACACACACACACACAAACACACATAATTTTGACTACTACAGTCTGCACATTGTCGAAAACAAGTGATTTGCATAGTCTATGTGGTCTCTCTCTCTCTCTCTCTCTCTCTCTCTCTCTCTCTCTCTCTCTCTCTCTCTCACACACACACACACACACACACACACACATACGCACGCACGCACACACGAACACACACACACACATAGGCTGCCATGCGTAAAATTTTGACTATTTCAAGTTATTGAAAAAGGATGGAATCGCATAGAATTTGAACTACACTCAATTTTCAAAGGTTCTTTAATATGTCTATGGTAAGGAGGACGACCCAACAGGGACTCAACAACTCAATTTTGGTGTTGATCCAACAGGCCATGCAATTTCCAAAGGTTCTTTAATGTGTCTATGGTAAGGAGGACGACCCAACAGGGACTCAACAACTCAATTTTTGTGTTGATCCAACATTCCATGCAAATCAACTAAAAAGCAATGCGTGGAGGCCCTCTCCTTCCTCTAATTTTTCAAAATCCATTACAAAGAGTATAGATAATGGACTATTGAATAATAGAAAAAATCTATTATGTACCCCAGTGCTCAAGAAAACCTAGGTTTAGTATAGTCCCACCTAAATTTTTTCTCAACTACATCAAATGCACCTTGGCGGCCCTTGCCACGTGACATAAGGAAAGGGCTTATTTTATTTTCGATGTCGATTCTGGATTTTGTCGATTGTCGCTTTTTTATTGTTGATTTTAAAACCAATTCTTATTCTCTCTCCCCTCTCTCTCCCTCTTTCTCTCTCATAGATACACACACTCACTCACTCACACAGGCTATAACGAATGGTGCTCTCTCTCTCTCACTCACTTACACATGCATTCTTTCTCTCTCTCTCTCTCTCTCTCTCTCTCTCTCTCTCTCTCTCTCTCACACACACACACACACACACACACACACACACACACACACACACACATAATGTGTGCAAGTCATCTATAACAAATTGTTGGAATTCTATCGCTGAATTTTTGAGCTCAATGTACTTCATTAATGCAATGCAAATATGAAAAGCCTTCGTGCAATGCGCCAACACCTCAGGGAATGACATGTCGACTTTGTCTCTTATATTCACACATCAAGAGAATGGATCTCTCTCTTTCTCTCTCTCTCTCTCTCTCTCTCTCTCACACACACACACACATGAATACATGCATCTAGCTTTTGAACTTCTAGCATCGAGGTCAAAGATCATTTACAACATAAAAGGTCCATGCAAACCTCCGAAGGGAGGTTCATTGAGAAAAACATGGAGAAAAATTATTTATGGCCTTCAAAATGTAAAGGAAAGCCACCCTTCAAATGATTTTCTAAAATAAAAGTGAAAATGAGGGCCGAAGTGAAATGGATTTAGCATTATAAATTTAGATAGAGTCTTTTTTACTTTCCACTTCCAAGACTCCCTTAAGTCTTTTCATTTTCTACCATCCTAGTACCTACCCTTCACTTTTGCATGGACCTTCTCCTTTTTTTTAAATAGAGATATATGTTTGACATTAGTTAGTCTTTTCATTAAACCCTTCCCTCAAGTCTTTTCATTTTCTACCATCTTAGCACGTACCCTTCACTTTTGTATGTACGTGGCATTCAAATGAGCAGGCATCACAGCAGACCCTCAGAGTCCACCTATGTACCAGAGGTACACTGACTGATAGGGCCACTGATCTTGGGAGATCCAGATGCCCATGACTATGAGGGTCATCGAGACATCGGTAGAAGCTGCATCAAAGGGTCCCGACTGCTCTAGCACAACATGGGAGACGCCTAGTTAGAGTACTCACAGAGGAGGACATTGATGAGCTGAACCAAAGACCGATGTTGGATATCATAGGATAGGATCTCGATTCCAGTATCTCAGCATTTCATTTCATCCCATTTCACTTTAGATCAGTTCAGTTTCAGGTTCTTACTCTTTTACACAGATACTATATCAGATGCACCATTTGCAAAGATTCTCCCTCTCACACAGTTCATGTATCGGATATTGCTTCTCTCTTGGTGCTGCTTTGCTAATTGCATCTAGAGAGAGACCCTTGTTCAATATCCGTCCAAAAGAGGCAATAACTTTTGGCCATGTTTGGCGTATCCCACAATCAGTGCATTCCAAGAGACGACATCCCGGGCAGGAAGCTCCTCAAGAATTTTTTGTGCTTTATGAGGTGCAGCCCGTTTGGCATACATGTCGATCAAGGCAATGCGCTCTTCCCCTCAATGTTTTCTTGTGGAGCAGATATTGTGCTTTCTTGGCACTACCCTGCTGATTGCATCTCTAGAGAGAGATACTCTTGATTAACATCGTTAGTGGAAAACAACCCAGAATTTCCTGGTCAAGTTGGGGTATTGCACAATGAGTGCATTCCAATAGATGACATCCCGGACAGGAAGCTCCTCAAGCACTTTTTGTGCTTTATGAAGTGCATCGGATTTGGCATACATGTTGACCAAGGGAGTGCACTCTTCCAACTATGTTTTCTTCTATACCGGATATTGCTTCTTTCTTGGTGCTGCTTTGCTAATTGCATCTAGAGAGAGACCCTCGCTCGACATCCGCCCTCTAGAGCCAATAACTTTTGGCCAAGTTGGGCATATCCCACAATCAATGCATTCCAAGAGACGAAATCCTGGACAGGAAGCTAAAATGTTTTCTTATGGAGCAGATATTGTGCTTTCTTGGCATTTCCTTGCTCATTGCATCTTTAGAGAGAGATACCCTCGCTTGGCATCATCAGTTGAAAACAATCCAGAATTTCATCGCCAAGTTGGGGTCTCGTACAATGAGTGCATTCCAAGAGACGACATCTCGGATAGGAAGCTCCTCAAGCACTCTTTGTGAATTATGAAGTGCACCACATTTGGTATACACGCTCTTCCCGTCCATGTTTGCTTCTGTAGGGGGGGTTTCTTGTTTCTTGGCGCTTCTATGCTGATTGCATCTAGAGGGACACCCTCTCTTGGCATCCGCCAAAAACAACCCAAATCATCTTGGCCAAGTTAAGCATATGCCACAATCAGTGCATTTCAAGAGACGACATCCCAGACAGGAAGCTCCTCAAGCACTTGTTGTGCTTTATCGACCAAGGCAGTGAGGTCTTCCGCTACATGTTTTCTTGTGTAGCGGATATTGCTTCCTCTTGGCACTGCTCTGCTGATTGCATCTAGAGGGACACCCTCTCTTGCCATCCGTCGAAAATAGCCCAAAGCATCTTGGCTTAGTTAAGGGTGTCCCACAATTAGTGCATTCCAAGAGACAACATCCCAGAGAGGAAGCTCCTCAAGCACTTTTTGTGCTTTATGAAGTGCACCACATTTAGCATACATATCGACCAAGGCGGATTCTCTCTCTCTCTCTCTCTCTCTCTCTCTCTCTCTCTCTCTCTCTCTCTCTCTCTCTCTCTCTCTCTCTCTCTCTCTCTCTCTCCTCGCAAGAGAGCCCCCTCCTCCATAATCAAAAAGGCTAGTAACTTGTAGGAGCTCCCTCCAAGGTGCTAAGAGAAGAGAGAGTACATAGGTATGCAGTGCAAAGTCGTGCCCATTTTGCATAGAATGACCAAAAAGAGGTGCTATGGTACTCTTCGTGGGTAGAATGACCAAAAAACTCCTCCCTTCAACATAACCTTTTGAAAAGGCCTCCACGACTATTGCAACCATAGCTTATATAAGCCTCCGACAACACATCCTCCGGCTCACTGAGAGGGACTGCCATGATGTCATTTGAGAGGGGGAGAGATCCTTGCCACCATGGTCGGATCCTTTCAACTTCCCCGCCTTTTGTTGGATCAGAGAGCCATTTACTTTTTAACTTTTCACCACAGCAATACTACGTACAGGCACAAAGTCAATTACAACCTACCATACCAACTTGGGCCTTGCACACAACTGCTCGAGTTTGCTGCACGGTTGCGAGCACCCACACCTCAAGCTTAAGACCTGCTGTCATGGAAACTCACCATCCCTAGTGTCTTTTCGGGGATGCCACTCTTAAAGATACAACCATGGACACTATGCAAGGTTCCCCGAGAATAGCTTGGAGCAACAAGCCTGAAGTCTGCTACAAATCGTAACATCTAGCTATATTGAAAACTAGGGCACATTAGGGGGCGGGGGCAACGGGCCAGCGGCACCACAATAAGCCATGAAACTCTCTCTCTCTCTCTCTCTCTCTCTCTCTCTCTCTCTCTCTCTCTCTCTCTCTCTCTCTCTCTCTCTCTCTCTCTCTCTCTCTCTCTCTCTCTCTCTCTCTCTCTCTCTCTCTCTCTCTCTCTCACACACACACACACACATAGTCAGTTGGGCAGCAAACCACACCTACCGGTTGAAGGAAACCTTGCCATGTGTCGAGGGGGGGCGGAATTCCCTCCCCCATTATCTCTCTCTCTCTCTCTCTCTCTCTCTCTCTCTCTCTCTCTCTCTCTCTCTCTCTCTCTCGTGTATGCTCATGGCTCACTCGCTTGTCTCGAAGTTGCTAAGTTGGCCTTGCCTAGATTGGAGCTAGTCTACAACGGGGGCAATGCTCTTTGCTCAATGCATGTGCACTGTGGCAATGAGGGTGCCACCGTCCAGTGTCCACACCTCTCAACGGCCCAATCATGCCTCCTCACACTCACGATCCCATAGTGGACCACACAGACGCACTCACAACACAGCTGCGGCTCGCTTATGGTCTCACACAATCCGGATCATTTTTTCAAGCATACAAAATTCTTTCCCTTGATTTTTTCAATAGGAAAAGTTATTAAATTACGATATTTTTTTCGGGTTTTTGCACTATTTTTCTCTAGTTCGGGATGGAATTTCTCCTTGCTCTGAATTTTTAAATAGAAAAAATTATAAAATTTTGATATTTTTTCCGGGTTTTTGCACTCTTTTTCTCTATTTCGGATGGAATTTCTCCTTTTCTCCTTGCTCTGAAGCGGTGAAAACGGCACGATATTAAACTGAGGCATTGTTCACGAATGCTATCCGACTTTAGGCCCTGCCTCTCTCTCTCTCTCTCTCTCTCTCTCTCTATCTCTCTCTATCTCTCAATTGAAACCGCCATGGTATTAAGATAAGATGCATTTTTCACGAACCAAAGGTGTGCGCTCCTTGCCACACTGTTAAAGCAAGGGCCTTGCTTAACAATGTGTGCGAGCCATAGACAGCTCCAAGCACACAACTAGCTTAACTAGTAAACTCAAAAGAGGGCAATGGTATGTCACTCACCGCTCTATGCTCCTGCCATGGTATTAAGCTAAGATGCATTTTTCACTCGATTGAAACCGCCATGGTATTAAGCTAAGATGCATTTTTCACGAACCAAAGGTGTCCGCTCCTTGCCGCACTGTCAAAGCAAGGGCCTTGCCTAACACTGTGTGCGAGCCATAGACGGCTCCAAGCACACAACTAGCTTAACTAGTAAGCTCAAAAGAGGGCAATGGTATGTCACTCACCTACCTAACCTCCCAGTCAACAACTCACAGACAGCTCACTACCTTATCTACTTACTAACAGTGCTGCTAACCACTAACTAATCTGTTAACTGCTTACTGACAGTGAGCTAACTGTCCACCTACTTCCTCTCTCGCTACCTTACTGTGCAAAGACTGTGTGCAGGCAAACCTTGACAGAAAACTGTGTACAGACTGTGTGCAAAAGAAATTGCTAACTACCTTCCTACTTATTCATTCACTGCAAACAAGCTAACGACTACTAATTGTGCAAAGAC
This sequence comes from Adiantum capillus-veneris, assembly GCF_014529385.1. Taxonomy (NCBI): domain Eukaryota; kingdom Viridiplantae; phylum Streptophyta; class Polypodiopsida; order Polypodiales; family Pteridaceae; genus Adiantum; species Adiantum capillus-veneris. Next base: position 80,343,715 of record NC_140937.1, read on the forward strand.
TGTGTGCAAACAGAAAACAAAACATTATGCAAAAATCAGAGAACTTGCAGACAATACAAAAATTAACAACTTGCAGAAAAACAACTCATTCCTCTTCCTCTTCCTCTTCTTTCCTACTACAAACAACTCATAGGAGAAGCACAAAGTGCCTCTTGGGCTTAGTGCAGGGCGATTCCCCGGCAGCGGCGCCAAAAATGTGCGCTCCTTGCCGCACTGTCAAAGCAAGGGCCTTGCCTAACACTGTGTGCGAGTCATAGACGGCTCCAAGCACACAACTAGCTTAACTAGTAAGCTCAACAGAGGGCAATGGTGTGTCACTCACCGCTCTATGCTCCTGCCATGGAGGATTCCTCGCCGCGAAGAAGAAGGAGACATCGCTACGTCGTGCTCAACCGCTTCACCGCCGTCGTGCCTTCGTAATGCTCGATCGCACACACACTCTCCCTCTCTCTGTCTCTCTCTCTCTCTCTCTCTCTCTCTCTCTCTCTCTCTCTCTCTCACATACACACACACACGAGGAGGTGAAGAAGAAGAAGATGGAGATGGAGATGGAGCAAGAGCACTCTTCTATTGCACAAATGAGAGAATGAGTGAATTTTAGGTTTAGTTGGCTTTTATATGAGCTCACCCCATTCACACTTGGGCGCCCATGCTTAGCCAACTAATCCCTTGAATGTCCCGGTTAGAGTGCGCCTCTCATCGGCGATCACTCTTACCCTTTTCCTATTGGTCCGACAAGCCCAGTACCTGACCCTACCAAATACATAATACACGTCCGTCGTAGGTGATGGGGTGTCCATGAGCCGTGAGGGTTAACATGCCCCCCTTCCTAATGTAGATTCCGTCCTCGGAAGCTATTTGAGTTGAAGCTCGTTCGTCGAGGTGGAAGAGCATTCGAGATGAATGTCCTTAGCCTTCTTTAGTCACTGCAAAATCAAACAACATTGGCACAGTAATTGCATTCTCATAGGTGATTAAAAAGCATATGCAGTTTTAGGTAGACAAATTGATTGGTAAAAGAATTTCAAACAATTTGTCAGCAATGAACATTAAATTGCAATGTAATCAAATGCATAAACAGATGTAAAGGTAAAAAAAATTAAACAAATCTGGGGTCGCTAATTTGACGGTCGAAAGGCACTAGGGATCGAATATTAATACCATGGGTAAGCTTCTTAATTTTCTATGGTCAATTAAGTTGTTTAATCGCGAGAGCCAAGTATTCATGTTCGAGGGCTGACTAGAGGCTGTATCTAGAAGACCTTGTAGTTAAGCTACCATAAAAGGAATTTCTCATGAAATCATCGCCTGACTGATTACTTTTTCTTTGACCCCCCTAAGTCTTTTCACAGTGATTCAATTTTGATGTGTGTGCTTATTTTGTATGCCTTGGGTTTTTTGCTTTTCAAGTAAAAGCGCCCATACTGGGAACCTCTAGGGCTCTAGTACCATAGGCAATACATGTGAGTGAAGTACCAAATCAAGCTGAGATTTCTCTTCCAGCTTAAGATTTTACAGTGTGGCACTTTGATTTTTTGTTTGTTCATTTTCAGCATTTTAATTTTGTAACTTTGGGGGGTCATATAACACTGATACACCTCCCCAGGCTCAACACACTAGTAAACTCCCTTTATAATACTTAAGCTAAAGTTCAATAGGGTCAAGCCCACTAGAAAGCCCTAGTACATTTCCCACAATACTGCCTAAATCGGATTAAGAACCTAAGTAACCATTAATTATTAGGAAGGCATTCCCCATGGTATTAAGAGAAGATTTCAACACCTAACTTGGTCAAACTAGTTTGTTGGACTGCTTGATTTTTAAACCTAGACAAGTGATTATGACAAAAAATTACATTGAATTAAATGTTTGATACTAAGCAAACGGTGAATATTAGGCTACCAATCACAAATATCAGCTGACAATCATAGATGCAAAAAAGATAAGGGGCAATGCTAATGGACAAGAAACACCTGTTTGTGTCGATGATCGCGCTTGATTTGAAGAGTGAGTCGAGATAAAGATTCCATGAAGGTCCAAATTCTACCAATAGCAACACGCTCCTGTACACACTAGGAAACAAAAGGAATACCTCCAGGAGGCACATTAGTGGAAAAAGGTACCAACACTTATTGAACACAACAAAAACATAAGGAACCCTAACCTAATTATTTGCACTCCCCCTAGAGAGTCAAGGGAATAGGATATTGTAGAGGTTGGGGGGAAACCCTAAGGCTAAACCCCTATCCTCGTCGTCGAGATAAACAAACTCATCATCCATGAGACCATATGTGTCATCCGTGTAGTCATGTAAATTTTCTTCTTCATCATAGGTGCCCATGTTTACTAAGAAGGTCACTAGACGCCTATAGTCATCTTGGTCAAAAGGGTAGGCTTGTGCAATGGGAGAAACGCTCTCTACTAAGTATGGATCAGACGTGGTCAAGAGACGTATCAGCCATTCTAACTCCTCAAAATTCCTCTCACATGCTAGCGTACCTATCAAATCCCATTCACATGCAAGCACTGGAAAGACCATGTGAAATATTTGTGAAAATTAACAAGGGTACCTCTCACCCAAGGCAGGAGTGGATGACTCTAGCGTACTAGCCATATCTGTACACGCAAATAGATGATGGTTAGAGTGCAAATATTACAAGGGTCGTGTTCTTGTGCATATTTTGTTTTTATGATTTGTGTTATGGCTCTTGCTCTTTTACTTTTTTATCTTGTTTTTGTGAGTATAAGGCTTTATATATACATTCCCTGAGATTGGAGATTAAGAGGTCAGGGAGAAAGGTTGAGAGGGAAGCAAGTGAATGATGGATGTCCACAAACACTCCCCCCTTCCTTGGGTAGATCATACCGTTTGAAATGATGTCGTCACCCTTTGAAACCAATTGTTCCAGTTGGTAATAGGTGAGTATTTTTGCCAGTAGTTTTCTGTTACCCTAGGTGCCTCGTCAAGTTGCAAAGGTGGTAAGGTACTTTCCCAGAATCGAACTTGAAGTGGTTCATCAGGTGATTCTTGAACACTGGGAGGTGTGGATTCTTTTGTAGCTTCATGGAGGTCCACTACTATAGATTGAGGCTGTGTAGAATCTTTTACCTCTATGGATGTATTACATGAGGAGCTAGAAGCTTCATGGAACTCCCCCCTTCCCGAGCTAGGTGGAATAAATTGGTTTTGCCTTGGAGCCCAAACTAGCTCTGGACTAGGTGTGTAGCATTCTGTGATCGTTTCCTTCCCACGGTCTGCCATTGGCTTTAGTGTTACACTGTTTGACTCATATGGGTTTGTTGTAGATAGGGAAGGACACATTTTACGTTTAGGTACCCAAATTTGCTCATTTCCATCATAGTAGCCTTGGGCTTCTAATAGTTGTTTTGGAATCCATCGTGATTTGGTCTTGACTCTCCTAGGGCGCGCTCTTGGTTTTCCCAGGAAAGTTTTTCTTGGAATGGATGGGAGGGTTGAGGTAGTTGGAAGTAAGGCCTTGGGGACCCATTGATATGTACTCTTAGGTCGTGCAGGTTGAGTACTTGCAATATTACTGCTTGCTGCAACTACAAGTGTTGAAGTGCTAGGTTCATGGGTAGCTGGCAAAGACGAGTTAACCAGCTTGGCTTGTGAATGTTGGCTATCCTTCAACTTTGCTCGAGTTTGCAACATAGGTGACTTTGCTTGAATGATAGGGGTAAGGGTCGGTGGTCGCGTCGTGACACTACCAGTATCCCAATCAATAGTGCATTTGGTTGCCAACATCCACGTGCGTCCCAAGTTTACGTTGCCTTCCATAGCTCCCGTGGGCATGACTAGAAACCTCTGCACTATGCTTCCATTGTCATAGACAACAGGGGTCTGAAGGACTCCATGAATAGTAGTTTTCTTTTTATTAATGCCCTTGACTTGCATCGTACTCGGGGATAGGGTCGGTTTCCCTAATTGACACCAAACTCCATAGGATAACAAATTGTGTTTAGCTCCCATATCTAATAAGGCATTGTATAGTACTTTCCCATAGGGGCTATTTAGCTCAATTGGGTATCATAGGGGTGGCTCAGATTCTAATGAGTCGTCATCTGTGTCCTCGAAAAATGCTTGCGTGATTCCCAGATTAGCCTCTCGTTGGCGTCTAAGACGTTGTTGTCGTTCTCGAGCCTCAACTCTTGCTTGGATTTTTTAAAGCTCTGCTTGTTCCTTGGCAGCCTTCTTTTGATGGATGGCTTGCAACTCTTCCTGGCTTAGAGGATCATAATATCTTTTGAATTTACTCCCATTAAAGAATCCAATGGTTTCAACTCCATCTAGAGTCTCCACACGAATGGTACCTTGCGGGGTAATTTCACACACTCGATATGGTCCCTTACCAGCGTATTTCAATTTCTTCCTTTCATTACGTACCCCGTACATAAGAACTTTATCACCAACCTTGATGTATTTATCCTTTAAATGGCTATCAAACCACTTCTTTCTTCTATCCTTCTCCACTAGAGCATTTCGCACAGCTAATTGCCTCTCTTCATCTAGCCTTTCCAGGATATATAATCGCTCCACTAAGGGGTTACCATCCCAACCTTCTTGAGAAGCTACTCGAAGACTAGGAATGACAAACTCCCATGGCATAACTGCTTCTTGGCCATACACCATCTTAAACGGTGTGCAATTAATAACAACTTTATACGTAGTACGATAAGCCCATAAAGCTGATGTAAGCTTTAAGTCCCAATCAGTGCGATGAGCCTCGACTGTCTTTGTCAAAATGGAGATGAGAGTTTTGTTGGTACTCTCAGCTTGGCCATTTGCTTGGGGATAATAGGGTGTAGACTTGTGGTGTGATATCATGAAGTTTGATGTGAGTTCTTTTATTACTTCATTTATAAAATGAGTTCCATTGTCACTCACAAGTTCAAAGGGGCATCCAAAACGTGTGATAATGTTCTCAAAGAGGAACTTAGCTGTTGTTTTTGCATCCGCCTTCCGTGTTGCTTTTGCTTCAGCCCATTTGGTTACATAGTCGGTAGCCACAATGATATATCGTGATTGCGTGTTACGTGCAGCCGGACTAATCGGTCCTACAAAGTCTAAGCCCCACTTTTCAAATGGTTGGGTTACCTTGATGGGATGTAGAGGCATCCTATCACTTCTTTGTGGCTTCTTGAAGCGTTGGCATTCATCACATCCCTTTGCAAAAAGTGATGCATCCTTAAACAGAGTGGGCCACCAATAGCCTGACTGTAAGATCTTTCGGGCAGTCAAGTTTCCTGAAAAGTGACCACCACCTACGCCCATGTGTGCCTCTTGTAGAATATATAAATACTCATCCTCGCGGGCACAGCGTCTAAGAACATCATCTTTTCCTCTCTTATAGAGAGTTCCAGCGAGTAAGCAATAGGGTTCGCATTCCTTGATTAATTTTCGAGCTATATCTTTTCGTAGTTCTTTGGGTGGAAAACCATTAACTAAGAAGTTAACAATCTTTTCACTCCATTCAGACATTGTCTCAACAATGAACAAAGGAGTATCAGGCAATTCATCATCAACCCCCGTAGGAGCTTCTCCATTAGGGATACGAGATAAATGATCTCCCATGACATGTTTCCTCCCAGGCCTCACAACAACGGTGAAGTCAAACTCAAGAAGAATTAACAACCATCGTGTAATTCGACCTGTGGAACACGGCTTGTTTACCAAATATAGCAATAATTGATGATCAACATAAAACACAAACTTGGTAGCAAGAAGGTAATAGCGAAATTTCTTTACTGCGTAAATCATGGCTAGACCTTCGCGCTCTGTAGTAGTGTAGTTCATCTCGGCATCATTTAATTGGCGACTTGCAAAGTTAATAGGGTAGTCCAATTTATGTTCTCCTGGTTGAGTTAGAACACACCCAATAGCAAAATTTGATGCATCAATATGCACATGAAAAGGTACATTCCAATCAGGTGCTCGCAGGATTGAAGCACTTGTTAGGGCCTTCTTTAATAACTCATAAGATTGATGAAATTCTTTCGTCCAGTGAAACTCGATAAGAAGCTTGTACAATGGACGCGCTATCTCGGCAAAGTTTAAAATAAATCTTCGATAATAACCAACATGGCCCATAAATCTTTGAACTTCGTAGGTGGTGGCAAATCATTAATGGCTTTAATCTTACTCTCATCTGTGGATATCCCGTTCTTGGACACTATATGCCCTAGAATGACTCCATGCTTAACCCAAAATTGGCATTTGAAAGGGTTCAATGAGATGCGATAAAATCTGCACCTTTCAAATATTTTTCGTAGATATAACAAATGCTTCTCCCAAGAAGAATAAACACAAAGGTCATCTAGGAAAGCTTCACAAAACTCCCTTAGAAATTCTTTAAACGCAGTGTTTATTAATCGTTGGAATGTAGCAGGGGCATTTGTTAAGCCAAAAGCCATAACACGAAATGCAAACACTCCAAACTCTGTGATAAAAGCAGTTTTAGCTTGGTCCTCTAATGCAATTGTGATTTCATTGTAACCAAAGTACCCATCTAAAAAGCTATAAGCTTCCTTGCCCGCAACTCTTTCAAGCACATGTTCTGAATATGGCAAGGGATAATGATCTCTCCTAGTGGCTGCATTAACTTTCTTGAGGTCCACGCACACTCTTAGTTGCCCATTCTTTTTTGGCACAATGACTATTGAAGAAACCCATTCTCAGTGCTCAATAGGGTATATGAATCCACATTGGATAAGTTTTTCAATCTCCTCTTGTACAATTTTGGCGTACTTAGGATTCATTGGATAGGGTCGTTGCTGGACAGGTTTAGCAGTGTTGATCATGGGAATTGTATGTTGCACCACAGAAGGTGGAACGCCCTTCATGTCATGATATGTCCAAGCAAAGATATCCTTGTATTCCTTGAGGAGCTCCTTAAGTACAGCCTCTTCAGTTTCGGTAAGGTCTTGAGCAATAAAGGCTGGTTTAGACTCCTCACCTGGTTCTTCTAATTCTATCTCTTTAACTACCGCTGGACCATCATAGACTCCACTGCTTTCATTGGTAGGTATTCGTTGGGCCTTGGCATACACAACCTTTTGCTCCCCCGTGGTATAAGATTTAAAATGTTCAAGAGCCGTATGTCAGTCAGTAGGCTCTTGTCTTGACAGAGACATTTCTTTTAGTTCTGCCTCCTTTTGTTGTTGTGCTAACTCTCGGTTTTGGCGTCTTCTTATAGTTTGACTCAATTTTGGCTCTGTAACCTCCAATTGAGCGAGGTCAATGGGTCGCGGGCTGCACCACATGACACTCTGGAGATGTTCACCCCAATTGTCTACTAGCTTTCGATGAGCATCACATGACCCAAGATAGCTAAGCCATTCTGTAGTAGATCTTTCCTTGTTTATCCTAGCTCTCACATTTGCTTGATATCGTCATCTCTTATATGACCTTTGTTTCTTGTTAAGGTTTTGATTTCGGTAAATGTTTGAACTCGACTCGCCTGATAGGTCTTCGCTTGTATCTTCTTCACTCTCATATAAATTACCATAGATGGTCGTACTAGACCTTGAGTGTTCAGTTTCTATACTTGGCTCACTCGATGTTTCCTCAGGTTCTGAATCCATTTCTTCCTGAGATTCCATTTCCGATGTGTATTGGCCCGAAGCCTTTGAGGAATCATCAGTTTCACTCTCAGGTAGGTGTGCCTCTTTCTTATCATCGGATGTTACATGCGCTACACCTAACATGTTTACTGCTGCAATGTGTGGTATCTCTTCCCCCTCTGGTGTTACCCAGGTTGTTCCTCTAGCTCCCCATGTATCTATAGTTGCCGCTAGGTGTACCCAATCGACATTGTCTGACTCAGCCATTCCGGGTAGGATATCCATATAAGGAGAGTTCTTCCCAATATCCGTGTCTTCGTTACACGTGTAACAATACTGTAATGGACCTGAGTGAATTGTTGTGTCTAATCGATTATCAATGATGAATTTATTTCCTAGAGGATGCGTTCAACCACTTAAAAGATCAACTCGAATGACAGAGTCTTGGAACTGTAAGTAGACATGGTTTTTGGACCAGTCATGCACCATTTTTGCTTCCCTCATGAATGGAAGCCCTAAGATCATCTCAAATGACATAGGATGCTTGGAAAATTCCATAACAATGAAAGTTTGCCTTACCTTGTGTCCCAAGACCTTGATTCTGAGATCCTTTAGCATTCCAATAGGCGTAACAATAGATCCATTAGCCATTTTTACCACTACGCTTGTGGCTTCAAGGTGAGGTCGCCCCATAGACTCCCAACAACTCTTTGTCACCATGCTGACTCCCGCACCACCGTCAAGGACCCCCTTTACAGTTAATCCTTTAGTAGTGATTGGTAGAGTAGCATTAGATTCATCACCTTCAAAGTATTGCCCCAACTTGTTAACGGGTACTTCAATTACAGATTCATGTCCTGCTAGGTCATATGGTGGTGCTAAATGTTCCTCATCATTCATTACCGAGTCAGGTTTGTACATATGTGCAAACCGTGGTAATCCGACCTATAATTCTCCATTGAGGAAGGCTCGAAGAGCTGAGACTAGCTTGGGGTCTTTATATAGTTTGGACATGATGGTGGTTCTAACTTCTGAAGACATGAAATCCATCAATTTGGCAACATTTAATGGCATCTTGTGGGACGTAGGACCCTGACAAGAGAATGGTGAAGATGGAATCTCCACTTCCTCTAGGGGGTCGGGTATTCCCTCACCAAACATTCTCTCTAGTAGGAAAGGTGTGTGTCCACTTTCAGATGTCCTACCCTCACTCTCTTCCCGAATGATACTGGGTATAGCTAACGGCCTGTAGTTCTTGTGAGGTTGAACTTGTGTGGGAAACACTGTGTCCGACATCTGGATGTGTTTGGGTTCAGGTTCTAATGTTCTTTGAGTTTCTTCCACCAAACCCCTCAGTTGTTGGACTCGTTCAATTTCCACTGTTGGGTTTGGATAGGTTTCAATCTTTCTCTTGCAATCCTCATTTTTTGTCTCTCATGGCTTATCTTGGGGGTTCGCAACTGGGTAGTTTAACTTTGAATACTCTTTTGGTGTTCGTCGTAATTCCCTCTCGTGATCCTCCTCACTGGCTTTTTCCTTTGTAGTAACAGTTTTGGTCTCCGTGGTCTCTATCGAATCTGAGTCATCCTCAGGGTCATTCATATACACGGGATCCTCTCCTGTCCCTATGTTAGTCTTTGAACTAGGTTTTGAGCTAGAAGCATTAAGGGATTTCTTTCTTCGTGTTTTCTTCTTTCTCGCTCGGCCAATGGATGCAGCATCTCTCTCTTCGAGGATGTAATTTTGCTTTTGGAGCATCGACCGTGTGAGTGCATTCACTGGTGCTATGTTTATAGTTGGTGGTGTCCCATCAACAATCTCTATTATGTTCAATGGTGTGATTTTCGGTACGTTTGGATTGTTAGGACACTGTGCGATCAAATGATCTATGCCACAACGATTACAAGTGAGTATTGGCATTGCCAATGCACTCCCTTGACTTGTTTGCATTAGTGCGGCATTCTTTTGTATTCTAATGGGGCACTCAACTACTCGATGTGGTCCACCACATTCGTAGCACTGAAGAGGTGGTCTCCTAGAAAAACTATTAATGTTTTGGCCTCTTGCTGCTAGCGCAGTAGCTTGATATACCGGTTTGATTTGTCCCCAATGGTCTTCCATATAGTACATGGGACACTCCTCAAGCATGTCGACTCCATAGGTGATACTAGAGTCTATGTCCTCTTCGCAATCTACATAAGTACTAGATGACTCGCAACCTATTTGGTTCATAGGTGTAACTCTTGGATGAGGGGGTTGCGGTCCTAGCACTGGAGGTGGCAACGGTGTGGTTTGGACCACATTTTGGGTTCTAGGGACCATGTGTTGTAATGGCAATTGTTGCTCCATGGGTGGGGTAGGCATCAATGCAGGAACTCGAGGTGAGTCTGCCCAAGCTATAGGCGGTCTATTTTCCATGATGCGTTTAAGCATTAGGCAATCCTTCGCTTGATGGCCATACCTACCACACGCGTTACAAGTCCCGTTAAACTTTACTCTGAAATTAGGGCATTCACTCGTAGTATGTGGGCCCAAGCAAATTGAGCAGCATTGTTGCTCCCTTCTTGGATACATATGAGTGTTTTGTGGAGCACGATTACCCCTAAGGCTTTCTTGGATGGCCTTTGTGAGATCTGCCAAAGTCATCTCAGATATCGTTTGCTCTTTCACGATTGGCTTTATCTTCATTGGTTCATGCCCTGATGCTTGCGAGATACTAGACTTCGGCTCGGCAGACACTCTTTCTCCTGCAATCATTAAATTATCCTCCAATTGGATTGCATTCATAGTGACTGCTTCCCAAGTAGTGATACCTCTAATGACTAGGCCATTATAAATACTTTCATGTCGAAGTCCCCTAATGAATCTATCGAGCAATTGGTTGTTGTTGAATCGCTCGTTTGGATTGCATCGAGAATTCAAATTCTTTAGGCGACTAATGAAGTTTCTCACGGATTCACCTTCTTCTCGTTCTGGAGCTGAGAGGCTACACCCCAAAGTACTCCCTCTCGTATGTATTCTTTTAAGAACAATCTCCTAAGAGTAGAGTAGATCGTTTTCTCTTCTACTCTTAAGGTTCTATACCAATCTCCAGCCTTTCCGCTTAGGGTCAAACTCAAAGCCTTACACTTATGTAGCTCATTGTGCTCTTCCAAGGAATCGCACACATGTTCAAAGACTTCCATATGCTTTCTAGCATCTCCATCTCCACTGAATTTCTGTGTGAGCTTAGCTACTTGAACTGCCTTGCTCCTAGGCTCTCTATCAGGTGCACTACGCATGTTTTCCGCAATAGAGCGACCGATAGTTTGAGCAAATGCTGCCAAATCTCCTATTTGAGCAGGTATAATGGGTGTATGTGCTCCTGGAACCACATGTGAGATGGGAGTTGGCCTTGGCCTTGGCATACGCGTGGCTCTTGGGTCCCAAATTTCGTACGGTGGTGTACCAGACGGTGGTCCAAAGTTTACAGGCATGGCCCTAGGCATAGGGGGTGCCTAATAGTTATTATTAAATGGCATGTCTCCACTTGTATAAGAGCTTGGATAATTCCATTGTGGATTGTAAGCTCTTGGAATAATCGGAGGTGTAGGAGCTACATGAGGCTGAGGTACGACAGGTACATATGATTGATACATACATGTAGGTATAGTTGGGGGCACTGTGCTACTAGGCATGGGCGCAGTGTTAACAAATGAACTCCATGGTGTACTTCTTGTCATGCTCACCACTGGGATATGCATGGTAGCCGTAGTGTCATTAAGAGAAAGATGAGCTAGATCTGGGAAGGTAAAGCTTCCACTTGTGGGCTCAGATTGTACTGAGGCTCCTGGCGAAACAACATATGGAGGATCAATGGGGCTCACTGAGGGAGTCTCCATTTGTGATAGGGTTGGTTGGTTGGCCTTTCCCGTATCCAAGAATCTCATTAGGCCTATTGAAGGAATGTTGATCCCTGTGTTCTGTCTTTCTAACTCGACAATCCTATGGAGGACATCACAGACTTTCTGTTGTTGCTCATCTATGCTAGTAGCACCCGATGTGGATTGTATAACATCTAACCAACCCACATGATAGGTGTGTCTTGTGTACCGATCAGTTAAAGCTTCTGCTTGTAGTTCATACTCCCAATTTTCGTTTAGGAATAACCCATCTAGGCCTGGCGTGCTGGAGGTTTCCCTCAAGGTGGAAGCATTATTGCTCCCCATCGCTTGCCCCTCCGTGACTGCTACCTTGGGAGCACTCGGTTGCTCGGCTGGCATGATTGTTGTCATAGGAGCCTTTGCTTTCAGGGTTCGACTTTGTTCTAGCCTTCGTAGGTTCTCAATTTCCCTCTCCCTTGTTGCTTGCATATAGCGTTCGATCTCTTGTACTTCGGCAAGACTCCTACCATCGGGTAGTAGAACCTCAGAGGGAGATAGTCCTAAAGGATCAGGAGATGCAGTGGATGGAACATTCACATGCACACTCTCAAGAAGCATAGGGTCTATTTTAGGCATGAATGACGAATTTACTTCCCCACTCCCTTCATTTATTTCATTAACCGCATGTTCAGAGCGAGTAGCTCTACTAAGGGTCTCTTTTAAGCGGCTAAACACACTAGACCCGGGCGGTGGGCCCATGGCATGCATGTCTTGACTTGAACTATTAGGGTTTGGTGTAGGATACCCCTCCATGACTTCATAGTCAGAGGAAGAATCACTAGACGCGATATGACGATCTTGGGTCGTGCTACCTTCAGTCCCGGCCGAAGGTCCAGAACCTAGGGTGGAGGAATAATGGGTGCCCGCGTAAATGGAGGCACTACCAATATGATCGTTCTCTAACACTCGTCAAGAGCGTAGGTTCATATGACTTGGATCCCCTAGAAGTGTCAGTGAGGGCCCGTGAAGGCTGCTCACCTAGTAATTTTGGGTGTTTTGCAACCCAAGTCTTTTCTTATTTATTTATTTTTTGATTTTTTGGTCCTTTTTTTCTGACCCAGCTATAGAATAGAACGTATAATAGCTCAAAACGAGCGTCTCGGTCAGAGGGACGTGCGGTGCTTTACAGCCCTCCGTTTGGTCACTTTATGCCCTCGGAATCCCTAAAACCGTCAATTTCCAGTAGGGAACTAGGCCCAAATTAGAAAGTCTAAGGGTGCAAGTGGGAAGAGAAGGGAGGAGAGTGGAGGACTTGCCCCACATGCTCTCATTCCCTCTTGACGTGGTAGGGTATATATATAAGAGTGAGTCTAGTATATATCATAAGACTGAGGACTGAGGCTTGGGCCTGAGCTTTCCAAGCTTGGGCTTGGGGAAATGATCCCGATCCCGATCAAAATTTTAGTGGAGCCCCCCAGTCACTCACACGCGCAATGACCCCGCGCGGTTTTGGGTGACCCTTTCTTGGCCACTCACGCGCGCAACGACCCCGGGCGGTTTTGGGTGACCCTTTCTTGGCCACAGACACTGTCACCTACCTAACCTCCCAGTCAACAGCTCACAGACAGCTCACTACCTTATCTACTTACTAACAGTGTTGTTAACCACTCACTAATCTGTTAACTGCTTACTGACAGTGAGCTAATTGTCCACCTACTTCCTCTCTCGCTACCTTACAGTGCAAAGACTGTGTGCAGGCAAACCTTGACAGAAAACTGTGTACAGACTGTGTGCAACAGAAATTGCTAACTGCCTTCCTACTTATTCATTCACTGCAAACAAGCTAACGACTACTAATTGTGCAAAGACTGTGTGCAAACAGAAAACAGAACATTATGCAAAAATCACAGAACTTGCAGAAAATACAAAAATTAACAACTTGCAGAAAAACAACTCATTCCTCTTCCTCTTCCTCTTCCTCTTCTTTCCTACTACAAACAACTCATAGGAGAAGCACAAAGTGCCTCTTGGGCTTAGTGCAGGGCAATTCCCCGATAGCGGCGCCAAAAATGTGCGCTCCTTGCCGCACTGTCGAAGCAAGGGCCTTGCCTAACACTGTGTGCGAGTCATAGACGGCTCGAAGCACACAACTAGCTTAACTAGTAAGCTCAAAAGAGGGCAATGGTGTGTCACTCATCGCTCTATGCTCCTGCCATGGAGGATTCCTCGTCGCGAAGAAGAAGGAGAGGTCGCTACGTCGCGCTCAACCGCTTCACCGCCGTCGTGCCTTCGTAATGCTCGATCGCACACACACTCTCCCTCTCTCTCTCTCTCTCTCTCTCTCTCTCTCTCTCTCAAACACACACACACATATACACACACACGAGGAGGTGAAGAAGAAGAAGATGGAGAAGGAGATGGAGCAAGAGCACTCTTCTATTGCACAAATGAGAGAATGAGTGAATTTTAGGTTTAGTTGGCTTTTATATGAGCTCACCCCATTCACACTTGGGCGCCCATGCTTAGCCAACTAATCCCTTGACTGTCCCGATTAGAGTGCGCCTCTCATCAGCGATCACTCTTACCCTTTTCCTATTGGTCCGACAAGCCCAGTACCTGACTCTACCAAATACATAATACACGTCCGTCGTAGATGATGGGGTGTCCGTGAGCCGTGAGGGTTAACAAAAGGACTCTAGGAAATTGAAACTGGCACGGTATTAAGCTGAGACGCATTTTAAGGACTCCCAACAGGATGCGGGAGACTGCGTGATGCAACAGAAAGAGAGAGAGGCTCGGACTCATCCCGTGCATGGTAGTCCTGGCAGTGTTCGAGAAAAATGTGTCTCAACTTAATATCGTGCCGTTTTTAATTTCTAAAATGCCGGTTGAGAGCAAGGGGAAAGGGAGAAATTCTGCCCCAAATTCCGTCCCCCAAACGTGAAAAAGTATCTTAATTTTTTTAAATTTCCTCTTGGAAAATTCAATGAAAGGAATTTTGTATGTTTGCAAATGCTGAGGCTTTAAATTTCCTCTTGAAAAATTCAATGAAAGGAATTTTGTATGTTTACAAACGTCGAGGCGGCTGGAAAATTCAATGAAAGGAATTTTGTATATTTGCAAACGTTGAGGCAACAGGCTTGCTCTACTCTCTTTCGCCAGCACTGTGCACACACGTGCCAAGTCTCTCTCTCTCTCTCTCTCTCTCTCTCTCTCTCTCTCTCTCTCTACTACAGGTACGCATTGTGCATTGTTTTCATTCACCGTTTTTGCTCAGTGCACACCAACCTGAGCCCGCCTGAGTGTTCAAGAGACGGCATGTGGCAAAGGGGGGGGGGGGGGGAGCCGGAATCCCCTCCCCCATTATCTATTAGTTTAGATTATATATAGTATAGATTGTGACTTTTTGACAAAACTGAAAAGTCAAATAGAAGGCTGTCAAGCTTCATGCTTTCTAAGGCATTGGGCAACACAAAATCTTTTCTTTGATATATGAGCGTTCATTTCATTTTTCAAAACTCAAGACATGTCAAAAATTTTAAGCTCAATTATATATAGTATAGAAGACTCTCAAGCTTCATGCTTTCTAAGGCATTGGGAAACACAAAATCTTTTCTTTGATATATGAGCGTTCATTTCATTTTTCAAAACTCAAGACATGTCAATCATTAGATTTACACACTCTTCATTTCAACTAGTATGTGACCCGCGCGTTGCTGCGACCAAAGAAACATGGCACTATTCTCATAGGGCTATCTTTTCCTCCCAGTGGAACACCATCAATACTCTATTCTACATGTATAGTCTGTTGTATTTTTAAAAGTGATGCATGACACAACCTCTTGACAAATTCTAACAAATATGAATATGTAGCTGCAAATCATTTTTTAATACCAAGCTTGGGAGCTAGGCTAGCTCAAACAAATAATTTTTTGTGAGTTGTTAGCCCTTCTTCAATAAACTTCTATTAGGTTGGAGAGAGAGAGAGAGAGAGAGAGAGAGAGAGAGTCCTCCTTTTTGTGTGTCTGGGTCTAGCACTGCTACTAAGCTTGATTATATAGCTTAGATAAGTTAGCATGGTGTGAAATATTTGAAAGCTAAGAGAATTCAATGTGATCATAAAACTTTGTTTGAAAATGGATTGGATTCTATAGAGTTGGTTTCAACAATGGAAACAAAATTGGTTTCAACAATGGAGTGGGTTCAATAGAATTGGTTTCAACAACGGGAACACAATTGGATTCAATGTTTTGACTCCACTCTCTTACTTGCTTCTATCCTTGCTTCTTTCTTGTGAGAGCAAGGCATGACAATAGTGCACATCATAACCTACTATATAGTAGGAAGGACGTTTTCCCCTTGGTCTACCTAGGGTTGATAGAAGTGCTACCAAATGCAAAAGTACAAACTGAGTAAGTAAGCAAGTTTTTAAATATGAGTTTCCATAACTGGTACAATGTGTATCGTAAAACTTTTCATGTCTAAGAGTGGAGTTGTAAAAAAATTATTAGGGCTCGTAGTTTCCATCGTAGCAAGAGAGCTTCAAGTTTCAAAGAGATGAGTTGACTTTCTTTTAATATCAAGAATGTGATTGGCCCTTCCGTCTATGTTTCTCTAAAGCTGCCACACTTGTTTGCATCTCTATCTATGTTTTGTGCACAAGTATGGTAATAGTGTTCATCATATCATAATGATGCATAAGTAGGTTAGTACGTGTACACTATTTGTTCATGTACACGTATGCACCATCGGCACATTTAAATGTTATAGAAATGAAAGCAAATAAGGTCACCTAATAGTTTATGTGGATGCTCTGGGCCTTCCTAAAAAATTTTAAGCTCCATTATATATAGTATAGAAGTTGTATGTGAATGCTCAAAGAAAATCTAGATTTAGTGTAATCCTACGTACAAATTTTGATTTACCTCTAAATGCGAATTGAAGGTGAGAAGAAACCCTGATTTTACCAGAATTCCACATATAAATTTTGAGATTCACATCTAAATCTGCCCTCCCACCTCGGATTCCTCATGTTGCTTTGGATTTGGTCACGCCGCCTTGGGTTCACTCACCTTCTGCCTCGGTTTTGCTTGTGTTCAACGTTAAACCTCGAATTTGTTTTCAAATACAAAGCTTCCAATGCTCATATAGTAGAAGTAGATTGCGTCTAAAACTTTTCATATGCATGTTTACCAAGTGTCTCAGCAGAAGCATTGTGTATATGAGTGGCTATCAGATTGCTTGAAAGAAAAACACAAGTTTTGTGTATTCTCACATATGAAAATTTGAAATCCACCTCTAAATTCTAGTTTTGAAGATAAGAAAACCTACAAATTTTAGGGAAAAATCATTGATGAAACATTGCAAAATTGCCTTTAATTTTTCAATAAGTCGGTTTTTAAACTGTTTTGAAAAAACATTGTATTGTGTGCAAATGCTCAATGTAAACTTAGGTTTAGCTATAAATTTTGAGATTTAGCCATAAATTCTCTTTTTGTTTTTGCTATACTCACAATTGTGAGTAAGAGAATTTATATTAACGTGACTGGATTGTATTCTTTTGAAGCTAATATAGATTTAGCAACAAAATTCTAACTTGAAGGCAAGAACAAAAACCAAGTTTAACACAAAGAAAAAAAGAAATTTAGTGTAAATTTTCTCTGTCTCTTGCCTTTGCCATCTCGGTTTTGCTCGTGCCACTTCAGATCCGTACATGCTGCCTTGGGTTTGCTCCCCCTTTTTGCCATCTCAAATTTTCTCGTCACCTCAGATTCGTGCATGCCGCCTTGGGTTCCCTAGCAAAAACACTTGTCTTTCACATTGATTTTGCTTGTCTGATTTGCTACAATTTTTCCTATCTATCGGTTTTTAAACTTTTGTGAAAAAAGCATTATACTGTATGCGAATGCTCAAAGTAAACTTAGGTTTAGTGTAATCCTACCAATCAATTTTGAAACTCAACCATAAATTATACCTGGAAGGCGAGAACAAAACACCCAAGCTTAGCACAAATCCTAGAGAAATTAAGGGTAAAAACCTTCAAATATCATCAAGATTTTTCTCCTCGTTCCGCCTTTGCTACCTCGGATTTGCTTGGTCCACTTTGGATTTGGGCACACACCGACGTGGGTTTGCTTGCCTTTTTCTCACCTATTCCCACGCTTTGGATTCTTCGGATTGGCACAACCCACCTTGGGTTTGCTTGTCTTACGCTTTGATTTTTCTCGCCTTCAACACTTTCCTCCACCCCTCGTCTTGGAATCAACCTCTTATTTCTCTCTCTCTCTCTCTCTCTCTCTCTCTCTCTCTCTCTCTCTCTCTCGCTCGTAAACACCATTGCTGACTCGAAGGATGAAAATACACCCACACACGATCCTTCTCGCGTCAATTTTTGTAGAGCTCTCTCTCTCTCTTAGAAGTTAAACTATGTGCCACCCTTTAAAATTCATAAACTCTATCATTTATGACGATCATATATATATATATATATATATATATATATATATAGATAGATAGATAGATATATATATATACACACACACACTTAGGATCGTCATAAATGATAGAGTTTATGAATTTTAAAGGGTGGCACATAGTTTAACTTCTAAAAATAGAAGGGGATAAAATATATTAGAACAGGTAAAAGGCCTGTCAATTGGGCAATCTCTCTTCTCATTTGGGATGCTAGTGTCACGGCTGATTGTTTACGTACATTTTACCCATTTTAAGGTACTTTTTTGTTTTCTATGGGAGAAAATGTTAGCCACTCTCTCAAAAATACACTACAATTCCAAGAAAATAATAATTTCTTGGAAATTGGCAAGGGTCCCCATGGTGAGTAGGAGTCCCCATGAACTTGATGGAGCAATCTCTCTCTCTCTCTCTCTCTCTCTCTCTCTCTCTCTCTCTCTCTCTCTCTCATGACCAATGACATGTGTAACAACCCCATCATTTGCATGCATGTCCCCAAAGCGATACAAAACGAAGTCGACTCACAAACACACCAACCTTCTCCTTTTTCTAGAGATAGATATTTGACATTAGTTAGTGTATATATCCATATGTGTGTGTGTGTGAAAATTTATAGATTTTTTAGGGTGGCACATGGTTTAACTCTCAGAAATAAAATGGATCAAATAACTCTCAACTGATAAAAGGCCCGTCAATTAGGAATCTCTCTCCCCATTTGAGATGCCAATGTTAGGGTTGGTTTTTTGTTAGATATTTGACCCATTTTAAGGCATTTTTCTTGTTGTTTTGTGTGGGAAAAAATGTTAGCTACTCTTTTATAAGTACATGATAATATTGAGAGAATAACAATTTCTTGGAATTTGAAAGGCAAGGGTGTCTCTCAATAAGAGTCCCCATGAGCTCAATCGTAAAATCTCTCTCTCTCTCTCTCTCTCTCTCTCTCTCTCTCTCTCTCTCTCTCTCTCTCTGCCAATGACATGTAAAACAACCTATCATTTGCATGCATGTCCCCAAAGCGATACAAAATGAAGTCCACTCACAAACAATCAAACCTTCTCCTTTTTTTCTAGGGATAGATGTTTGACATTAGTTAGTGTGTGTATATGTGTGTGTGTGTGTGTCCATCATAATATAGAAATTTTATAGATTTTTTAGGGTGGCACATGGTTTAACTCTCAAAAATAAAAAGGATTTAATAACTCTGACTTGATAAAAGGCCCGCCAATTGGGAAATATCTCTCGCCATTTGAGATGCCAATGTTAGGGTTGTTTTTTTTCAAACATTTTACCTATTTGAAGACATTTTTCCTGTTTTATATGGAAAAAATATTAGCTACTCTTTTGAAAATACATGATAATATTAAGAAAATAACAATGTCTTAAGGTGAAGGGTGTCCCTAGTGAGTAGGAGTCCCCATGAGCTCAATCGTAAAGTTTCTCTCTCTCTCTCTCTCTCTCTCTCTCTCTCTCAATAATGTAGATAACAACCCCTACCTTTGAATGCATGTCCTCAAAGCGAGACTGACCTAAATTGATGTGCAGACATGCGAACCTTCTTCTTTTTCTCAACCGCTTTTAAAAATAAAAACTTACACAAATTTTTAAAAGGTATCAATATTGATCTTGAAAAAAGCCCTTTGATAAAACAAAGCCAAATATATCATTAAAAATCAATTTTTTATTAAATAACAAAATTTCCACCAAAATTATGTTTACTTGCCTAGGTGGAGTGAAACTAAATTTATACATTTATTCTATGTATAGTTGAAAGTCTTTGGTCTTTACATTGTACATTTTGAAAGGCTTTTCATTTCCCTATGCATGTCAAATTGACCCTTCACTTTTGCATTTTACATTAGATGTTTGATCTAAACTTTTGTGAAGTGAACCAATGCATGACAAATGGATGTCTTCTTCTTGCTTGATAGATATATACTTAGGCTGGTCATAATTGAGAGAGTTTATGAATTTTAAAGGGTGGCACATAGTTTAACTTCTAAAAATAGAAGGGGATAAAATATATTAGAACAGGTAAAAGGCGTGTCCGTTGGGCAATCTCTCTTCTCATTTGGGATGCTAGTGTCACGGCTGATTTTTTACGTACATTTTACCCATTTTAAGGTACTTTTTTGTTTTCTATGGGAGAAAATGTTAGCCACTCTCTCAAAAATACACTACAATTCCAAGAAAATAATAATTTCTTGGAAATTGGCAAGGGCCCCCTTGGTGAGTAGGAGTCCCCATGAACTTGATGGAACAATCTCTCTCTCTCTCTCTCTCTCTCTCTCTCTCTCTCTCTCTCCCTCTCATGACCAATGACATGTGTAACAACCCCATCATTTGCATGCATGTCCCAAAGCGATACAGAATGAAGTCGACTCACAAACAGACCAACCTTCTCCTTTTTGCTACAGATAGATGTTTGACATTAGTTAGTGTATATATCCATATGTGTGTGTGTGAAAATTTATAGATTTTTTAGGGTGGCATATGGTTTAGCTCTCAAAAATAAAAAGGATCAAATAACTCTCAACTGATAAAAGGCCCGTCAATTGGAAATGTTAGCTACTCTTTTATAAGTACATGATAATATTAAGAGAATAACAATTTCTTGGAAATTTGAAAGGCAAGGGTGTCTCTGAGTAAGAGTTCCCATGAGCTCAATCGTAAAATCTCTCTCTCTCTCTCTCTCTCTCTCTCTCTCTCTCTCTCTCTGCCAATGACATGTAAAACAACCTATCATTTGCATGCATGTCCCCAAAGCGATACAAAATGAAGTCGACTCACAAACATCCTTTTTTTCTAGGGATAGATGTTTGACATTAGTTAGTGTGTGTATATGTGTGTGTGTGTGTCATAATATAGAAATTTTATAGATTTTTTAGGGTGGCACATGGTTTAACTCTCAAAAATAAAAAGGATTTAATAACTCTGACTTGGTAAAAGGCCCGCCAATTGGAAAATATCTCTTGCCATTTGAGATGCCAATGTTAGGGTTGTTTTTTTTCAAACATTTTACCCATTTGAAGACATTTTTTCTGTTTTATATGGAAAAAAATTTAGCTACTCTTTTGAAAATACATGATAATATTAAGAAAATAACAATGTCTTAAGGGCAAGGGTGTCCCTAGTGAGTAGGAGTCCCCATGAGCTCAATCGTAAAATTTCTCTCTCTCTCTCTCTCTCTCTCTCTCTCTCTCTCTCTCTCCAAGTTAAGACACAATCATCATATATGCTCCTACTTCTTGAGTCAGGATCTCTTCCAATTGAGGTTATGGGCATGGAAAGGGTTGTGGAGTACATGATAAAGATGCGTCAAAACCCCTCACATCGACTTCCTACAATTGCATGGGAAGCAAGCAAAAAAGTTTAAAAGACGCATAAAAGCAAGATCTTGAGCACGGGATGGATGCAAGACATAAAGAAGTGGTTTGGGAGATGGGATGCATTACACTTGCTACATGATGCTTCAATTGACTCTCAAGTGAATGAAGCTTTTCTACAACGCCAATGTATTACGGCTTGGGAGAAATCTGGTGGGTCACGCTTCATACATTACACCACCTATATTGCCCCCAACTACAAAACCATGTTCTTCGCTGAGAGAGGAAACCGTACTCACACTTACATGCTTGAGCCTATTCCCTTGTCCGCGATACGCACTATCGCAGCAATTCGGCTTAGCTCCCATTTCCTTCGATGCGAGATAGGGCGTCCGGGCAATGGAGAAGAGTCAAATCGATTGTGCACATTATGCTCATTGCAAGTTCGAGAGTCTGAGTACCACACACTACTAGAGTGCTCAGCTTTTGATCACATCCGAACTTGCTTCTCTCACATTTTCAGCCATAACTTAGACCTACACACTTTCCTCTCCCAGCCAAACTGTGGGCTCTCCATTGCGACTCTCATCACTACAATTTTGGAGCATCGAGAGTCACTCATCAGCCATACACATACTACATCACATATAACTTTGGTCCCATAGGTCATATTTGACCTCCGAGGACGATAATAAAATCTATCTCTCTCTCTCTCTCTCTCTCTCTCTCTCTCTCTCAATAATGTAGATAACAATCCCTACCTTTGAATGCATGCCCTCAAAGCAAGATCGACCTAAATTGATGTGCGGACATGTGAAACTTCTCCTTTTTCTCAACCGTTTTTAAAAATAAAAACTTACATAAATTTATAAAAAGTATCAATATTGGTTTTGAAAAAAACCCTTTGATAAAACAAAGCCAAAAATATCATTAAAAATCAAATTAATATTAATTAACAAAATTTTCACCAAAATTATGTTTACTTGCCTAGGTGGAGTGAAACTAAATTTATACATTTATTCTATGTATAGTTGAAAGTCTTTGGTCTTTACATTGTAAATTTTGAAAGGCTTTTTATTTCCCTATGCATGTCAAACCTACCCTTCACTTTTGCATTTTACATTAGATGTTTGGTCTAAACTTTTGTGAAGTGAACCAATGCATGACAAGTGGATGGCTTCTTCTTGCTTGAAATTTTAAGCTTCATATAAGTATAGTATAGATGAGTGCCCACTATCTTATTTCAATCAATCAACATTTTAAATCTATCAAAAAATACTTAAAAATACAAATCAATTTTATTCCTTATTTAGTCAACAAAAAGAGAAGTGATCTCTATAGCCTTTGCCCTTTGAGCTGACCAAAAAATTTCTTTTGTTGCGCAGCCTGGCC
Organism: Adiantum capillus-veneris; assembly: GCF_014529385.1. Classification (NCBI taxonomy): domain Eukaryota; kingdom Viridiplantae; phylum Streptophyta; class Polypodiopsida; order Polypodiales; family Pteridaceae; genus Adiantum; species Adiantum capillus-veneris. The sequence goes on from NC_140937.1 coordinate 80,366,345, forward strand.
CGCCTAGCCCACTGCCTTTAGGCTTTCTTTTGTGAGTTTTTTTTCCTTTTGCTTTTGAGCAAACTCCACCAAAACTAATGGCCCACCTTTTTTTCCCCTTTTTGAACTTATAGCCAAGGGGGTTTTTAGGCCTGGTTTCCCCACACTGTCGGTGCTCGTATGTGCATGAGTTTGTTGAACCCCCTTCTCTCCAAGCCACACCCTACAAACTCCACTTCATTCAGACCGCCTCACGGCCTCAAACGGTGTGTCCCAAACATGGAAAAAAGCATCCGACCATCCATGTTCGCTACAAATTGCCAACCTCGGCGAAGCATATCTCTATGCTCCGGACTCCGATTCAGGTGCCATCGACTCCGAATAGCATCACATGTTGCATACTACCCACCAGACACCTAGCGAGCTCGAGAAAACACCAAATGGCACGTTTCCCAATGCGGCTTAACCGCCTCGAAACTGGCCCCTGTCAAAACTTGATTGTCCATAACTTTCCATCCAGAAGCCTGATTTTCAATCCGAAAAGACCGGCGTGTTCCACAACTCGAGCACTTCCCGTGTATCATTTCGCACCCGCCTTGACCAACCACCTGTACCCTCCCAATCCGGCGAGGATCTGCAAACGCATCCCACTTCAACCTGCCATATCTTGCACATCCGGGCTCCGTTTGACGAGCCGTCTGGATCAGCTTCTAGAGCACATCAAGCATCACATTTCGGCACACAAAACCATCACTTCGGACACATGAGGCCACCATCCAATTTAGCACCTGGCAGCATACCATCGGCCTAAAAAGCCACATCAAACATACATTTCCACATCCACCTCACTGCAGCCACACTTCATATCCGCACTACCACCATACCATGCACCAACTTGCATATATATCATTACATGGGCCATCTTCTACCATCGACAGCATTTGACTGTACCAACGTGCGAATAGAAAAGAACAGACTTTTAACACTTCAATAACAATTGAATTGAAAGAGAGAGAGAGAGAGACGACATGCAGCACGAAGTGGCGGAATTCCACCCCAGAGAGTATTGGCCCCAAACCTTGGTGCCCCTTTCGGTATTTCTTTATATTGCATCAACACAGTACAAGCCGGTACTCCAAACTCTACACCTTCTCCAGGAAGCATGCTAGAGAATGAGCCCTAACCTCATATTTAAAGGCCCTTGGCCTAAAAAGAAATTACAGTGAAAAGCCTTCAAAACTCAAAAGCTCTTGGTCCAAAAAGCAATGCCAAAAGCAGCCAGCTTTTTGTAAATTGCGCTGGCGTCCGTACGTCAGCAAATCAAGGTTAGGGTTAGGGTTAGGGTTTCTAATTTTAGGGTTATGGTTTTGGCAAAATTAGGGTTTCAGGTAGAATTAGGGTTTTTGATTTTAGGGTTAGGGTTTCAATAAAATTAGGGTTGTAATGGTGCTCGTCCCCATTACAACACATGAAACTACTTGGGTGAACGAGGATCTTTTCATCGACTATCTAGATTTGCTAGCCTCATAGAAGGAGGCCATGTAGCTCGGTACTTGTACCTCACCTTAAGCAAGAGGGGATGTCACGTGCACATGACTCTGTGTGCCACATAGATATGCTTCATCGACTTCTAGACCCAGTTTTCCACTTATCACTAAATAGGAGTGTCTAGAATCCTAGGAGGATTAGTACCAAAAAAATTGTGAGCCTGTTTGCAAGACCTACATGCCTGGACCAGCCCATTAGATTAGGCTTTTCAGTTTTGGAATCCTCTTGCATAAATGGTTTGTACATGCGTTTTGAAAAATGTTAGTACACTTTGGTGGGCATCTGGCATGACGTGCATGTAGTTTTAGGTTAGAGGAATCCAATGATCCATTCCTCGTGTTGATCGGATTTCCGACTGGACAAATGTGCGACAGTTTCACCCAGAAACTTTACCAAATTGGAGTTCATTTAGTAAACCATTTTAATGATTTATTTTATAATTATGTGTTCCAGTTTTTCCCTACCTAAGCCTTAATGAGTTTATAACCAATAGACCTCACCAATAAAGGGGTAGCTAGAGCTAGCGTTTTGGCATCAGATGAAGTGGCCTTGGCGTTTTGCAGAGCATCAGAGCAGCTAGCGTTTTAGCCAACATTTTGCATCAACCTTGGCGATTTGCATCCACAGCTGTAGATCATCCCTAGTGCTTGAAAATTCTGCGGGGTAGCTAGCGTTTTCATATTTCAGCCCCGGTGTATCTCAAAAAACAGCTTGAATCTGCTTTCGCGAGTTTCCCGTTGTAGTTCGATACTTCGGAAGCCTACTGAGCCTCTCCCCAACAATTCCCTCGCTGCTTCGAGTGCTCTCATTGTTGCCCATCATCGACATCATCAAGATCTACATTTTGAGCCCTTCATTCCTAACATCGGGAGCGGGAATCATCCCCATATCTATCCCTTCGTAGCCATCAGCAATCCCACATCAAGACGGATCCAAAGGTGCATCAAATCAGCCCCGGAGGTGCTTCATCTTGGAGAGTTATTGAGGTGACATTCCCCATTCGATTCAGTAGAGTCTACACTTGAGGTATTGCATTCCATTTACGCAATCAAAAGCTCCCTCTACACATCTCTACCACTCTTCTCTCATTCCCCTCTTCAAGGAAAGTAAAAGGAACCATCATTCATGCTAAAGCAATCATTAACGCAAGTGTAAAACCTAGATCTTCACCATTTCAATTCTGTTCAACCTGACACAGAATGAGTACTTTTAGAAAATATTGGTTGTGTGACTTGTGAGTCTATTGAGTTAGGAGATTCTTGTTCTCCAAGAGTGAGCTTTTTACTTCCCAGACATCTGGTATATTGTTCGACCTCGGAATTTGTTGCAAATATCCTCGTCCACGAAATCATCATTTTACAATTGCAGATTGCTCACTCCAGCTCCCTACTGGGCTGTTGTCCTTTCTAGGAGATCAGAAGAGGTGATAAATCATAAGAGTTATAACATCTCTCCAGATTCGTCTAATCCATCCCGATATCTCCTAGGGAGAGGTGATAAGGAGTGAAGGTAGTTTTGTGGTTGTGACCAGCCAAAGTGAGGTGGTTTTCTCATGTCGGGACTTTCCAACCAGAGGTAGCTCAAGGTCTTGATTCATTCCATTGCCATATATGCTCTTGCAGGTTGGGAGTATTTATCCCAAGTCTTGTCCTATTTTTCCCTCGAGCCCTATGGTCCTATATTTCCTTTTCTCCCCCGTTTCTTCATATTAACCCCTATTTTAGTAGGTCATGCACTAGAGGAGTGGGTCGGACAGTTTGCCTCTTTCATTATACAGGGAGCAAGGGGTACCTCCTCTAGACATACCAAACAGAGCCCAGCAAGGGGCGTCCTATTGGGGCAGCCCCTAGGGGTGCAGATCGGGCAATCGTGACCATGAAAAGGCATCTTCCTTAGCATTTTTGGCTCGGCTTAGTGACGTTTTCTAGATCTGCCCTATAGTTCCCTCTTCAATCTCTTGCCACAACCATGTTGGGCATGTCTTGCAAATAATGCACTCCAAGAGACTAACATTCCGGAGAGGATGCCCATCAAAAACTTTTCGTGCTTTCATGCAAAGGCATCTTCCTTAGCATTTTTGGCTCGGCTCGGTGACGTTTTCCAGATCTGCCCTATAGTTCCCTCCTCAATCTCTTGCCACAAGCATGTTGGGCATATCTTGCAAATATTGCACTCCAAGAGACAACATTCCAGAGAGGATGCCCATCAAAAACTTTTCGTGCTTTCGTGATGGCACCGTATTTGGCACACATATCGACCAAAGCACCGCCAAGGACATCTTTCTCATAGAGCCCCTGACTAACAATCTTATCGAGAATTCTCACCCATGTCAATACTTTGTGTAAGGCCAAAAGCCTCTAAGGTGCAAGCATAGGTGATCGCATCTCAAGAGAGACCTTCCCTTTGCATCCAATAAAAAACCGCCCACAGCTTCCTTGCCACAATCATGTTGGGAATTATCCTGCAGTCAATGCGCTCCAAGAGACGGCATCCCGAAGTCAAAGCATTGCCAAGCACAACATATTTCTCATGAATTCTCTCACCCATGTGAAGAACTTGCATATAAAGACACTAGCCTTCAAGGTGCAGCATAGATGAATGGATTTGGAGGAGTGTGTTTTCCCCTTCACATCTAGTTGCTGCAGCCATGTTGAGCATATCCAACATTCAACGTGCTCTAGGAGACGACATCCCTAGGAGGCTGCCTATCAAGAACTTTTCATGGTTAAGAGGGCTCCCCCATAGGCCCTCTAAGGGCGCTTTTGAGGGGCTCTTTAAATCCTAAGAGGTAGACCCATACACCCTTTATTTTTTCCAAAAATGTAGGGCATTTTCAAAACGCCTTTAGGTTGGGGCGGTCTTTCAACTACCCCCTAGATACAAAAGGGCCCTTGTTTTCAAGAAATGACTTGTTATTGTAGGTGACTCTACCTTTTGACCTCCTACACTAGGTTTTCGCATTGTCCTTTTCCCAAATTGGACCCTTCAAAACGTGACTTGCTTCCTATGGGGATGTGTTATTCTTAAAATGCGACTATTAAAAGTTTTGATGTGTTAGTCTTAAAATGCGACTATTAAAAGTTTTGAGAGCCTAGGGGGGAGCCCTCTAAGTAAGGGCACCACATTTGACATACATCAATCAAAGCACCACCAAGCCGAGCATCTTTCTCCAACATCCCATACTAGCAATCTCATCGTGAATTCTATGTAAAGGTCTTAAGTAAGGCCACATGCTTTCTGAGGTGCACGCATAGGTGCTTGCATTTGGAAAAAGGTTTTCCCTTTGCATCCAGTTAAAGAGCCCTCAGAGCCAGTTCACATGAGGAGATGGTTTGCAACAAGTTGGCAACTTTTTGGAAACCATTTTGTTCACGTGGAAAAAATTTGAGAAGGGGTTGGCAACAAGTTTGCGACCGGTTCCTTTTTCGCTCCACCCTTGGGAGGAGAAGCAAGAATGCAACCAAAGAAAAAGACAAATTGCGACCACCTTTTCTTAGAAGTGTTTTATCAAAAGAATCCCTTTGGAGCTTTTTATAGAAACGTGCGCTCACCTTTTCCACTCTCTCTCTTGTCTTTTTTCTTCCCAACAAAACAAAAAGGTCCTCAAGGGAGCCTCCACGTGAACTTGAGTGCACCCGGTTGCCTCAAGTTCACCCGGTTGCCGGTTGCCAACTAGTTGCCAACCCCACCTTCATGTGAACTGCCTCTCAATCTCTTGCCACAGCCATGTTGACAATTAATGCACTCCAAGAGAACATTCCGGAGAAGATGCCCATCAGAAACTTTTAGTGCTTTCATGATGGCGCCATATTTGGCAAACATATCGACCAAGGCACGGCCACGAAGGACATCTTTCTCAAAGAGCCCTCGACTAGCAATCTCATCGGAGAGCACTTTACGTAACACTACAAGCCTTTAAGGTGCAATTGCACATGGGTGATTGCATCTCAAGAGAGGCCTTCCCTTTGCATCCGGTAAAAAACCACCCACAGCTCCCTTGCCACAACCATGTTGGAAATTATCCTGCGCTCCTAGAGACGAAATCCTAGAGAGAATGCCCATCAAAAACTTTTTGTGGTGCTGGTGACCCGACACTAGAAGAAAGAGATGCCAATCTCATGATCGAGGCAAGAAATTGTTCTCTTATTGGAAGAGGCATCCGATGGCTCTGAACATTGTTTTGATCTCAGAATTTTCTTCAAAACTTCTTAGCCCAATGCCATGGTGTCTGTTCACGACGAGCAGCTTCGGATAGACCTACATGGTGTTCCAATTTCAAAGATGATGTTTGATCGACAGAGCTACTCATAATTTTCTTGATCCAACCGGCTGTTGGCAAAATTAGAAAGGTAGGCAATATTACCATTTGAAATGCTAAGCAACATGAATTGACAAGGTGCACGGATTTTAAATGCCAAAAGATAGCTAACGGAGTAATCACTTCACATATTGCTTTTTTTTTTTTTTTTTGTCATCGGGCCGACGATCCCCTGCCCCCAATCGTACCTAGCTAGGTATGCGGCGCCTCTCGAGCAGAAGCTCATGATGTTATGCATTGTATGAAAACCACTGAGAAAGACTCCTTTTTCCTACATGAGAAAATTTCTAAATCTTGTCTGTGTGTGTGTATGTGCGTTTGGGGGAGGGGGCACTAAGTTGAAGAATTTATGCAACACCATGAATAAAGAGGTGGCATTTGATTCCAATGATTGCGTTCATCATAGACACTTGCCAAACAACAATTCAAAGGTCAAATTGCAAGAACAATGGTTCAAAAACCCTTCTCCTTAATTAACATGGGAGTGAGTCCAAAGGCCCAAAAGACCATGCTTAATGTGTGAAGGTAGGAAAAAGGTAACAAAATATCTTAAACTCTCAAAGGTAGCTGCCTCTAGGCGCCCCAACATAAACCTAATCTTTTCAGAGCTGTAGATGGGACCGATGATGGGTAATATTTGGATAATTGGATCGCGTTCGAAAAAATCGCGTTGAAGCTTGATACGTTTTAGCACCTTGCCATTCTGCAAAAAAAGCGAAGCGGTCAGAACCAACAATATTCAAGGCAATGTATTATGCAAGAGGAAAAACGAAAATAGAAGATTATGATCAATTATGTCAAATCTCAATGTGGACTAATTGCTTAAAATGCTTCTATTAAGCGATGTACCTGACTCGATTGTAAGGTGTATTAATACAAAGTTAGGAACATTTGGTGCACACCAGTGTTCGGGAAAAATCAGGTTTGCAAACATACAAAATTCCTTTCATTGAATTTTCCAAGAGGAAATTTAAAAAAATTAAGTTACTTTTTCAGGTTCTCACTATTTTTCTCTATTTTGGGGCGGAATTTCTCCCTTTCCGCTTGCGCTCAACCGGCATTTTGGAAATTGAAAACAGCACGATATTAAGTTGACACATTTTTCCCAAACACTGGTGCACGCAAGTGAAGTCTCATAACATCACTACGAATCCCTAGAATACACATGTCAAACAGAATTCCACTCTGTTTTTTCAAAGAGCAAATTTTAGACATATGACCTATTGTTTCATACTATTACAAATTTCCTTAAATTTCAACTTGTCAGGTGGAATAATTCCTTTTCCCATTGCTTGGGACCGCCTGCATTATTGAATTCGCATGCGGGCACGATTGTAAGCTGAGATGCACTTTGCCCGAATACTAATGAGAGCATGCATGCATCACAAGAAGATGTAGAAATTCTCTCATGTAGGAAAAGGGAGCCTTTTTCAGTGTTTTCCATACAAGACATAACATCATGAGCTTCTGTTCCGGAGGCACGGCATACCTAGCTAGGTACGATTGGGGGCAGGGGTATTTCCGGAGGCACGGCATACCTAGCTAGGTACGATTGGGGGCAGGGGTACGATTGGGGGCGGTCCCCTGCCCCCAATCGTACCTAGCTAGGTATGTCGTGCCTCCGGAACAGAAGCTCACCAATAGTACCCTTGCCCCCAATCATACCTAGCTAGGTATGCCGTGCCTCCGGAACAGAAGCTCATGATGTTGAGGTAAGTCATAATGTGGAAATTATTGTGAGAATCTGTCCAAAACTTCTTGTGAATCCTAAGGCATATCCTACAACTTATATGCATTAAAAGACATGATTATTATGTACATAGGATCAATTAACAATTTGCCTGCTCGCCCAAGATTAGTGATGGTAAATATGTGTCATGTAATTGTCAAGGGATGGTTTCATAAACAGAGAGTAAAAAACCTGCTTAAAGCAAACAGAATCAAGGAATGCATAGTTACCGGTTGAGGCCAATCCTCAAGATGTATATGAATGAGTATCTCCATCGAGACCTCACGGCCGAGGGATATCCAAGGTCGCGAGAAGACAAGGACTTTGACAGCCATGTGATCGGTTGTGCGATCGTAGAGGACCTTCTGCACTGCAACAGCTTCATAATTGAAGCATGCATGGAACCATTGGTAGACAGCAATAATATCCTCCACCCCCGTGTAGACATCGACGAGGTAGTGATGGAGGCGTGCATCAGGCGCATAAAAGTGGCGCACCACTTCAGCCTGCTGCTTGAAGGAAGGTCTTCCTACCAAACCACGCACAACATCTACAATCTCAGTTTTGGGGTCTTCCATTGCGCGCGCGCGCGCGCACACACACACACACACAGAGAGAGAGAGAGAGAGAGAGAGAGAGAGAGAGATCTTCGTCGTTAGCAGGTGACGAGTGTATGTCTTATATTCAGCGACAAACATGCAAGTTCCAGAAGAATCACACTTTGGTTGCCATCTGGAGCCGCTTTGCTTAATAAATTATTCACACACTGTATAAGGAAAATGTTCTGTAATGGAATAAATAATTGTATTTGCCAGGGCTAGAAAAATACATTTCTCCTAACCTAAGAAAATAAGGGCAAACTTGAAATTCTCCCAGTTTTAAGGTCAACATTGGAAGCTTTTGCCGATAATTACTCTGAAACTTAAGAAAATAATTTCTGGGTTTTCTTCAAGGCAAGCTCAAAATTTGACCGAGATTGAAGGATTTCTATTGGTTAAAGTACTCTGGACACCCCAGGTTTTTCCTAGCACTGGTATATGCATTCATTTATTCCCAAATGAGGGGAATTGGGAATAACAAGGGTCATGACTATTACCACTATAAGAGGAGTAGTCTATAATCGCTTGCATTGCCGCCGAAAAACAAAGAAAAATGGAAAGAGAAAACATTGCGTACGCGGCAATAACCGCAGCTCAAATCGGGGTAGTGATTTGAAAGCAATAATCGTGATAATATTTGTAATAATATACTCGCTGCTATTATCGCGTCAATTGTCGTTCTTATTATCGCTAAACGTCCATTCAAAAATAAAGGTGCTCATTATTTTGGGTGGCCCAAATGAGAGCACCTTTATTTTTTACTTGCATAAAACAATGAAACATCAATTGTTTTTTGATAGAGTATATAAAAAACCAAAGAATTGAAATTGAATTTAGTTTACCTTGACAATTTAATGTGCAGATGATCAACTATTTAAAAAAGTTACAAATAAAATGAAAATAGTTGTATATACATTGTACCACATTGGGACTTTATGAAAGTTTGGACAAATATTTTTCTATTTAATCTTTTTCGTTCTCGTCGTCGTTCAGAGGCACATACGTTTGATCACCTTGACTCTACATAAACCTAAGCCAAATCAAACAATTATCAACAGCTCAAAACAATCGATACAAAATTATTTGTTTAAACTTACCGCTTGTAGTGATCTAACCGTTGTGTCGTCGAATTTCGCGAGAGATGTGGTTGTTCTCGAACAACCATCGCCAAGTATCAAATTCTGTATGTCGCTCCCGATACTTAACCTTCTCTCTGGTTGGTCGAGTAAGAGTGATATTTTTCTAAGTTAGCAATAACAATAACAAATCATCAACTATAGTCTTTATATAAATCATTGATTTAGGTTGTAATTTAATCAATCTTACATATTTCTCCTTCCACGTTGCCTTGCCTCCCGAGCCATAGTGCGTGGGAGTTTGTCTAGCACGGACTTCGCGTTGTTGTCTGTAGGATGAGCCCGTCGCAGCCTGATCGCTCTTTTCTTGCATTGCCCACTCCCACTCCGCATCTACCATGTTGCCACCGCGATATCTCTTGTCTAGATCTCTAACTTGGTTGACTGTTGTGTTCCGTACAGTGGACTGCTTGTTTTTAAAAAATGTTTTTATGTAGCCCTCCAATCACTGTTGTGAAAAACGTTGAGGCATTTGAAAATCTAACATGCAAGGCGTCCTCAATGTAGCGTGCATGATCTAGCAGTTGATCTCTAAACTTTACAAAACAGTTCTTAAACGTCAAATGTATAAGAATCTAAAGATGGCGTCGAAATGCCTTGCATTGTGCTGTACCGAAGTCCACCTCCCTGCCATATTTTACCCTATTGTAGGGCCCATGCGTGTCTGGCATGGGTGCGTCAGTATCCTCACCTCTACATGAGGGGAGGCATGCTCTGGAATAGGGAACTCTATTCCCCTGCCACTACTAAAACAAGCGAAGCTACAAGATACTTCGCCGCTTCGTCTCTGCCGGCGCTCGTTACCTTGAGACGAGCGTCAATGCGCGGCTCTAGAAGAAGTACGTCGACGGTGTTCTGGAGAAGCAAAAGTGGAATGGAGTGGCGTAGGACCTTGTGATGCCATGGGAGTGGGACCCTGCGATGCCATGCAGGGAGTGGACCCTACGATGGAAGGGGAGTAGGATGATAAGAAGGAGCCGTAGACTGAGCTGCCATCGGAAAGCGAGGCTCTGGATGTAAGGAGTCTCTCCCTGAATCCCCCATGGTGTGGATTGCAGAGAAAGACCGTAGGTCGCAAGCTGCTATGGAGTGTAGCGGCCAAACAATCCCTCCGTCAAACGGAGGTACTAGTATCGTAAAGAGAGAGCCCGCTGTAGGTTTAGATCTACGACCTGTGGAGGAGCATGAGTAGAGTAGGTGTAGGATGGCCATGCTTGGAAATAACAAAATTAAACCTATGACACTCATGGTTTAGGGTGAACTAGCCAGAAATAATCTTTATTTCTTTGCTTGTTCTCATCGCCTCAAGACTTGGGTCCACTAGAGGCGATGTCCACCCCAAGTGGGAGCCCACCTAGATGTGAACCAATCAAAAGAAGATCCAAATGGCTGCTCCCCACCAAGTGGTCTCTCTTTTGACATTTACATTAAAAGAGCAATATGAGATTTAGCTTTCCCCCCTACTCACTCATCTGTAAATATGTCCACAAGTATATTAGTACACAAGCACGTAGATACATATATATACTAGTAGACCTAAGCAGAGGCTAGTAGTGCCAAAGGTCAAGTGGCACCTCTTTAGATGTTACGCCAAGGGTAGGACCATGCACGGCCAAGGGCCAGGACGGACATGCAGTCAAGGGGGTCCCTATATCTAGCAGGCCAAGGGTCTATAATAGGGCATGGCTGGGTGGTTATGAGCATGTTCCAATTCCCTATGCCTTTCACTAGTATCAGAGCTTAGGGGAAGGGAGAAGCTATGGAGGAGGGAAGGGGATTGCATGGATTTACTCTCGCTCTGTCTCTCTCTCTTTCCAAATTCTCTCTGGATTGATCTCTCTCGTTGTCAGGACGTGCTTGCATGCCTTTGCATGCGGAGGAGCAAGGACGAGGCATGGCTGTGGGCACTGTCCCCTGCAGAGTCGAAAGGAGAAGGCTGCAGGAACGACTGCTTGCAAGGATGAGAGAAGATCAAGGCTGGCTATGTGAAGGAATGCTTATACACATAGCGGTGGCGAGATCAACCTGCACCAAATTTACCATATCCAGCCTGGTTGGATGCGCAACAGGGAGAGCATCATCATTCGTCTTTGTTGCGAAGGGATTCGAGCACTACAGATGCCGTCATCTTTATGCTTTCCCTCATCGCTTACTTCGCAGAGCCGCCAGACAATCGCCATGGCTTTTTCTCTTGGTTTTTAAAAATGTGGGTGCCCTAATTTTGGGCAAGCCCCCAATTAAGGGCTTTGGCCCGCGGCTCCAGTCGACAGAGTTTAGCAGTCTTGACACAGTTGCAAGCATGAATAGATTCAACGAACCCAACCATGCACACAAGCACCAGCGGCAACATTTTCACGCATAGGTTGGAGTCAATATTCAATAGGAAATTGCATTCCGCACGCACATCATGCAAGGGGCTATGTGCCAATGGCCGAAGTAAAACCTCCAAGGTGTTCAACGTAGAAGCATGGCCACGATTTAGATCGGGCAAGGCCTTTGACAAGGAAGTAGGACATCTCTTCACACACAAAAGAGGTTTTACTATGACGACAAGGCTCCAAATCGGCAAGGATACAACACGGCAGTTCCCAGGGCCTTTCAAAAAGGGAGTCTCAAAATTTGCAGACTTTGCAGCATGGTATTTTGAGATTTTTTCATAGCTTGGCCTGGTAGCAAAGATGCTCAGCATGGCCGACTCAAAGCAGAAACCTTCAAAATTGCTGATGTTGAGGTTTTTTTAGCCTATTAGAGAGGCTTCAAGGTGCATCCGAAAACATTCAAGGTACGTCTAAATCTTCAGTTTATTTGGAAAAAGTTTCAAAATATGTTGCATGGTTTTATCTTGCAACGGAGAGCGCATTGTAGGCCCTCCAAGCACAAGCAAGGCTTGTGACAGTTATCTTCAGCATTAAAATTTTGTTGCATATATTATTGGCAAAAGGTCAATGATTCATTGCAAACCCATATCAAGCATGGCTTGGATACACAAAAACCTCGACAACACATGCTTGTCGGAGGTTAATGGAGTAATGTTAGGCCAAGGGCCAGGCAAGACTACTCGGACCTCATGAAGATCAGCACGGCTTGTACCTAGACTTAATGAACGGTACAAAATTGTTCGGCATGGCCGGCTCTATGCAGGACAGACAACACTCTTTTTCCCATGACTAGGGCAACCGACAGCGGCACACATGATCGGCATGGCCGACTAATTGTCCCTCTTTCTTGAAATCGGCGGCAAGATTCGTCGATAGGAGTACTTAATGAGATCTACAAGTAGACAAGGTCTATTGTTTGTGAATTATCGACAAAGTCGACTTTCTTTTGATATGACATACATTTGTTAGCATGAATATCCAGTAGCTTTGAGCTCTCAGGAACTCCATAAGAACTTATGTGAAGCAAGGCTTCAATTTATGCATCTTGCATTGAGACTTCCCACATTTGACGTATGCTATGAGCATACAAACTTGGGAAGGATATGGCGATATGCTTGCAGGTTATTTCATTACATGCCAAGAAGGTGTATATGTTACACATGAAATTTCTCTCTCACGCAACAGATATGAACTACAGTTGAGCGAGCTTTTCCTTGACGTCTCAAGACAACTGGTTACAGCAGGGTGACTAGGTTAGACCATATTCATTTTTGTTTATTCTTCCATGTTTACACATTTCATTTGGAGAATATTGTTGGTTGGGTAAACCAAAGTGCTTTGACAATTTCACATGAAGCAAGGCTTCTCACGCGTGCCACCTACTACCTATTGATTTGGTATCAAGGGCATGGACATGCCAGTTTGGGGAACTGTTACAATTAGAAATTGTTCCTGTTTTATGTGCGGTGACATCACGTTATGATGCATCACTACCAATGCAGACTGTGTAAGGCACTTATGCTTTCGGCTCTCACACTTGAGGCCATCATAGTAGCCAAGGGCTTACAATTTCGCATGCAAGGCATGTTGGTCAAGTGGACTCAACTCCATTGCCTCATAGATTACGCTTTCGCTATAACACCAGACACTATGTCAAGTACAAGGACACTTTTGGATTCTTTCAACATGCTTTTTAAGTTTAAACATGCTTTTTGGTTGTTGTCAACGCACAACAACACTAAAAAGAACCTAGTTCTAAGACTTAAGACTTAATTCACAGGCAAAGTTCCATATTTAAGTCATTTTCGTACAATCACGATCCCCTACACGATGAACATATTGGTTTTTTGGAACCACTTTTGGGCACTTCCTTTGACTGACATCTATTATCGCCTTGATTTTGGATGATTTACGTCTGAAAATCACGGCTTTGCCTATCTCCCCACCAACTTGCATCAGTTTCTGGATCTATCTGAAGGGGAAATTCATCCAAGCAATCTGCACAACTTTGTCGGTACTCTTTTGCTTTTCTTTGACCATATTTATACCTTTAATGTTACATCTCGTTGATGCTTGTGTTTCACCCTCTTCTGAACTCACTTTTGTTTTAGTTGTATTTGTAATAAAGCCCCAAGATTTTTCGATTGCTGATCTAGCTAGTAGGGTAGCTTTATATCCTTCTCCTAACCCTACTCCATAATGTTTTTGCTGGGAGCTAACAATTTTTCCTTTGATTACTACCAAATGACCATTTGCAGACTGAAGGTAACAAACCATCAGGGTTTGATGATTTAGAAACCCCTTTTGGTGACGATTTTTGCATGGTCAATTATACTTCTGCATCCCCTAGCTAGTGAACAACTCCTGCCCTGATTTTGTCATCAAGGTACATGGATCGCGATCCATGTTGGGAAGCAATTTCAAATTACAATTAGTGGAGGTTGTTCCTATGCATATGGGGATGCTACTGTGAAAATTTCTATTTTAGGGTTTGAGGAACACGGATCGCGATCCATGTTCCACCACTTTCTGCAACTATTTTTGCACCTAGTGATTCTGACTATTACAAGGGGTCTACTGATGAAAAGGTTTTGGGTTTGGGTAAGTTTTGAACTCCCCCATTGGCCTTGACAACTTGCAGATTTTGTGACTTTGATCTGCTCTAATCTATTGTCTAGTAATGTTGGTAGAGTGTGGAACACACACAAATGTTCTTGTAGGGTTAATGATCATACCTGTCAAGAGCTATCGATGTAGTCACAGCAGGCAGAAACAAAGAAGAAAATTCCATGCTTCTCTGGCTCTGTGTGTGTGTATGTGTGTGAAAGCAAATGAGCTTATGTTGCCCCATTCATACTTACCTCCATTGATCATATCTTGCTATTCATATCATCTACAGTTCCAACCGTTCTTCATTCTGATACTCAATTGAAAAATGGCCTTTAATCTGCAGTTTTGATCTTGTAGAAGTTGGCTCAAAATCCGTTGTGTGCTAAACCTTTCCATATTTGCCATGTTCGAAGCCCTTTCTTTGAAGTTTCGGCGTTTGCTTTTAAAATCAATTTTGACTTTTCTGGCTCTACTTATTAATTTTTGTTGATTATTTGGTGTTTTTTTCCGAGAAAAATATCCTTCTATTAGTTAATGCAATTGTCCATAGGGCTACAACAATCATAATGGGGAGACTCTCCCAATGAAAAAATAGCATATGTACAATGAGTATAAATCAAGAAATGGGAGAAGGGAAAAGCCACACAGGTGGACGGTAGTGACATCTGAGTACACCTTGGACCATGGTGAAAAAAGGCCTAGGACACCAGAGTCGAAGGAAAGCCTCTTTCGGAGCTGCTCTAGAGTCTCTCCAGCTGTCCTCTGAGAGTATGGATCAGCTCTAGCCAAAGATCACGAACAATCTCTGCTGGTGGTACAGGGCAAGCCTCAAAGATGTGGAAGCAGCGGTCCCGCCAGATGAACTAGAGTGTCAGGCCATTGATGAGCTCCCAACACTCCTCTCTCTCACTGCACCACTTCTGTGGGAGTAAGCTCTGTTGGCAGGATGGAGTGTAGGTCACCCCCCTTGCATCACTATCATCCTGTTGGTGGAAGATAGCTCAAATTGAAGTGTCGCGCCCATGAGAGTGGACCAAGCAGCTGCCCACCAAGTGTATTGCAGAGCCATGGAAAGAGCAGGCATCACCCGAAGAACACGAAGATACATCTGCTGTGCCACAGGAAAATCACATAGATAGTGACGTTGACTCTCCACAAGATGGTCACAAGCTGCACATGCGGCCGAGAAACCACTATGTACAAGCCAGCTTCCAACTGTTGTAGCTCTGTGTGCGACCAGCCCCTGGAATAAAGTGACTCACCTCGGTTTTCTGGAGCCCCACAACCTCTCCCAAAAAGCTGCCAAGAACTTAGCTGTGAGACCCTCCTCCTGCCAATGAGGTGTTGCAGTAGGGCGAGCCTCTCTTTGTGCTGCCAGTATGTGACATCCAGTTGAACAATATACTGAAAGAATGGGACACCTGGGTGGTCTGCAGAGGAGAAAGGGTCCCTCCAAAGACACTCTCCAGGATCCCACTGTACTCGTGCCAATGGATAGCTCTCCCAAGCCCACAATCTCTAGTGTCCAGTATCAAGAGCTGTTGCGTCAGGATCAATGACACAAGTCCTCCTACAGATGCCCACCACTCGGATCCTCTGAAAACAACACTCTACCACATCTGTGGGGCCTCTACTGCAACTCGGTGTAAGCATCCCTCACCCTGTAACTCAAAAAACAGGGAGGGTACAATCTCTGAGCAAGCCAAACTAAGATGAGAACTTCTAGTCGCATGAAGGCTCCCATCCATCTAGGTGCTGCTGGCTCGAGAGGTGTGAGCCACTCAGCTGGTACTACCTCTGAGATGTCGTGGGACATGCTTTACACCCCTCTCATGCCCAGCTGAAAGCCTTGCAGCTCCTCTGACAAGCCTGAAAAATGTAACCAGTCACCTAAAGAGCGTGCTGGACCCGTTGCCATGGACCCGAGGAAACATGAGGCCGACTACCAACCAAGTGGCTTCTCTAAGTGCTAACCATGGGGTTCCAAACAAGGGGTTGTGTCAGGTGCTCCTCCGTGCAAGTAGGTTGACGCTGCTCCAGGCCTTGCCGCAGATGCTCCCAAGATCGGAGCAAACTCATAACGAAGCGGTACTCCAGTCTCCTGCTTAAGAGAACTCTGCACATCTCTGTGAAAATCCATCTGATCAAAGGTTTCTAGGGGCCTCCAGCTTGAGGTACCCTAGCACGAAGTCGCTATAGCAAGAACTCCTTCCAGGATCTCACCTGAAAGAAGTCCTCTGACGATGAACTTCCCAAGAAGGACTCTGCTCTACTGTGCTGGGTCTACGATCCCAAGCCCTCCCTGAGAACAAGGAAGAGTGATGACATGCCAAGCCACTTTGGACCGGGCTATCATTATTTGGTGTTTTTAGCTTTTTAGTAAAGAAAAGTTACTTATAATTATTATTAGTTGGCCAAAATTTTACCAAAATTAGTGTAATCATTCATAAACACATATTCTTAACCTGACATTTAGATGGTGTCAATATGGCTCATGGTTATTCCTGCTAACAGTTAAAAAGCTCTAAAAAAATTTTAAAGGAAAAGGAAAAGAAAAAGAAAAAGAAAAGAAGATAATATATATGAAATAATAAGTATCTTGCTGCGTTTTCCCCCCTTCCTAGAGTGACTCGTCCCAGACAAACATGTGTCAAAGTGCATGGGTACGAAGTACGTGTCTATGCATAGCGGTATGTTGTGGCTCTATGATAAATTGAGGATATGCATGGGGTAACAAAGTGCTGTGCAAGATATGGGTTCTGAACAATAAGAGTTAAAAGGCTCTAAAAAACTGTTAAAGGAAAAGAAAAAGAAAAGAAGATAATATATACGAAATAATAAGTATCTTACTGCGTTTTCCCCCCTTCCTAGAGTGACTCATCCCAGACGAACATGTGTCAAAGTGCATGAGTACGAAGTACGGGTCTATGCATAGCGGTATGTTGTGGCTCTATGATAAATTGAGGATATGCATGGGGTAACAAAGTGCTGTGCAAGATATGGGTTCTGAACAATAAGTTTAGTGGATTTTGATGGTCAGGTTAGGTTGAATCTGTGTGGTCCAAACAAAAGT
Organism: Adiantum capillus-veneris; assembly: GCF_014529385.1. NCBI lineage: Eukaryota > Viridiplantae > Streptophyta > Polypodiopsida > Polypodiales > Pteridaceae > Adiantum > Adiantum capillus-veneris. The sequence goes on from NC_140937.1 coordinate 80,383,715, forward strand.
AATTGTAGAATACGTGCACTTTGTTTGACAGTGGCCTCTAGAAGTTGTTACACTACATTGTTTGGTGATTGAGGGATCTGTTTTGGTCGCCACTAAAATTTCTTTGATTTGGACTTTAGGGTCAAGGCATCAAGTGAGCCAGGCGGTTTCGGTTTCCATACCCATTGGACTTATTTTGGTTATCGATGTTGCGATTGGATTGGCTTAGGTTGCTTGACAAAAACCTTGGGTGGTATGTCAAGGGTGGGTTTTTGTTGATGCATCGTGGGTGGACTTGCATTGCCATGTCATTTGGGTATCGATAATGTCTTCGGATTGGTTTGCATAATAGACTTTTTTACCTAGATTTTTCTGACCATCATTTGAGAACATCACTGGATTGGAGCAGGTGTTGATTGGAGAGGTTCCCATACATTGTCTGTTTGTACAAATGGTGTGGCAAAATATTTGCCATCTTGCCTTAGCTGCAAGGTATTATAGCGCCAATTTGGTGTGGCTTGATAAGTGTGCATCCATGGCACTCCCAGAATAACTACTTTGTTAAGATCCTTGTCCTTGACTACATGAAACTGGTGAGGATAAATTGTTCCATCAATAGCTATAATTGCCAAATTGACATGTCACAGGCTGTTCATTGTGCCTTTGTTTGCCACTTTGAACCCCATAATATTTGGCGTTAGAGGTTCCTTTGTTAATTTCATGAAGGTGGAGTAGTTGACAGAATTTGCTCTTGCACATTGTCCACTAATGTGCACTCGGTGGTGCCATCGGCAAGTTGCAACATAATGCATAGATCTATGCCACCTAACCATGTAGCCTCTGTTTGTATGGATGCTATTGGAGGGGAATTGGTACAATTGTTTTGTTGGTTATCTCTTTGAAGGTTTTCCCGCTCCTTCCGCTTTAATATTCCGATTTTGGCTTCTTGTTGTGCCTATTCCCAAATGTCATGGGCTTGACTTCTATGCTAAGCGATCGCATGTATTGTTTGGAATTCTTCTGGTGTTAGTGAAAGAAGACATTTCTTTAATCTGTAACCACTCATCAATTAGGGATCTCCTATCGTACCAATGTTGCAAGCTTGATGGCACCACTTTGTGATATATCATGTATTACAAAAGGCCCCATCCCTCGCTTTTTGAGTTTTTTGGAGTGTTGTTTGAGGGTATACACCAAAACGTAATCCCCTTTTTGGAACCCCTTGTTAATCACACGTGGATCGTGGAAAGATTTCATTTGTATTTTTTGAGCATATATCCTGGCTACCGCCCTCACTCTAGTTTCATCTAATTGCTCCAAGGTTTCTAGTCTCTCTGATAGCTCGTGTCCCGTCCATCGTAATTGTGTTGCGATCCGTTGTGTTTTAATTAAGGATTCTATGGATAGAATTGCATTAATCCCAAACACAAGGTTAAAAGGAGTGGTCTCGATGGAAGTTTTAAAAGCTACTCTGTAAGCCCATAATGCAGTGTGTAGCTTTTGATCCCAATCATTACTTGAGTCACTGACTATTTTGGTGAGCACCGTGCATAAGATTTTATTGTTGCTCTCAGCTTGTCCGTTAGCTTGTGGGTGATAGGGTGATGATTTGCGATGGATCACCATGAATTCCTGAAGTAAGCTTTCAATGACGTTGTTCAAAAAGTGTATTCCTCTATCACTCACTATTTCAATGGGTAGACCATATCTGGTAAAAATCTGTTCGAAAAGGAGCTGAGCCGTAGTCTGTGCATCATTTTTTTGTGTTGCCTATGCTTCTGCCCATTTAGTCATGTAATATGTTGCTACTATGATGTATTATGCGTGCAACCTATATGCACGAGGTATGATGGGGCCAATAAAGTTGATGCCCCATTTGGCAAAAGCGCGTACTTCCATCATGGGCCTTAATGGAATTTCATCTCTCCATAGGGGTGGCTTTTTGCGTTGACATTCATCACATTGTTTGACATAGGCCTCTGCATCCCAGAATAGGGTTGGCCACCATATGCCTAAGTGAAGCACTAGCTTTGCAGTTTTATCAGTAGAGAAATGTCCCCCTAGCTGGCCCAAATACGCTTGTTCTAAGATAAAGAAATATTCGCTTTTTGTAGCACACAACCATAGTTGTTCATCCTTTCCCCTTCTATACATTTGGTTTCCAATTAGAAGATAATTTTTTGCTTCTTCTGCTACAATTCTCATTCTTGCGTTACCCCATCCCTCTGGGAAGGTCTTGTTTTTTAAGTACTCAATTATGTGAGTACTCCATTTGGGTGCTTGTACTACTCAAAACAGGGTGGCGTGTTCCACTGTTGGTTTCTTTGTACAGATATCACATGATTTTACATAAGTATGGACACTGTTTTCCATGTTTTTCTAGTAGACTCCTAGTATCTTTAGTATTTGGTAGGTTTCTCCATTGTGAAACCCTGTATTTTGTACATAAGCTTGTTTGAGGTAGTATTCGTATTCATCCGGCTGTACACATAGTCTCAAAATCCCATCTTTTCCGTGCTTGTATAGTAGTTTTGCTAAAAGCTGGAGATTTCTTGTTCAATGTATTATTGATGGTTGTCTTTCCACCTGTAATGATCCGATTGTGAGTAGAGGGATGACCTCTTCACTCCACCACGGAACCATTTCAATGTTAAAAAGGTATGAATCTAGAAGATCGTTATAAATAGCTTCAGGTGCTTCCCCATGGAGCAGTCTTGAAAGATGATCTGCTCGTGTGTGTATGTGTAATCCCCTTTTTTACGACTACTGTGAAGTCAAACTCAAGCAATAGTATAAACTAGCACATAATCCTTCCAGTGTTGCAAGGTTTGTTTACCAGACATAATAGTGCTTGGTGATCGACAAAGAAAACAATATTGTTTGTAAGAAGGTAGTGTCTAATTTTTTTGACAGCATATATCATTCTTAGACCTTATCTTTACGTAGTGGTATAATTTTTCTCCACGTTGTTCAGCTGCCAACTAGAGTAGCAAATGGGAAAATCTATTTTCTTCTCTCTTGCTGGGCTAATATGCATCCTATGACATAGAATGATGCATCAACATGAATGTGAAAGATCTTGCTCCGGTCAGGGGCTTGCAAAATTGGAGCAGAAATTAATTGCTGCTTCAATTTGTGAAAGGCATGCTCGCATTCTTCTGTCCATTCAAATGTAGCAATGAGGGCATACAATGGCTTAGCTATTACAACATACATGTATATGAAGTGCCTATAGTACCCACGATGTCCCATAAATTCCTGCACTTCTTTCATTTTTGTTGGTCTCGATAGTGCGACAATTATTTGTATCTTTTCTTGATCCGTGGAAATCCCGTTTTTGGACACAATGTGGCCCAAAATTTTACCTTGCCTTACCATGAAGACACACTTTTTAGGGTTTAAGAAAATACGACAAGTTGTACACTTTTCAAAGACTTTCTATAAATGCATTATGTGATCACTTCTCAGGTGAATGAACACAAAGATCATCCATGTATATCTCTAAAAATTGTCTCAGATATTCCTTGAATGCATGACTCATTAGTCTTTGGAAATTGGTAGGTGCATTCGTCAGGCCAAAAGGCATTACCCTGTATGCAAATATACCCCACTCTATTGAAAAAGTTGTCTTATGCTGATCTTCTTCTTTGATGGTTAACTGTTGTAGCATGAGAACCCATCTAGAAAACTATTGGCCTCCTTCCCCGCAACTCTCTCAATAAAATGATCTATTATTAATAGTAGATAGTTTTCCCTTATGGTGGAAGCATTTACCTATTTGAGGTTTACACAAACACACACTTTGCCATTCTTTTTGGGTACTACCACAATCAGGGACACCCAATCGATGTGTTCAATCTTGTAGATAAACTCAACATCCTTCAATTTGTCTATCTTCTCCTTGATTTTCTTGGCAAAAGTCTCATTGTACTTATAAGGACGTTGTCTGCGTGGTCTATCATCGCTTTTAAGGGGTATCGTGTGCTAACATATCTCTGGGTCTATCCCCTTCAGGTCTTTGTATGACCAAGCAAACACATCTTTATAGCATCTAAGTGTATCTATCAGAAATCTCTCTTCTTCTTTTGTGAGGTCAGTGGCAATGTATGCCGGTTTAGGTTCCTCGTCTGGCTCTGCTATGTTTATGCATTTGTCTTTTTCAGGCCCATCATATGAAGTTCCAGACTCTTTTGGGTCTCATTTGGATTTTTGCACCACAATTTTTCTATCTTGAATAGTGTACTTTTTGTAGTGGGATGGTGCATCAAACTTCTCATCGTTTGATTCATCATCAGTTTTCAACTCTGTTATCCAATCTTCTTTCAAAGCTTGTTTCAATTCATTGTACTAGGTTTTGTGCTTGGTTTTGGACAAGTTCCTTGCTTTTTTAGAATTACTTTTTGTCTGTGGTTTTTGTTTGTTCTTCTTTTTCAATTTGGTTTTAATTTAGTCGGGTTTCATGTACCTCTTTGATATCTCATCTTTAAGGCAATCGGTTGCTTCAACCAATCTTTAAGTACTGCGTTTTGTTGGTTAACAAAGGTACTGAATATTCTTTCATTTTGTTTCGTTTGTTCATGTGTTACTGTCTTTGAGAATTTATGTTTGGAAAAACATAGTAGATCACTTGTCGATCCTTCCATTTGATGTCCTGATCTGAACTACTAGAAAGCTCGTCGTTCAAGTTGTCCTTTAACAACTTATCCGTGGAGTTGTGGAATGTTTTCTCATGAGTTTGGTCAAGGTCCTTTATTGAGATCCCATCCACTATGCGTCGGTCATTTGCAACCCCTTCCCTGTCAAGGACTTCCAATTCTGATTTTGAATTCAAGCTGACACTCATCATCTGGAATGGAATGATATCATATCCCTCCTCATCATTGATCAAGGTCACCTCATTCATGCACACATCAAGAGTGGCCAATATCTGGTGCCATCCAAAAGGTTCAAACCTCTCTTCTGGAAACGACTCTGGTATATATGCCTCCTCTTGTGTTGACCTATCATGAATGCAATCCTCTTTTTTTAAACTACCACCCCAGAAACTTCACCTGTCCAATTGTGAGCTTTGTTCTGTGGCCAAGCCGGTATTTCTCCTTCTTGGTCGGTTGTGAAGTTTAGTTCCTCCCTTGGGGTTCGTTTCACATCTCTATAACTATGGTCAAGGACATTGATTTTTGTAGTGACATCCTTTTTTCTTAGGTAGATATAGTTGTAACCCCAATCTTGTACAATTTTGAGCTGACGCATAAATGGTCTGCCCAATATGATATCAAAATTGCTGCTCTCATCAAAATTCATAATAGTGAATGTGTGTTTATATGTAATTCCTCAAGACATCATATGAGCATGTGAGGGCACATGCCCTAGCACACATGACGTGGTGAGTTGCATAAGAGCCCAAAAACTATTCGTACTCACGCTAGCTTTTCCCATTCTATGGAGTCAACCTTGCCTTATTGCGAGTTTCCCCTTGACCCTTGAAGAAGATGCTTATGTGACCCTTGAGAGGTACACCTAGCCACTTTCTACTCTCAGTGGGGTTGGGGGAGGTGGGAGCTCACTATATGTCTCCCTTAGTTGTGAACTTTTCACCAATAAAAGGGATCATTTTCTTATTCAATCGGCAATTTTTCTCCTCTGTATGCGCAAATGTGAGAAGGTATAGAAAACAATCCCACCTATAGCTAATCCCACGTGATAGGCATTAATTATTTTAATGTTTGCCTGCCCCCCCCCCCCCCCCCCCCCCCCCCCCCCCTCTTCTAAACACACAAACACACAAGTTTCTATTACTACATAATTAGCTTCATTGTTGTTAGTTCATTATCAATCAATCTATCTTTGAGTCTACAATATCTCTCTTTTTTGCATTGAGTAATTATTGCTTTAATTAAGTATGATAATATGAATGTCGTGCTTGCTTATTCCCCCTAATAATTTCAACTAGTATTGAAGCCATTAGAGTGATTAATATCTCTTATTCACCATTAGATCCATTGGCATTCTCGCCTAGCTAATTGCATATCTCACTAGGTTAAGGTCTAACCTATCTATGTGTGGGCACATCCATGGTAGACCCAGAGGCCACTACCCTCCATGGATTAGGCGGGCTTGCTTAGGGACCATTAGGTATCTTAGATGCAATTATAGCATGCATTAAGAATTCACTCCAAAATTGGAGTGGTTGGGAGCTCTTCCTCTTTGATCCCAATCAGTTGATCCAAGTTCCCTTAATTTGCATATTTAATTAGTTTTTACTGGTTGATTTTCACCATGCATTTCTCACCTTGTTTCAAAGCCCTTCTTGAAATCTTTTTAAGAGCCGTTAAATTCTTTATTTGGACACCATTATCCAAACTAATTAAGTTCCTAATCATCTTACTAAGAAGGAGTTCTTCCTTTTCATAGACATTATCACACAGGGGGCCTTGGGCACCTTGGCTAGCATTAGGCAAAATTTGGACTCACAAAGGGGCCCTTTAAGGAGTTTGACTTTACCTCTCTCTACCAAAATAGGCCCATGGATAATTTTTTGCAAACGAACTCCAAAGTTGGCGGAGGTTTGACAGTTAGAATGTCCTCTTCAAGATCTGTCTACTACTAATATATAGCACGCCATGAGATTCCTCATATTTTAAAAGATTCTTTTTTTGATTCACCTATGATGTGACAACTCTGTCGAAATCTAAGTGAATCAAAAAAAGAATCTTCTAAAATATGAGGAATCTCATGGCGTGCTATATATCAGTAGTAGATAGAGCTTGAAGAGGACATTCTAACTGTCAAACCTCTGCCAACTTTTCAGACTATTCAGACCAATGAAGATGCTGCAGCAAATTGAACCTCATCAACAAATCCAACGACAAAAAGAAGATCAACCCATCAACAACCAATCAAAACCTTCCACAGCCTCCATGGACACTTTTCAATAGTGCTCGAGGAATGGGCACTAAAGTAGGAAGGGGAGAATGTTAGCTGAGTCAACGTCAATTAACAGGAGATGCTAAAGATCGAAGCCTTATGAATGCACATCGAAATTGAATATGAAGAAGCAGTGAAGATTGGAGTTACACACTTTTCACATTTTTCCAAAATGGCCATGTATTGTAATTTCTCAATTTATTTAGCCATTGTCATAATTGTAACGTGTTACGGGCTCAATAAGAGTTCCAAGATGTAAAGCATAGGTCACTTAGTGTACCTAGGTTGCAGATACAATAAGTGTGGAGTCTCATAGGTTTTGGACGCCAGACATTACACATTTTAGACCTTGGCTAAGGTATAAAAGCCAATTTTGTAAAGATTTTATTAAGTTATTGGATAAGAAATACAAAGCGTGAGCTAACGGCACTCACTTCTCTCCTTCTCGCGCTTCCTACTCCCTCACTCCCTCTCCGGTTGTCACATTGCGAATGCATTTGTTGCATTGCAACCGCAGGTAAGAGCTCTACGCATTGACGTAAGCCATTCAGAGTATTTCGTAGCTTTTGCCATTGCCGGCCCGCGGCCTAATTTCATCATAACTAAGAATTTACATGTTCAAATAAAAAACTAAGCATAGGAGGGGTATTGGGGCATCATTGCTAAGCATTTAGATAAATTCTGGGTCGAAAACGACTAGGTCAAAAATCCACTGCTATTAATAATCGCGATTTTGAAACTTGAACTAAAGAGGGGTTTGAGGCCATAGGCATGTGTACTTAGTTCTTATAAACTTGTCCTAGAAGTTTCATTACGTTTGGATGTCATTTGATGTTGTGACGGATGTGATTTGCTTGTCGATGCGTGATTGGCTTTTGGTGATTTCAGTCACTTGAGTGTAGCCTGAGTTAGATGCGAGTTGTTAGTTGTTTTTCATGAGATTGACAACCTCTTGTAGCCTCTATGCACTAGTCGAGTCAGCTTCGTCCCATGGTTTGACAAATTAATTGTGGTTCTCGCTAATACTGCAATAAGATAGGATGGTGAGGTTAGACATGCATCCGGGCATGCATCCCACAGTGGTGCCTCTCGAGCAAAAGCTCATGATGTTATGCATTGTATGAAAAACACTAAGAAAGACTCCATTTTCCTACATGAGAAAATTTCTAAACCTTCTTGTGGAGGTGCTAAACGTGTTATAGTAGTTTATAGCACACTCACAGAAATGAATGCACGCTATGAAAGCCCTAGGAAGCCGAGAGGGACTCAAAGCTATGAAAGCTAGGTACTGTGCACCCCGCTCTTGCCATCATTCAATGGACTACACACGAAGTGGATCTCTGTGTGTGTGTGTGTGTGTGTGTGTGTGTGTGTGTGTGTGTGTGTGTGTGTGTGTGTGTGTGTGTGTGTGTGTGTGTGTGTGTGCATCAGAATGCAGTTGCTATTAGCGTTGTGATGGGGCTGCTCCATATTCACCAAAATGTAGTTGCTGTTAACATTGTGATGTGGCATGTGTGTGAAATTATATGTGTGCATGCATACAATATGTGTGTGTATTCTCCTTTAAGCAACTAGCCAAGAAGAAGAGAGAGTGTGAGAATCAAGATGACACATAGAATAGAAAATGATACTCCTATGTGTGTACATTTTGATCTATGTGTATGTAAGATGTAATCAATCAAGAGAGACCATTTGAACAAAGACAATGATTGTGTGTATGTGTAGTAGTACAAAAGAGAGAGAGAGAGAGAGAGAGAGAGAGAGAGAGAGAGAGAGAGAGAGAGAGAGAGATTGAAATTCTATGTATACCATAATTAGGAAAGAGGCCGCAAAAGAGAGCGTGACAAGTAGCTGGTCATGACCTGTAGGGATAGACAACAAAAATAGCGTTGGCAAGTAGAGTGAGACTATTGTGTGTTCAAAACCATCTACATGTGTGTCACTCATGTGTGGGAGCACTTGCATGACGTGCTATATCACAAGAAGTTTTGGACAAATTCTCACAATAATTTCCACATTGTGACTTACCTCAATATCATGAGCTTATGCGAGGGAGGCACCGCATACTTAGCTAGGTACGTTTGGCAGCAGGGGACCATCGGCCCGGTGGTCCCCTGGCCTCAATCGTACCTAGCTAGGTATGCGGTGCCTCTTGAGCAGAAGCTCATGATGTTATGCATTGTATGAAAAACGTTGTGAAAGACTCCGATTTCCTACATGAGAAAATTTATAAATCTTCTTGTGCACACACAACTTGATTGGTAGACTCTGATGCTACAGTCTACTTGTTGCCTCTATGACACCCTTTCCTTTGCTTCTCTCTCACCCTCTCTTAATCTTGCATGTTGTGCTTCATCTCAGCTAGAGATTGGCCAGATGCATTAAACTATAACAACTTCCTGAGCTGCAACTACAACATGCTTGCATCCTTTGCTGCTTTATGCATTTGGATTGGTGAGTTAATGAATTCAAATCATTGAGGAGAATCTAAATTGATTCTGCTCTACTATGGCCGAGGATACTATCATTTTCCAACTCTTTTTGCGATCGAGAACTGAAGGGTGTCACATATAATACGGTGGCTAACGGTAGGGTAGCATGCACAAGCTAGCAAAGCGAGTACAAACCAAAGCTCAAAAAAATCTAGGTTAAGTGTAATACCATTGAGAATTGTGAAGTGACACCAAAGAGCATGTATGTAATACCCAAGCTACAAAATGTGAAAGAAGGTAGCAGCTCCAAAAAAACCTAGGTTTAGTGCACAAGAAGTTTTAAACAAATTCTCACAATATTTCCCACATTGTGACTTACCTCAACATCATGAGCTTCTGTGAGGGAGGTGTCGCACACCTAGCTAGGTACGATTGGGGGCAAGGGACCGCCGGCCCGTGGGGGGGCCGGTGGTCCCTTGCCCCCAATCGTACCTAGCTAGGTGTGCGGTGCCTCTCAAGCAAAAGCTCATAATGTTATGCATTGCCACGGGGGCCGGTGTTCCCTTGCCCCCAATCGTACCTAGCTAGGTGTGCGGTGCCTCTCGAGCAGAAGCTCATGATGTTATGCATTGTATGAAAAACATTGAGAAAGACACCGTTTTCTGTTACATGAGAGAATTTCTAAATCTTCTTGTGGTGTAATCCCACCGAGCATTGTGGAGAGACACCAACCTCTTTTTACTAAAGGGTATTATGCACTCTCTTGTTCTCTCTCCTATAGGTAGGCAACTCACTTGTGCCAGGAAAAGTGTGTTTAGAAGCAACCAAGGACCTTGACTTTGAAATGCTTTCTTTTGAGGATGCAAAGCAAAGGTTTCTCATAAGCATGCTTGCAACTTGAAGGCATTGGCATTATCCAAGAAGTTGACATGAGTAGACAAATTTGCAATGACATAGTTATTCAAGGGCACTTGGAAGAAAGCATTGTGCTTGGCACTACTTTGATAGGCATGTATACCAAAAGTGATGCACTTTGAAAAGCAATAAAAATCATAGACACTACTTCGATAGGCATGTATACCAAAAGTGATGCATTTTCGAAAGATTGCGTTGTTGGTAGAATATGCTCAACAAGAAGAAGCCTTAAAAAACCTTTGCGTTTGATGTCCAGTCTCTGAGCGATGAGCGATGGCGTAAGGATCGTAAGTGATGAGTGATGGCGTAAGGAACAGAGCAAGCAGAGTCCAAGGGCGGTCGCAAGCTTGAAGTCGGCAGTCTCCTGTGCCTTTTGGGATTCAGGTAGTGCAGAAGGAGGAGTTTGAGGATTTTAGCTTGCTTGAGGCCTTACCATCTGCGCGATCGGCCTTCTGTCGCTTTGCTTTGGCTGTCGAGGAGGCAGTTAGAGGTAAGATTAAACCTTAGGCTCTCGTTGCTGTAGGGCAGTTGCGTCCCCGCCTCCCCTCCTGCCTGACTGAGTGATTATTAACACTTGGTGTTAATAATCGCCTTTGGGATTGCCTGAAGTGCAATTATTAACTCTTGGAGATAACAATCATTTGTGAGATTGCCCTACTCGCAGTTTGAGCTACATAATAAGCGCAAGTGCATGTGGAGTTGTATCTCCTCGTTTAAGGTCTCTCTTTGGTACGAGACCTTGAGCTGAGCATCACGCGAGGTGCGTTAAGCAGCAAGGCAACACAACACGAGATTAGTACTTTGGCAATTATTATCAGAGATTATCATCTCTTTGTTAAGGTGATTATTAACCCTTGTGTAACGTGGTGTCGGTGACGCTTGTCACCGTGCCATGGCAAGCTCCTCTAAGCCGCCCCCGATGCTCTGAAGGCCATCGAGCCGATCGGCGACCTTGCAAAACCGGGCACCGATGATAGCGGTCAAAGCTCCCTTACTAATCTGAGTAAGGAGGAACTAAAACAAAGAAAGATACAGGTGGAAAAAGACCTAGCGGAAGTCCTTTATGCACTCACATTGAACAAAAGGTCACGTGAAGATTCGGCGATGCAAGAGGATGCTGTTGAAGTGGCCAAATGGGACCGAGCTTTCCAAGCACTCAAGACGTGGAAGATGCTGTTACGGCGGTTCCCCCTGCCATAGTGAAAAAACAACTTGCGGAGGTTGCAAAGTCCACTCTGGTCTTCGGATTTATGGGGAGAGTTCCCAATAGAATTGAGCTTTGTAATCGGCATGGCTCGGTAATATTCACCCAATATATAGCAAAAGGATTCGTGTCAGTTCAGTTCAACGACAGTGCAATGGTTGAGAAGGTTTTGGCAAAAAGCCCGTTGTTCCTCAATCGCACGCCAGTGTGCACGCTCCCTTGGGACCCTCTGTTTGAATCTAACGAGGCATTTAAGGAGCTGTGCCCAGTATGGGTGGGTTTTTCAACCTCCCAGTATGGCTTAGGAAGAACTTGAAGAACCTCACTGCTTCACCTGGAGATCCATTGTTTGTCCCATCTGTCAAAGCCTCGGGTGTAGCAACAAACAAGGTCTGTATCTGGTGGGATCTGAGGAAGCCACAGCCAAAGAACTTGGTGGTGAATGTTGGGACAGGGCTACAGATCATTCCTCTTAATTTTAACACCTTCTTCGGGGCCGGATTCAAATGCAACAAATTTGGACATTATGCGAGGGCGTGTCCCGCTGAGGTGCTAAAGCCTACAGATGAGAGAAGTGAATTAAAAGCTACCCCATAGGGTGGCACGAATACAATAGATCCAACAAAGAAGCCTACTGAAGATCAGGGCAAGACCACCTAAAGCTACCGCTTTTCATCCACCGCTCAACAAAGAACAACCACTCCAATAATGCAGAAGATCGTGATGTCTGCAACTATTAGGTCAAAAGATGAGGCCTGACAACAAGTATCTCATATTTCATGTAAACAGCTCAAAGCAAAGTCTAGGGCCTTGGGACAAATCATAGGTCTCCCGCCCGATTCCCAAAGCCTCCTGTCCTATATGAAAATTTATTCGAAGTTTTGGGGAAGACGAATCAAGAGGGCCTCTTCACTTCCAAGCTAGATACCATGCAGGTTTCAGCTGAAAAGGAGTCAATGGAAGAGGACAACCTGAAGGGGAACTCTGGTGAAGAGTTCCTGGAGGCAGAAGAATTTGTATCCCTTTCCCAATGATGGATACTCTCTCTATACAATCTTGGAACGTGAAGGGACTAAAAACCCGGAAGAAGGACACTCTCTTCTGGGAGGAAGTGAAGAAAGAGAAGGCAGTCAATTGTTGGGCCATCCAAGAACACCATTTGGATGCTCGTTGCAAGAGAAAACAGGCTATAGGAAAAAAACTTATCTTTTATGGGGAAGGAAGGGACGGTTTCAGTGGTGTCTTGCTCATTGCTGACAGAGATTTGGAGCCAAAGGTGGTCCTAAACCACCCCTCCGAAAGAGTCCTTGGGGTTAGAATCAGATGGGACAATCAACCTATCACCATGGCAAATGCTTATGGCCCCTGTACGCAAAGGATAGAGCTAAACTGTGGATGCAGCTCAGGGATACTCCGATCGAAGGGGAGTGGTTGATGGTTGGAGATTTCAATATGGTCGAGAAAAGCAAGGACAGAACAGGCTCCGCCAGTCTACTGGCTGGCTCAGAAAAGTCTAAATGGCTGAGCTTATGTGAGAAGTGGGCTATGATTGACTTGTGGGAAGTGGGCCCATGGAACAGCACACCTGGATTTACCTACACAAGCCTTCAGTATGCCCGCACTGCCTCCCGGCTAGACAGATGCTATTGCTCTCATCAAGATGACTGGATCTCATCGACGTTAGAGATGAAGGTAATCTCTACAAACAGCCTCTCCAATCACATGCCATTACACCTACAACTCAAGAAAGAAGAAGGGGGGGGGGGGGGCAATCCCCGAGAGGGGAGAAAAAGCTTCTTGTTTACAGGGACACACGTGTTTAAAGACCCTCTCTTCAGAAGCATCACCAAGAAAGCGTTGGGAAAGCTCAAGAAAGATGTGGGAATGAATAAACCTAATGCTTGGAATTTATTCGTTCGGAGTGTACAAAAAGCTATCAAAACTTCGGGTCCTCGGGTAAAAAAATCCAATGAGGCACTTATCAAACATCTCACAGAGGAGGTAGCACAATTAGCCTCTAGGAAGGCTGTCGGAGTGGCTACCGAAGATGAGTACAAGCGATGGCTTGAAGCTAAATCTCACCTGGCCAACGAACAACTGGAGGAAATCAAGAAGTCGAGATTGCTCTCTAGAGAAACTTTCCTTCAGCCAGAGCCTTCTAACCAAGCACATTTTTTTAGGGCTCTGAAAGTGAGGAAAAGTCGAGGCCACGTGCAAGTGCTCGATGATGAGAAAGGGAATACAATTCAAAACCAAGATGAGATGGTTGCACTTATGCTCAAGTATCTCAGTTAGATTATCGGCCAGCCAGAGACCCAATCTCAAGAAGTGAAAGAAGCCCAGGCGTCTTTACTTGGAAGTGTTGAAAAGAAGGTTCCTTAGGAGGAAGCCAACCGCATGGAAAAGGCCTTCTCTGAGGAGAAATGCTCAACAACACTAAAATCTCTTGGAAAATTAAAAGGCCCCCGGTTGGGATGGAATGACGACTGAATTTTTTAGGGAATTTTGGGATGATCTCAAGGGTCCAGTTACACGGATGGCCAATCTAGCTGTTTCAGAAGAGTCATTGGATGCAAGTGTTAAGAGGGGGCTTATCAAGCCCATCCCCAAACAGATATGTTTCTCTCAACTTAAACATTGGCATCCCATTACGATGATGTCAGTAGCATACAAAATTATTGCCAAGGTGATAGCTCTCAGACTTGCCCCCCTCTTGAGTCGGATCATCTCTCCTCATCAACACGGGTTCATCGAAACGAGAGATCTATATATGACAATATCTTGGCAGCAATGGTAGGAATAGAGTATGCATCTTTCTCCAAGCAAGAGTGCATCTTGCTGCAAACTGGACCTCGACAAAGCCTATGACAGGATAGAATGGTCCTATATAGGAGAAGTCATGGGAGCTCTGGGCTTCGGGCCTTTCCTTTGTCATACGCACACTTGGTGTTGGCAGCCAATCAGAGCTCCTGTTTAATGAAAAAATTGTGGGCTCTTTTGAGGTTAAAAGGTCTATTAAGCAAGGATGTCCCCTGGCCCCCTTGCTTTTTGCCATCGGTTCACATCATCTCATTACGATGATCGAAGCCAATGCTGCGCGGGGAGAGATTCAAGGTATGGCATTGCCGGGCAACGACCAACTACGACTAGCCAAAATGTTCGCAGATGATTCACTCCTATTCTTGAAGGCGTGCCCTCAAGTTGTCAAGAGAGCTCTGGAGATTGTGCAAACATTTGCCGTGGCCTCGGGCTCCAAGTGCAATATAGAGAAGTCAATACTAATCTCCCTGTCGAAGAACGACTCTTTTAACCCTGCAGTCTGGACAAGAGAGATTATCTCAAAAGGGAGTGTATTTAGACACCTGGGAGCCCCGTAGGGGTGGACGTAACCCACAATCAAAGATTTCAATGGGTCCTTGAAAAAATAAGTGCCAAAATGAGAAGGTGGGAGTTCGTTCTCCTACCCTTCCAAAGCTGGATTAGAGTGATCAATGCTTTTATGATCCCGTATATTGCTTTCCTCAGCCCCGTGCTCAAGATGGCTAAGTGTAACTGGAAAGAACTCTTAAAACCAGTGAAAAGGTTTCTTTGGAAGAACAACACAAAAACCTCCCGGCCATGGCAGTGGGCTAGATGGGAGGTAGTTGCTCACTTGGTAGACCAAGGAGGGCTCGGCATTCTTAACCCTGTATCCCATGCTAAGGCCCTTTGTGCCAAATTTATGGTCTCATTGGTTAAACAGGACCAAGCTTGGGCTATCATGAGGAAGGAAATGCTTGATGCAGCAAAACTGGGATCAAAAGGGGGAAAGTGGAATGGGGTTGTGATGCATGACAAACTTCTCGCCCCGAAGTGGTCTTATCTTAGATCTAGTGGAGTCTTAGAAAAGCTGATGAGGAAGTGCAAAAGTGCAACTGAGGTTTTGGAATGAGGGGAAGTAACCAGATACTTTAAGAACTCCATTTTGCACTAGTCCCCTTGGCTCTCTAAAATATTGGGGCCGCCGCAAAGCCCCTGTTGGATAGAAATGGCCAGGAATGTGAATAATAAGGGACTCGTTTGACTAGAGAAATTCTGGGATGGCAACAGGAAGTGCTAGAAAGCTGCTGACTCTTTAGCCATCCAATATCAATTGAATGGATTTGAGACCTTACTAGTCTACATGGTGATGAAAGAGCTTGATAAGGTGGTGATGCCAATCTGTGAATCTAACTTGGAATGGGACGCTTGGAGATGGCCCGAGAAGAGCCTCTTATCGAAACCACACTCTAAAGGCATTTACCATACATTAATGCAAGAGGCTAATTGGTGTAGACCCCTCAACAAATTATGGAAGAGGCACTGGATGGAAAAACGGTGGAAGGGAGTCATGGAGAACATTTGGAAGCTAAGGTGGCCTCAATATATGAAGATATTTATGTGGAAAGTGATGTGGGGTGCTCTGTCGACGGGTGTAAAGATACAAGAAAGAGGCATCGGGTCCGATCGTTTCTCGGGGTGCAGAATAACTAGTGAAGACCTAGCCTACCTTTTCATGGGATGCCAGGCAATCAGGGGCATGGCTGGGAAAATATGCAAGTGGATTCAAAGGACATGGAAAATTAAGTTCTTCAAGAATAATATGTTCTTTGGTAGTAACAGGCTGGGATGTCCTGCTCTTCTCGTCTGCACCCAAGTAATCAGGTACTACTTCTTTCACCATATTTGGCAAGCAAGAAAGCGCCGTGTGTTTGAGGGGGATATGGCTGTGGCAAGCTTTGTGAAATCATACAAGAGAGCAAAGTGACGATCCACATGATCGGAGGAAAAAAAGCCTCAGAGGACTGGTCTAGAACAATACATAACATCTTGTAATAAGTAAATCCTAGGAGTAGTAGTGGTTTCTCTGTCAAGTAGAAAACTTGTAGTCCTTTGACCCTCAAGGCTCAGTGTGAGCTTGAGGATTGGTATATATTTGTACTTAATACTATCCACTCACAATTGTGAGTTTTGCCAAAAAAAAAAAAAAAAAAAAAAAAAAAAAAAAAGATATGCTCAACAAGGGTACGAAGTACAAAGTGTCTTGATCTTATAAGGGGATATGATTAGCAAGGTCACAAAATATCTAGATTGTGCTCCATGCATGTCTATTTATGACATGATGAAAACTATACCATTGTGCTACACAAAGACGAGGTTATTCGTATGATTGATTTGTTTGGAATCCCTTAGGATGTACTTATTTCCGGGTATATCGAATGTGGGCAAGGCAAAAAGGCCTTGATTTGTTTATAGGGGATGCAAAGCAAGGGCTTCTCTCCCAATGTAGTTTTGTTTGCATCTAAAGGCAAGTGGCATTGTATGAGAATCTCACATGCACAAACAAACTCATGATTCAAGGTCTTTTGGAAGAAATCGTTTGGTGGACACGTACACCAAGTATGGTGTATGTGTGTGTGTGTGTGTGAGAGAGAGAGAGAGAGAGAGAGAGAGAGAGAGAGAGAGATAGAATGCTCTGCCACTACATTAAGTGTAGTGTAGTTGCAAAATTACCACAAGTTCTTCATGAGCTTTCCTTTTGGGATGCTATCTTTTGAATACCCTCATCACAAGATATTCCCAATAAGGGAAGGGTAAGGACACTGTCTTTTGAATACCCTCATCACAAGATATTCCCAATAAGGGAAGGGTAAGGACACTGTGGTGCATGAGAGAGAGAGAGAGAGAGAGAGAGAGAGAGAGAGAGAGAGAGAGAGAGAGAAGCCTTGCACTTCATCAATATCGCGAGTGTGGTGTAGTTGCAAAATTATCACAAGTTCTTCATGAAATTACTATCTGGGATGTTGTCTTTTAAATGCATTCATTACAAGATATGCCCTTCAAGGGAGGGGTGAGTAAGCTATGGGATGTTTTCAGAGGAGGGTAAAGTGAGCGATCCTTTCTAGATGTGAGCACCTATGAATAACTACATGTCACAAACATGTGACAAGGTGCAAGAAGTTAACAGATAAAGTATAAAATTTATGAGGAGATGGTTAGACATAGCTATGGTTTGGTTGGCAATGCATGCCACTGTCTCTGAGGTTTTTGATGATTGAGTTTTTATGCCAAAATGTTGCTGGTGAAATGTAGACAATTGTGACATGTGTGAGTTTGTATCCTTTATTGAGAAAACTTTTCCTTCTATACAATATTTTCAGCATCATAATATTTGTGATTTTAGAAAAAACAGACGCTCACACACTTGGACAACCAAAAGTCCACATGTGCATTTAGAAGGATTTAAAACTTAAGGAGCAAATTAAAAGTTGAAATATATACATGGTGTGAAGAAATAAATACACGGCGTAAAGGTCTCAAAAGGACAACTTTTTGGACTTTGTGTATTGAGGAAGAGGCGGCGGGTTGGTGGGGGTGGCTACCCTGATGTAATTATAGTCTCTGGATGATGTCATGGCTCAACAAGAGCATGATTAGACCTTGTAATTTTCTGGGCTGCTCAATATAATTCACTCACAATTGTGAGTTTTGCAAAAGAAAAAAAAAAAGAAATTCCCTCTCTTTTCCCAAAGGAACTTCCATAGAAGGGCATCAACAAAAAGAAAAAAAGGAAATTCCCTCTCTTTGTTAACATCGGCAACACCACCCTCAACACGGGGTTACTATTATAGAGAATATAGAGCTACGTTTATTTGGAATTCAATTCTAAAAGGATACGACCAACACATTCATGATTAATTTTTTGGGCTCGAAAATGTTCTCTTGGAATGGACACATTTCTATGTTTCTTTTTGTTATTGCAAGTTGGACTAAAACCACGATGAACATGCAGGTGACACAGTGATTGGGGGGGAGGGGGAGTTGTATCTCTGAAGCTGTGCATTTGTGCTCATGAGTGAGCCTGAGAAATTGTATAGGATTGCCATTCGAGACCATTGGTAAGAGCGAGCTCGATCCGTCGTAGGCGGGTCACTCGAGCTCGTGCCTATTAAACCTACCTTTTCCTATGAAAATGTTAAAATTTTCTTTTGTTTTAATTTGGCAATGGGTCTTTAATGTTTTTATTACATATAAATTTTTCACAAAATGTGATATTATCAATTTTTTAAATTCTATTATATCTTATCCCTATTAGACCTACCTTTTCCTATGAAAACTTTTTTTTTTTGTTTCAGTTTGGTAATGAGTCCCTTTATTTATTTAACTTGCTTTTTATATTGTTTTGTTTTAGAAATGCCAATGTGAGCCTTCCAATTTGTTGTTTAAGTGGGGCGGCGCTCTGTAACATATAAGCCATACGTGATTGTGTGTGTATAATGGACAATAAAATTTTATATTAAAATACAAAAAAACCTATAAGCACTCATTCATACTTGCTCCCCATAACTCTCATCCCCCCCTAATGATGGGTCTTATTTTTAGTAGGCCTTCGTGACTTCGTCTTGTTTTGGCAACATAGGGCTTACATGTGAGAATTTGTTCATAGCTAGGAGATAATATCCAGTGAGAGGGATTTCAAGGAAAGAAACTTGTTGAGCAAGGTAGAAAGTAGAGTAGGTGGCATTCAGCGGGGTAGTATGGGTAGAAGAAGAACCCTCCCTATGTGAGTTTATGGGTAGGTTATTACCCATTTCATTAAGCAAGGTAGAGTTATTGTAGTCCCGATGTAGACGGCGGGGAGGTTTTTGGAGGTCTGCAAAACTTATACATGAAGCCAAGCATGGCTAGGCTAGGCTAGGGTAACTTTGGAATTGACCCTACCACCCTAGTCTGTGCTTCATTTACCAAGAGGCAAACCAAATTATGCTAAGATTGAAGCAAGATGAGTTGTTGGATGTCAGAGTTTAAGGCAGAAGAAAGAAACAAATCCACAATAGAATAAGACAGAATCTAATAGGGCCCTCGTTGTTCAAATCAAGCTTGTCAAAATATAATAGAGCAAAAAAAGAGGTTTTCACATGTCTATGGTTGGAATGGTACTCTTGTGGCTATCAAGAAGCACCCTTCATAGCATATGAGGATGAAACAGCAAGCCTCTTTCTTCACTTAAAGGAGAAAGAGTCAACAGATCAAAGTGACATATGGATATTGTGGTGGGAAACTTGACAAGTGCAAGATGTGACTTTCATTTATAGGTGCAAGGGTTGTTGAGCAACAACATAGTATAAGATAAAGCTAAAGCACTGAGCAAAGAGAGTTGTTAGCAAGGATTGTGCGTTGTGGGGGTGGGGGATCAATGTGTCTTTTTGGGACTCATCCCAAGTCAATCACTAAGCTAAGTGATTAAGTAGGCTTATACAAGAACCAACCCAAAGATAGTGTTATGTTGGGATAAGTGTGCAAATGCTTTCTAAGAAAATCAAGTCTAGAAGGAACGGGGTAGTCGACAAGCTACATTGGGTTACAATATGAAAAGGTCCAGAACAAGAGCCAACAAATGTTATAAGAATAGGGTTGTGCCATGGTGGAAACATTGGGCTAGCATGGGAACAACAAGGGTCTTTCGTGGCAATGCCCAAATAAGGTGGACTGATTGTCTTGTCTGAGTAAGAGGGAAAAAGAAATGTTCATCAAGAAGAAAATGAAAGGACTACATGAAGGTATGGGGTGTAGGCCCTTGGTTGAGGGATATTGATATCACATAATGGTGGAAGGTATTAATCCATTTTCAAG
This sequence comes from Adiantum capillus-veneris, assembly GCF_014529385.1. Classification (NCBI taxonomy): domain Eukaryota; kingdom Viridiplantae; phylum Streptophyta; class Polypodiopsida; order Polypodiales; family Pteridaceae; genus Adiantum; species Adiantum capillus-veneris. The sequence continues at coordinate 80,403,821 of NC_140937.1, forward strand.
AGACTTGAGATCAATTAAGGGTGTATACAGTAGGAGATCTAAGGAAGCACACATAGACCTTCCAAAGGATGATGAATTGGGTAGTTACAACTAGCATAAACCAACGAGGACTTCCTCACTAAGCCCACAAGGGCTTAGTGAGGAAGTTGGGCATACCAGCCTCCTACAAGAGGACTCCAAGAGGATTTTTCTAACAAGAAACCCTCACTTCACATCTGGTTAAAACAACCCAAAGCTTCCTTGCAATTAACACGTCCCAATAGGCAACATTTTGCATAGAAATATCATCAAGATTGTTTTGTGTTTTTGTAAGGGCACCATAATTGATATAAACATTGACCAAGGTATTTCAAGACGCAAGCATAGGTGCTTTCATTTGGAGAAAGGCCTTCATATATTATTTGGTTAAAACAAGCCAAATCTTTCTTGTCACAGTTATGTTGATCATATCTCACAACCAATGTGTTGCACCTTATTGAGTGTGTCATCTTTTGCTACCAGTACATTATTTCCAAGAGATGACACCTATCAAGAACATATCTAGGATACAAATCTAGCAAAGAACCACAACAACAAGAGTCACTAAGAATCAATTCTTCCAAGAGATGACATTCCCAACAAGAAGCCAATGAAGAACCTCTCCTGCTTTCATGAGGGTGTCACATTTGATATACAAAGTCTACAATGTGTTCCTTAAATATGTGCATTACAGGATATTATCAACCTTGTCTTATCACCTTCCCCTCACTTACCTTGTGCACTGGCTTCCTTCACCTTTGATTCCGTCCCTCATGTTTGTGTAGGTAGCTCTAGCACATTGGCCGCTTCCTTCAACTTCTCAACATGTCGGCCAGACTCTGACTGAGTATTGGCTGTTAGTAACAAGAATCGGACCGAGTCAAGGAAGATGCCAATTATGATCAGAGGTCCATTAGATCATTCATGCATAAGCTTAATGTGGACTTGAAGACTCCAGAGGGAGCCGAGAGATGGAATGGATATTTAGGACTTGCGAGGGAGTTGTGGTTGAGATTTAGGACTTGGAGAGAGCAGCATGCAGAGAGCTCTGGGGTAGTGCCTCCAGAGAATTGGTTTAAAGAGATCATATTGAGGCTGAGGTTCCCCAAGTGAGGTGATAGAGAGGCTGCTAGCCCAAAGCTTGCCAGATTTATGCCATCAATATTGTGACGATCTGATCAGCTAGTGCATGCAACCTCTTTCCACGTTTTGCAAACGACATTATGAAAATTTCTCACACTAGGGAGCACATCCAAGGTATCGGATGTCATGATGCAAGCCTTCAAGTCCAAGACACCATGCCACTTGGTAGGGGAAACCCGCGATATAATACCATTATCACTCATTGTTGCACTACGCCAAGGAAGTGCAACAACATTAAGTTTACAATCTCTCTCTCTCTCTCTCTCTCTCTCTCTCTCTCTCTCTCTCTCTCTCTCTCTCTCTCTCTCTCTCGTCTTGAGATCCATCCTCAAAACCCCAAACATATTAGGCATTATACATCAAATTTGATGAGAGCGTAATTACAAGGCCAATAGCAATTTATATATACTCTAGCTGGGGAGTACAAACTTTAAAAGTCTTTAATCAAGAAAATATTGATTGTTGCCATAATTAATAATATAGTGGTGTTGCAACCAATCGTTATACTAAGCATGCATGCTAGACAAAAACTCGTTTTGAACGATTTGCTCAAAAATGATTTGAATCGACAAAACGATTAATTAGCCAGTGATATATTGATTCTCTCACATGTATGTCCTTGCATGCTTATAATGACCTTGATGGTTATCTGCGTGTGCACAGACAATCACACTGCTTTTGAATGATTTTTTGCTAGCAACACCATGATTGTAGCTTCTTCTTTTTTTTTGATAGCACTGCTTGAAAACCTTACCACCGTATAAGTCTTGTTGATCGTTTGCGTGTGCATGGATGACCGTGATGCTCTCTCTAAGCCACAAGACAAAACCTTTTTTTTTCAATCTTGTTTTTTGTTGCCAACATGGTGACCATTAGTAAAATTCCAGATTCACACACCAAATGACGAAAAAAAGGGAGGTAGTATCATTCGCACATAGGTAGACGATAGGGAGGTCCCATCTTCTTTTCAAACATTTTTGTTTAGAATGTGATGGTGGCCATTGAAAATCTCATCTCAAATCCCAAATTAAGAAAAAAGGGGAAGGATCTTGGAGTTTTTCGATCGTCTGTGAGTGCGCGGATGAGTGGGGAGCTCTTGCTCTTCTTTTTTTCTATTAATATTGTAGGAGCTCCTCGATCATCTATCCACACATGGATGATCGGGGAGCTTCTCCTCCTGTTTTTCTCTATAATCTGGTAGGATCCCCTCGATCATTTGTGCGTACACAAATGATCGGGGTGATCTTACCCTCGTTTTTGTCATAATTGGGATATTTTATTGATAAATATTTAATTGACCAAATTGATGATAACTATACCAAATCTTGATGATATTTGTTTTTAATTTGATTATTAGATAGTGATGGGAGATAGACTCCTCTCTAGATTCACATGTGGACAAAATACATCATTTACACCAACCTTCATAGATCTATGTCCAGTCCAAATGCCTTGATGTACTATAAGCCATTGAAGTGTGTTGTATCATTGCACAATAATTGATATAAGTGTGCCTTGATATAATTGTTGCATGCATCTTGCACTAAACTTGGGATGACACCATATGGAATGTTGTAGCAACTCTGTGGTGGCTGATGATTGATCCACTTGCCCGAAAAAAATTATACAAGCATTGTCAAAAGTGTTGGACATAAATATTATAATTTCAGATCCATGAATTGGTCTCATCAACAATTTGTTGGAGGCATAAATCCTGATCTTCCTTGAGGATTTTTATAGTGCATCTAAAGAAATTGATAAAGTAAAGGGGGCCAAAGGAAAACCCTACCTGATTGATCTTCTCAAGAGCATAGACTTTTAGACTTCATCTCATTACTTGCAACATTTGCATATACATTACCAAACATAAATATGCACAGATCTAGCAAAAATTCTTCCAAGGCTCACCTACTATCTCGAGCTCTTGTAAGCATATAAAATCTAGCAACAAGTTAGTGTCATTAAACCACTTTTTAATGCATAAATCCCTTAAAGGATTAGTCAATTCTTTGTAGTTAAGGAAAAGTGTTGACACTTTGGGACACTTGATTACTTAAAGTTTTTGGGAGGCATGGCTAGTGAGATTGATGCTACATTACCAAGATCTACGGATTTCTCCTTTTTTCTCTCCAAATTTCTTCCTTTTGGCAAGGGTAGGGCTTCGTGTCATTAGAATATCCATTGAGTTCTCCAGAGAGGCTGCTAGTTGTCTTCCTAATTTTTTCATCTTCCTTCTATAACTACTACAAGAAATCCATGTTAGAGGTATTATCTTCCTTGATAGGGATCTGCGTGCCTAAAACCATTTCTCCCTCACTTTTAGAGGGACTTATGGAGGTGATTAGCATTTTGATGAATCATTGCTAGCCATGTGTGCAAGGATGGTGGGTGTGTAAGAGTGGTCAAAGGATGCACTTTCCCCCCAAAAAGAAGATCAATAACTTAATGATTTTAGCCTCTCATTACTTGTACATATGATTGCCAATTTGAGCAACAACTATAGATTTGTGATCTACATGCCAAGATCTTTGCGTAGATATATTACATGATATGGTTACCCGCTAGAGTATAAATTTCATTTTGGAAAAAAGATTTGAATTCAAAGAAACTAGCCATTTTTCTTGTTGAATTCAAAAGCTGTCTTTTGATTTCTTTCTTTATACTAAAACTTTGAATCTCTTAACCACCAGATAAAGAGGACCTCCTAGCTCCCATTATCTTTCTAATGCTCTATATTTGTTTGAAGAACCCTCATCTGCTAGCACTTTCACTTCTTCTTAAAGGGCATTAAATTTGTTGTTTCTGATAGGCATAGCTCCTCCAATGTTTTTTGGTTTCTAGTTGAGCTCCTTCTTGGTACCTACTTCAAGGTTTATTTTTTTCTTCTACCCTATTATCTTTTAATGCCTTCATTTTAAATTGAGGATAGCCTTTGCTGAATATCCTCGGCCAAAATGGAAACACGCGTTAAAGAAATTTATGTACATAATTATTTGAAGATGTAGGTTACCTAGTCAATCTATAAGAGGAATATATTTCTTCAATTCCTACTTGCTGGGCCACTTCTATGAGAAGTTGCAGGTCTCATTTTGGATTGATACTTGACTTTTGGCTTAGAACCTTGCCAACCTAACTATCAATGGATTTAAGTTCACTAGGGCCAATTCAAATAAAAAATGGGTTGTTTCTTCTCTCACTAGAATGCCTCGGATGTGTAATATGTAGCCATCCATGTGTACAAGAATATGGAATTCTAGGAAACATGTCACCTTTCTATCGGTTTCTCTCTGTAGAACCTTTTCACCTTTTTAACCATAACTTTTATAGGGAAGGTCTAAATTGGGCACTCAATAGCTCATCGGGTGGCTCTCGATGAGATCTTTTCAAAGAGTACCCATGTTGGACACTTTTAATGAACTCTCCACCACCACGCTAGCTGGTGCTTTTTTTTTTGCTTTCTTACAGAACCCTTGTTTTCTTTAAATTAACTCATCTCGGATTGAATTCAGGGTGCCATTTGAATAAGGAGATAGGAATATTTTTGAACGAGCCAATGAACCCATGACTAATAACTTGAAGAGCACTGTCAACATTCTCAAAAAGTAAAACAGGATTGCTTTAGACAATGCTTCACACTATATGCGTGGAGGTTTCCCATTTTAGTAGTTGAAACAAAATTCTTTATTGAATTAGTCTCCTTACATAAAGAGTTATTGCTTTATATGTGCAATCGGTTTTTATTTTAGACATTTCTAACAATTTCCTTAAAGTCCATGTGGAAGCCCATGCCATGGTGGGCAGTTTATGAATTGAAAAACATATCATCAGACAAAGAAGACTCTAGCAAAACAAAATTGAATGTGACCTATGTTCTTATGGCGAGTTTGTGCTATGCAAAGTAATTTGTGGTATAACTTGGTTTGGGCAAGGCATTTAGATTCTGAATCTTCTTTCTGGGCTAGTCTCTCTTTGGCTCAATAACTTAATATGGCTAGATTAATTGTGTGGAAATATTTGTTAAGAAACTATATGTAAAAATCTCAAAAAACATAATATGAATGCAAAAGCACAAAAACAAAATCTCACAAAAATAAAATCCCAAAATTGAGCTAAAATGTTTAGGGCAAAAACCGTAGAAAACCATAATTTGGTAAGTAAGACCATAACTAAGAAAATTTGGAAATTTGATGGTTAGGACTTGAAAGATGATCAAAACCCAAAAATCTGTGCAAAAAGGGGATTGCCAAATTCCTGAGAATCAATCTAGAAAGTTTCATCCTACTTGGTGGAGGAACATGGATTGTGGTCCATGTACCTTTGTGACATTTTGACCAGATTTTGATACCAGTGGGTCAAGGGTGGTTTCTAGCAACTGAAGACACCACTTTGGAGTGAAATTGACATTGAAAACACCCTCAAAATAAAAAATTACACAAAATTTACAAAAGCTTGGGAAATAGACCAAAATTTGGGTTTTTTTAAGTTTTAGAAATCCAAATTTAAAAAGGGGTGAGAATTGACCTCTACAGGGTATAAGCAATCTATTGACCAAGTTTCAGGTCAAAGGGCTTTCCAACATGGATCGTGAACCATGTATCTGTTGAGCATATGAGGCTAAGATTTGACTACAAGGTAGTTGATATCATTTAAAACAACTTTCCCAAAAGGCATCATAGAAAAAATTGCAAAAAAGTAGGTCAAATCATCAAAAGACCACTACCTAGTTAAAAACCACAGGTAGACACAAAAGGTTTACTTTGATTGACAAAAGGTTGCTCAAATTCAAAACAAAGTTTTGAAGTAGACTATTGCCATTGCATGTAACCAACATGCCAAATTTGGGGTTCGGATCTAATCGAACATGGATCATGATCCATGTACCTTTTTTATTTTTTGGACAAAGACTATACTAACTTGTAGTAGAGGACATTATAAACAAAACTTCCAAAAGCAAGGAAGCCAAAAAAGTTCAAGAAGTGGGTCAAAAGTGAGAAAAAATACTTCAAGACCAGAAACTGTCAAGTAGACCTAGGGTTTGACTTTTGGGTGATCAAAACTAATCCAAATTGTACAAAAATCATATAGCTGTGGTCAGTAGAATAAGGGCAAGATGTGTGCCAAGTTTTAACAAGTTCTAACACAAAGGTACATGAATCAAGATCCATGTTTCTTTGTCACAAATTCAGCTCAAGATTGTACTATAGCTAGAACTAGTCATAAGGAGCATAATGATCTTTCCAAAATTAAATTTGGAGTTGATTTGTGGATTTTACAAGAAAAAAAACAATTTTTTTCCAAAAGTGCGATAATTTTCTTTTGGCTTCAAATTTTGACTAGCAGAGCGGCTTTAAAGTCATAGCCACCAAGTGTTTTTGTACAAATTAAAAGAGCTAGAGTGTGCAGCTCAAAGTTCCACCAATTGGAGGATTTGGGTGTATCAAATAAGGTAACATGTTACAATTTGCAACTTAGAGTGTTTTCTTGATGTATTTGCAATCAAGTAGACTATATCAGAGTAGAAACCCTATTGCTCAAGATCAAGCTAGTCACATTTTAGCAAAAGAGATTGTCAATCAAGGACCATTATTGACCTTAGAGCCCATCATAGAGGAAAGTATTTCACATACTTCTTCAAAGACATCCTACACCTACATGGATGACGGGTGCAAGAGTGTGAGCTTCAAAGAGGGAACCACCTTGGGAGCAAGACCATCCCAACTAATACCGACCATGAAACTATTGCATTTGAGATTTCAATTCAAAAATTTACAAAGATAGTATAGATCACTACTGTGTTAAATTAGAAGATAGACCAAGCAAGTTCAAGGACATACTTCATGTGGACTACAGTGGTGATAAATACTGCAAGGAAGAGGATACAATGTATTTATTGTGCAAAATCCTTATATTATGGATAAGTGGTGATTAACATCCCAACTAACACCGACCATGAAACTATTGCATTTGAGATTTCAATTCAAAAATTACTACTGTGTTAAATTAGAAGAGAGACCAAGCAAGTTCAAGGACATAGTTCATGTGGACTACAATGGTGATAAATACTTCAAGGAAGAGGCTACAATGTATTTAACTATGAAAAATCCCTATATTATGGATAAGTGGTGATTAACAAGCACCAAGGATAAGATTGATGTCAAGCATGAAGAAAAGCCGCCAAAGTTGGACTTACCTAATGCAAAGCTTAGGCAATTGAATATTCCAAATCAAGTCAACACACACAATACACATGTGGGTATGTACAAATACAATAATGGAGATAAAATGCTCTATTATAAGTGTGGCGAGCTCAACATATGAGAATTACCGGAGCAAAAATGCTTATATGTCTTTACATATTACGAAGAAGGTAGAGATACACAAGTGATAATGCTTGATAAGTATAGACGATGGTACTCTACCATAGACTGCAAGGAGCTAGAGAGATATATGTACTTTGGACATCTTCATCAATATTATGTCACTCCTAGAACTTGGAGAACAATGGTCTCTGAGATGAGACCAAAAACTGCAAGAGAAAGTCCTGTGAGAACTAGAGTGGAAGATTCATTTAGTCGACCATATTTTTTTCCTACCAAGATTGCTGAGATCCTTGAATTCAACGGTTCCAATGACCACAAATTGAGGTAGTGATGCTTCAAAGATTATCCACACTATGAAGGTTCTAGACCCTTGGATCAAAGATAGAGACGTATGACCCAATGAAAGAGCAACTGAAAAAACTCCCACCAAATTTCCTAATGATGGACATGAAGCGAGGGATTTCATATTAGGAGAGCCTAGAGTTATAAGAATGGTAGCTAAAATACAAAGGATGCGACCATCTCAAGTGGAAAATGTGCTGCCAAAGAGTACAATGGATTGGGGGATCCTTATACACATGTAACACTTTTTAAGAAAGTCTTAAGAGCATAACAAATTACAAATTTCCACACTCAGTACACGGGATCTGAATTGACCTTGGAAGGAGCAATGCTGACTTGGTTCTAGCCACTAAATAGTAGATATTTCCCAAACATTGATCAACTTCTGCGCAATTTTGCAGAGGAATTCTCCAAAAGAGGAATCAAGCACAATATGATTTTCCAAACTTATACGTTTAAGCAAAAGAAACATAACAAAGTGAAGGAAGCTTTGCTTCACTTCGAGCAATATTGAGAGATGTCTCGTGCAAGAGTTATTGCAAGACAAATGATTGTCAATTCTCTTTATAGAGGGCTTGAGAAACAAAACTTTCAAGAAAAATTTGCACTTAAAGGTGTGCACCACATTTGAGCACGTCACCAAAGAAGCATTGTATCTAGTTGACAATTGCAAGATCTATGGAGAGGTATTAGAGGATACTGGCACAACCACCTATACTGCCTCTTCAACCAAAACGCAATGCTCGTATTCAATCAAATAAAATGTAGATCAAGTGGTTGAGGAACCGATCCAAAGAATCAACCAACCTTAACGTCAAAGTCCAAATCTACAACAACAACCACCGTAGGTAGAAAATGTACCAAGAGCATTGAAATGGTGCACAATCGAGAAAAAATATACCAACCACAATATGAATGAATGTGTTTTCAATAGGAATTATGTGGGAAAGACCATACGGACCTTCAATAGTGCAACCTTTGCCACGCCACCAAGGTAAAAGATAGGACCCAACAATGCAACACAAGGAGGAGACAAACCATGGCATATGTTGAGCCAACAACCACCTTTTCCTCATGAAAATAGAGCCATTGTTCAATATACGCAGCGGATAGAACCACTTGTGAGTCAACAGATGTTGCCACCAATTGCCTATTATGAAGAGCCGGTGGAAACTCATGGGAGAGAGCATGAGGGAATATCATATATCACAAAGGATTTTCCTTTTTGGGTAAGCTTAGACAAGAACCACTGGGTACGAGTTTTTCCACACAAGGGTGAGAGATTAAAAATATTCTGATTTTGCAAGGGTTGTGGAAAAGATCACCACATCCAACACTATGCAAAGGACCCGGATAACAAGGGGAAAGCAATTGTGGTTTTCATTGTGGTTTTCCTTGTTCAAGCAGATATGAGTGAGAGCTGACAATTCCTGTCAATGTGGTGACTAGAACTTGGGCTCAGGAAGCAACAAAAAACCATGCCTATAGCAGACGATCCTAAAATTCTTGAAAAAATTGAGTTTGAAAGATTAACAGTAAGGACTCAAATAAACTCCTAGAAAGTAAAAAGAGACAAAATAAAACCAAAAAGACTCAAGAAAAAGATGGGCTTAGAGAAAAAACTACCCCAAACAAGAGAACAGCTCAAGCGTGAGCAAAATAACAAAGAAAAAGCCGAGGAAGTGGACTTGTCAAAAACTTTATCGGGTGGTTCAGACTTGGTAGAAAAAGTGAATGAGCATTTGGACATGACGATGCAAGCCTACAAGGCGAGATTGAGTAGTAAGGAAACCACACATTAGAAAAAAGATGGATGACGTATCCACATCCATAATTTGAAACAAAATGGTCAAAAATGTGCAAAAATCTCATAACGGTGCCTAAGCTCTAGTGCATCCAAAAATATTGAAAATTCCAAAACAATTAGTATTGATACCTAAAAAGGAGGATGAAAGCATGCACAATGGAAACAAAATAGGAAAACAAACTAAACTAGGGAGCAAAAAACCATTGGATACAAGGGTAGTGGCAAACACAACAAATGAGGCCAAGTCTCAAGAAATGCAACCAATTCTTGAAGTGGATGAGCCATGGCCACAATCCTTGTGGGAAACAATTAGAAAATAAAAAGACGAAAGTGCCACTTTGTGGTCAACACCAATCCAAAAATCAACATGGACCATGATATTTATCTTGGGGATATACAATCATTATATGGGGATGTAGGAATTGAAGTATTTGCAAACAGTAAAATTGGGATGTTAAGGACTTTACCCTCTTTTATAGGAGAGTACTAGATAAAATCAGAGGTAAAGGTCATTCCATCTCAATGGAGTCCACTTCCATAGATGATGTACGCAAAAAGCCTCCACAAATTGATGTCATCTCCTATAAGATGCACCATTACTCTCTCAAAAATTCTGAAGATTATACCACATTTATGGGGTCAAATAGGAAAAAACTAGAAAAAACGGGGTTGAAAATCCCTCCACAGGATGGTCCTGTAAGTGAAAAAGTGGATAAATTTGACCCTAAGAAACCAAAAGCAAAACCTGTACTAGTGAACGAGGTGCGTGATTATTTAGAAGGGGAAGAAGGAAACACCACCTTAACACTTGAAGAAGAAAAATTGACAGTGGGATGGGTGGGGGGATATTTCCAGGTGAGAAAGTTTTGGTGAGCACTTTTTAGGAATCAGGTGAGTAGATTCCTAAAAAGATTCTCTCTTCCTCCTTATCGACTCTTTCGTCTTTTTCATATCTCTATCTCTCAGAGAGAGAGAGAGAGAGAGAGAGAGAGAGAGAGAGAGAGAGAGAGAGAGAGAGAGAGAGGTATTAGGGAGGTTGAGACATAGACAAAGATATGCAAGCTAAACAAATTGTTTCAAAAACAATAGAGACAAGGGTACTTAAAACAAGAACACCCATTAATAATAGAAAGTTACATTTTATTGCACTTGCATTACATAGGCAAGAAGCGTTCATCTTTTGGAAGGCCCGGTTTAGGAGTAGATGTGCTGCCTTTGAGTGGCAAAAGAAGATTCACCACATTCCCTAGCTGCTGCGTCATTTCCTCCTCATCCTCCTCTGTGATGAGCCCAATCTTCTTCCAGCAAGAGAAAGAAAATTGTCCCTTCTCGTTCAAGCTGAGTAAGCTCCGCATATTGAGTTCCTTGCGACATTGATAGAGGCGATACACATTGATTTTTGCCTTTAGAGCCTCCCTAAACTAGTCGGCTCCATACAATGCCTCTCCGTTGGGAATGGCTTCCATGGCATCTCACGCAGACTTGATTTTATTCTCAAGATCGTCGGACATCGTGAAAAATAAGAGAGATGTGCTACGGAAGCTAGTGGACGCTTTCACAAAAATAATTCAAGCTATGGCAATTTATAGCCATTGTGGAAATATTATATTACTTTATACACGATTTGACACATAAACAACCAGTTCTCAAATTTGAAAAAAAAACTGCAAATGAATGTACCAAAATGTGGCCATCATAAGATAAAATTAGAAACTAGTACAGTTATCCATTTTGTGAAGCATACTAAGAAAAAGTGAGAATTGACAAATGCTATGCATCCATGCCTGGATAGGTCCGGCTTCGGCTCAATGCCTTGAAGATATCAACATCTTCCAGGATTGGTTGATGGATAAACATGTTCTCATTTTGGCTTAACCCTAGCACACGCAGATAAATAAAATACAAATGTTTACATGCAAGATATGGTTTTAGCTTTGACACCCGTTCCATGAAGTCTAGACATGTGCACAATGTTGGTTGCAAATACAAACTTTGTACATCCCAACATGACCATCTTCACTTTTGGTCTCTACTTTGAAGGCCTCATTAACACCATCTGCTGCACATATCTCTTCTACGACCTTCAATATCAGGGCTAGTGCTAAATTGATCTTGCGAGCAACATCCTTGGAAATGGAAATCTGATACCGTACGCGCACACCATCTTGCACTGTGGCTCTTGCACTGCCTTCAGGAGTGGATGTATCTTTTGACTTGAAAGGAGAGTTGGTCATACTTTGTGCAGGAGAAACCGGCGTTACATTAGATATTCCTTCTTTGTTGAGCTCCACTTGATACCCCCCTTCATGCAATATTTGCACCTCATCCTTTGATAGGTTGGTGCCCACATGCACGGGCCAAGTGTGTGGTGGATGCTGAGGCTGCGGCTCAGCGTTCTGGTCTACTATGTGGCAATGCAAGACATGATCCAGATAAAACCAAAACCATTGATGCACCACACCATTTGGATGTTTTTGATATCCTTCAAAAGATGGGGCTGGTATACCAAGGCTAGAACCTGCAATACTACATCCACACCTGTGTCCTCCTCTTGGCGTGCCGCTACATGTGACCCTACTACCTTATGGATTTCGTTGTATGTCCCACATTGCCTCATTGACCTTGCACTCAACTACATACTGCCCACCAAAACCTATACTTTGTTTTGGGGTTTGTGATATCCCTTGTTCTGCAAAGTTGATCTTACGGGGTCTTCCACACTTCTTGCGATCTTTGGTGACCGAGTTGTACTCATGCCTATACGATGCATCATCTTCCAGGTTGATAACCTCATTTGGCTTGCGTTTTTGCCTTGATGTCTCCTTATCTCCTTTCAATGGAGTTGGTTGTTTATACATTGGAATGCCCTCAGTAGCCGCATTCACTGCTCTTATCAATTGGGTGGGACATTTTTCATGTCGTTCCACAAGCTTTTGTAATGATGGACCCTTCCCAATGTGTTTTCCATGGTTGTATGAAATGGCCTTTGTGCTCTGTAAGATGGAATTTGTAAGGTCGGTTGTACATGCACCATATAATGAAATGCGTTTACGGAAACCCTCCCCTGCTAGCCAACTGCTTCTGCCATGCTTGCTCTCCGCAAGGTTAGTGTGTGGAGTGTTTGGTCCATCAGAGCTACTTTCTACGCATGTCATAATGCCACCCTAATGTGCAATACGAATTTCCCACCAACTAGGCCATGAATCCATGTATGGAATGTTACGGTCTATGCAATGACCGTTACGCCACCATTGGCATATCAGATGAGCCTCTTCTACTGCAACCTCTTTTGTTGGTGCTTGCCTCCACTTCTCACACATTTCTTTGTGTGTGTGTTGAGAATATTGCACCACATACTTCATAGTGTGTTGATTCAAGCTTTGCTTACAGTGGAAAAGACAAGACCGCTCTCGACCGCTCATTGTATTGTTCTTGTCACCACCATTGAAAACAATTCAAACTGCATTCCAATTTTCTTGAGCTTCATCCGCCATGAAGCCAAAGAAATTAGCTTTGTCACATCCACACGATATCATTACATCATTGAGGCACTCCAAAAACAAACATTGCGTTCTATGTATTCCTGTTTCATTTCACAAGTTGCAATAGTCAAAAGGTCCTGCATGCTACAAACAAATTGTTTTAGAGAGAGTCAAAGGCAAGCCACAAAGCTCTTAAGGTGTGCCATGTACCTTGGATCATAGACATGACAGGCCATAGTCACCCAGTCGTAAACACATCTGGTGTGATCAAATTCGATCCACGCACGTCAAATATCGCCATCCCAATCTTGTCTCATTCGGTTCACCAGGTCCACACCGGATGCTGGACCAATTGTGGACATTTTGAAGACATAACATTTATCCCCCTCCGTACCTTGACCAAGAAACCGGCTTCCATGGAAAACGCATATGTATAGTCTCGCTTCAGCTTTAGGAGTGCATCAATGCCAAAAGATTCTTTGTCAACCCCTCTACGTAAAATAGATACTGACCTTTGAAAACTAACAATGTTAAAAGTGTTTAGATAAAAAATAATTTAGCATAGAGTTTTGCATCGAAATAAGAATCTAGGAAATGCTCATACCAATTATCTTGCACCAATGGCCCCAACTCCTCAGCGATTGAAAATAGCTATTGCTCGCCTAAAATTCCTTCGTTGGTGTTGTTGCAAAGAAGTGTTGTACTTATAATTTCTTTTGCCAAACACATTTGGACCTTCCTAGCTCTTGCGTGTGGGTCAACAGTCAAAATCCTTTGCATCATCACCTTGTGTTGTCCGTTAGTGTTTTGGATGTGCCGCTGCGCACATCGTGTTGATGTGTGCCACAATGAATCATGACTCTAGTGGAAATCTCATCGGATGGCATGACATAGTATACCACACAATCACATGTTGCAATACAAAAAGCAATTGCATTACAAAAGTGGCATGTAAGGCTCTTATCTCCAATCTTATAATATTTTCCGGGTGCAGTTGCCTTTTGTATGTACCCGTTGAAATGACTTGTATTGGGAATATGATAATTAACCAAGCGGACACATTGTACATTCATGCACTTGAGAGATCCTATGCAATGACTAGGACGCACTACACCTGGAAAAACAATATTGGATGTTTGTGGCTTCAACCACAAATGAAGATCATACTTATACTCCATTGCATCCATATGGTGCAACTTTCCCATGGTAGGTGGAAATTCTAGAACGAGATCACCATTGTAAGACCTTAGAATCTCTGTAACTTGTTCCACTTGTTCTATTTGCATTAAAAGCTTTGTCAATGTGCCCTTCTTTTTCGCCTGTAAGAGTTTTTGTCTTGTACTCCTTTTGAAGCTATTTGAGAGCAAAACTCGAGGGGGGTTACATAGATCTATTAACTCCTTTTGATCGAATTGCACCTTTGACGGACTATCCACAATCGCAATGGAAGTCATGCTGGGTGAGCCTGCATATTGTGTTTGATGGGATACGTCGACTTTGTATTTATCTTGTCTTTACCATTCCCGAGCACTCCAGTGATGCATGGTGCATGTCGGAGAGAGAGGATACAGGCTTATATCGTGACGAGTGGATAGATGACTTGCGTCCAAAGGGAGCATGGCTCAAGTGTCCTTGGTGGCTGGACTACCCGAACAAGGAGTATCCACCCGAAGAGGAAGAGCTATACATAGGTATCATTCTATATAGTTTTTACCTTTGCCATGCAGCAATACAAAATGGGCTCAATAATTGTTCTTTTTTAATTAATAGCGGAGCATACTGTGTCACGGAAGAAAGCGGTTGTGATAGAGGATGCTCTATCTCCAAACACATCAAAGAAATCGGACAAGAAGAAACAGGCCTCAAAGAAAGACTCGCAAGCACAACTGGCTGACAAGCAACGTGGGAAGAGAAAGAAGAGGGATGTTGTTTCTAGTGATAGTGAGAGCGAGCATGTGGTTAAGGAGTATTCTATAGAAGTCAGTGATAATGCTCATAGCCTTGGTGCTATGAGCCACAGTGTATCGGACAATATCCTTCACTCAAGACTAGTGGGGGGTATCCAGGAGTCCCCTCCATGTTCACCATCACATGGCAGGGCTGCAGAGGACCTATCAGATATGGCCAAAGTTGTGGGAGATAACCATCCAGGTACGTGAAAATGGTTAATGTTGTGTTGTTCTCTTTAGCATTGCTTGAAAGATATGTTTGATCTTATGTTGCTACATACAGATATGCATGTAGAGCCACACCACCTTACAGTGCATGCTAGTGTCAAGGAGTTGGAAAAATCTATTCCAAATGTGTTGTGCAATGATAGGTAAGCCATAGTAATTTACAATCAAAGTTATGTCCACAATTTTAGTGCTAACGAAGATTGCATGCAGTTCTATGCAGTCACTACATAGATTCTTGGGCTCTCTTTTAGGAACAGGGCAGATGAACCCCAGCTTGAGATTGGGTGGCGTACGTTTGATGTACATGGCCTTTCCCTTACACACTAGGTCACATGAAGCTAGCACGGGTGGGGCTCCTTTATGGAACCAATGGGATAGTGAGCTTGTGGATATTGCATTCCTTCTGAAAACCGAGTTTCTTTTGGTTGATGGAATGGTTGTGGCGACATGTCATGCAAAACATCTGTCCCTTCTCACTCGAAGGTAGAGGGAGCTGGTTTCCAGTTGTTGAGGATATTGTACATACGGCTGCCAGAGTCTAGTTGCACGACTGTTCAGGACTATTTAGAGGGGGTATGTTTACTTTTGTTTTGATAATGAATAGTAACTTCGATGTTTTCATTTCAAAGTCATAATGTTTTACTGTTATTCGTAGGTTGGTACTTTGTTGCTAGTCATTTTTTCACCCCCTAGAACCGGTGGGTGTCGACTTTTGAGGTATGATGGAGCGGATGGAGAGATTGCAGCAAATGTACATGGCTTCTCTGCTGATGACGACATGTTGTGGGAGAATCTACCAGGTTCAGATTACACACAGTGGACGCTTGATCATATGGGCAGGCCTTATCGTAGAGGTGTTGAGAGGAGTCCAACGTTTGCTAGGTGGTAGAAACTTTTTGGAAGTTTTTCTGATTGTTCCTATAAAATTATAGGTATAATAAATCTAAAGATTACTTTTTTTTGTAGAGGGCTACTAGGTACCTTCAGAGACATGGGAGATGCTGTGTTGGATTGTTTTGCAGGAGTGGGGACATTGGTAGCACAATGTTCACT
Organism: Adiantum capillus-veneris; assembly: GCF_014529385.1. NCBI lineage: Eukaryota > Viridiplantae > Streptophyta > Polypodiopsida > Polypodiales > Pteridaceae > Adiantum > Adiantum capillus-veneris. The sequence continues at coordinate 80,420,163 of NC_140937.1, forward strand.
ACTACGCAGGCATTGCATCAATTGTGAGAAGGATTGGGTAGTTTTTAGTGCTTGTCTGGAGCAAGCTCAACGCCTAACTTCTGATTTAGGCTCGACATTGATGCTTAACCGAAGAAGGTGTCAGAGAAGCTTCATCCGTTGGAGCCACCTTTCCCGACACCACTTAGCAGTCAGGGTGGGGTAGTAGCAGCACCGTATCCCACTTTCATGGCCCCAGTTTTGGCATGGTGTGCAACTGGACCGTCTCCCTCTGCATTCATTTCCTCCACATCTGAGGCCCCTCCCGGAGTTGATCCATTGCCTCTTTCACTACGTACAGCCCCCCCTCACATATAGTTCGTACCCTCTGCCATTTGGAGGAGTTCCCCCACCATTTGGTGCACTGTCCCCGTTGGCACGACCTTTGTTTCCTCCCAGAGCATATGGCGCCCCACCGCCCTTCTTTCATCCACGTCACCCATGATGTATCCCCCCCCATATGTATTTACTTTTGATGCAATGGAACACATAGATTTGGTGTTTGCTATATAAAATAGACCATAAATGTGTCTAAGTAACTTCTATTTCTCTTATGAATAGTGTATTGAATGCATCCATGGTGTTTTTGTTTGAATGTAAGTTGCTCGTGAAACGACAATCAAATTTTAGTTGAAAAGAGAGAGAGAGAGAGAGAGAGAGAGAGAGAGAGAGAGCGAGAGAGAGAGAGAGAGAGAGATGGGTAGATTGTCCCTTCTTTTGGGAATCCGCTTGCCCGATTCTTTAAAAGCACTCATCAAAAAATGGCTCGCCCAAAAATTGCACCCAGGTGGGTGTAGCCATCACTATGAAAGAAATTTGGGAGCCAAAAAATCAAGAAAGCCAAAAAAGTTCAAGAAGTGGGTCAAAAGTGAGCAAAAATACGTCAAGACTAGAAACTGTCAAGTAGACCTAGGGTTTGACTTTTGGGTGACCAAAACTAATCCAAATTGTACTAGCAGAGCGGCTTCTTTGTCATAGCCACGAAGTGTTTTTGTACAAATTAAAAGAGCTAGAGTGTGCAGCTCAAAGTGCCACCAATTGTAGGATCTGGGTGTATCAAATAAGGTAACATGTTACGATTTTCAACTTAGAGTGTTTTCTTGATGTATTTGCAATCAAGTAAACTATAGCAGAGTAGAAACCCTATTGCTCGAGATCAAGCTAGTCACATTTTAGCAAAAGATATTGTCAATCAAGGACCATTACCGACCTTAGAGCCCATCATAGATGAAAGTCTTTCGCATACTTCTTCAAAGAGATCCTACACCTACATGGCTGACGGGTGCAAGAGTGTGAGCTTCAAAGAGGGAACCACCTTGGGAGCAGGACCATCCCAACTAACACCGACCATGAAACTATTGCATTTGAAATTGCAATTCAAAAATTTACAAAGATGGTATGGATCGCCACTATTTTAAATTAGAAGAGAGACTAAGCAAGTTCAAGGACATAGTTCATGTGGACTATAGTGGTGATAAATACTTCAAGGAAGAGGCTACAATGTATTTAGTTGTGAAAAATCCCTATATTGTGGATAAGTGGTGATTAACAACCACCAAGGATAAGATTGATGTCAAACATGAACAAAAGCCACCAAAGTTGGACTTACCTAATGCAAAGCTTAGGCAATTGAATATGCCAAATCAAATCAACACACCTAATACACATGTGGGCATGTACAAATACAATAATGGAGATAAAATGCTCTATTATAAGTGTGGCGAGCTCATTATTTGAGAATTACTGGAGCAAAAATGCTTATATGTCTTAACATACGAAGAAGGTAGAAAAACACAAGTGATAATGCTTGATAAGTATAGGCGACGGTACTCACCATAGACTGCAAGGAGCTAGAGAGATATATGTAGTTTGGACCTCTTTATCATTAGTATTATGTCACTTCTAGCACTTGTAGAACAAGAGTCTCTGAGATGAGACCAAAAAACACAAGAGGAAGTCCTGTGAGAACTAGAGTGGAAGATTCATTTAGTCGATCATATTTTTTTCTACCAAGATTGCTGAGATCCTTGAATGCAAGGGTTCCAATGACCACGAATTGAGGTAGTGATGCTTCAAAGATTATCCACACTATGAGGGTTCTAGACACTTGGATCAAAGATAGAGACGTATGACCCAATGAAAGAGCGACTTAAAAAACTCCCACCAAATTTCCTAATGATGGATATGAAGCGAGGGATTTCATATTAGGAGAGCCTAGAGTTATAAGAATGGTAGCTAAAACACAAAGGATGCAACCATCTTAAGTGGAAAATGTGTTGCCGAAGAGTACAATGGACTGGGGGATCCTTACACACATGTAACACTTTTTAAGAAAGTCTTAAGAGCATAACAAATTACAAATTTCCACACTCAGTACGTGGGATCTGAGTTGACCTTGGAAGGAGGAATGTTCTTTTTTTTAAAGGAAAAGATCTTTCTATTAGTTAATGAAACTGCCCATAGGGCTACAACCACCTCTTCGAGAGAGGGCTACAACAACCTTGATGGGGAGATTGTCCCAATGAAAAAACACCATATGTACAATGAGGCTAAATCAAGAAATGGGAGGAGGGAAAAGCCACACAGGTAACAGTCTCTCATGGTGGTACAGGGTGAGCCTCAAAGATGTGGAAACAACGGGCCCTCCAGATAAACCAGAGTGTCAGGCCACTGAGAGCTCCAACACTCCTCTCTCTCACTGCACCACTCCTGTGGAGTAAGCTTTTTGCTAGGTTGGAGTGTAGGTTGCCCCCTGTGCATCACTATCATCTTGCTGGTGAAAGATAGCTCAAACTAAAGTGCCGGGCCGGTGAGAGTGGACCAAGCCGCTGTCCCCCAAGTGTAATGCCGAGACGTGGAAAGAGCAGGCATGAGCCAAAGAACACAAAGCCACACTTGTTGTGCCAAAGGATAGTTCCAAAGACAATGACGCTGACTCTCCACAAGGTGGTCACAAGCTGCACATGTAGCGAGACACCACTATGCACAAGCCAGCTCCCAGTTGTTGTAGCTCTGTGTGCGACCAGCCACTGAAACAAAGCGACTCACCTCGGCTGTCTGGAGTCCCACAACCTCTCCCAAAAAGCTGCAAAGAACTCAGCTGTAAGACCCTCCTCCTGCCAATGAGGTGCTGCAGCAGGGCAAGCCTCTCTCTATGTTGCCAGTATGTGACGTCCCAGTCGAACAGTGTACTGAAAGAAAGGGACACCTAGGTGGTCTGCAAAATAGAAAGGGTCCCTCCAGAGCCACTCTTCAGGGTCCCACTGTACTCATGTCGGTGGACACCACTCCTAGGCCCATAGCCTCCAATGTCTAGTCTCAAGAGTTGTTGGGTCAGGATCAATGACACAAGTTCTCCCACCAATGCCCACCACTTGGATCCTCTGAAAACAGCACTCTGCCACCTGCGGGGCCTCTACTGCAACTTTCTGTAAGCGTCCCCCATTGTAACTCAAAAAATGGGGAGGGAACAATCTCTGAGCAAGCCCGAACTGAGATGAGAACCTCCAGTCGTGTGAAGACTCCCATCCATCTGGGTGCTACTGGCTCAAGAGGTGTGATCCACTCAGCTGGTAGTACCTCTGAGATGCCTTGGCACATGCTCTGCACCCCTTTCATGCCTTGTAGCTGAAAGCCCTACGGCTCCTTTGACAAGCCTGAAAACTGTAACCATTCACCTAAAGAGCGTGCTAGACCCACTGCCATGGGACCCTAGGAAACATGACACCGACTACCCACCAAGTGGCCTCTCTGAGTGCTAACGATGGGTTCCAAACAAGAGGATTTTGTAGGTGCTCCTCAGTGCAAGTAGGCTGTCGTTGCTCCAGACCTCGCCACAAATGCTCCCAAGATCAAAGCAAACTGTGAAGTAGTCCTCCAGTCTCTTGCTCAAACCCACTATGCGCATCTCTGTGAAGATCCATCTGGTCAAAGGTCGCCATGGGCCTCCTGCCTGAGGCACCCTAGCACAAAGCTGTTGTAGCAAGAACTCCTTCCAGGAAGAAGTTGTCTAATGACTTCTCAAGAAGGGCTTTGCTCTGCTATGCTGGGTCTATGATCCCAAGCCCTCCCTGTGAACAAGGAAGAGTGATGACCTACCAAGCCACTTTGGATCGGACTATCTGAGTGTCACGCCTTGGCCAAAGGAAGTTCTTGATCAGCCTCTCTACCTGGCTGATACAAGAACTCAATAAGATCGAACAAGAAGTGATGTACCACATAGTCACCAACAACACCTGGTTGGCCACTACAAATCTTCTAGCCAAATAAAGTTGTGTGGAGTTTCAATGTAGCGACTTCCTCCAGACAGGAGGAGGGGAGCAATCTGGTGCTTGGGAGACAAGTCCAGACCAGCCTGACAGCCCAAGTACCGAACTGAAATCCCTGGGGGAATCCACCAGAAACCCTCACCTGGCATCCAATCAGGCACAAGAGCACTACCAACCGAGAAAGCCATTGTCTTTCTCCAGTTGAATAGTGTGCCATATGCACAACAGAAGGTCTCTAGAGCCCTCTCACACCTGTGAAGGTTGGCCTCTTGGCCATCCAAGTACAAGGCTGAGTCGTCAGTAAACTTAGCATCCAGTAGCTCATCTCCCCAAATAGGGAGTGTTAAGCCCCGTAAACCAACCTTCTGCGACACCAAAAACTTGCTCATCACCTCAGCATAGAACAGAAAGAGGAAGGAGGGAAGAGGGAAACCCTGTCTGACTGAACGTGTGAGCATGAAACGATAACCTCTACCTCTTGACAAAAGTACGTGACTGTGTGCCCATTTGTACAAAGCTGACACCCCTCTGATCCAAGCATCCGAGAATCCCATCCTGCATGGAGTGCCCTCTAGAAAGTCCCAGTCAACTTTGCCGTAAGCCTTCTCAAAATCGAGAAGGAGAATCACCAGATCCTCACCATGGAGCCGCGCTAGGGTAGAAGCCTCCCAAAAAGTAAAGATGTTGTCAAGGATACTTCACTCCTTGATGAAACCTGTCTCACTCCCATGTATAAGGCTCTCTAGAAGTGGCTGGATCCTCAAACTCAGAGCCTTGGCAAGAATTTTGTAGGCTGAGTTGAGGACGGTGATGGGGCGCCACTGTTGAATCTCATCCAAGGAGCCACCCTCCTTGGGAATGAGGTAGATCAGACCCTCACTCATGCTGTCAGACATCTCTCCTGTGTGAAAGATGTATTGGAAAGCACTACAAAGATTTGGGCCAAGCAAGTCCTAGTACTCCAAGATTGAAACTGGGAGTCAAGCCATCCTCATCTAGACAGCTACCACAGGGGAGTGCGCTAAGAGCCGTGTCCAACGCCTCAAGGTGAAGTGGCAGCCTCAAGCCTCTGAGGCATCTCCTCAGTCACAAGACAAGGCATCTATGCCCAGACTTGCTCTCTGCATGCATCTTGACGCTCTAACTGAGGCTTTGCAAACGATAACTCATGGTAAAAGTCAATAGCAACTGCACGCATATCCTCTAGCTCAAAAGCAACTGACACATCGGGCCTCCTCAGCTGATTGACCTTGGCATGCTATGCCGAGGTCACACTTCCTCAAAGAAAGCACTAGTCACTCTGTCACCCACTTTCGTCCACTGAGATGCTTGTCGATGGAAAGAAAACTCATGGCACTGCTCCTCTAACAAGCTCCTGACGAGCCTGCTATAACTGCTCCTCCAACCAAGGACTGTTTGGATGCTGCTCTTGCATCCTCTGCAAGGAAGCAACACCCCGTCTGAGACGCTACTCCTTCTGTCTCGCTGCAGCCAGGGAAGCGAAAGAATCCTGGAGAAAGAAACGACTAAGCTGAGCTAGTCCTGAGGCCACTTTATCAGGAGGAGAATCCTGCATGTCCAAGATCTCTGTCCAAAGAACCTCCACTCGCTCTCTCAGTGCAGAGTCCAGCAAGACCCTCTTAGGGATGCGAAGCATCATGCTCCCCCTCCTCTGTCTATCTACTACTGTGAGGATCACTGGTGCATGGTTTGAGAAGGAAGTCCCTGGTAGAATGCCAACTGTCCCACCCAAGTCACAAAAATGGTCATTAGTGTAGAAGCAATCTATCTCCGATAGATTCACTCCTCCCACTCTGCGGTCCGAGCGAGAGAAGGCCGGGCTATCTAGGGGCCTCACAAAGCTAGAGTGCTGCCACTCATTTGAAACCCTCAGAGTCATACAAAACCGCTCCCAAGCTGCCAACTCTACTCCATGCAAAGTAGCATGGCTACCACCAATCCTGTCAAAAGGGTCCTCCAACATGTTGAAGTCACCCCCTATGCACCACTACTCTGCTTGCGGTAGAGACTCAGCAATCTATGACCAAAACTCTGCTCGTGTACTCGCCACATTGGGAACATATATGTTCATAAAGCCTAGAAGGAAACCCTAAACTTGCATGGTGATCCACTCAACCCTGCCTAGCACAATAATCCCTCTGTCCACAATGGCCTGCTGCAAGGAATCCACAATAGTCATACATACCCCACCCTGAATGCCTCTAGGTCCAAAAGCAGCTGACCAAAAAGTATCATATCGTCCATGCAAGAGCTGACCACATTGTCTAATGTGTCTCTCACATAGGTGATGCTCCTGTAGCATAAGGAGATCAATCTCTCCTCCCACAAGGCAACGCTGAAGCTCCTGATGCAGTCGGCCCCTCTGACGGTGAAACTGGAGCCCACCTAATCCCGGCATGTTCCATGAGATGATCCTCATGGGGAGTGAGAGAGAAAAAATGCTGCCACAACAGCTAAACGTGCTATCTTTGAGGTTGGCTTGGGTGGGGAGCAATCTGCATCCGAGCATCCTCTAGATAGGCGTGACTGCAAAGAGTGCCTGGCCCAAGCCCAAGTAGACCGAGCCGTGCGTAAAGCTACCTCCTCTGTCGAGGAATCCTCATGAATGTGTACATAGCATGGTGGGAACTCCGTATCGGCAAAGAGGTGAACCACATTGTGTCTACATCCTGTTGCATCTGGAGGTGTCACAATACACTTGGCCAATGGCCAAAGAGTCTGAAGCATGTCTGTAACTCCTAGATCTCCCATGTGATGAGAGAACTCTAGGGCCTGTGTCTGAAGCCACTCCAAAACTGAGTCGAGAGTCCACTTAGTCTGGTCCCTACTGCAAAGTGGAAACGAGAAGCCAACCACTAAGTCTAAGGCCTCTATCCCCCTAACTGCAAGAAATAGAACATGAACCCTAAAGCAGGCTGCCTCAAGGTTTGATGAGGAGTCACCAAGAAAGCGCGTAAAGTCGTAGGCAAAGAAGTCTCATCGGCGCCTAATGTCAAAGCTCGTCAAACCACGAGGGATTTTTGCAAAGGGAAACGTCTGTACCTGCACAGGGGGTCCCAAGAAAGGCTGTCCCTCCCTCACCAAGTGACTCGTGGAAAAGGCGCTGCTAAGAGAGCTCCGAGAATGAACCTACCCCCTGGGTCGACTATGGGATTGGAGCGGGAGGGGGGGGGGGGGGGGGGGGGGGAGAAGAGGGGTGAGGGGGGAGAGGAGAAGAGGCGGAGGGAGTAGGAGGCGGGGAACTAGGTGTGTGGGGGGGGGGGGGGGGGGGGCTGTCGAGGGTGAAGTTGGGGTGGAGGTTGGGGCAGAGACCTCGTCCTGCTCAAGATGACAGAATTGGTTCCCCGTGGGAACCCATTGTTGTTGGGCAAGTGCCTGAGGACCACTGTGAATGCTAGGCTGTCACTGTGGCCCCTGCCATTGTCGACCAGGAACCTGCTGCCAACCCTCCTCCGCTGGAGCCCCAGGATTGGAGGGTGACTCTGCTTGTGTGCCTCTGCCTGCTACTGCTAGCTAGCCCTTGAAGGCTGGGGCTAGGCCTGACGTGTAGGTCGAGGCCTCGTCCGTGGACACGCCTTTGCAAGATGGCCCGTCTGTCAACAAATGAAGCACTGATTTGGGTGGCCCGAATACTCCACGCTCTGTCTAAAACAACCCCCACTCACCTCAGAAAGAAGGATGACCTTCGGGAGAGTGTGGGTGTCCCTAACCAAAATGTGATCTAAGGGAATGCCAGCCGCCTTGGCAGCTATTGAGGCTGTCGTGCGAGGTGTCTCCAGGACAGTCCCAATCGTTGAGCCTATCCTCGACAAAAGTGGTAGGTACTCCCTCCACAAACCAGGAAAGTAGACGGAGATGGGAAGGTCTACCTCCTCTATCAAAACATTTGAAGCAGGGTCAAAACCATGTCTCCACTATCGAAAGTGGGCTCGAACTGCTCGGATGGTCAAAGGGCTCATGACGATGACCTTGGATGACATCTCGAATGTCTCAAAATCAATCTCATAGTAGCCTCGTCCGAGGAACTCAACGTCCAAGATGTTGCCCACCTCTACAAGAAGGCGGGCCTGGAGAAGGGCTCGCAGCTCTCCTCTGCTAGGTCTAGTGTTGAGAATCTTGCATATGATGGAGGTCTCTGGAGGCGCTCTACCTCTGCTGCGAGGCTCGCTTGCTTTGTTGATGAAAGAGCAAGTCAGATGGTGGGCTCTCCAAGGTCGGGTGAGGGGGCTTCTGAGGAGTCTCTCTGGGATAGAGCATGAGCCTCCATTTGTGTTTGCTCTGCTGCCATGGAGAAGGGAAAGATGGAGATGACGAGATGTGGTGCTCGATTGGACAAGCTCGCTGAAAATGCCAAAAATGCAGATGACTTCAACCGAAACAAGACCTGGGGGGCAGCCAGGTGGAAGAATTGGGTGTGCAAAGTTGGGGCGGCGTGGGTTGAGGTTGAGGCGAGCTGGCGAAGCTGAGGCTGCCGCAACAGGCAAGCCGCTGGGTAGCGCACGCTGGGGGGAGGGGAGGGGAAAGCGATGGCGTGAGAGAGGGGGGGGGGGGTGGGGGGGGGGGGGTGAGGACAACAACAAGCGTGATATTGATTGGAAAAGTGGAAGGAGCAATGTTGACTTGGTTCTAGCCACTAAATAGTAGATATTTCCCAAACATTGATCAACTTCTGTGCAATTTTGCAGAGGAATTCTCCAAAAGAAGAATTAAGAACAATATGATTTTTAAAACTTATACCTTTAAGCAAAAGAAAAACAACAAAGTGAAGAAAGCTTTGCTTCACATCAAGAAATATTGAGAGATGTCTCGTGCAAGAGTTATCGCAAGAATGATTGTTAGTTCTCTTTATAGAGGGCCTTAGAAACAAAACACTCAAGAAGGACTTGCACTTAAAGGTGTGCACCACAATTGAGCACGTCACCAAAGAAGTGTTGTATCTAGTTGACAATTGCAAGATCTATGGAGAGGTATTAGAGGATACTGGCACAAACACCTATAATGCCTCTTCAACCATCAATGCGTCATTTCCAAAACACAATACTTGTATTCAATCACATAAAATGTAGATAAAGTGGTCGAGGAACTGATCCAAAGAATGTACCAAGCTTACCGTCAAAATCCAAATCTACAACAACAACCACCGCAGGTACAAAATGTACGAAGAGCATTGAAATGATGCACAATCGAGAAAAAATATACCAACCACATTACGAATGAATGTTTTTCAATAGGAATTCTGAGGGAAAGACCATACGGACCTTCAATAGTGCAACCTTTGCCACCGCCACCAAGGTAAAAGATAGGACCCAACAATGCAACACAAGGAGGAGAAAAATCACGACATATGTTGGGCCAAAAACCATCTTTACCTCATGAAAATAGAGCCATTGTTCAATATAAGCAGCGGATAGAACCACTTGTGAGTCAACAAATGTTGCCACCAATTTCCTATTATGAAGAGCCAATGGAAACTTACGAGAGAGAGCATGAGGGAGTAGCATATATCACAAAGGATTTTCCTTTTTGGGTAAGCTTAGACAAGAACCACTGGGTACAAAATTTTTCCACACAAGGGTGAGACAACGAAAATCTTTGGATTTTGCAAGGGTTGTGGAAAAGATCACCTCATCCAATACTATGCAAAGCACCCGGATAACAAGGGGAAAGCAATTGTGGTTTTTATTGCGGTTTTCCTTGTTCAAGCAGATATGAGTGAGAGCTGACAATTCCTGTCAATGTGGTGACTAGTGCTTGGGCTCAGGAAGCAACAAAAAACATGCCTGTAGTAGACGATCCAAAAATTCTTGAAAAAACTCAGTTTGAAAGCTTAAAATAAGGACTCAGATAGACTCCTAGAAAAGTAAAAAGAGACAAAATAAAACCAAAAAGACTCAAGAAAAAGACGCGCTTAGAGACAAAACTAGCCCAAACAAGAGAACAACTCAAGCGTGAGAAAGTTAACAAAGAAAAAGCCGAGGAAGAGGACTTGTCAAAAACTTTATCGGGTGGTTCATACTTGGTAGAAAAAGTGAATGAGCATTTGGACATGATGATGCAAGCCTACAAGGCGAGACTAAAAAGTATGGAAACCATAGGTTATTAGAACAAAGATGGCTGATGTATCCACATCCGGAAGCTGAAACAAAATGGTAAAAAATGTGCAAACATCTCATAGAGGTAGCCTAAGATCTAATGCATCCAGAAATATTGAATATTCCAAAACAAGTAGTATTGATACCTAGAAAGGAGGATGAAAGCATGCACAATGGAAACAAATAGGCAAACAAACTAAACTGGGGAGCAAAAAACCATTGGATACAAGGGTAGTGGCAAACACAACAAATGAGGCCAAGTCTCAGGAAATGCAACCAATTCTTGAAGTGGATGAGCCATGGCCACAATCCTTGTGGGAAACAATCAGAAAACAAAAAGACGGAAGTGCCACTTTGTGGTCAACACCAATCCAAAAATCAACATGGACCATGAGATTTATCTTGGGGATATACAATCATTATATTGGGATGTAGGAATTGAAGTATTCGCAAAGAGTAAACCTGGGATTTTAAGGACTTTACCCTCTTTTGTAGGAGAGTGCAAGACAAAATCAGAGGTGAAGGTCATTCCATCTCAATGGAGTCCACTTCCACAGATGATGGACACAAATAGCCTCCACTATGTCATCTCGTATAAGATGCACCATTACTCTCTCAAAACTTCTAAAGATTATACCATATTTATGGTATCAAATAGGAAAAAACTAGAAAAAATGGGGTTGAAAATCCCTCCACTGGCTGTTCTTGTAAGTGAAAAAGTGGATAAAACTGAACCTAAGAAACCAAAAGCAAAACCTGTACTAGTGATTGAGGTGGGTGAGTATTCAGAAGGGGAAGAAGGAAACACTACCTTATCACTTGAAGACCAAAAATTGACAGTGGGGTGGGTGTAGCCATCACTATGAACGAAATTTGGGAGAGTGGGGAAGACCACCTCTCAAGAAGACGCGTATGAAATTGCAACTAATAGATAGATTTGTAGAGACACCTTTGGCTATGCTTGAACAGATAATTGTATCCTCTTGTAGAATTAAGTATGGGTATACTTTTTCCATAGTAGACTTTGGAAAAAGCAACAACTTTGAGGTTATTTTGGGGGGAGCACTCATACGTAAACTCAAAATGGTTCAAAATTGGGGCTATGACAACCTACTTGAGGCATAAAGGTGTAACAACCAGGGTCAACACAAAGGACCATAGTTAAAGAGATGTTACTCGAACTCAAATGGAAGAATTTGACATAACTATAAAATGTGATCACCAATTACCTACCTGGTTGAAAAAACAAACACATATTTGGATGTGCAAAGCATCTGAATATGGAAGCTTAAAAAGGAAAGATTGTATCCTAGAATGATTGATAGAGGACAAAAGCTACATGCAAGAGCCATTTCCAGAGGAATTACTTGAACCCTTTGGTTGGGATCAAGTACTAGAAACTCTAGAGATGTGTGTGAATGAGGTAACACTCACAAAATTTTGTGATGAAGATGGTTTTGACATAATGCCTTTCTAGATGGCGAATGCTATCTTGAAACAAAAAGTTGAAACTGAGATGATGGAAACTCAAAAGATGGGTGATTGTAAACAAATAGTGGGTGAGGTTTCCATTTGAGATATTAGCAATGATGACGATGAGGAGTTCCAAGATTCATGGATGACGAGTTAGGAAACAATGCTATGGATGAGCTATTGAGAAGCTCAGAGAACGAAGATAAAACAAAACAAAACGAGGAAATCTTCTATGATTTTCCAAATCAAAAATCAAGAAGACAACAAAGATATCAAGAAAAACGAGCGAGAAAATAGCAAAACAGACGAGAGAAACCAATGCCTCAATTATTGAGCAAAACGCAGTATCTTATGCTCGTGGGAGCAAGTAACTATATTTGGGACAAAATCACACAAAAGCCATTGAAATTGGATTCTCTAAACACAATTCCAAAGAAGAAAAGCAAAAAGAAACCCAAGGAGACAAAAGAAACACCAACAAAAATGTACACAATTGAAAGCAAACAAGAATATCAAAAGCTAAAATAGACCTTGAAAGAAGTTTGGACAAAGAAAATGGAAAGTGAAGAGGAATCCAGTACGGAGAAATTTGACGCACCCTCTTACTATAAAAAAAGACACCATTTAAGACTCAAAGGATTGCAATTTAGAAGCCAATGAGGGAACTAAAGGAGTCGGGTACATCCTATGATGGGCTTGAGAATGCAAGGAGGATTGATCTAGTTGAACCAGGGGAGGAACCAAGATTGGCTTACATGTCCATCGACCTCACTGAGGAGGAAGATCAACTTTTAATAGCCACTCTCAAGCAATATAGAGAGGTGTTTTCTTGGTCATATAAGGATCTTAAGGGAGTGGATCCGAGTATATGTCAGCATACAATACACCTTAACACTAGAATGGTAACAGGACACTTTTATGTCCTTGGACACTTTTGTGTCCTGTTAATTGACCATTTTGCTTGAATTATTTGAAGAGTATGAAAATGAATTTCTAGGTGCTATATATCCACAAAGTAAAAAAACTTAGCATTTTTTTTTGAGTATCAATCTCACCATTAACCTTACTCTTGCACAACATTTTTGAACCTAAACTGTGTGAAAAAACGGGTCCTCTTTTTGGCTTTTTTTCAATTTTTGGCAACTATACCACTCTAAACTTCATGTTTGTGAGGTTTAGATGGCTAGAGGTTAGGCCTTCATAGTTCTCAACATGTTTTGATGCTTGTAGGGAGAGCTACTTGTTAAAATTCAAAGTTATGACCAATTTACAAGAATTGAATAATCCTATTTTTTTGCCAAAATCATCACTTTTATGATTTTTTTGGTGGTTTTCTTGATAACCAAATTCAATTTTGATTGTGTAAGTGTAATGTATAACATAAATCTAATCTTCCTTGAGTTTTGGGGGACCTAATATGCTATATAGCATAGTATATGATGATGGTTGAGTTTTTTCATTGCTAAGAATACGATACATTTTAGAGTAGCAAGTATAACTTTCTCAATATTGCTAGTTTCTTAGTCCAATTTTGTGTATTTTGTAGGTAGTGACCATATCTAATCATAGAATACAAACTTGGCTAGATATTGAGTAGTTTTTATGGGTTTCTAGAGGTCATAATGCTAAACCCAGTTTTTTCATGTTTGCTTTATCATTGCCCCCAAGGTTCCAATTGTAAGAGATCCATTATCCTTTTGACATGCTCCATGGCTCCTTTTGAATCCAGAGGCCCAAAGGGAACTAAGAAAACATGTATATAGTATCTGTATTGAGCGTGACTATAGAAACTTTGATAATAGGTCCGCAGAATGACAATAATGCAACTTTTTTGTACCTATTTTTTTTGCCCAAAAAAATATTAGTGAGGTAAAAGCAACCATATGTTTTGGTCACCAACCCATTGAAGTTAACGGGGCATTTTATCTCATGTCCTACAAAAATCTCCACTCTTATTTATATGCAATCAATCGTAAGAAATTGCTGTTTTGGGCAAAATGCACTGGTCCATCAACTTTGGAGGCTTGTAGTGACCAAGGGATGAGAAAAATTACAAGTTTCTCATTTTTTCCATATGTAGTAGCTATTGAACTATAAGCTCATGAAAGGATTTTTCAAAATGAGTGGATTTACTATGGTTTTGGAATTTTTTCCCAAAACCCTGAAAGGACACTTTTATGTCCTGTTAGGTTACCATTCTAGTGTTAAGAGTGATGCTAAGCCACACAGACAATGTCCCTAAACTTATAATGAAACTTTTGTGAAGAAAATCGAAGAGGAGATAGATAAACCTAAAGAGGTGGAGTTTATCAATGAGATCAAACAGACAGATTGGGTGTTGCCAATCATGGTAGTTCCCAAAAAGAATGGCAAATTGCAAACGTGTGTAAATCTCAAGCAAGTAAACACTGCCACCATAAGAGACAACTATCCCTTACCCATCACAGATCATGTGATTGAGAAAGTTGCAGGCAAGGAAGCTTACAAAATTCTTTATGACTTTTTGGGCTATAACTAGCTTACTATAAAGCCCAGGATACTGTTGGATTTATGCTGGCCATGTCCGGCCGCCCATCTAATTTCTACTAACCCAAGTGTATAGTACACTTGAGCCACTCTTCAATATAGACAACCAAATGGACATCTTATTATGCTTATGCTTTATGTAGATGACATGCTTATTGCTGGTTATTCTAAGAAGGACATTGCTGACTTGAAAACCAAGCTGAAAAGTCAATTCGACATGAAAGATTTGGGTGAAGCCAATCACATTTTGGGTATGTGCATTACTTGTGATCGTAAGAAGAGGTTGTTGTACCTTTCTCAAAAAGAGTATGTGCACAAGGTTCTTGATCGTTTCAACATGCAGAAGGGGAAGGCTTTGAGTACTCCATTGCCTGCATACTTGAAACTTAACAAGAAAGACTGTCCCAAATCTACTGAGGAAAAAGCTGCGATGGCTAAGGTTCCTTATGCTTCAGCTTGTGGTAGTCTTATGTATGCCATGGTGGCTACAAGACCTGACATTGCACATGCAGTGGGAGTTGTCAGCAGATTTATGTCTAACCCTGGTAAAAAGAATTGGGATGCTGTCAAGTCGATTCTCAGATACTTGATTGACACTACAGATAGACACTTATGCTATGGTCATGGAGAGTTATCCATTAAGGGATATGTAGACAGTGATTATGCAGGCTGTGTTGACAATCATAAATCAACTACAGGTTGGATTTACACATTTGCTGGTTCTGCCATTTCTTGGAGATCAATTCTTCAAGATTGTACATCCATTTCCACTACAGAGGCAGAGTATGTTGCATTGAGTGAAGCATGCAAAGAAGCTATTTGGATTTCTCGCCTAGTGCAGGATCTTGGATTGAAGCAGTGCTTACCAGTTCTTCACTGTGATAGTCAAAGTGCTATTGCCTTGGTCACTGTGATAGTCAAAGTGCTATTGCCTTGGCTAAAAATCCAGTGTTTCATTCTAGAACGAAACACATTGATGTGCGTTATCACTTCAGTCGTGAATGCCTGGCAAACAAAAGCCTTGACTTAGTGAAAATTCCTACATCAGAAAACATAGCGGATGCACTCACCAAGAGTCTCGCCAACCATCAGTTTCAACATTGTCGTGAGTTATGGGCATTGGGTAAGATAGAGACTTACTCATTCATTCTCTCTTTTGGCCTCTCACATTGGCCATCAAGTGGGAGATTGTTGGGTTTATGCTGGCCATGTCCGGTCGCCCATCTAACAGCTACTAACCCAAGTGTATAGTACACTTGAGCCACTCTTCAATATATATGTACATTATAATTGGGGGCCTTAATCTTTGGCTCACCCCCTTCCATACATGTGTCTGTGTGCTCTTTCTCCCTGCCCACAGCTTCTCCTTCACAAATCCTGCTTCATTAGATACCACAAGATAGCCTTTGCAATAGAGTGTGACAGATTTACTTATAGAGTGATTCCATTTGGATTGACCAATGCACGCGCCACATTGTCATGCGTTCAAAGAGTATCTAAGACAATTCTTAGAAATTTATACGGATGGCTTATGTGTGCATTCTCTTCTAAGAAACAAGCACATAGAGCATCTGAAAAGGATATTTGAAAAGTGTAGGACTTATCATATCTACTTAAATCTAGAAAAATGTGTCTTCATGGTAAGACAAGGAAATATTTTAGGAAAAATTGTGTCCAAAAATGGCATTTCCATAGATCTTGAGAAGATACAAGCTATTCTTTCTCTTCCAAGACCCACAAAAAGTTAGGGAGGTACAAGACTTTTATGGGCCATTGTAGCTACTACTGAAGGTTTATCTATATGTATGTGGTCATTGTAAAACCTCTCTATGCTCTGTAAAAAATTTAAATGGACTAAGGAGTACAAGAAATCGTTTCAATAATTGAAACAATGACTGATTTCTGATCCAATTCTAAAGGCTCCTCATTGGGATAAAATATTACATGTCCATGTAGATGCATTGGCATATGCAATTGGATGCATCTTGACACAGCTTGGAGGAAAAAATATGGATTTTCCCATTTGTTACTCCTACAGACAACTCAATAGTGTGAAGAGAAATTATACCTTCACGGAAAGTGAAGGATTAGGAATGGTCTATACGGTCAAAAAGTCTAAGCAGTGAGCACTACCCCCTTGAAAATAAATTTGTATTTTTTGTGGACAATCAAGCACTATTGTACTTGGTGAACAAACCATGCAATACAAAACTAATTATACAATGGTTTATTATATTTCTGGAGTTTGATCTCACAATAGTAGTCAAAAAGGGGACTACGCACCAAAGGCAGACCATTTGTCTTGATTGACGCATGGAGAAGCACCTCTTGGAGTTAATGATGACCTTCAAGATTCATATCTTTTTAATAATGAGATGGTACCAAGGTGGAGTGAACATGTAATACTATTTCTCACCATTGGTTCTTTGCAGCTTGAGAGGTAGCCATTAGTGATTGAACAAAACCCGCTCACTTGTGATAATAGCAAGATGGCTACATAATCAAGGAAATGATGGAATACTTAGACTATGTATAGAGCCATCAAAGAAAAGTGCGTACTTAAGGCAGGCTCATGTACAAATGACGGGGATTCACAATGAAAAAACACAAACATGAGTCAAAGATTAATGAGACTTGGGGTGTATAGGCCTTATAGAGATTTCATGAATATGTTAGTTCATGTGATTCTTGTGCAATTCATGCATCGTTCAAAACATGCTACACTATTCAGATTAGCAACCGCACTCAAGTGGGGTAAAAACATTACGGATTACCTAGAAAAGGGATTCTTGCCAGAGAACATGAGTAGATCCAGATAAAAATCAATCTAGAGAGAGGCAAAAAACTATGTAATGATTAAAAATCACCTTTATTGGAGGAAATGATAACCATTTACAAATTTGTGCCGTGCAAAGTGAGTACCTATTAAATTTTGAGCAAGCACATTCCGGATCGGCAGAGGGTCACTTTTTTTGCAAACAAAACGGTGAAAGCAATACTTCTTGTAGGAATTTGGTGGCCAATCCTATATGGAAATGTAGAACAATATATGAAACAATGTGACAATTATGAGTGCATGGGGCTTTTTCCACGTGGGGATAGACTTTGTTGGATTTGTCTCGCCACCTACATATAAAATGCATGCTTAATACATCATAATGGCCACAGATTATGTGAACACGTGGGTAGAATCCAAAGCCACACAAAAGAACGATGCTAGAATGACATTATAATAATTCATGGTGCTTCATTTGAAGTCAACACCATATCACCCTCAAGAAAATGGACAAGCCGAGAGCACAAACAGATTTCTATGTACCGTACTCACCAAAATTGTAGACGAGTCAAGAGACGAATGGGGCCAAAAGTTACATTTGGCTCTTTGGGTGTATTGGGTAGCATACAAAAGAAAATTGTGAACATCACCTTTAAATTTGGTGTTTAGGATCAATCCCATAGTGCCTTTAGAATTCTTGGTTCCCACACTACAAGTAGCAGAAGATTTAGGATGAACCGTACATGAGTTGTTGAATAGAGTTGTTCAGTTAACCAGGATAAGTAAATTGTGACTCAGAGCTATTGCTGTTGCATATTCACAAAAATGACAAATGAAAACATTTCATGACCATTACTTAATAAACAAGGAGTTTAAAAAGGGAGACTATGGATTGGTATATACCTTGAAGCAACACTCCAAGAAATTGAAAAGGCAAGGTAATGGCCCATTTGTGATCAGTGACATATTGCCTAGTAGAGCCGTAAAACTTGCAACACTAGAGCAAGAGGAGATGTCTAAGTCGATCAATGGTTGTAGATTGAAGAAGTATCATTCACCTCTTACTACTAATATGTTTGATAAGATTCACCAAGTGAAGGAACAAAAGTAGAAAGCTCGTCACGTAAGACCATGCAAAAGAGAAAGCCAATATGAGACCCATGGGAAGCGTCTAGAGGATTCTCTATCCTACCACCCACTATATAGGCTCTTGGCCATCAAGATTTAGAATTCCTCATCCACATCAAGTGTGATTGTTTAGGGAGCTTTTCATTTAGAGACTTTTAAAAACCTATAGAGCTTTTTTGAGAAATTGATAATAAGTGTTAGCAGCGGCTAACGGCTACACCAATTATGCACCAAGTTGTGGATGTGCCATAGTGCACAATATTTACTTTTCATTGTATAGGGCTTGGGCTCATTTAGGAGTTCCAAAGTTGTATGAGTCTAGGCTAGAGAGCTCACTTTATCCCATAGTTGAAGGGTTTGAGGCCCAAAGCTATAAAAGAGCCCTATGCTTAATGAGAGGTCATTCTTGAGTGGTCCTTTTGAGAACTCTCTCCCTAGAGGAGGTCTTGATGGCCTAGCCTTTGAGTTTAATGCCCATGCTTAGAAGGCTAGTGCTAATCACATGTAATTAGTGTAATCCTCTCTTAATTAATCTAGTCTTCATTATGTTGTCAATCATGTTTCTCTACTTTCCTTCATTGTTTTGAAGTGCTGATCTTCTCTAATCTAACACTTACTTATGCTAAGCTACTCCGATTAGTGGAGTCCTTATCTAACTCTCTCGATTAAGTGGAGTGGGCGTACTCGTGATTGAGGGGTTAGAGTTGTCCTCTAATGGTGTGCTTGTGTGTGTGTAGGTTTAAGAATCCTTGAGATTAATTTGATTATGTGTGACTTGATTTGGACACCATGATGGGCATGGTTGGGGTGGCCGACTTGAATGCGATCTTGTGTGCTTAATCGTCAATGCATGTAATTAGAGTTGTGCTCGAGAGACTCCAAGATTAGTGTGTTTCACTTCGTTGCTTGATGTGTGTAGATGATTGCTTGAATTGATGCTTGATGTGCGATTAGCATCAGTTGTTTGGGATGATTTCTATTTGCATTGGAGGATGCACACTCTTGACTCCTCTCAATCTTTGCATCCGATGACGCTCTTGCACATTCTTTGTGTGATGCCTCCAAGCCCTAGCCGGGTTATGCTTTCTCTCTCCGGATTGATAGATTTTGTGGGAGATTGCCTATGCTATGGCGAGCCTTCAACATTGGCGCCGTTGCCGGGGACGGATTGCGTACGCTAGTGGAGTTGAGGTTGCAAAATATAAGAGTAATTTGATTACCGATTTCTTGTCATTAGGTAGGATTTGATTTGTGTGTAGTGTAATTAGGTTTAATTAGATGTTTATAGAGTCATTTCACCCCAAAAACCCCTAAATTATCTTTTGATTTTGCTAATTTTTCACTAACCTTCACTAATTTTGCATCCCATTTATGCTAATGTCATGCTAATTGTGCTAACTCCATGCTAATTTCATGCTAATTGTGCTAACGTAACTACTAATTTTGATTTGGAATGTATGCTAAATCCCCTTAGTTGAGGAGGATCATCACTTTGATTGCTCTAATCTATGCCTAATCATGTGATTGAGTGTTGATTTTGGTCAATTTTTTGATCAATTTTGGACCGAATCGGAGTTGCACACATGTGTGTGCAATGGAGTGTCTACGCGAGGAGCAAGGACTAAACGAGCAAGCAATCAATTGCAAGTGGATTGACCTACTCCGTTCAATTTTTGATTGATTATGTTGATCCCATTAAGTTGCTAAATCATTGCTAAAACTAGGTGTGTGTGCCTAATTGATGGAATTTATGCCTAATTTGATGAAATTGGAATGAAATTGTAATCAAATAGGATGCCTAAATGCTTGTAGATTGATGATTTTGCAAGAAATGTGTGTGCAAGCATTAGGAATTGGCCTAATTTCGTTGCTAATTGAGCAAAAAATTGGATTTGTGCACCTAATTTTTGTGTGTATGCAATGCTAAATTGAGTTAAAATTTGATCAATTTTTTATTAAAATTGAGTTAATTTAGCATGTATATACTCATGAATGTGTGATCAAGTATGCAATTGATGAAATGCAATGACTGTTTAATGAAATTTTTGCACAAATCGATGGCCTAAATTTAGGTGTGTGTGCCTAAGTAATGGCCAATTATGCCTAAATTGGGGATGAATAATTGGTCTTGGTTGCCAATTATGATGATTAAAAGACCTAATAGATCGGTGTGTATTTGATTGATTGACTTTGGATGATTCAATTGATACACAATTGAAAATGATTAATCTACATTACCATTTTGATGTGAATGCCAATTTGATTGGATATGGAAAGAATTTCAATAATTTATGCATTTGCAAATGCCATGATCAAATATGTGTGGCCATACAAACCAAAATGACAAACTCCGAGGGGTTTGGATGATAAGGTCTATTGAATATGAGCAACTTCTGTTGCAATGATTGAAAATTGAGTTTGGAGTGGCTAATAAAAACTTCTTCATTCATTTTGTGTGTATACATTGACCAATTGGAAATGAATTGAGTGCATGAATTTCTTCCAATTAAACAATGATAATAAATGGATTGATATTGTGTACAAACAGAGGATAAGTATTTGATTGCCATCTTACCAATGACTAAAAAGAGAAAAAAAAGATTTTAAAGCTCAATTGTGACCAAGAGATGTATGATTTTACGATATTTATTGAGTTGAAAACCCATTCTTGTATCACTTTTGACATTGACCTTTGTTGATGAGTAAAGTAGTTCCGAAGAGAGATGTGAGTAGTCAATCACTATGGATTGGGTAAAACTAAAACTGTAAAGACCATTTTTTTAGTATACACGTATGCTAATCGATGGAAATTTGGGCATTGTTGAACATGATGGCCATGGGAATGTCCTTTAAGAAAATTTTGAAAAGAGCAAAAGGGCAACTTTATTAAGAAACTCCATTTAGCCATTCGGCTGCTAAAAAGCACTAACAATTGAGCTTCATTTTGAAGGGGTGTGCCAGGCAATGTGTGATTTCAAATGATCCAAGAAAGGGTCATCATTGCAATCTTGCAAAATTTGGCTAATTAGAGCCATTCCAAATGTTTGGATTAAAGTTGTAATGCTAGCTCATAGCTTGGTCTAAAAATGCAAATTTTCTCATTTGAGCTAGTATTTACCGAACCTTTTTGAGCTTTCAAGTACATAATTTGGCTAGTGAGAGCCATTCATTTCCATTTCATTAAGTTGCAGTCATCTCTAGCTCAAAGATCACACTAAAAAATTGTAAAGTTTACGTGAACTAGTTGTTAGCCAACTTTTTGAAAAGCTTTAAATTGAAAAATTCGGCTTTGAAGAGCCACTTCATTTCATCCAAAAGTTGCATTATTTTTTAGCTCTTGACTTATTTTTTCTATACTTCAAGTGAGCTAGAAACTAATCTCTTTGAATCATACATTAGGAAGCAGGGAGTGTTAGCAGCGGCTAACGGCTACACCAATTATGCACCAAGCTGTGGATGTGCCATAGTGCACAATATTTACTTTTCATTGTATAGGACTTGGGCTCATTTAGGAGTTCCAAAGTTGTATGAGTATAGGCTAGAGAGCTCACTTTATCCCATAGTTGAAGGGTTTGAGGCCCAAAGCTATAAAAGAGCCCTATGCTTAATGAGAGGTCATTCTTGGGTGGTCCTTTTGAGAACTCTCTCCCTAGAGGAGGTCTTGATGGCCTAGCCTTTGAGCTTAATGCCCATGCTTAGAAGGTTAGTGCTAATCACATGTAATTAATGTAATCTTCTCTTAATTAATCTAGTCTTCATTATGTTGTCAATCATGTTTCTCTACTTTCCTTCATTGTTTTGAAGTGTTGATGTTCTCTAATCTAACACTTACTTATGCTAAGCTACTCCGATTAGTGGAGTCCTTATCTAACTCTCTCGATTAAGTGGAGTGGGCGTACTCGTGATTGAGGGGTTAGAGTTGTCCTCTAATCGCGTGCTTGTGTGTGTGTAGGTTTAAGAATCCTTGAGCTTAATTTGATTATGTGTGACTTGATTTGGACACCATGATGGGCATGGTTGGGGTGGCCAACTTGAATTCGATCTTGTGTGCTTAATCGTCAATGCATGTAATTAGAGTTGTACTCGAGAGACTCCAAGATTAGTGTGTTTCACTTCGTTGCTTGATGTGTGTAGATGATTGCTTGAATTGATGCTTGATGTGCGATTAGCATTAGTTTTTTGGGATGATTTCTATATGCATTGGAGGATGCACGCTCTTGAATCCTCTCAATATTTGCATCCGATGACGCTCTCGCACATTCTTTGTGTGATGCCTCCAAGCCCTAGCCGGGTTATGCTCTCTCTCTCCGGATTGATAGATTTTGTGGGAGATTGCCTATGCTATGGCGAGCCTCCAACATTTCTTTCAACAACGCTTCCACAAAGATTCCATAAAGATCCCTCAAATATTCTCTAAAGATTCCAAATAAAGATGCTGATGAAGTGATGAAGACAAAGATGGATGCTATAATGTGAAGATAGAAGCTCATGGACATCATCGAATATCCCGTTATTATTTTTTTGAGTCATTACGGCCACTTTTGTAATGTTTACGGGAAGTTCATTTTTAAGTCGGCAATTGTATGTTGGCCACAGATGCTTGTTGGATGAGCAAAGCCATCTCACAGTGTTGTAATTAAGCTCTATAGAAGCCTAGGGACAAACCAGGTCATTTTGGTCGGACATTAGGTTTTCTAAGGTTTAGTATATAAATCAAAACCTAAAGCTTTGTAAAAAGACTTCTAATAATCGGATCTTCTCTGTCGTTGGGAGACTGCGAGAGAGTGAGAGAGTGTGTGTGCGTGCTACAGAAGCTACGGTGGTCGGAATCGCAAGCAGAGAGTAGCAATGTGTTACCCACGAGGAG
Source organism: Adiantum capillus-veneris (assembly GCF_014529385.1). Taxonomy (NCBI): domain Eukaryota; kingdom Viridiplantae; phylum Streptophyta; class Polypodiopsida; order Polypodiales; family Pteridaceae; genus Adiantum; species Adiantum capillus-veneris. Next base: position 80,443,332 of record NC_140937.1, read on the forward strand.
AGCTACGCGTTGGTGCTTACATCACGTGCATTCGTCTGTGTTTTGGTAGATTCATCTGCGAGCTACTTTTGGAGTTTTGGTGAGTAACTATTGTCTGTTTTTGCATTTCAACATATCCATGCGATCAGAGTGAGTAGAGCTACACATTAGGCACTTTAGTTTTTGGAAACGTCGACCTGCAAAAACCGGCCAGACATCCTACGCGTTTTCTGCACGAAGGGTATTAGGTAGGTTTTTTTGGTCACGGACCTTAGGGAGAGTGGCCTATTGGGTAGGTTTTTTTGGTCACGGACCTTAGGGAGAGTAGCCTATTAGTGGTGATAGGATATCCCTCAAGTTTCGTAACGTTTTGAGAACGTCTAATGGGCTTTTGGCTTGCGGTAGCATCATAGGAGACTCTCACATTCACAGAACTGATAGCATGTAGATTTGATATCTCTGTAGGAAGTAGTCATTAATCGGTCAAGTAGAGGTTGACACCCTTTTCTTGCTTCCACGCGCCTGTGGGTCGAGCTTTGTCCTCAGTTGACATTATACGTTAGGTGAGTTCTCGCTATGCTGACGTCCGTCGCAGCGTATCTGTCCAACATTGGCGCCGTTGTCGGGGATTCATGTCATGTATGATCCAAATATGACGCCAATGTTGGATGCTCGCCATAGCATAGGCAATCTCCCACAAAATCTATCAATCCGGAGAGAGAGAGAGAGAGCATGACCCGGCTAGGGCTTGGAGGCATCACACAAAGAATGTGCGAGAGCATCATCGGATGCAAAGATTGAGAGGATTCAAGAGCGTGCATCCTCTAATGTAAATAGAAATCATCCCAAACAACTAATGTTAATCGCACATCAAGCATCAATTCAAGCAATCATCTACACACATCAAGCAACAAAGTGAAACACACTAATCTTGGAGTCTCTCGAGCACAACTCTAATTACATGCATTGACGATTAAGCACACAAGATCGCATTCAAGTCGGCCACCCCAACCATGCCCATCATGGTGTCCAAATCAAGTCACACATAATCAAATTAATCTCAAGGATTCTTAAACCTACACACACACAAGCACACCATTAGAGGAAAACTCTAACCCCTCAATCACGAGTACGCCCACTCCACTTAACCGAGAGAGTTAGATAAGGACTCCACTAATCGGAGTAGCTTAGCATAAGTAAGAGTTAGATTAGAGAAGATCAACACTTCAAAACAATGAAGGAAAGTAGAGAAACATGATTGACAACATAATGAAGACTAGATTAATTAAGAGAGGATTACAATAATTACATGTGATTAGCACTAGCCTTCTAAGCATGGGCATTAAGCTCAAAGGCTAGGCCATCAAGACCTCCTCTAGGGAGAGAGTTCTCAAAAGGACCACTCAAGAATGACCTCTCATTAAGCATAGGGCTCTTTTATAGCTTTGGGCCTCAAACTCTTCAACTATGGGATAAAGTGAGCTCTCTAGCCTAGACTCATACAACTTTGGAACTCTTAAATGATCCCAAGCCCTATACAATGAAAAGTAAATATTGTGCACTATGGCACATCCACAGCTTGGTGCATAATTGGTGTAGCCGTTATCCCGCTGCTAACACACCCCCCTTCCTAATTTGGCGCACGTCCTCGTGTGCCGGTGAAGCAAGACACCGTGACATGGTAGAAAGCAAGTCCATGGAAGAAATGTTGAGCTACAAAACATAAGAAAAAGTAACGATCATCAAAGGCCACCAAGATTGAATAAAACATGAAGCATAAATGAACAATCATGCAAAGTGATTTTTTGCTTCTAAAAGATGGTTCAATCATAGTCAAAAACTAGACAACATAAAGCAAAAAAATACTCAAACTATTTTGAAGATTAAACCACTTGAAATTTAAGTTTTAAGCATGAAACACAAGTAGTCAATTATGACACTAGGCTAATGCAAGTTCATAAACCTACTATCCTAAAAACTGTGTGAACAATCTTAATCAATCATTCAAGTCTATCATGTCTATGGGCTATAAAAAAGCTCCTAATCTATTAGTACATTGTCAAAGTTTTTTGAAGCTCATGGAAGTTTTGATTTAGTCATTCATTGAAAAATTAAAGCACAATCACAAGGCTACCACCCCAAGGCAAGTTTAGGTGCGACTCTCAGCTCCTTGAACCCTCAAGAAGGTGTTCCAAAAGCCTACTAGCTTACCAAGGCGACGGCTAACCCCTATCAACCCAGGGCATCGGTTTAGGGCCTTGACCAAGCGAGCCAAGGTGATTCCCCTCGCCTACCAAGTGCCAATAAGGCGCTAGGCCTCACATAGACACAACATAACATAGAATTTTTATTATCATGTGCCTTAGTAGCATTTTTGCTACTTTTTTGGACACTTATTTGCTTCATGATTAATTTTTTAGCATATTTTTTAATACTTCCTTTATAAGATGTTTATGGCAATTGGACTAGAAAAGACTAAAGCCTAATCGTAGCCCTAGGTCATGACAAAAATTAATGGAATATTAAGACTATCACTAAGAATCTAAGACTAGCAAGAAATGAACATACATTAACCTAAGGTCAAGGCCAATTACCTATGATTAACACTAGAATGGTAACAGGACACTTTTATGTCCTTGGACACTTTTGTGTCCTGTTAAGTGACCATTTTGCTTGAATTATTTGAAGAGTATGAAAATGAATTTTTAGGTGCTATATATCCACAAAGTTGCCTTATGAGCTGAAAAAAACTTAGCATTTTTTTTTTAGTATCGATCTCACCATTAACCTTACTCTTGCACAACATTTTTGAACCTAAACTATGTGAAAAAACGGGTCCTGTTTTTGGCTTTTTTTCAAATTTTGGCAACTATACCACTCTAAACTTCATGTTTGTGAGGTTTAGATGGCTAGAGGTTAGGCCTTCATAGTTCTCAACATGTTTTGATGCTTGTAGGGAGAGCTAAGTGTAAAAATTGAAAGTTATGGCCAATTTACAAGAATTGTATAATCCTGTTTTTTGGCCAAAATTAGCACTTTTATGATTTTTTTGGTGGCTTTCTTGATATCCAAATTCAATTTTGATTGTGTAAGTGTAATGTATAACATAAAGATAATCTTCCTTGAGTTTTGGGGGACCTAATATGCTATATAGCATAGTATATGAGGATGGTTAAGTTTTTTGATTGCTGAAGAATACGATACATTTTAGAGTAGCAAGTATAACTTTCTCAATATTGCGAGTTTCTTAGGCCAATTGTGTGTATTTTGTAGGTAGTAACCATATCTAATCATAGAATACAAACTTGGCTAGATATTGAGTAGTTTCTATGGGTTTCTAGAGGTCATAATTCTAAACCCAGTTTTTTCATGTTTGCTGTATTTAGAACTTTATCATTGCCCCCAAGGTTCCAATTGTAAGAGATCCATTATCCTTTTGACATGCTCCATGGCTCCTTTTGAATCCAGAGGCCCAAAGGGAACTAAGAAAACATGTATATAGTATCTGTATTGAGCGTGACTATAGAAACTTTGATGATAGGTCCGCAGAATGGCAAAAATGCAACTTTTTTGTACCTATTTATTTTTCCCAAAAGAAAATTAGTGAGGTAAAATCAACCATATGTTCTGGTCACCAACCCATTGAAGTTAACGGGGCATTTTATCTCATGTCCTACAAAAATCTCCACTCTTATTTATATGCAATCAACGATAAGAAATTGTTGTTTTGGGCAAAATAGATTGGTCCATCAACTTTGGAGGCTTGTAGTGACCAAGGGACGCAAAAAATTACAAGTTTCTCATTTTTTCCATATGTACTAGTTATTGAACTATAAGCTCATGAAAGGATTTTTCAAAATGAGTGGATCTACTATGGTTTTGGAATTTTTTCCCAAAACCCTGAAAGGACACTTTTATGTCCTGTTAGGTTACCATTCTAGTGTTAACATACATAAAACCTAATTTTTTGATGAGTTTAATTTTCACAAAGCAAAGTGTTGAAACTTTAAAATGCCTAGCTTTTTAACATGAAAAAACCATAGCTTAGAAGCAGATTCACTTAAGCCAAGCAAGAGAATGGAGACATGAACAAAGAGAAAAATCATGGAAGGATTACACCTATTCATGCTCTTTGTGCATCCTTGAGAAAACATCCCCTTTGTAGAGAAGCCTCTTGATCTTTTTAGTTGCAAAAAGAAGCCTTTTGAAGATAAGTGTAAACACAAGCTACAAAAGCCAATTATTGAAATCCAAAAGCACACAAAAAAAATTAATGAAAACCTAAAGCTAGGGTCTTTCATACCCGAATTTTCCAAAGGGAAAAAACCCAAGGGAAAAAAATGCCTTTGGTTATGCACATGGTGCTCTAAAGTAGCAAATTTATGCATACATATCAACCATGAGAGAGGTAAAATGCTTCTACATAAGAAAATAGTGCAATTTTTATCATCTCTCATGTATGATTCAAAGAGATTAGTTTTTAGCTCACTTGAAGTATGGAAAAAATAAGTTAAGAGCTAAAAAATAATGCAACTTTTGGATGAAATGAAGTGGCTCTTCAAAGCCGAATTTTTCAATTTAAAGCTTTTCAAAAAGTTGGCTAACAACTAGCTCACATAAAGTTTACAATTTTTTAGTGTGATCTTTGAGCTAGAGATGACTGCAACTTAATGAGATGGAAATGAATGGCTCTCACTAGCCAAATTATGTACTTGAAAGCTCAAAAAGGTTCGGTAAATACTAGCTCAAATGAAAAAAATTGCATTTTTAGACCAAGCTATGAGCTAGCATTACAACTTTAATCCAAAGAGAATTATTTTGAGCCATTACGGCCTTTTTGTAATGTTTACGGCAACCATTTAGCTCAACTTTGAAAAAAACATGGTTTAAGGCCTTAAAATGCATTCGGAAGTCATGAGTGTCTAAAACCGACAGTTCGAAAGAATTGTGAGAAAACGGTCACGGTTTTGAAGACTGCTAAGTTAGAAGATTGAAATTATCTTTTGGGAAAACCATTGGTCACCCGCGGGAAGGTGTAAAAGTTAACTACGGCGTAGTGTAAAATTTGAGCGTCCATATACAAATCTGGTAGCAATAAGACCATACACAAGGACTCTTGATTTTGCAACAACAGTCGCAAGTTTTGGAGAACTTTAACACAAGATTTTTGCTAGCAAATCACTGCGACTTGTGCATAATTCTCTTGTGCTAGCTTAAGTTTAGTTCAGCTAAAAGCGAACTTGAAAGTCACTTCCGAGCTCAAGGAACAAGTGTGGCCGTCAAAGGGACATCAAGATTTTTTGCATTCATTGTGAAAAAGTTTGCCAGCTAAATAGAATTTTGCAGATTGTGTGCTAAAGTGAACACAGGGTAGCTCGACTCAAGAATCGCTACAAAGGGAGAAGTCGTTGTAGTATAGTGGTAAGTTGCATAACTTATCACAGTGCTTCCAATAGATCGAGGCCTGCTAAAAATCTCTAGGCAAAGAAAGCAGCCAGACAAGTCAGTATTAGTCTTGGCAAGCAAGGGAGCTAATAAGTTCAAGTAGTGCAAGAAAAGCCCAATTCAAAAAACTCAGAGATTAGGGAATCCACAAAAGCTGAAGGACCTCAAGCGAAAAATATCGACACAAGGGTGCTAATAATTTTTATTAGCATTGAGGCAAGCAATTAGAGCTATCACTGAATAGGTACAACAAGGGAGTCAAGACGAAAGCAATGGCGTCTCAAAGGAATCAAACCAGCCGAGCTGAAGCTTCAAGTACACAGAAATTACAAGAGAGAAAATTTGGATCTATCTGATTGGCCAGTACAAAGGACTGTCATGCTATGAGAATGTCAATCGGAATTTGTACATCAAGACAAAGAAAGATACAGAGGAAACTCGGACATCTCAATATGTGGAAGTTGAAACAACGAAAAATGTACTACACCCACATCCAGATTTCATGGAAGACTGTCTGGGATCAATTTACATGAGGCACGGAAAATACATCGACAATGAGATAGAAATGTTGTACAAGGATCAACTTACAAAACTCTACGCATATCCTCCAAGTATTTTTATGTACAAAGAACAAGATGGAAAATGGAAAATTGGTACCCTCTATGGAGACGAAGACAGTCGATACTACAGGGCTGTCACAAGTCAAGAAGTTCCTGTAGAAAACAATCATTACTTTACTGCAAAGACAGTCGATACTACAGGGCTGTCACAAGTCAAGAAGTTCCTGTAGAAAACAATCATTACTTTACTGCAGAAGCATTTGGCTCAAGAGGAGAAGACTACATGTCTAAAGGTGGTAATGCATACCATCTCGTCATGGGTTTACCTCTAACTACGCACTTGGAAGAGTTAACAACGACAACTGTCAATACACAAATGAGTGACACACCACAAGACACAACATGAAAAGACACAACACGAGTCTCGTGCACCACACCAGCACAAGACAAAGCTCAAACACACCAAATTGCACAAACAGGGAATACACCGGAAGTACCAGCTATGAAGATAGTCCAACTTCAAAAAGAACTAGCTCGGTCTCAAGAGCTACTTAACAGAGCACAAAAAGTCATATCATTAGGCATTGAATAGATGCCAACATCAGATATGAAACCCTCTCGGATGGGGGGAGTTCAAACTCAACAAAGAGATCCTATCTCTTCAAGAGTGGGATTAAGAAGTCGAGTTTTACAAGAAGTAGTGTCCTTTTCAGGAGTCCAAGTGGAATTTCAAGAAGCATTGGAAGATGCCGAGTCGGAGGAGAGACCACTGGAAATTCACAATGCCCAATGTAAAAGGTCAGGTCAAGATGTCATTGTGGTCGACAAATACGATAGGCACTATGAAATAGCCGGTGTGAAAAATATGGATGAGTTTAGCGATTGTGGGCAACCTGTAAGTCACATACTTGGACCCCGTCCAAAAGCACCATCAAAGGAAACAGAAAACAAAAATTCGGTTAAATCTTCACCCTCGGTGCAGAACTCGCCAAAATCAACTTGGAGAAATAGCCCTAAGGCTATGCAAAAGCCCCACGTCAAAGAGCATATACTGATGAAAGAATTAGCATTACAACTGCTAGAAAGCATGGATAGTGATTTGATTTTGTATGCAAGCAATATTGGAAGCTATTTTCAGCTTCTCAAGGACAAGACGATGAAGGATAAAGAGACAAAGCCAGTGGATACACCTAAGTCAATCGTAATCTACAGGTTCATGCATGCAAAGAAGAGGTCATATCTGTATCTAGATACCACAAGAAACCATTATCAGCAGTATTATGGAGAGCTGCCTCGTCCAAAGGGTGCACATGTTGAGATAACAACATATTGCGACCAATGTGCCTCAAGACATAGTTCTTGAAGTCAATTGTGTCAACGACTTCGAGCAGTCAAACAAAAAGAATGAGCTGATTCAAGATCGTTAAGGAACCAATACGATAGTGAGCCAACACAAGAAGAGGGGAAGAGGTTCGAGGTAACAAAAATTCTTAGTGAGCCACACAAGAAAGTGGAAAAAGGACATGCCACGTCACAATTAGAAGAATCAAATATGATGAAGTTGAAAGTCTACCAAATAAACTCTATTGTGGACTCTTCATTGGTGATTGAACAAATCAAAGAGTATGAGAAGCTAAAAGAAGATGTAACTGAAGACATAGAATGCACAGGAGAACAGGAAATGACTGAGTCCAAGATTGACTACCAAGGACAAGGAATACAAGATATGAATAAATATTTTCGAGAAGAGACTCTACAAAAACCCATGGAACAATGGAAACCAAAGGCCACAGTGACCATTGCATCAGAAGAAGAGAGTCAACCTCAACATCTTGCTACACAAGCTTCAAAACATTTCCAAGAATAAAAGTCACCATTGAATGACCTTCAAGTGTTAGAATAAGTAAACACTGATCGAGAGCTTCTGAAATCAAGAATCAAGGTGTCACAATTAGAAACTAGCAATGAACACCAACAAGCAGCTACATCAGAAGATAGAAAGCACTTGGGACATGCTACAACCAGTCAAATGACAAATAAGTTCAACGTACAAGAGGATGGCAAAGCCTTCAAGGCACAAAAGTCCAAGAAAAGTACCGAAAGCAACGAGGACATCAGTTACTTGGCAGCCAACAAGAAGATTAAATTCTCGTTGGATTTGTATGAGAAACTGAAATTCAACTTTACAGTAGAGATAGATTGCACTACCACAACTAATGTCGTGTCTTATGGGCTGTGGTTACTTCTAGGTAAGCCAAAACTGTATGGAATTCGTGTACAAGTTCCTATATCACATGGAATAGCTATCACAAGTTTAGGGATTGCAAAAGTTACCCTTAAACTATGGTCAAAGGTAATCAAAGACAAATTCCTAGCGGTGGATTCCTCCAAAATGAGAACACATTTGATTTTGTACAAGCTATGGGCAAAAACACTTGAAGAAGAATCTGAATCTTCAATGATGTTCATCACGACTAGCTCTCAAGAAAGCCAGCCTACTATCGCTCCAAGATTCTCGACTTCCGACAAAGGCAAAGCCAAAATGAGCCCACAAATGTCCTACCAACAGAAGCAGCCCCTTAAATCAGATTCTTCAATCCAACCCTGAAAATTTCAAGACAACGCTTCTACATCAACTGACCACATGCTTACACATGAAAGGCAGACTCCAAAGAAAATCTTTCAACCAAAATACCCTACACTACGAGATCATAGCCGCCAAAGGGTTTCAAAGGTCTACATTAAAGCTGAAGAAATAAAGGTCAAGGATCCAATATGGATAAATGATCCTAGCCAATTGACGAAAGGTAAACACATGGGATGGATAGCCTCCCACTATAGCTTAGCAGAGCAAGGCTATTATGAGGGTCAAAAGAAACTTTGGTTACCAAAACCACAGACCTCGGCTTATGTGGTGGATAAAGGTTTCAAAAAGCGTCCCCAAAAGCAAAAAAGCTCATATTTATATCGCCAAAGGAGACCAACCAACAAGGCTTGCCAAAGCGATGCAGGAAATTTCAAATCCAACTGGCCTTCATACCAACATAGGACTTCATCGGTAAATAATCCCAAAAATGGCACTCTTGTACATCTCAATATGACATCTCAATACGACATCACAAACATCATGGGAAGTGCCATCTACAATTCCTCAAGCACAAGGTTACTATCAAGGAAATCGAAGAATCTGGCTACCAAAGATGCCATGTAAACATTCTTCAAGCAAATGACTTCAGCTTGAAAATAATCACAATTTCACGGAAGGCAAAATCAAGGACAATGTCACAGTCAAGGCAAAGGATATCTGCAAAGACACGCTAATCACACGATGCAAATACAAATGGGTGCCAAAAGAACAAAACATAACGAAGAAGATTGAAGTCATCTCTAGCTCTCAAGAAATGTCAAGACATGATAAACAAAGTGTTATGGGGAATGGATCGAGCCAATCTTCTCAACCAAGGGACCAACAACAACAAAAAGAAACAAAGGTCACCTAGGTATGGCAAAAGGAACCAATATTGCAAGTATGGTCCTTTACAAATCCTCTCTTCGAGGATGGGAGTTTTGACTTTCAAAACCTATTCTTGGTCGAAAGCTCCCAAGAGTAAGTCAAGTCGCCATAAAAATCATGGCATAAGAGTCAAGAGTCGGGCAGCTGAGCCACTAAATGAGCAAGCGTCAAACCCAAGCTTCATGTCTTAATATTTTTTGTGGTATATGAGTCTAGATATTTAGATTATATCTCAAGCTAGAAGAGTTGAGCATATTGAAAAATGGATTTGCTCGTGCTAGATAGGTGAGCATAAGAGTCGAAGTCTACTATTTTAAATGGTGGAGTGGCAGAGTAGTCCAGAAAACACTCACGCACATGAACACAGTGAGGAGAGTGAAAAAAAAACCTCATCGACAAAAACCCTTCTTGTGAGTAACGGCAGCCCTTGAAGTCAAATATATTTTTGCTTCTCTAGCTACGTTCACTCCTAGAATCACCCATTCAAACTCTTCTCGCACCGCATATTTTTTCCCATGCATCTATCTGTGCAAGCATATACAATGTCCCATCATTGGACATTTTCATTTGACACGATTTGTATTCCACCCATGCACTTACACAACAAAATCATGATGACGAAGCGGTAACAGGTTTCATAAGCATTTTCTCAACAACAACGACTCTGACTTCAAGCTACTAACACTTATCCAATGTATATCAAGTCAATAATAGTAGCCATACGGTTACATCAAACATAAGTACATATAGCCTGACATTTAATTGTGACTAAAGGCAGTTTTTCCCACTGGGTTTTTCCCTTTAGTCTTATCCAGGTATCCAAGACCTTTATTTTGTAATATACGCCACATTTTATTTTTACTATTTTATTTTTCTTATAAAAACACAAAAAAGCAGACCAACGACATCCCCAAACAACTACATGCTTATCAACTAGAAAATCAAAGGGGAGCGGCCAAGAAAAATTTCAAAAAGGCTTCAAGTTTACAGGTACACATGCAGGATGACACCCAAAGAACAAGCAATATAGAGCTGCCACGGTAAAGACTTGCTGCAACAACAAACCTCACTCAACCTATTCACCCTACAACAACCAATCGGAGGGGGAGAGCTATGGCTTCAACTACACTACATGTACAAGAAAAAGGTACCTCTATAACATACAAAGCATCTGGTAGAAGCAACTGCAACAACAAAAGCTTCAACCAACACCAAAACATGAAGCACTGGTCAAGGACACTGTAGACATAGGGTCTTGTCAGGGACGACAAGACTTCAGAGGGGGAGAGTGTTGAAAGGTCAACCTTTCAACAATAATATAGAGCTTTTTTGAGAGGGTTCTTCTTTTTATCCCATGTGGAATGATCCCAATATTAGAGACACACTAGTTTATCATCATCAAAGAAAAGTTTTAGAGAGATAAATTTAATTTTGAGAGAATTGACCAGATTTAGAAATGTGCAGCAAGAGAGAGAAACTTTAAATTTTTAATCCTTTATTGATAGGAGTTTTACACAAGGCTTGTTAGAAGAAAGAGAAAAAAATATCATTTTACAAATACTGATATAATTATTGCACTCAATTTTAGGATTTTTGAAATGGGTCAATGCTACATTGTGAATGATTTTAAGATGCAAGTGTTGGTGCAATTCACACATCAAGAAAGGTAATAAAAACATTAATGAGTGACTACATCATATGGAAGACTATCCACTTATGCAAGAAGAAACTATATTTGTCTTTCTAAATGAAGTGAAACAAAGATTGGCACAATCTCATTACTACTCCATTTCTAATTTGGGTTCCATCTAGGATGGTAGATTAAAAAAACTGTAAAATAGAAAAACAAAACACTAGCTATGTTTAGCATGTAGAAAACATCACTTCCCTTGAGATCCAAACTTGTATTGATCCCAAGTGATGTCACTCTAGCTAGGCTCCTTAATAGTAGCATTTGAGACTCTTATCTTATCCATAATAGGACTATGAGGCAATGTAGCCACTCCATAGAATTTAGGGTGATGCTCCAACATTGAACTAGTTTAACCTCTCTATTGAAAATCTAGGGTGATGCTCAAACATTTCTTATCCATAATCAGAGTATGAGGTAGTGTAACCTCTCCATAGAGTTTAAGGTGATTCTCAAACATTGTCATCCCTCTCTTTAAACATAAACAATGGCAATGAAGCTCAGCGCAAGAAAGTCCAATCCATTGCAATCAATGAACATATCAATCCCTAAAGTGTGATCATTAGTAAATCTCAAGAGTAGCCACCTAGAAAAGAAAAAAATAAAGTTAAATTAATGTAATCATTGCATATGTATCACTAAAAAGTGAAAGCTACAAATCATCCTTAAAGAGCTCAATGCTATGTTTTTCTATCCTTGGAAATTTTCCTTCATAAAAAAATGTTCCATCTTCTCTCCCCACAATATTCCCGAAAATGTGCATCAAATGAATCCTTGTCAATAGTCTCACCATCCTTTCTATGATAAACATGATGATGTCCCTTGTGGTAGAACATGTCGGAGATTCATATTTGTGAGCTTTCGTTTTCAAGCTTTTGGAATTGAAACATTATTTTCAAGCTTTTTAATGCTCTTTTACAGTAATGATATCTTCAAATACTAGTGTGGCATGACAAAAGTCTTCATTAGATTGTACAATCCTTCAATCACCAAACAATCAAATGTAACATGCATGCATGGCCTTGCTTGTGGCACATCTCTTATTATCCTGAAATGTACCTTTAAAAAGAAGCCATTTTTGATAAGTTTTGATTGAACATCATATTCTAAAAAATAGCAAACAACATACTTTAGATATCATTTTGATCTGGTGTGTATTTTTACTGAATATCATGCTTAGTGTTGTTTCAAAGAGAGGGGATATCAGTCAATTAAGAGTTTGAAACCGTAGGGTAAGGGAGGTCGAGAATGAAGAGGGAGAAGAGACCTGGCAAAGAGAGGTATGAGGGCCAAGATGGGAATGTGCACCGTGCAGATAAAGCCTTGACTTAGCCTTATTCTTGTGTTTATGGTCAAAGATCAATACTGAATTTTTTTGTGAACTACAAGGTGGAAAATGTGCATCAAATGTTTCAAAGGGATAGTATTAATGCATGGACATGTTTCAAGCAGAAGCTGCTAGCTATACGAAATTTTGGAGTTTGACATGAAGCATTTCTCTTGTTGAGTTTTTTGAAAGATGAATTTTATGAGCAACATGGTTTATAGATGGTCATATGGTATGGAAAGGGGCAGTTACAAATGGAGGAAAAAGGGGTTGTTGCCTCCAAGATGCTAGTCTTATATGCTCTAAAAGCCAAAGGAGAGTAAGGGACAAAAAATTATCCAGATCTTAAGAAGCAGCATGTCCATAGTTGGTGTACAGATTAGGGAGGAGACCGTGTGATGTAAGGTTTTAATTTTATACGATTATATGTTGTCCTACCATAAAAAAATCTGACACCAATCATGATGAGGTATCTTAGAGGCATAGGCAACTATAGCCTAATATGATTTAGCAGTCACGGAGCGAAGAAGCAAAAACAATATTCAGATTAATGCTTTAATGTGTTTCAAATGGATGCAGAGAAAGGGCTTCTCCTTGAATAGGGTTACTTTTTCTAGCCAACTAAAAGCATGTGGCAATGTACAGGACAAGCACTTGGGGGAACTAGTTTTTTTTTTCCGAAAAAAAGATCCTTCTATTAGTTACTGAAACTGCCCACAGGGATACAACCACCTCTACTAGAGAGGGCTACAATAATCATAAGGGGGAGACTCTCCCAATGAAAAATATCCTTCTATTACTTACTAAAACTGCCCACAAGGCTACAAACACCTCTACTACAGAGGGCTACAACAATCATAAGGGGGAGACTCTCCCAATGAAGAAACAACATATGTACAATGAGGCTAAATCAAGAGATGAGAGGAGGGAAAAGACACAAAGGTGGATGGTAGTGCCATCTAAGCACACCCTGGACCATGATGAAGAAAGGCCCAGGGAACCAGAGTCAAAGGAAAGCCTCTCTATGCTCCCGCATGCGGTCAGAGCTGCCCTAGAGTCTCTCAAACTATTCTCTAAGAGTATGGATTAGCTCTAGCCAACAATCCCAACATGTCTCTATTGGTGGTACAAGGCAAGCCTCAAAGGTGAAAAAGTAGTGGGCCCGCCAAATGAACCAAAGAGTAAGGTTGCAGATGAGCTCCCAACACTGCTCTCTCTCACTGCACCACTCCTATGGTGTAAGCTCTGTAGAAGGCTGTAGTGTGGGCCACCCCCCCTGCATCGCTATCATCATGTTTGTGGAGGATAGCTCAAACTGAAGTGTTGGGCCCATGAGAGTGGACCAAGCAGCTGCCCACTAAGTGTACTATTATGCTGAGAAAAGAGTTGGCATCAGCCAAAGGACACGGAGCCAAACCTGCAGTGCCAAAGGACAAACCCAAAGACAATGATGTTGACTCTTCACAGGATGGTCACAACTTGCACATGCTGCCGAGAGACCACTATGTACAAGACAACTCTCAACTACTATAGCTTGATGTGCAACCAACCATTGGAACAAAGTGACTTGCTGTGGTTGTATGGAGTCCCACAACCTTGCCTAAAAAGGTGACAAGAACTCAGTTGTGCGACCCTCCTCCTACCAATGAGGTGTTGCAGTAGGATGAGCCTCTTTTGTGATGCCAGTATGTGACGTTCGAGTCGAACAGTGTACTGAAAGAAAGGGAAACCTGGATGGTCGGCTGAGAAGAAGGGCCCCCTCCAAAACCACTCTCCAGGATCCCATTGTACTCATGTCAGTGGATAGCTCTCCCAAGCCCACAACCTCCACTGGCCAATCTCAAGAGCTGCTGGGTCAGGATCTATGTCACAAGCACGGGGTATTCACTAAGTTTTATAATATGGTATCACGTGAGTGTACAATAGGGGGGTTTCTAAGGCCAAATGGATAGATTTTACATAGGAGGGTCCTGTATGTAGGGGTTAAAAAGGAAATTTTGTTGCATGCACGTGGCGTCTCCCTATTACTACTAATGAATCCCCCGTGGTCATAAGTCCTCCCACAAATGCCCATAACTCAGATCCTCTAAACACATCACTCTTCCAACTAAGGAGCCTCTACAAAATCTCGGTGTAAATGAACCTCACCCTGTAGCTCAAAAAATAGGGAGGGTACAATCTCTGAGCATGCCCGAACTATGATGAGAATCTCCAATCGCATGAAGGCCCCCATCCATCTGGGTGCTACGGACTTGAGAGGTGTGAGCCACTCAGCTGGTACTACCTCTATGATGTCCGGACACATGCTCTGCACCCCTCTCAAGCCCTATAGCTAGATGCTCTGAAGCTCCTCTGACAATCCTGAAAACTGTAGCCAATCACCTAAGGGTGTACTAGACCCTCTGTCATGGGACCCCAAGAAACATGAGGTCTACTACCAACCAAGTGGCCTCTCTGAATGCTAACCATGGGGTTCCAAACAAGGGAATGTTCTAGACACTCCTCCGTGCAAGTAGGTTGTTGTTGTTCCAATCCTCTCCCCAGCTGCTCCCAGGAGCATTAGGAAGAGAATGGGGTCTAGGAGGGCCTCTTTATTTGGCAGTTTAAGGAATTCAAACCTTTTGTATTAATAAAGTAATCAAAGGACATCTTTCAATTTCAAACAGGCAAAACGGCTAGTTTATTTGAATTCAAAGTTTCCCCCCAAAATGGTATTAAAAATCTAGCGGGTAAAACCATATCATGTAGCATATCTATGGAAAGAGCTCAATGTGTAGATTGTAGATCTATGATCTCCGATCAAATCGTAGATCATATGTGGGAGTTATGGAAGGCCAAAAATCATAAAATTGTCCACCTCCTTTTTGGGGGGGGAAAGTGCATCCTTTGACCACTCTTACACACCCACCATTCTTGCACACATGGCGTACACCTATTCATCAAAATGTTAATCACCTCCATAAGCTCATGGAAAATAAAGAGGCCCTCCTACACCCCATCCTCTTCCTAATGGAGGAGCAGACCATAGCACAACGGCCCTCTAGTCTCCTGGTTAGGCCCACTCTACGCATCTCTTTGAAAATCCATATGGTCAAAGGTCTCCAAGGGCCTCCATCCTGGGGCACTCTAGCACTAATCCACCGAAGCAAAAAATCCCCCTGGAAGTATTTCAAAGACAAGAAACTTCCCAAGAAGGGCTCTGCTCTGCTGGGGTGGGTCAATGATCCCCAACCCTCCCTGAGAACACGAAAGAGTAATGACCTTCCATGCCACTTTAGCTCGGGCTATCTCAGTGCTGTGCCCTGACCAAAGGAAGTTCTTGATCAGCCTCTCTACCTAGCTGATGTAGAAACTCCAAAAGATCCACTAAGAAGTGATTTAACACATAGTATCCAACAACACCTGGTTGGCCACTACAACTTTTCCAGCCAGAGAAAGTCGTGTAGAGCTCCAGTGTAACAGCTTCCTCCTGATGGACAGAAGGAGGGGAGCAATCTGCTGCTTGGGAGACAAGTCCAAACCCGTCCGGGGTCCCTAGAGGAATCCATCTGAAACCCTCACCTGGTAGCCAATCAGGCGTGGGAGAAACTAGTTCATGAATAGATTTCTAGACAAGGACTACTAGGAAAAAATTACTACACTTGGAAACATAATAGTTGACATGTATACGAGATGTTGTGTATATGATATCATGAAACAAGATCTTTTGGGGGAGGGAGCTGTGCTTGGCAATGCCACCGCACCTTCATATTAGCGTGCTCTGTGTGTGTGTGTGTGTGTGTTCTGAGTAACATCCCATGAGGATGTGATGGTGGGCTAATCAAGGATTACCTGGCTTCTATGCAGACAATGACCACAAAGGGGTGTATCAGTAGAGATGGACAGAGAAATGAACGATGGGAAACCACAGCACTTCGCGTAAGCAAATCCCCAGGACAAGCCAGCCACAAGACAGTCTAAAGAGTTTCATGAACAAGGAGGAACCCACAAGGGTGAGGTTCCGTTTAGCGTAGCAAAGAGGAGCAGAAAAAATGGCCGTGCGGTATGGTACTCAGCGGTTATCGCAAATTGGAGCCACATAAGGAAACAATAGGTTGGCTTAGAGGTGCTGCCGAGTGAGGAGGAGCATCAAAGGGGAGCATGCATAAAAGAGCAGGGTTGGCAGAGGAAAGGATGAGCACGAACATGCCTATATTCATAGAAGAGGAGACCATGCGGCCTACGATGTGTATGAGCAAAAAAAACCCAAAAGGGAGCCATCACTCCATGATCAGACCATTAAGGGTTTGTAGAAAGTTGTTAGATTGTCTCAAAGCATGGGCCTACTCATGATGCTAGCCTTTATGAATCTGATCCAAGATTAAAGATACCCACACTCCAGTGACGATATGGTGAGCTTATATATACCACCACCTATCACTCATATGTGTATTCATGTGAGCCCATAGAACAAAGTTACACCAGCATAGAGTGGATAATAAGTGTACCTCATGATGTGCAAAATCGACTTAGATGAGAAATACCGTGAGTGCAATTAGTAAACCTAGCAGACTGCGCAAGTATAGCTTGTGTGAAGTATATGGGATTAGCGTATTCATTCCAAGATTATTTCCTAATCCATCACAAAAAAGGTTGTCAACCTCTCATCATCCATAGGAAATTTAATGACCGTTCCATACAATGTGGGGATAGACACGGTGGAATATCAAGTGTGTGCGCGAGAGGTACCCACTTATGATAACTGCATTTTAGTGTGTGTGTGTGTGTGTGTGTGTGTGTGTGTGTGTGTGTGTGTGTGAGAGAGAGAGAGAGAGAGAGAGAGAGAGAGAGAGATTATGCGAGTCGCAAGGGATAAGAAGCCAAAAAATCCATTATTAAAACGGAAAAAAGAGGGGACTGGAGCCCCCTATCATCCACGCGTGTGCGGATGATGGGTGGCCCCAACGCCCAATTTTTTCCAACATTTTTTCCTTGTTAGAATCTTGAGGTGAGCACAACAAGACCTGGCCTGGATTCCCGATGGGGTTGAGAAACAGAAGATGTTTCCACGTCAAATTTCCAACTTGCCAAATGTGGACGAGATGCAGACTCTCTAGGAAGAATGAGCAGCAGATAGCAGGTTCTCTTCTATCTCCCATTTGCACCAAATTAAGGACCTCTCATCCTTGCAACTCACATCGTGGTGACTTAAGCCAATTCTGTCCAGCAAGGCCTAATGCTCTAGCAATGGTGGGTGTGGACCTCTGATCCGTGATGGTTGACACCCACTGGGAAGTGCTGGCCCTCTCAATTGACACATTTTCAAATATTTTTTCTACACAGCCTATATTAAAATAATAATCATTGTACGCAATCTTTGTTATATTGTGGACAATGCTTTTCTAATTGACATGAACATTAGCTCATGCGGATGCTTTATAAACTCGTACAGACCCTTGCAAGCATACACTATATTTCAGATCTTGCAAGTTCACATATTCACTCACATCAAGCATACTACAAGATTTGAGTCTATAGGGTGTGGTTCTAGCATTGATGCCCAATTTACATGGGCTAGTGCTATTGGCAGTGGAGTTGCAGTAGAAAGCATGCACGTTGGCCAATGCATAGCACTATTTGCAAGACCATGTTTAGATAGCGGTGGTAAAGTCTAGAAGAGACGATCCACTGAACAGGATACATTTCCATGTGCATGTGTAGATCTTGACAGCAAGAAGCCGACATTATTTCTTTTGAGAAAATTATGAAAGACAAAGAGAGCATGACAGAGAGGATGATTTGAAGATAGAAGGGATTATAGCCACAAGGATGTAGTGATTGAAGACTCACAAAAAGTATGTGATTGAAGACTTATAGAAAGTATGTTAGTCACATGGATAGAAACAATGGATATGGTGGTAATGAAAACAATGATGAACATAGATAGGGGGGGGGGGGGGGGGGGGGGGGGGGGGGGGGGGGAGAGAGAGAGGCCATTGCCAAATGTTGTTGTTTCCTATATCTTGTGTGTGTTGGAGAGATCCCCAAAGAGGGGTTTAGACAAATTTATTTGAATCCATTACTCTAGTCCTTGAAGATTATTAGCTAGCATATAGAAGGTGTAATAGATCACCAAAATCTAGCATGATGTATTGGACAAACGAGCATAGAGGAAGGTCGCCATTGCATGTGTATATAGATTGAAAGTGCCTCCATGTATAGTGTTTTTCCACCATTACTTGAGGAAAATTTACATGCACATATGGCACTTGGTTTAAGATAATATTGTATGGACATTGAACTTTGAATTCCCCTCGCGATAGATGTGTGCTTTGAGGTTCACACATTGGCAAATGTTTAAGATTAAAGTGGAGACTTTATGAAACTTATTTGTGTTTTTTGGGTGTCTATTTTATGTAAAATGTGGGAAATTTGGTTTAGTATTTTGTACCTTAAAAAAAGGCTTTAGATTAAATGTGAAAACAATCGCTAAAATTGTTTTGATTGCAAACTCTTGAAATTAGAAGCTCACTAAAAACACACATTCAAACTTTCCTAAAAAGAAATACTTCCATCTACAAAAACAAAAGACCAATATCAAACCCCAATAACCCATGGCTTCTCACTTCTTATTAAATATCCCCCCTTTTTCCTATGCTCTTGGGCTTGTATCCCTACGGTATAATAAAAAGGATTGTTCAACAATATTTGAAGCCCACCATTTCTTCATGCTTGATTATAACCCCAACATGGTCATTAGAGCATATATTAATGTACAAACCAAGTAGCTTTGTTACTTAAAAGAGGAAAAAATTGGTTCCAATCTAGAACTTTTGCCAACATTTAAAGCCAAATTGAGTAATTTAAACTAGTTAGAACTACATCTATCGATATGAAGAGAAAAGGGAGGCAACAAGGCGACTCTTTCCTTCCAATGCCAAATCAGTAATGCTTAAGTCCATAAAAAAATGAAGAATCCTAAAATAAAACATTAGTAATATCTATGGAATTGTTATTGTGAAAGCATTTGTGTAGCAAAGGGTGTACAAAAATGATTATTGCAACACTTAGGTTGCTTCATCATCATGAGAAATTTTGCATAGATTGATGCATATTGCATGAATTGTGGTGTCACAAACATTTAATTGAAAACCAAGGACACAAACATTGGTACTATAGCAAAAGTAACTTGTACTTTTTCTCATCATTTTCACCCAAAGAGGTCTTTGTGGTTAGCTATTGTGCCTTCTTTGGCTTGCCCAAGTTGAGCATTCTTGAGTTGAAACAACCCAGGTTTGATGAGTGTTGCCAATGTACTTTTTGTAAAGCATTTGTGCATTTGTGAAACAACTACAACATCATAGTTTCATTTCTATGTAAAGTAAGTAAACATTACCAGTAGAAAAATTAATATAGAGTGCACATTTGCAAATCGTTATGCGAGAACAAACTTCACTTTAAAAGACATGTTTATAAAAATGTTTAGTTTTGCAAAAATTTTAGCTTATCAAAAGAACAATGTGCACTCTACTATTTACATGTGTGACAAAATTTTACAAAAAATTATATTCTGTTGAAATCAAAGTGTGCACTCTCCTATAAATAAACGGTTTAAAAAATATTGAATTATACAAAAAACATTTTTACCACTAAAAGAGCAACGTGAACTATCCTAAGTAGATGTGTTGAAAAAATCTTCAAATTTAAAAATATTTTTGCACACTTTCTTAAGCAAATATTTTTTTAAAAAATTGAGTCATACAAAATATTTTTCCCACTAAATGAGTAGTGTGCACTCTCCTAAGTAGGTGTGTGGAAAAAATCTTCAAATCTAAAAACATTTTTTGCATTAAATGAAAGTGTGCACTCTCCTACGTAGGCTTTTTTAAAAGTTTAAATGATACAAAATATTTTGCCCACTAAAAGGACAACGTGCACTCTCCTAAGTAGATGTGTTGAGAAAACCTTCAATTGGAGAATATTTTCACAGGAAAATCAAAATGTGCATCCTTATAAAGTATATGTTTTAGAAAAAAATTCTTTTACAAAATATTTTGTTCCCTAAAAGAGCACTGTGCATCTCATTACTAAATAATTTTTTTAAAGTGTAAATTAGTAAAATTCTCAGCCCATTAAAAGTGAAGAGTGCACTCTGCTAAGTAGATGTGTAAATAAGTGATTTCCTTTTGTATATTTTTTATCTTTCATTAGAAAGTGTGTGCTTCACCAACACCAACAATGAAAATAAACATGGTATAAAGAAACATATGGTCCTTTAAATGATGGCAATATGTATCTAAATGTGTAGAAATAAAACCAACTTTGAAAAATATTTGTCACCCCAAATGAACAGCGTGCACTCAATGTACTTCAAAAAATCTATACGAAAGAAAAAACAAAATAACATTCAAAACATGGTACTTATTGCCTAGGGTTCGGATTGAGTGTGGATATGCATGTTTTGGAATGAGTGCATGAGTGTGCCTATGTATGCATATTTGTTTATTTTTAGTGTATGTATCTGCTTGTGTGAATGTTTGTATGCATATGTGCGATGTATTTTTAGGTTTTTGAAAGTATAAGTATGTGAAAATTAATGTGTCAATATAACTATGTTCTAAATCTTTAAATCTATATGCATGTCAATGTATGTATAATTGTTTAAATGTGTAATGCAATTGGCCTATTTACTTGAGAGTAGTGGAAATGAGAGACAATAATTTTGTGAAATTACTTTGTGAGCATAGCGGGTGAGCATAATAAAAGGTAGCAACATAAACATAGCATCTAGTTAGCTTGGCATGAACAATACTTTTGCAAGAGAGAGAGTTTAGAGAACATGACAATAGTTGAGGACCGGATTTATGTAGAATCAGCGGTCCCCCTTCCAATAGGCATTTATATTATAGTTTCTCCAATTAAGAGAGACTTGTTACAATACAATCTTTGTGTTCATTGTGACCTAGGTAATGCAATGAAGATGAAAAGCTTCATGCATCATGAGCATAACATAAACTTTGTGGAAAGAATTAACTATCCCAAGCCTCAGTCCCAAGACCTCAAACATCTTTGAAGATGGAGAGAGATAGTAGGGGATGAGGGTAGGGAAGAGGAAGAAGAAAGATTCCATAGGAGATAGAACTAGTTCTTCACTTATCATCACTCTTCTTGCTAGCATACATAATAGCATAGTAATGAAGATGTAGAAGATGGCGAGCTTAAGCATTGAAGCACGGCTCTTGGTTAGATTTGCATTCCATAGACAAGAGTGTTGGTGTAGGCTCTCAACCTCTCTACTTGCTTGGAGGAGAGGGAGATCTTGCACTTTGCACAATACACAATGAGAGACAGAGTGTGTGTGTGTGTGTGGGTGGGTGGGTGTGTGTGTGGGGGGGGGGGGGGGGGAGAGAGTATACCCCTCAAGCAGGCCCCCTATTTCCTTTGGTCGACCCCCCCCCGTGTAGCTCATTCTTGAAGCTCATTAGACCCCTCCAGGCCTAGCCAATCACAAGAAAGAGTCATACCAAGCAGCAAAGATAGCCTTGGGGCAAATGTACCCCTTTCGCCTTTGAGAGAGACTCGCGCCCCCTCCTTGTAGGAATTGATGATTGAGTTTTTGACACCTCAAGCCCCTCAAGCTTGAGCCCGGTTCCCACCACAAGCTTGGCCCTTAAGCCCCCCAAGATTGGGCCGGGGGTTCCCACCTCAAGTACAACCCTAGCATCTCAAGCATGACAAGAACCTCAAGAATCTTAGTCATTAAGCATGACAAGCACCTCAAGCACCTTAAGCTTGCGCCGGGTTCCCACCTCAAGCTCATCCCTAGCTTACCTAAGGTCAAAGCAATTTTAACACTAACTATTGGAGGTCTTCAATGAAGTTAGCCCTAAGGTTTTTAAGCTCCATTGGTTAGCCTTCCTCTTTGATAGAACATCTGTCATTTGGGCCCCTTTACCATTGGCCCCGTGTTGAGATAGATCTATAAGCACATGTCTATATCCTAACCCTTGTTTCTGTTTATTCTCCCACATTAAATGATCAGTTTAATATGAGAAAATCATTTTTGTTGGTTGAATATTAGATTTTATGACATTAATTCTCTCCCGAAATCATAGTCATCCTGGACTATGAGGTAGAAGAGATAAATTCCTAGTCATTAGTCAATCTTGCTTAGCGGGTACAGGATCCCTTTTTACCCTATGACATCTTTCCAAGATGGATGACCTATCCAATTGGTGCATGGGAGACATAGCTGCCGCAAGCATGTCTGCTCTTTAGTCCATTTCATTCTCCCAAAGTAGAGTGACAAATTCTACTTGGTGTTTGAGAGACGTCGTCATCACAAAAATGATTCTAAGCATGCATACTATTTAAATTTTTGTAGAATAAAAAAAGAACTAGTCTTATAAGACAAAAACATTGGTCATTTAAAAGAAATTTAAACATTTGCTTACTCTAATGTAGCATTGTAAGCATTGACAAGGTTCATACTATCCTTAAGTTGTATTCTTGGCATCCATCTAGGATGTTCAAAAGGATAATTGTTGAACTTAATAAGATACTGTCGGATAATCTTACCATGTCATAGTACCTTGTCTTCATGCCGAAGGATAGCTTTGGGTTGTAGCACCTCTTCTTGGTCTTCAAATTTGGGAGGGTCTTGGGTGGCTCTATTTTGTAGGCTTAAGTAGGCTCACATGAAAAGCATTGTGTATGAGCCAATGGTTGGGCAACTTGAGTTGGTAAACAATCTCGTTGATAGGCTTCAAGATTTTGGACCATAGTATCTTTTTGCTAGATTAGCATAATACTTTTGATGGCCCGTAGGATTTGGATTTTTGCCCATTGTTTGCCTTAATCGAGCCTTAGGAAACTTAAGTAAGACTCAATAATTTTCTTGAATGGTAAGGCCTTTTTGTGTTTATCAGCAGTAGCTTTTTGCCTTTGTTGAGAGATGGATATAGCCTCCTTAATCTTTTAAAAAGATTCTTGTAAGCCACGACTATACTCATGCAGCAAAGACCTTCCCATGTACTTTGAGTAGCAAGGGACTTTTAGGTCTTCCCTCAATGATCTCAAAAGGTACTTTTTCTGTAGAATTATGTACAGTATTATTATAGGCATACTTTACAAGAGGTAAGTAATTTTCCCATTGTGAGCATTGATCTACTTCTGTAACATAAGTCTTTAGCAGATCGAGTATCATAAGATTGGCTATCTCACTTTGGCCATCCGTTTGTGGGTGATAGGCCAAAGAGAAATTCAATCTTGTACCTAGACTTTCAAAGAGACCTTTCCAAAAATTACTGGTCATTCTAGGATGGATGTCACAAAAATTGATGGTGTTTAATATGAGATATGAAGAGAGTTGACATTTGGTGTGCCTTAATAGTTCTTTGATAGGAATAAAGTGTGCTTGATTGCTAAACCTATCGACTATTGTCCATATTCCCATGGATAGACTTGGGTAATACAAAGATAAAATCCATGGATATAATCTCCCATGGAGAATTTGGGATAGGCAGTGGCTAGAGTAATCCAGGTTCCTTCCCTCTATCATACCTGGTCTTTTGGCATACTACGCATTTTGAAACATACTCTTGTATGTCTACTTTCATAGTTTTCCAATAGAAATACATCTCTAGCCTCTATGCCTTGCATAGGGAGGAGCATTGGATTCATACATAAGTTTCTCACAAAGGGAATGGGTAACACATAGCCTATTTCCATGAAGAAGATAACCATCCTGCAAGGTGAATGGTTCCTCTTTCTTCCCCAAAGAAAGTGCTGACATTATGTCTCTAAGGTCAGGGTCAATAGCATACTCATCTATCATAGAAGATAGTTCATTGTGAGTAGCGCATTAACTTTTGGTCATCGTTGTGAAAGTGCATAGGCCACTTGATTGTGCTTACCAGCAATGTGAGCAATATGGAAATTAAAGAAAATTTTCCCACCTCATTTGTTTGTCAAAAAGATTGGTTTGCATTGGAGAGGGGGAAGGGGAACACACCCACCACACAACACAATACCTCACTATAGCCCAGGGTTTACATAGCGCCCCAATCCACTAGAGTTCACCTTCAAAACTCAACACTATCCGCGCAAGCAAACCATTTCCTGCACACGACCATACACACACACGCTTTGCAATGCACCAAACATACCCAAGCATTGTGTGATGCCCAAATCACAGCCTTCCACATACATATATAGCCTCTCTCTATCTCTCTTTTCATGCCAAACCTCGGGGGGGGGGGGGGGGGGGGGGGGGGGGGGGGGGGGCACGTTGACGCACGCCTGGAAACACATGCACACAAGCAGAGAAGAGAAGGGGGAAGAGGGAATCAATGCCAAGAGACATCAAGGATGGCTTCCTTGCATACACACAACCATTTGCAACCGATTCCCTACCGACACAACCCTTGGCCAAAAACATCCTATGGCAAAAAATCCCAATGGAAAAATCCCCAATGGCCCCAAAAAAAGCCCTTAAAAATTCATGCATAGCTCCTTTTGTAGGGATGGCTAAGCCAAAAAAAGAGAAAAAATGTGTTCCTCAGTTGCTTGTGCATTCAACTTTGAGCTCACTGTAGTATTTTTTGTGCATAGCATACACTTAGCACACTCTCTTAAGAGCCCCTTTGCATGGTGGACATTCTGCTAAGTTCTTGTCTACCAGACTTGGCCGCTCATCTGCCCTTTGAACCCTCTTTGCATATGGCCCCCCCTTGGGCTTTCTCTCTCTCATTTCCTTGGAATTGCCCTCTTTCTCCCTCTCTTCTAGCTGTCACAGGACACTCCCCCTCACATGCTTAGGACCGCCCTTGGGGTTCTCTCTCTGCCAACTGTCATGGGACACCCCCTCTTGCACTAGCGATATTGCTAGGTCCCCCCCCCCCCCCCCCCCCCCCTCCCCTCAAAACATTTGGGCCCATGGCGCGCACGTGAACCCGTCTCTATCCGGGCGCAACCTCCACATCATCATCAAGTACCACACTAGCACTGCCACCAATCCGCCTACCACTGGTGCAGGGCGCCATTACCACCAACCAAAACTGCCGCCGTCACCCAACTGTGCCAACGCGCACGGCCAACACAGCGACTCATTAGGACCACCATCGCCACGGGGTGGGGGAGCTCACCCTCACTCCTTTTTAATTTCAAGAGGGTTCACGCCATGGGTCTTATACGCCAGTCTCTGCACTCTTCTTTGCACATGTGGGACAAACCCTTCTGCCACGTGGCGCCCTCTTGAGGTGCCCAATCCCCTTTGACTTGAAATTCCACCAAAAAACAACTTGAAATTTCATGTTTTTTTGCCCACCTTTCCAATGTTCCCATCTGATGCATAATGTTCTGATCGCTCGAACCGTCAAGGCCAGCCAAAACTCCTTGCCTCCGACTTCAAGCCGGATAACCCCCACCTCATCTAGAATTTGGGATGACCTTGGACCGAAGCCGCAAAAACATGAGAAAATCATATGTAGCCAAACTTGAGCATCCGCACCTCGACTTCCAACTTCTATACCTTTCCGCTCTGGGCTTTATTTGACAAACGGTGACTTCTTGCCACCTCCATATAAAGTGTTCTACCTTCCAAAACCTGGTGAAATCCAAATAAATGCTTAATGGCCATTTTCCCAATGAAGTCAACCTGGCCCCTCGCAAAACTTCTAATGACCATAACTTGCAATCCAGGGCAATTCAAAAAGACGAGAATGCTCCATAACTCAAGCACTACACGTCTATACACTAACATCCACTTGGGCCACCTGTCCCCAACTGCCCTGCACCTTCAAACTCCAATGTCTTGGGCTTCGTAGCTCCATGTGATGAGCCACTTGGACCTGCTCCTTCAGCACTTCAAGCTCTACATTTCTAGGCCCAAAGACTGCACCTTGAACCTCCTTCATTTGCCACCCAAATTAGCCTCTTTTGGAGTCGTACTTGGCCTATAAACCACACAGCCATACATATGCATTACTACTTGTCTGCCCAAGAACTTTGAAGCTACTCTAGCACTTTTCCATGCATCTTCTAGCCTGTACATGTCTACCCATGATATCTTCTATCTGGGTCGACCAACTTTGGTTGCACCAGCGTTATGAAATACTTGAGACTTTGGTGGTCTATTTGGAGAATGAATGGAGTCCCCAATAAGTAGGCTTCAATGTGTCTAGTGCATGTTGAATAGCTAAAAGATTTTTCCCATAAATGCCCAACACTCATTCATCCGTATTGAGCCTTTGGTTCTCATATGCTATGGCATGCCATTCTTGAAGCAAAACTGCTCCAAGGCAATCACCACAAGCGTCACATTGGACCTCAAATGGCTTTGAGAGATCCGGCAGCATGAGGATTGGTTGGGAGGTAAGCTTCTCTTTGAGCTTGTCAGAAGCATTTTTCTCCTTAGCAGTCCATAAATACTTAACATTCTTCTTTGTTAAGTCATGAAATGGTCCTGCTATTTGAGAGATTTTTTCTATGAAGCATCTATAGTATGCACACATACCAATAAAGCTTCTTAGTTCATGTAGATTCCTTGGATGAGGCCATGCTTTTATTACCTCTAACTTTGATGATCCATATGGATACCATCTTGAGAGATAATATGACCTAAGTATTGAATCTCTTGAAGGAAAAATTTGCTTTTCTTTTGGTTGAGAAAAAGCTTTTTTCCCCTTAATGCTTGAAAATTCACTCAGACATGTTTCTTATGTTCCTCCAAAGACTTGGAGTAGATGATGATATCATCAAAGAACACTCCAGTGAATTTGTGGTAGGGTCTAAAAATTTGCTCCATTAAACGATTGAACGTGGCTAGTGCATTAGGCAAGCCAAAAGGCATGACTAGATATTCATAAAGATCAAACGTTGTGCGAAATACGGTCTTTAGGATATCTTCATCCACTATACTTATTTGATGATAGCCACTTTTAAGGTCAGTCCTACTGAAGTAAGTAGAGCTTTGTAGCTTATCAAAGAGATCTTCTACCCGAGGCACAAGAAATTTGTTTTTGATAGTGATATGGTTTAGTGCTTGAAAGTCCACACACTTATGGTATGTACCATCTTTCTTTTTCACTAAAAGGATTGGAGAACAAAAGGGAGAGGAGATAGGCCATACCATCCCTTTGTCTACCAATTCCTATACTTGCCTCATGATCTCCTCTTGTTGAGCTTGAGAAACTCTACAAAGAGGCTTCTTAGCAGTGTTGTCTACCAATTCATGTACTTGCCTCATGATCTCCTCTTGTTGAGCTTGAGAAACTCTATAAGGAGGCTTGTTAGCAGTGAGCTTCTTGGAAGGAGCTCAATGCAATGGTCATCATCCCCTCGTTTTGGAGTAAGTCCATAGGGATATCATCGATGAACACATCTTGAAATCCTTTTAGAAAATAAGACAAGTAAAACTCTTCTTGATTCCTACTATTTACATTTCATAAAACATTAGGATCTTTTAGGGACTCTTTGACAAAACTCATGTAACAAAAACTGAGCTCTTCATTGATTTATCAAAAGCAGGAGGATTTACAAGTGGTGTAGTACGACCACACTCACTAGCATCTATATACATGTTCTTTCTCCTATAGGTGAAGTAGATTCTCCTTTTTGGGAACTTCATGTTGGCAGCCATGAGATCAAACCACCATATGGAGCCCCTAGGATAGCATCCTCATGTTGGAGAGGAAAAAATATTCTTGTCGACATAGCTTTGAACATGAAGCCTTAACTTCCCAAATGAAGGGAGTAATGGAGGCTTGATGTCCATTGAAATACGTGTCAACCATTACAATATCTCCCATCTCAAAGGCTTGAATGCCCAACTTGGTGCAAAACAGCTCTGGCAGTAGCAATCCTGCCACCAAAACCTACAACATCCTCAACATCACCTACATCCTCAAAACCAGGATGTACATCAATGCCTTGCACAATATTCTAGACACCCTTTGACACAAGGACATGTTGCATCGATATATGTTGTTGTCAGCCATGGAAAATGTTGTACCTGATGTGAAAACTATCCGAAAAGAGGAGAAACAAAGCGAGAACAACATGTGCTATATAACACAAAACATAGCATACTGTAAGGGGCCTGTTATGCAAAAAATGGTGATCATAAATTTTTTGCACAAAATGATGAAATAGCCGTGCCATATTGCCTGTAGTGGAAATGGAGGTCAAAATGATCCCGAATCAAAAATCTGAGTAGAGTAATCTCTGCAAACTCTCAAAAATATTTGTTGACGTGTTGACGCTTGCCAAAGCTCACCAAAATTGGATAAAGTGAGCAGGAGTGTGTTGGAGATGCTGGCAACTAAGCTTGGGAGGATGCAACCTGCTCTGATACCATTGCTGGAATTAGGGTTGCATGAAAACACACACAACTTGGAGAAGATGAAGGAAGCTCAAGGCACACAATTATCGAATCTCCAAAAGAGGATGCTTGTTGCAAAGGATTACCTCTCTCCTATGCTCGGGGAAAGGTAAGGGAGCATGATGCCTTCATCTTGTTCGACCCTAGCTCTACTCATAGCTTCATATCAATGAATTTGGCCACCGAGTTGGGCATTCAATCTTTCAATATGGGAGATACTGTAACTACCAATACATCTTTCAAGAGACAGCAAGCTTCCGTTACTCCCTTAATTGGGAAGTTGAGGCTTCATGTCCAAAGCTATGTCGACAAAGAAGACTTTTTTATCTCTCCTCTCCCCTAGGATGCTATCCTAGGGGCACCATGGTTCAACTACATGGTTGCCAACATGAAGTTTCTTGAAAGGAGAATCTACTTCACCAGCAAGGAAAAGAGTATGTATATAGATGCTAGTGAATCTGGTCATATTATACCACTTGTAAATCCTCCTACTTTTGATAAATCAACGAAAAGCTTAGTTTTTGCGTACATGATTTTTGTTGAAGAGTCCCTAAAAGGTCATAATGTTTTAGCAAGTGTAAATGATAGGAATCAAGAAGAGTTAGACTTGTCTAATTTTCTAAAAGGATTCCAAGATGTGTTCATCGATGATATCCCTATGGACTTACCTCCAAAACGAAGGGATGATGACCATCGAATTGAGATCCTACCTAGTAACTCACTGCCTAACAATCCTCCTTATCAAGTTTCCCAAACTCAACAAGAGGAGATCTTGAGGCAAGTACAAGAATTGGTTGAAAAACAGATGGCGAGACCTAGCTCCTCTCCCTCTTGTTCTCCAGTCCTTTTAGTGCAAAAGAAATATGGTACATACCGCATGTGTGTGGACTATCATGCACTAAACCATATCACTATCAAAAAAAAAATTCTCATACCTCAAGTAGAAGGTCTGTTTGATAAGCTACAAGTCTCTACCTACTTCATAAGGATAGTATCTACCTTAAAAGTGTCTACCATCAAATAAGGATAGTGAATGAAGATCTCCTAAAGACAGCGTTTTGTACAACGTTTGGCCTTTATGAATATCTAGTCATTCTTTTTGGCTTGTTGACTAATGCACCAGCCAGTCAATCGTCTAATGGAGAAAATCTTTAGACCCTATTGCAAATTCCATGGAGTGTTATTTGATGATATCATCATCTACTCCAAGTCCTTGGAGGAACACAAGCAACATGTCTAGGTGATTTTTCAAGCATTGAGGGAGAAGAAGCTTTTTATTAATCAAAAGAAAAGTGAATTTTTCCTTCAAGAGATTCAATACTTAGGTCTTATTATCTCTCAAGATGGTATCCGTATGGATACATCAAAGTTAGAGGTAATAAAGCATGGCCTAATCCAAGGAATTTACATGACCTAAGAATATTTATTTATATGTGTTCATACTATATATAGATGCTTCATAGAAAAATTCTCTCAAATAGCAGGGTCATTACATGACTTAACAAAGAAGAATGTTAAGTACTCATGGACTGCTAAGGAGAAAAATTCTTTTGACAATCTAAAAGAGAAGCTTACCTCCCAACCAGTCCTTATGGTTCCAGAACTTTCAAATCCATTTGAGGTTCAATGTGATTCTTGTGGTGACTGCCTTGGAGCAGTCTTGCTTCAAGAAGCGCATGCCATAGCATATGAGAGCCGAAGGCTCAATACAGATGAACACATCTTGGGAATTTATGAGAAAGAGCTTTTAGTTGTTCTACATTCCCTAGACACGTGGAAGAACCATCTATTGGGGACTCCATTTATTTTACAAATATACCACCAAAGTCTCAAGTACTTTGTGACGCAAACCAAGCTTTCCGACAAACAAATGAGGTGGGAAAATTTTCTTTTGTAATTTTAGTTTCATATTTCTCACATTGCTGGTAAGGAAAATCAAGTGGCGAATGCACTTTCACGATGATCAAAAGTTAATCTTGTTTCTATAGCAACTCACAATGATCTATCTTCTATTATAGATGAGTATGCAACTCACCCTAACTTTAAAGACATAATGAC
Organism: Adiantum capillus-veneris; assembly: GCF_014529385.1. Classification (NCBI taxonomy): domain Eukaryota; kingdom Viridiplantae; phylum Streptophyta; class Polypodiopsida; order Polypodiales; family Pteridaceae; genus Adiantum; species Adiantum capillus-veneris. The sequence continues at coordinate 80,474,265 of NC_140937.1, forward strand.
AGCCCTTGCTTTGGGGAAGAAAGAGGAACCATTCACCTTGCAGGATGGTTATCTTCTCCATGGTGAAAATAGGATATGTATTACCCACTCCCTTCGTGGATAAAGTCATGTATGAATCCCATGCTCCTCCCTATGTGGGGCATAGACGCATTCAACCTACTCTTTGAGGAGTAGAGACTTACTTCTATTGGCCTACCATGAAAGTAGACAACAAGAGTATGTTTCAAAAGTGTAGTATGCTAAAAGACCAAGTATGATAGAGGGAAGGAATCTGGATTACTCCAGCCATTGCCTATCTCAAATCTAGATTTTGTCTTTGGATTACCCATGTCTATCCATGGGAATACGGGAATATGGACAATAGTCAACAAGTTTAGCAATCAATCACACTTTATTCTTGTCAAAAAGACTATTAAGGCACATCAAATGGCAACTCTTTTCATATCTCAGATTTTCAAACACCATGGATTGCCGATATCCATCGTGTCAGATAGAGATCCTAGAATGACCAATAATTTTTGGAAAGGTCTCTTTGAAAATCCAAGTACAAGATTGAATTTCTCTTTGGCCTATCATCCACAAACGGATGGCCAAACTGAGATAGCCAATCTTACGATACTCGATCTACTAAAGACTTATGTTACAGAAGTAGATTAACACTCACAATGGTAAAAGTACTTACCTCTTGTAGAGTATGCATACAATAATAATGTCCATACTTCTACAGGAAAAGCACCTTTTGAAATCATAGAGGGAAGACCTAAAAGTCCCTTGCAACTTAAAGTACATGGAAATATCTTCATTGCCAATGAGTATAGCTGTGATTAAGGAGGCTATATCCAAAGGCAAAAAGGTGTTGTTGACAAGCACAAAAGGGCCTAGCATTTAGAGAAAATGATTGGGTCTTACTTAAGTTTCTCAAGGCTCAATTGAGGCACACAACTTGCAAAAATCCTACGGGCCATCAAAAATATTATACTAAATTAGCAAAAGATACTATGGTCCTTTTTAAATCTTAAACCCAATCAATGAGATGGCTTACCAACTCAAGCTGCCCAACCATTGGCTCATACACAATGCTTTTCATGTGAGCCTACTTAAGCCATACAAAGGAGATCTACCAAGTGAACCAATTATTGAAGATCCTCCCAAAATCAAAGACCAAGAAGAGGTGCTACAACCCGAAGCTATCCTTCGGCATGAAGACAAGGTACTACGACATGGTAAGATTATCCGACGATATCTTATTAGGTTCAAAAATTATCCTTTTGAAAATTCTAGATGGATGCAAGGAATACATCTTAAGGATAGTATGAACCTTATCAATGCTTTATTAGAGTAATCAAATGTACATGTTTCTTTTAAACGATCAACAGTTTTGTCTTATAAGACTAATTTTCTTTTTATTGTGTATAAATTTAAGTAGTATGCATGCTTAGAATCATGTTCGTGATGATGATGTCTCTCAAACACTAAGTAGGCATTGTCACTCTACTTTGGAAGAATGAAACAGACTAAAGAGCACACATGCTTGCGGTAGTTAAGTCTCCCAAGCACCAAATGGATTACTCATCCATCTTGGAATTATGTCGTAGGGTAAAAATGATCCTCTACCCGCTAAGAAAAATTGACTAATGACTAAGGCTTTATCCCTTCTACCTCATAGTCGAGGTCGACTATGATTTCAAGGGAGAGGTAACATCATTAAATCTAATATTTAACCAACCCAAATGATTTTGTCTTATTAAATTGATCATTTAATGTGGGAGAATAAACAAGAACAAGGGTTAGAATATAGACATGTGCTTACAGATCTATCGCAACACAGGTCCAATGGTAAAGGGGTCCAAATGAGAGATGGTCTATCAAAGAGAAAGGATAGCTAATGGAGCTTAAAGACCTTTTGGTTAGCTTCATTAAAAACCTCCAAAGATTAGTGTTAAAAGTCCTTTGACCTTAGGCAAGCTAGGGTTGTGCTTGGGGTGGGATCCTCGCCCAAACTTGAGGTGCTTGTCGTGCTTGCTGACTAAGGTGCTTGAGGTGCTTGTCGTGCTTGTTGAATTAGGTGCTTGAGGTGCTTGTCGTGCTTGTTGACTTAGGTGCTTGAGATTTTTGTCGTGCTTGCTGACTAAGGTGCTTGAGTTGATTGTCATGCTTGCTAACTAAGGTGCTTGAGGTGCTTGCTAACTAAGGTGCTTGAGGTTCTTGTCGTGCTTGTTGACTAAGGTGGTTGAGGTGCTCATTGACTAAGGTGCTAAGGTGCTCCATGACTAAGGTGGTTGAGGGTAAGGTGTTTCACAAAATCAATATGATCCCTACTCATAAGGGTGTGGGCCCTCTTTGTAGGATCTAGAGAGAGAACACCTACACCCTCACACAAGGCAACATGGTACAAATAAATCAAATAGGACACTTGTCAAGCTCCTCCTCATGTCCCTCATGGTATTCCTAAAGCCTATTGGTTGGCCTCCCAAGGGGTCCAATGATAATTTAGTTAATTTAATTAATTTTCTATGCATTTATCAAGTCCTCTCTCTCGAAGGGGAAAGGGGGACACTTGTCCTAGGGCTACCCTTGTCTCTTGATATGCACTAAGCATGTGATTGGCCATGCTTGAGGAGGTCCAATTATGTGCACAATAATGCTAGAAGAGGAGGTCGACCAATACGGGGGGGGGGGAGGGGTCCTTGGGGGTATACTCTCCCACACACACACAAACACACACAGATTGTGTGAACTGCAAAGTTTAAGAGCTCCATCTCCTTCTCCAAGCTAGTAGAGAAGTTGAGAGCCTACACCAACTCTCTTGGCTATGAAATGCAAATCCAACCAAGAGCCATGCTTCAATGCTTAAGCTTTCCATCTTCTCCATCTTCATTACTATGCTATTATGTATGCTAGCAAGGAGAGTGATGATAAGTTAGGAACTATTTCTTTCTCCTATGAATGTTTCTTCTTCCTCTTCCCTACCCTCATTCCCCGCTAGTTCTCTTCACCTTTGAAGGTGTTTGAGGCCTTGGGATTAAGGCTAGGGATGGTTAATGCTTTTCACAAAGTCTATGTTATGCTCATGATGCATGAAACCTTCCATCTTCATTGCATCAGCTAGGTCACAAGGAACACAAAGATTGTATTGTACCAAGTCTCTCTTGATAGGAGACTCTATAATACAAAAGCCTATTGGAGGGGGGACTGGCTCCACATAAATCCGGTCCTCAACTGCTGTCATGTTCTCTAAACTCTCTCTCTTGCAAAAGTATTGTTCATGCCAAGTTAATTAAGAATCATGATTAAGTTGCTACCACTAAATAAGTTCACCCTCTAAGTTTCCAAAGTAGTCTCACCAAAAAAAATCTTTAATTCTCCTAATTTCGCTATTCTCAAAGTTCATAGACCATTTCCATTACATACTTATGGGGATGTACACTCGTTTTTGCCCCCACATTACATGCATACGTTTGAAGAGGCATTCATGATCAGGTTTTTTGAAATGGATTCAATGATCTTTAACCCACTTACAAAGGATCTTCAAGCATGCCACAATGTATATCAAAGCGCAATCCTAAACAATCCCTTCAAAGATCTAGCCATTCAAGAAAGCATGGTGGCTAGAACAAAAAAAATTAGGATGATTACCAAGATAGTGGAAAAGTGAACATTTGACTACTAAAGCTCATATCAGAGATTGTGCGAGGATGTGCAACGACTAGGAAGGGGGGAATGTTAGCAGATGTACCCAATGGGCACCCTCCTACTCTATCACATCACAACAGGACCATTATTTTTTGTAATCATATTATTTTTTAGAGGAAGCCTTCTAAAAAAGAGTAGCTATGATTATTGAGCCAAATGATTATTGAGCCACATCATTGTAAAATCTGAGTTGTAGTCTTTTTGTCTTAAGCGTTAGCCTTGTAAGCCACCCACTAGCCAAATGAGCCCTAGGTATAAAGTTCAAATTTTTAAGTTTGAACACAACCTTTGTATCTTATCTAAAGTTTTAAAGAGCTTAAAGGGTACAATTGAGAGTGGATACTCTAAAGCACAATGTAATCTTTTGCAAGCTCTAGTAATCAGAATTAAATTTTTCAAAGTGCATTGTGTTCCTTGTATCTTGCTCTTTAAGTTAAGTGTAATCACCGTCAATTTTGTTGTGGCTCACAATTGTCTATTTGTGAGCTAAATCTATTTTTTTGAGTACAAATGAATTTTTGTTTATGTTTTGACCATAAGAGAGTGCTCCTAGACCACAGGGTGACCTTTTTGATAGTTCTATTGCAATTTTTAGGACTTTGAGCATGATGGATCGTGATTTTGGTACTTGCCGAATTGTGATCAGTAGACATGGTAGGATAGTGTCCCTAGGTCTATTAGACCTCCTCCTAAAGTTTTGTTGCATTTTGAGTTTATTTTGTTTTTAGAGGAGACTTTTCTTTATACTCTCTTCTCTTTTTTTGTAGTAAATCCAAAAGTACATAGACTTTTCTTTTTTGAGTTGTTCAATGTGTTTTTTTTTTTAACTCTCCCTCAAAGGGTCTACGTCGGTGCAATCGGCACAACCCTTTGAGCAATATTTTTTTATTATACACACACACACACACAAACACACACACACACACACACAAACACACACACACACACACACACACACACACACAGAGACAAAGATAGAAGCTAGATGAAATGACTGCATCTCTTGCCAAAAAAAATGTGATTTTCAATTTTGATTCTCACCTTGTCTTTCACCAATAGTAGTAAGGCCTCACCATGTCTTGCACAACACAACAATCCCACACTGCCTTTCCAGTAAGGCCACACACTGCTAAGCGTTGGGTGAAAACACTTTTTGCCACCTACTCATCACCATAGGTTTCCAAGAAGTAAGCTTAGAGAGAGAGAGAGAGAGAGAGAGAGAGAGAGAGAGAGGGAGATGGGTAAGTTTTTCGCATGAAATTAGAGGGTCTAGACACTAGAGCCTTTGTTTATTGTACACATGATAAGAGACAAGGGGGGGGAGGGGGGGCGGGGGGGGGATTAGAAATAGTGGGATACAAAATATTAATGGATTTTATTAAGGCTAGCTCATGCAACCCGCCTACGGGGGGGTCTCACTTTCTCTTACCAAACAATACAACGGTAAGGTCTTCAACAGTGGCACCACCTCTGGTGGTTCTTAAGCATGCAAACACTATCTACATAAACCCTACATAGAGAGAGAGAGAGAGAGGATATGTGTATTGGAAATAAGATAAATATGCATCTCAAAGAGGAAGTCACCGAATCTATATGCTCTCTTGTGGACTTGAATGCTTTGAAGGAGTGAATGAGCAAAGTAGAGCATGACCATGTATGGAAAGAGGAGAAATTTGACACCATGAGCCCGGATGTATACGATATGAAAAATGTATGCACAAAAAAGTCTTGGGCTAATGTATGTGGTAGCAATGTGGTTCCTAATTCCTCCCTTATGCAAGCTATGGCTCAATCAAAGAAGGTTGAAAATGTGGATGTGGAGGACTTGAAGGAACGGGAGTGACGTTCCAAGAACATTGTTATTCGTAGAATTCCCAAGGAGAAGTTAAAGACGCCTCCTTCTCTTTCCATTTTTATCAAATATTTCTTCAAAACCCACTTTGGCATGTCCGGAGTTATGGTCTATGGAGCACATAGAGTCGGTAAGCAAGGAGATTCTCGCTTAGGAGAATGGCCAATTGTATGCAACATACCGAATGAGACCAAAAAAAAGATTATCCTTGATAATAGTTGAATCTATTTCAAAAATAGAAAATGTTTTGTACGTGAAGATCGCACTATTAAACAACAAAATATGCGTCGCAAGGCGTATGAGGAAAGGAATAAGAAAAACAAGGAGATCTCTCACGAAGAAAATGTACCCAAGGAGGAGGCAAATCCCTCAAGAAAATAGGAATGCGCAACCTATAGGACCAAGTTACAATTTAAAATATGCTTTTGGAATTGCAATGGATACTCATGGAATGCACGGGCTGGCATTAATGAACTAACAAGCAAAGCCGATGTTGTAATTCTTCTTGAAACTTGGGAGCATGATACACAAAGTATTAATGGCTTGGAGGATTACAATGTACATTCATTGATGTGGTCAAAGAATCTCAAGCAACAAAGAGGGCAAGGAGGGGTAGCATGTATCGTTAAGAAAGGATTGGATAGCAATTGTGAAAGATGGAAAGTACACACATTATGTATGGCTAAAACTTATGACACCAAACAGAACACCCATTTTTGTAGTCGGTTGCTACATTCCTCATCATGATTCCCCTTTTTATGCTTGCATAGATAGAGATCAACCACTTTTTGATTTCAAAGTGGAAATTTCTTATTTCAAAGTCCAAGCTGATGTTATTATCTTTGGGGATATGAATGCTCACACAAAAACATTACAACATGATACTCAACAATTTGATATGCTAGACATTTTTCAGGAAGTTGGAGGAAGTTCACTTGTATGATCGTACTTCAATGGATGAGAAAGAGCCGGATCACTATGGAAAGTTAGTTTTACACATGTGTAATAGCACGGGTATGCTCATTGCCAATGGTGTATCTTTGTGGGGTGGAACCAATGGATTTACATGTACAAAACATAATGGGGATAGTGTGACTGACTATATGCTACTCTCGAAAGCCATCATGTATTACATAAAGAGTTTTATGTTTGGCCAATGGACCCCGGAATCAGACCATTAGACCTTATGTATTGACCTTTCATGTGGAGAAGCAACTAAGCATGATAACCTCAGTCACATGGAAGAGAAGTTATTACTATGTATAGATTTCAAACGGGCACCAATGTACATTGAAATGGTTGAGAAAAAGTTATGGATGACAAAGCTTCAATATGACGCACCATTGGAAACTAAATGAGAAACTTTTAAAAACGTTATTTTTTCTTGTGCCGAAGAATTATTTTCCATAAAGCATGTCCATGGTATCAACAAAGATAGATCACGCAAAAGGTGGTTTGATAAGGAATGTCAAGATGCTTGGAAGTCCTTGATAAATCTTGATGCAACTATGGACAAAGACAACTATCAAAATCATTTGCATACATATAAGGCATTGATTCAAAATAAGAGAAGAAGATGGGAAGTAAAGCAACAAGTTTTTCAAGTCCAAGAAAAGACTCGCGCATGTGGAAGATTTTGGAGAAACTTGAGGGGCAAGCTGGTTGAGAATTTTGGTAACTTGAGTCTTGTGGATATCATTGTTGTAGGAAACTATATGAGCAACCAAATGCTAAAAAAAAAAACCATTTTATGGTTCACTCCCATGTATGTCCTGTTTTTTTACTATTGAGGATGTATTCAGTGGGCTTGAAAAGTTGGTCACTCCCAAAGCGAGAGATCTTTAAAGTACACTACAACAAAAAAAAGGTGTTATCGACGCATATAGCGATGCTTAACGTCGCTATACACATCGCTATATGCATCCCTGTGAAACTGTCGCAAAGAGCGTCGATATACGCGTGGAAAGGGTTTATTGGTGACGCAAATAGCGACGCGTATATAGACGCTGACATAGACGGAGATAGCGACGCGGATATCAACGACCATAACAGAAAAAAAAATTCTTGGAAAGAGGGCAGGTAGTCTAGCCTGTGCCCAGTGAAAAGATGGACACAGCCACCACAGCCAGACTTCCTGCCCTCTGCCCAAGAAAGCGAGCAACACCAAAATCAACCTTGCTCCCGCAGAAATTTTGGCAGAGTTCCCTTCGTTTTTACATAAACTTTTCAAAAAAAAAAAAACATGTATACGCCTCCTACATGCTATCCATGTAGGATCTCACATGAGATTTAAGGCCAATGACCATAACGAACCATAACCATAACTTAAAAACATAACCAGAACTTAAAAGCATAATCATAATGAACCATAACTATAACTTAAAAGCATAACCATAACTTAAAACCATAACAGACCATAACCAGTTTGATCATAACCAGAAACAAAATTAACAATAACCATAAGAATAACTAGAAAGTTAAACATAACCATAAACAAAACCTGAACCAAAACTATGTCTATACAAGAATAGGAGAAATAACCATGTCTATACAATGACAATGACAATAACCATAACCATAAGGAAAACAATAACTGTCTGAACAATAATCATAACCATATATATATGTCTATACAAAAGGAGAGACAGAAGCGTGTCTGTGTCTCACAAAGCATATAAATGAAATCCGGTCCAGTGATGACTAGGCGTCACAACCTGCACATAGGACAACTCACAAAATTAGTATTGATATTACTTCACATATACTTACTTAATTAAATCAACTCACACATATTAACGTCTCACCTCAAGCGATCAGCGAGACTGTAAGGCCTCCCAGTCTACAGGCTCTCCTGAAGCATCAAGATCATTCAATACTTCATAGATACCTCTGCGATATCCATTTGACTCCTCTTGACGTGTCGGGGCTCGATGCATCGTAAGATTTTGCGTTTATACAAAAATCAAAGTAATAAGAATACATGATTCATCGCGTTTTAAAAAATGCCATAGTTAAGATTGGATTAGAAACTCACAAACTCATAGCGAAAGGTGTCGAAGCCTCCGTTGCCAAGATGAGATGTCCCCTTGGTCATCTGTCGTATCTCCGCGGCCTCACGCTCCTGTCTAAACCACGTGGCCGATGTCCGCTCATCCTCCCTGATCTACAGCCACGTCTTGTGTGGGATGCCCGAAGGCTTCGGCGAGCCGGGTCCTAAAAGCCTTCCGAGCTGCATCTCGTCGATGTTTCATGGTGTCCCGTGCAACACCCTTGATCCATCTCCTCGGAACAATGTCAGAACTCGGAGCAGGCTGGTACTCTCTCAGGATGGTCTCCACTATGTAAGTGACTTTGTCCGTGTCCTGCTCATCCCAAGACGTCAGAATGCTGGTCGAAAACTGTAGCTCCGCGAGCTGGTGAATCCGCTGTCTCATCTCAGTCCCGACTCTATCCATGTCAACAAAACCATCTGCCCGTACACTATAGATCTTGGAGGCACTAGGATCGTGTGCCCCCCAAGGTGTCCGAGGTGTGCCAAGAGGTGTGTCGAGAGGTGTTCCTGGGTAGGACGGGGGTCGTGAGCGAGGAGGGGTCAAAGCATCTGTGGAACCTCCTCCACAGCAACCACCACCTCCACTTGACGATCGCCGAGATCGGCGAGTGCGCATGTGCTGCAGTGATGAGGACGTACCCGCCTCTATCCCACCCCTAAGTGTCGAAGCGTCCGTGATGGGAGAAGCAGGCATCGTACCCATAGGCGTCCCCCCCCCATAAGTGTCCCCTCCCTAAGCGTAGGACCCTCGCGTGTGAATCCCGAAGGCGTAGTACCCGTGCCTCTAGCTACCCAGTACTGAGAAGCCTCTGCCATCTGAGCAGGCGTCATCCGTGTAACGAAGCCCATGAATGCATTTGCACTCATAGAAGCAGGATCTGGAAACTGGTCTGCCATACTAAAGAAAGTAAAATAAAGCGTCAGAACATAGTTGTTTAAATTAACTTTAAGCTTAATTTTAAATCAACTTCTTCACACAAACACTTACAGGCCTAGGCCTCGACGAGTGAGGAATCATCGATAAGATCTTGCACCATATCATTGTCTATCTCTAATTGCAAACATAACTCTGTCCCAACTCGTTTTGGAAGATTGTCTTCATCCATTGCATCTTCATCTACAAGTGTCAATTCTGGCTCGTCTGCGTCATCCCTCATATATCTGTCAGCTTCCGTTGCCATACCTTCGTCCATCTCATTTAATGTCACAGTAGTATGGACGTCGTCTACTGACTTTCCTCCAGGAGATCTTGTCCTTCAAATACTTGTTTATTTCTTGGAGCAACCTAAACCACAAACCACCATTGTCGCTCTCGAGGGTCCGGTACAAAGACCACTTGCTCGCAATGTTCGGGGAGAGCAAATGTGTTGCTCGCATCTGTCCAAACCTTTGTAGAATCTATTTGCACAAGTTTGTTTCCATCTCTGTGTACCGTTGCATTGTGACCAGAAGTAATCACCTTGAACCACTTCACATCCAACAAAAACATCTCAAACCGCCTAAAGCTTACTTTCAAGATATCTGACACCAGACCACAGTAATCTAGGTTCCTAGTGCTCTCATTCGTGTCTCTGGCACTGGCCCTGCTCTTTTGCATGAAACTAACCATTACCCCACTGTCAAACGTGTTTCTTCTGCTGTCAATTTTTTGTGTTCTGAAATGCTTTCCATGCCACCACACTTCCACGTATGTATGATACTTCCAATCACATCCAATAGCCAGCTCTTCCTCTTCTAGAGATATGGGTTCTCTGATCTATCCAGCTGCTCTCATTGTCTTGTCCAACCATGCCATTGTAGGGAATTCAGGTAGAGGAGCGAGATAGTCTGGCAAGGGTAAACCTTTAGTCGTTCGGCTTCGCCTGAAATCCTGTCGTTCCCTATTGCATCTCTCTTTCTCTTCTTCGTACCTTTCAAGCCATTTTTGCATTGGCGCTGAATTTAGCAAACTGCCTCAATGGAGTTAGCCCTTGCGACTGCAATAGATTCCACCCGTATCTCCTTGGAAGAGATCCACCGCACTAGCTCTGAAATCTTGTATATGCAGGTCCGCACTTCCTCCGTTAAACACCCCTTGATCGTAATTGGAAGAATGAATTGCAAGAACTTATGCCAGTCGTGCAATTTCAGTCCTGACAGTTGATCGTCACAGGTGAATGCTGTCTTGAGACATCCCATATATCCTGTTGGCGTCCTGAACTCTGAAATCACCCTTTTAACTTGTCGCTCTTTGTTTTTAGCAATACCCATGGCTCTCTTGGAAGTTTTGTTTGGCCAGCTGCATTGGTGAAAGGCCACAGCTCTGGCATCTTTCCAACTGACTGCAAATCATCTCGTGAAGCTCGATTGTCTTTCATTCCCATGATTGTCTTCCAGAGGAGCTCTCCCACATTCATGAATATATTCATTGGATCCAGCAAATGGTTAATTAGTAGATCACCCCAGTACGACAACATATGGAGAATGGACAAACGCTTCATTCCTAGAACAGGTTGCCCCTCATGTTGCTCCCATCGGCGCCTTCATAAATTGGTTGACGTGCCAACTTCCTCAACATGTCTTCAGGAGATAGGCGCACGGCTTCTGGTGTTGCTTCCTTAGCGTTCTCCTCGCTTGTCTGGAAGAAGGCATCCAGAATCTCCTCCATGCCGTCGTCTTCTGTCTGTAAGTCCTTTTCTGCTTCCATCCTTGGCTCTATATTGGTCGGACCTTCCCGCATAATCCTTTTTCTCTCTCTCTCTCAGATGTAGGTGCTATGTCACGAAAATCAATGCCCGTTCCGTAGGAGTCGTATCGTAGATTCTGTACGGTTTCTTTAGCAAACTCTCCGTACTTGTGCACATGCTCATTACATATCCTACACTTGCGCAGGATTTGATACTTGCAGAGCGTGCACGAGCATGCAATCTTTTCCTCCATGTTGTTGATGACGTTGCCATCTACAATGATTATGAATGTTGTTTTAATATATATACTCCTCACAATGTAAACTACCTCGCATTCTCTAGTCTTGCCCAATCTCCGTACACCTCGGTCCAGAGGTGTACGGAGATCAGGACCACCGGGTCAAAATCTCGTCTTTATTGGTCAAATCTATATGGGTAGACACATACGTGCACTCCCAGGTGTACATGGCAATGCATGTAGCGGACTTTAATCGAGGCCACATCTCTGGAATTCGCTCTTGACATTGCCTAAAGACTACCTAATCGACTACGGATGGTTTCGTAACCGTAGAATCAGTTTCCGAAGTCCGTTTGCGTTTTTTCGTAGAAAAACGTAATCGTATTGGATCAATTCCTTGTGTATTTGGCGTTTCTTCTACCGTTTGACCTATGGCTTGCCATACACGCTCTTGACATTGCTTTAAGACTACCTAATGGACTACGGATGGTTTCAGTAGGCATAGAAGTCATTTCCGAAATCCGTTTGCGTTTTTTCGTAGAAAACGCAACCAAATTTGACCTACGGCTTGTGTATTTGGCGTTAATTCAAAACCATTGACCTACGGCTTGCCATAGATACTCTTGACATTGCTTTAAAACTACTTAATGGACTACGGATGGTTTCGGTAGGCATAGAAGCCATTTCCGAAGTCCGTTTGCGTTTTTTCATAGAAAAACATAATCGTATCTGATCAATCCCTTGTGTATTTGGCATTTCTTCTATCCATTTGACCTACAGCTTGCCATACGCGCTCTTGATATTTCCTAAAGACTACCTAATGGACTACGGATGGTTTCAGTAGGCATAGAAGCCATTTCCTAAGTCCGTTTGCATTTTTTCGTAGAAAAACACAACCGGATTTGACCTACGGCTTGTGTATTTGACGTTTCTTCTATCCGTTTAACCTATGGCTTGCCATACATGGTCTTGACATTGCCTTAAGACTAATTAATGGACTACGGATGGTTTCGATAGGCGTAGAATCAGTTTTCGAAGTCCGTCTGCGTTTTTTCGTAGAAAAACGCAATCGGAATTGACCTAGCCTACGGCTTGTGTATTTGGCGTTTCTTCTATCCGTTTGACCTACGGCTTGCCATACGCACTCTTGACATTGATTTAAGAATACCTAATGGACTACGGATGGTTTCAGTAGGCATGGAAGTCATTTCCGAAATCCGTTTGCGTTTTTCCGTAGAAAAACGCAACCGGATTTGACCTACGACTTGCCATACACGCTCTTGACATTGCTTTAAGACTACTTAATGAACTACGGATGGTTTCGGTAGGCATAGAAGCCATTTCCGAAGTCCGTTTGCGTTTTTCCGTAGAAAAACGCAACCGGATTTGACCTACGGCTTGTGTATTTGGCGTTTCTTCTATCCGTTTGACCTACGGCTTTCCATATGCGCTCTTGAAATTTCCTAAAGACTACCTAATCGTCTACGGATGGTTTCAGTAGGCATAGAAGCCATTTCCGAAGTCTGTTTGCGTTTTTCCGTAGAAAAACGCAACCGGATTTGACCTACGGCTTGTGTATTTGACGTTTCTTCTGTCCGTTTAACCTACGGCTTGCCATACACAGTTTTGACATTGCCTTAATACTACTTAAAGGACTACGGATGGTTTCGGTAGGCGTAGAATCAGTTTTCGAAGTCCACCTGCGTTTTTCCGTAGAAAAACGCAATCGGATTTGACCTACAGCTTGTGTATTTGGTGTTTCTTCTATCCGTTTGACCTACGGCTTGCCATACACGCTCTTGACAGTTCTTTAAGACTACCTAATGGATGATGGATGGTTTCGGTAGGCATAGAATCAGTTTCCGAAGACCGTCTGCGTTTTTCCGTAGAAAAACGCAACTCGATTTGACCTACAGCTTGTGTATTTGACGATTCTTCTGTCCGTTTGACCTACGGCTTTCCATACACGCTCTTGACATTGCCTTAAGACTACCTAATGGACTACGGATGGTTTCTGTAGGCATAGAAGCCATTTCCGAAGTCCATTTGCGTTTTTCCATAGAAAAACGCAACTGGATTTGACCTACGGCATAGAAGCCGTTTATGAAGTCCGTTTGCATTTTTCCGTAGAAAAATCCAACCGGACTTCAAAAACGGCTTGTATTTTGGGCGTTTCTTCTATCCGTTTGACCTACGGCTTGTTATATGCCCCCGCCCAACCTTTTTTGAGGAGGAAGCTTGTCTCTAAGAGCAACGACGGCGGTTTTGTTGGTCCCGAGAGGACTTTCATGTGTAAAGGTGAGAGTTGAGCTTCGAATGTATTTTGAGTTGGTCAAATGAAGTCAGAGGCTGCAGACGATCCAAGTCACTTTGGCACAACATGCACAACGCCCGATCAGACTACTGACCATGGAGGAGATTGATGAGGTCCACCCAGCAGATGCTGGATCTCCTATGATCTACCTATCCCAGCTAGCTGTTTTAGCTGCTTAGTCCACACCCAGCAGTTTAGGATTCCATAATAATTTATTTTGTCATTTTGTCATCTTGTTATTCTGACTTTGTATCAGTCTACCATATTGTAACTTTCTGGTCTCATAGGTCACTTTGGCCTTTTGAGAGTTAATAAAACATTTCATTTCATTTCTTTCTTTAATTTTAATTTTTTACGCAAACCATAATTCTCTCTCTCTCTCTCTCTCTCTCTCTCTCTCTCTCTCTCTCTCTCTCTCTCTCTCTAGTTTTAATTTCCTACGCACATTTTTCTCTCTCTTTAATTTCCTACACGCACACACACTTCTCTCTTTCTCTCTCTCTCTCTCTATCTATCTCTCTCTTTAATTTCCTACACGCACACACACTTCTCTCTCTCTCTCTCTCTCTCTCTCTCTCTCTCTCTCCTACACACACACACCGCTCTCTCTCTATCTCTTTCCTACACACACACACACCGCTCTCTCTCTCTCTCTCTCTCTCTCTCTCTCTTTCCTACACAAACACACACACACACACACCGCTCTCTCTCTCTCTCTCTCTCTCTCTCTCTCTCTCTCTCTCTCTTACATACACACACACACACACACACCGCTCTCTCTCTCTCTCTTTCCTACATACACGCACACACACACACCGCTCTCTCTCTCTCTCTCTCTCTATCTATCTATCTATCTATCTATCTATCTATCTATCTCTTTCCTACACACACACACACACACGATGTGGAGAGAGAGAGAGAGGGGTTGTGGGGGGGGGGGGGGGGGGGGGGGGGGAGAGTGCCATAATACTTGTTGTGCAGGTTTCGGTGAAGATCTGAGAACGCGCACGTTGAGGGCGAAAATGGCCCCTTCGCGCGGGTTCGGCTTTTTTTCCCCAAATTCTTAGCGTCGATATGTCCATCGATATGTGCGTTGATAACTGCGTCGATATACGCATGGAAAACTTTTCCTTTCTACGCTAATATCCACGGGCATATCGACGGAGTGTAAGAACGTCGATATGGACGTGGAAAGGCACGGGCGTTGATATATAGGGCATCGATAACTTTGGGTTAAGTTGTAGTGGTATCAAGCCGGAGATGACTAAAAGGACAGAAGATTTGACACATGAGTGGATGTGTGATATGTTCAACCTTGCACTTAGGCATGATATAAATTATGATTGGAGTACTGATCGGGTCAAACCTTTGCATAAATGAGGGGATGTAAAGAATGTAAACAATTACCGTACTATAATGGTTGGGTCTCTTATAAAAAGGTTGTTTGGGTGCATAATGGAGATGAAATTAAGCGATTGGAATGAAGAGAATGAAAATCATGCAAAAGGACAAGCAAGTTTTTGTCGATGCCATAGCACCATTGATCATGTTGTGACTCTTCGTGTTCTCATGGAGGAAATTTGGTTGAAAGGCAAGCAATTGTATTTTTGTTTTGTGGACTTTAAGAAAGCCTTTGATATGATTCCATGTAATAAGTTGTGGAGAAGGATGGAAGAACTCCAAGTGCCAAGTGAGTTTATGCTTGCGGTTTCTTGAATTTATGAGAAGATGTGTCAATTGTGCATTGGGAAGAGGAATTTCAAAAACAATTGTAAGCACTATTGGCGTTAAACAAGGATGTTCGTGGTCACCAACTCTCTTTGTTCTATGCATCAATCAATTTGAACAAATGGTACCTGACTTTACGCAAGAAGAAGGCATTGAAGAGGTCACTATTTGCAATGTGGTAATCATGATTTTGCTGTATGTGAATGATGTAGTGCTTCTAGCACACACTTTAGAAGATGCACAAAAGCGTTCATGGGTTCACTTTATAATTTAGAATGGTATTATGGTTCTTGGGTTATTTGGATTTCTTTAGATCTGGCATAATATATTGGCCCCATTGTAAACTCTAGGCAATAGTTATCCAGACAAGTCCCTAAGTCTAATTATTCCATTAGAGAATACCCAATCAACCTCATAGGGTCCAGGCCATGCTATTTTCAAGTTGGGCTTCTTCGGTCCCAGTTTTGACTAATACAACAGTACTAGATCACCCTTCTTAAACTCTCTCACCTTAATCTTACTATCATGCCAATGTTTCCTTCTCTGTTTGAACAACTTTCTGTTCCAACATGGCCCTTTGTCTAATCGCATCCAACTGCAATAATTCATTCAACCTTTCTTTTAAATTCTAGTTGGAAATTCATTCCATGTTCTACTGCCAATATGAGGCTGGGAATGACAAACTCCGTAGGGACTACTACTTATGTGCCATATACTAGCTTAAATGGTGTCATTCCAATGGTGACTTTATCAACAGTTTGATAGACCCACAACGTTGCATGGAGCTTTGTATCCCATTGGTGTGGTTCTACCTGAACTATCTTTGTGAGAATGGTCTTAATTGTTTTATTGCTGATTTTTCTTGGCCATTGCACCTAGGGTAATAGGATGTTGATTTCCTATGCTTAATTCCATTAGTATCTCCATAGTGTCATTGATAAAATGAGTGCCCTGATTTGAAACTATCTCTATGGGGCAACCATATCTGCAGATGATATTCTCATATATGAATACAATAGTTGACTTGATAGTATTGTCTAGAAGTTCCTTTGCCTCTATCCACTTACTCACATAACAAGTAGCCATAATGATGTATTTGTTCTTTTTGGGAGTTACTTTCTTGAATGGACCTGTGAAGTCTAGTACCCATTTCATAAACAATCCCAATGGCTGTACTAGAGTCAAAGGTATCATATTTGTTGTTGTAGGCCTTCCCATTCTTTGACAGATGTCACAGGTCTTACAAAAAGTTTTGACATCAGTCACCATAGTCTACCACCATAAGCTTGTATGTAGAATCTTCTTATTAGTAATATTAGTGGAGAAATGTCCTCCAGCATCCCCACTATGGGCCTCTGTTATGACTTCCATTCTTCCTCCTATAGGTATACATCTCCTCCACTGATGGTGATCTTTAAACTTTTGATGATTATTAATTTTTTGTTTTCTAGGAGGCTTCTTTCAAAAATCTTCCATTCTAAAGGAAATTATACACTTCTTGCCATTCTAAATCAAGCTCCTCTATGGTTAAATTCTAGAATAATTCAGCATCCACTAGTTCATCTCTAAGGGATATCTTCAATTCTTCTGGAAAGGAAACCTGAACCACAGTGTGTCTTCCCTGGATTATGAAAGATCTTAAATTCAAATTCCATTAAGAACATCATCCATCTCAGTCTTCCTTGAGTTTTAACCTTGTTGATTAGAAATTGTAGAGCCTGATGATCCACGTAAAAGTGAAACATTTTTCCCAATAGATAATGTCTAAATTTTGTAGCACTAAATGCCATTCCTAGTGCTTCTCTTTCAGTGGTAGATTAGCCCTATTCAGGTATGCTAAACCTAAAATTGGCAAAGTGGACAGGGTATTCTATCTTTCCATCAGGTAGGGCCAGTATGGCTCCCATCTCCATCCCAGATGCATCAACATGCACATGGAAAATCACATCCCAATTTGGTTGGCAAAGGACTGGCTTCTTGTTCATGTAGAGGTAATGCTTTAGCTGCAAACATGTGAATGAACCTCCTATAGTAGTTGATATATCCCAAAAAGGAACTCAATTTAGATATTGTCATTGTCACTTTGGCTTGTTGGACACACTTAACCTTACCATTGGCCATCTCAATTCCATTTTTGGAGACAATGTGTCCCAGAAGTTGTCCTTTCCAAACCATGAATATTGACTTGAAAGTATTCAGACAGATCCTCTTCTCTTTGCACCTCTCAAAGACCATCTCCAAAAATAATAAATGCATTTCTTTTGTGGAGAAGATGGTAAAGTCATCAATAAATATGGCCAGTAACTTGTGCAAAAACTCACTGAATATCTCCATCATGCATCTTTGAACGGTTGTTGGAGTATTGTAGAGTCCAAATGGCATTACCAGATACATAAATGCTCCCCATTCAGTGATGAATGTAGTTTTGACCCGATCTTCAAATGCTAACTTGAGTTGAGTGTAGACTCTATATCCATCCATAAAATTGTACATCTCATGACCTTCAATCTCGTCCAGTAACATGTCTGTAAAGGGTAGTGGGAAAGGATCCTTGATGGTTTACTACCACTATGGGTAATAGCTAGTCATTGCTTGATACCTCTGTAAAGAACCTTGCCTTGATAAGATTGTCATTCTCCTCCATGACTTTCATGGAATAATTGGGGGGTTCATTCTATATCTCTGTATTCTAACTAGTCTGGCATCAGGCTTTAGTGATATCCTATGTTGGCACACTTTTGGATCTACTCATTTTAAACCAATAAGTTCCCATGAAAATACATCTTTATACTTGTGGAACAATGCCTTTGCTTTCTCCTTTTTCTCTGGCTTCAAATGTTTATTGAGTTTAATCATTCGTGGTAAAAATCTCTGAGCCAAGATTCCACTCTTCAACTTCTTGATTGTCTAGGAGTAACCAATTTGGGCCTCCTCCCTTCCGTTTAGCTAATGACTCAGCTTCTTTCTCGGTTCTAATATCAGCACCATAGTCGTTGAAGGGATTGCCTAACTCTAGTAATCCACTGTGTATCTCTATTTCCTTGATGATTGGGTTCCCCTCCTTGGAATTGGCTTGATTGCTTTCTTCCACTGGTTTGAAATCAAACCTGTCTGGGGTTAATTGTTTTGGTGGCCGACCATCTAACTGGATTGACCTCTCTCCAAAGTTCAGTTCAGTAAAATTGATCTGAATACTATTTTCTTTGTCTCTCAGTTTGCTCCTTGTCCATCAACAGAGTACTCATATCTATCTCTATCAGCGAAAAGATATTCATTGAAGCAAGCATTTTTTCAATCTTCTGTGTTTCATATTTCTTACACAGCTCTACAGGTCTCAATCTTCTAGATTTTGTTGTTGCTAGTCTTTATCTGAATCCTCTTGTTGGCCCCTTGAATAGTTAGTGTTTGATTGGCATAGTAAGTCATGTATTGCAATAGCAGCTCTTAGCGATGGTCTACCTAAAATTCCATATGCTCCTTGTACATCTAAGACTAAGAAGTTGGTTTTGGACTTCTCTTTGCCCACTCTGATCTGCATATTTTTGCTTAAGCTAGTAGCCTGAACCACCCTATGGTCAGCCATTCTAACCCTGAATGGTGCTATTTTTAAGTCATTAATTCCCATTTTTTTGTCTTAAATCTTCTCCAAGTATGTTGACACTAGCTCCCCCATCCAGTATCACACTTGATATAGATTCTGATTGCTTCTTGAGTTTATAGTCAACCTAAATTATTAGAACCTCATCATCGCTAATGGTTGCCAAGTCTACTGCTCTTGCTTCAACCTATGCTTCTTCTGTTTGATAAACATTGTAGCCTCTAATAATGTATGCTTGATGTCATCCATCTCCATCGTCAAATTTTGGATGCACTCACAGACCTTCACATTGACCTCATCTTGTTCGTTCCTAAAGCTACGATCTGAAGTGGAAGATTTCTCTTTTGGCTATCTTTACATTTCCATTCAACTATCTTCCCTGGTCGTCTGGTTTCTGGTTGAACTTGAGATGGTTTCCCTGGTTGGTCCTTCATCAATTCAGTGGCTCTTGTCGTAATTCATTCACCAAACTCTGCATTGTGCGATCATGGACTCACTTAGTCCAGATACTGCCTTCTCACTCTGGTGCTCCTACACCTCTCAAGATTAGGATGATAGATTTTGGATTGTGTGAGCCTTAGAACATTCTACCTGTTTTAGTAATTTCTTGGCCAATTTTGTAGCGATCTTAGTTGCAAGATCATGCTATTCCTACCAACCATCCACTACTTTCTCCTTGCCCTTTGCCTTCTATACTGCTCTCTACTACTTCCACTTTTTGGTTTCAACAATTTTCTTTTTCTCAATTTTCATATGGAATCTTCTCAATGATAACACTCTTGCTCTGGTCATCACCCTGACTGGCACTGGTTCTAGTGCTTTCTGGTCAGGTACTTCTGGTTTTGCAACATCTGGGCACTGGGATGCAAAGTGACAATACTTCCCGCACGTGTAGGTGTTCAGGTTGCAAAATCTCCTATGCCCCTACCCCTGTCAATACCTCCCTGGTAACTGCCCATGCCAATATCGATACAGCTTGGACCCACTAGCCCCATCTACTTTTGTTGCATCAAGGTTAGCCAGCGCAATCATTGACAGATATTTGCCTTTCTTAAAATGATGAATTTTGATCCCACAATTATTCCAAACCTTACCATAGTCTTTACAGTACGTACATTGTGAACACTCATCAGATGTATGATCTCTTGACCTACACATTGAGCACAAAATCTCCATCTTCTTAACAAAAGGTCTTGCCTTGGCAATTTCAACAGTCTATTTTGACATTTCCTCCAGTTCCTTGGTCCATAATCCCTTTTTCATGCCTTTGCCTTTGTCATTGAACACTCTCAAATGAACTGGAATTGGTACTAGATTCTAACTCTTCACTCAAGGATTTGTTGTCATTGGATTGTCCCTTCTTGTGACCTTTCTCTTTCTTGGTCTGATGCTCTAGTTTCAGTGCCCTTTGCACCAAATTATTGAAATTTTTGGTGAGTGTTGGTACTTCCTATTCCCGTAAATTCTTATTCTAAAACCATTCAGAAAATAGGCTCTCATTTGTTTCTTTGAAGGAGGTTCTTGCAGTGGTCTAGTTAATTCTTTATCTTTTCCACAACTCCTTTCTGAACAACTTGTCTTCTTTGATCTTGTCTCACTCGCATAGAATGTCCTCATCTCCCCTGTTGTCTGAATATTCTAATCTAAAAGCCTTGATGAGCTTGTTGTATGACCTGGGTTGGTATGCTAGGTCATGGTAGTACCATTTCCTTGCTACCTATTTGAGTGTCTGGGAAAATTATTTCCCCCATTCATCTTTGTCAATATCCTTAAGCGCAGCGTACTGCTCAAATGCTTGGATTTGAACATCACGATCATCCTTTTTGCCTCCTTTGAATACTAGAAGGGAAATTTTCAAAATAACGTAATGCTTGTGACTATTGGCTCTAGTTCTAAGAATTTGTTTCTTGTCTTTGGATTTGCATGTTTTGCGGTGGTTCATATTTGCTTCCCAATCATTGTCAGTTTCAGCTTTAGTTACTATGTGTTTAGCTTTTTTCTTTTCTGGTTTATGTCCCACTCAGTGATGTCTTCCCTTGCTGCCATTGCTTTCTTTAGCACGTTTTTGGTTGTGTTGAGATCCATGAGATTGGTTGCATCATTCTGCTCTCTCTGCCTGTCTACGTCTAGAATGAGATGAGTGCTGAGAATCCCTTGATTCATCAGCTATTCATGGTTCTAGAGGAACATATATCTCATTCCCAGGTTCTCTCTCTGTATCAGAGCCTCGCTTTTTGGAATTGGGTTGATGTGGTCTAGATTATCCATGAATCTTGTAGTTGGCCTTCATGCAGTTCCTTTGGGCGCCATGATGGATACGTGATGACTCTAATACCAACTGGGAGATAGTTCAACTATCAAGAGCAACTTAGCTCAAGCCACCGTGATATCCAAAATGGAATGAGTTGAACACTTTCAAATAGCTATTCCAGGTTGGTAGTTAGAGTTAGTTCAGACCAGCATGGGACTTCATATCATATTACACTAAAAATAAAATACAACACTGGAACTAGAAATGACAATGAACACTGGAATTGGACAAGAGAATGAATAATGGAACTGGGAACTAAAACTGGAATTGTATATTTAGATCAAGAGATAACTACAATGATGAGTCAAGTATGTGATTATGATTACAAGAGCATAACAGCTCCAAGATACAAGATACAAGGATGAGGATCCAAGAATGGTCATCCCAAAAATGAAGCATTGGACCCTAATTATAGCCTTTGGCTTGGACTCTGGCCAATTGTGCATTATACCATTTACTATAGTAATTGTCTCTGGAAATTACCAAGTCCAATCGCCATAGCTAAGCAACTATTCCCGCCATCGACTCTCTCTCTCTCTCTCTCTCTCTCTCTCTCTCTCTCTCTCTCTCTCTCTCACACACACACACACACACACACACACACACACACACACACACAAACACACACACACACTCACTCACACACACACACAAACACACACACACACTCACACACACACTTACACACACACTCACACACACACACACACACACTCACACACACACACACAAACACACACACACACACTCACACACTCACACACACACACACAAACACACACACACACACTCACACACACACACACACTTACACACACACTCACACACACACACACAAACACACACACGCACACTGTGTGCACACACTCACACACACACACAAACACACACACACTCACACACACACTTACACACACACACACTCTCACACACACACACACACACTCACACACACACACACAAACACACACACACACAAACAAACACACACACACTCACACACACACTTACACACACACTCACACACACACACACACTCACACACACACACACGCACACACACACACACTCACACACACACACGCAAACACACACACACACACATTGTGTGTGTGTTTGTGTGTGTGTGTGTGTGCACGCGTGTGTGTGTGTGTGTGTGTGTGTGTGTGTGTGTGTGTGTGTGTGTGTGTGTGTGTGTGTGTGTGTGTGAGAGAGAGAGAGAGAGAGAGAGAGAGAGAGAGAGAGAAATCGATCCGTAGCATGGATGTGGATAAGGGTGAAATGCAAGTGCATACATTGGGGAGTAGGATGTGAAACAAGAATGTAATTGTTGCAATACAATGAGAGGAACAGCTAGGCACTTTGGTTGCAGCGCGGCAACACTCACAACAACAGTGTGCAAGAATTGCGTGAGTAAGAGCATCCAGCACGTGCAACCAACATTTGTGAGGTGGGTATAGTAGAGGCGAGAGTGGTTACAAGATTTAATGATGGTAATGATCAAAAGAGTATTTGGCATGGAACTTTTTGCTGAGCATAAATAAAATTGCCACCATTTTTCTCTAAGTAAGATCTTGCGATTATCCTCCTCCACATTCTCATGTTGCCTTTGCTCCCATTTGTCTACTTTCTCCTATCTCCTTTCTTTTTCTCTTCTCTTTGTCTTTTTGTGTTCTCTTATCAAATAGCAGTCGATCACACCAATCATTGCAAGGGGTAGAGCATGTCCTTTTTATTCTAGATAGTTGGAGGTTTTGGCTCCAAGTGCTCTTCGATTACTAAAGTTCGTTGGTGTCTGGGTGCGCATGTGTATTATACCTTATTTGGCTGCCACATTTTGCTCATGTTGCAGAAGTGATTTATCAACTGCAGAGAAAAGGTAAAAGATTTGTTTGGAAAGAATTTCGCAGACGAGCTATCAGGAAATTAAAGAAAATGCTTCTTGAGGCTCCCACCTTGAGAAAGTCGACTACAAATGTGGAAGGCCAATAATTTTAATAGTTGACACTAGCCCGACATGTATAGGATGGGCTATAGGTCAAAATGTTGAAGATGGGCACAAGTATGCGGCTTGATTTGGAGAAAAAGTGCTCAATGCTTGTCAACGAGGCTACCCACAGGTTAAGAGAGAAATTTGGGGTGTTGCTACTGCTCTAAGGTCTGATAAAGAATATTTTATTAGATCTTTAGATGGGGTGGATACATATTGCTTTCCACTAATAGGGATGATTACAAACTGCTCTACTCCGGATATTGATATGCTATGATGGATAGCCTATATTAAGTCTCTTAACATTGAATTTTTCTATATTGTAGGTAGAGATAATCCTGTTGCAGATATGTTATCAAGATCTAGGTTTGAAGATGAAGAAGAGATGCTGACCACAAGTGATGATGCTGGCTTGAAGTTCTACACGTCTTCTTATCTACATACAAATTGTGGTAATATTGCTCATATTTTTGAGATATTTTTTGAGGAGTTCTATGATGGAGAGTGGCTTTTGATTGGTCGCTACCTTAGCACTCTTACTAAAACCATGAAGGGTGGATGGATCAAGAGTATAAAAGGATCAGAAAGAAGGCTTACATATATTTTCTAAAGGATGGACATCTCTGGAAGCAATCAAAGCGCCTTGGATAGGTACCACAACAGGTTATTTGTGATAAAGCAACTCAACAACAGGTTATCAACAAATTTCATGAAAATTTATGGGATGGACATAGAGGAGTCTGGGAAACTTTTATCAAGATTAAGGATCGTTACCGGTGGAAAAGTATGTATAAAGATGTGGCTTAATTTGTGAGACATGCTCAGTATGCCAACAATATTCTAATGTGTGTCATTGAGATGGAATTCATCCCACTTATCCACTAGCTATGCACTACAAGCCCGAGGAGGTCACCTAATAAAAATGTAAACTATAACGTGAGTTCAACAGAAGGGTATTTATAATTTTTGAAACTTAAAAAAAAGTGTATACAGAAGGGCTTTTTTCAATTTGAAAAAAACTTACAGATTTTAAAAGAAAATGGTACATTATATTCTTAACAAAATTCACAGATAAGGGGTTTTACAAACATGTCTTGAACGCATGTGATATGGTAGTTTTACACATAGTGAACCCCCCGAGACTCAAAGTGGGTGGTGGACCTGATTACCATGCCAGTAGGTGTTTGGTAGATGCGGTACATTGTTCTTGCCAGAGAAGATCTTACTAATCAGGTAGAAGGCAGAGCTTTGTGTACCAAAGCTACCAATTTTGTATGTAAGTTCTTTCTTGAGGATGTTATTTCCAGGTATAGATGTGTTGGTATAATTACTGCTGATAGAGGAGAGCTGAATGCAGATGAAGCTCATGATTTTTTTTCTCGCTTGGGAATTAAGTTAGCTCTCACTATAGCATACAATCCAGAGGGTAATGGTGAGGAAAGCTTTTCCATGCATGGGAGCCCCCCCATATATCTTTTCCCTTTTATCAAAATATTTCCCATTATCTAAGTTACTTTTGATTTTTTCTTCCTTTTTCACAAACGTTTTAGCCTTTATTAAATAAATAATACTTATGCTAATCAATCACGATGTAGCATAATAAGTAAGCTTTCTTTGTTGATCTCTCTTTTGACCTTAAAAATATTAAATATATATATTCTAGTATTTTCTAATATATTTTTTTCATGTATGTATATTATTCCACTCTACCAAATATTTTATTCACTAGTTTTCATTTTCAAACCTCAACCCCACTTTCAAATTTCAATAATACCTCCATCTAGATGATTGCCAATCTTTTCAACACTCTAGGTCATGTTTTCATACACATGAAGGAGCTTACACTTGAAGGCAAGAGAGAAGTCCACTCAAAGGGGACCACCAAAAGACTTTTGCAGCCACAAATAATACATTATTTGGCTGAATTTTTTAAGTAAAGAAGAACCCCGAATCTGAAGGAGCGTTCAACATGAAAGATGTAGCTCGTCATCTCAACTTTTAGCTCAATTTTTTTCAGAATTTTTGGAGTTATGAACACGGAGATATGATTTTTTGTAGTGGACCCCAGTTTTCTCGTGTAATGGTGACACAGGCCATCCCACTTTTCTTCCTTCTAGAATGGCTATGGTTCTACAAGTCTTCAAGCATGATTACAAGAGACAAGGCTCTTTTAATGAGGTCTTGGCTAGTCTAGAGTAATTCTATCACCATTTTTGGAGGATCCATCCTCATCAACAAATATCCACCTTCGACAACCTCTCTTATAATTTTCTTACCTCTCTCTTCTCTCCCTAATAAGCTTATGTCTATCCAAAGCTAGACTATTGTAAATATTTCCTATCCTCTACATCCTACCCACATTCTCTCTTTTTCTCTCTCTATTGACTCTGGTATTTTAAATAATGAGGAGACAAGATGGGAGCCACAGTCACATGCATCCCATTTTCCTAGTCACCAAAGTGGGACACTCACCTCAAATAGAAATATTGCTAAATCCTTCCCTCCTTCCCTATATAAGGAGGCCATGAGAGCTCACTTGGGGGAGAAAACACACACACACACACACACACACACCTATCCATACACACTCTTGTGCTACATGCTTGAAGCATGAACCCTAATCACATAATCACAACACCATCATCATCACCATCACCATGCACAAAAGATGAGCACCACACCTCCACACCACTTGTAATTAAGGGTTGAAGGCACAATTTCAAGAAGAAGAAGGGTGGACGCACTCATGATATTCCTGGCCATCAACTCCCATCTCTCCATTATGCCTCCTATGATCTTGTTCCCTTCTCATTTTCCTACCATACGCTACCTATTGTATTCATCTTTTGCAAACAATCAACACACTCCATCTTGGTGCCATACTTTGTGTCGCTTTGGATACATCTCATTGTGAGTATGGTATATTCTTGTTCCTTGCCATTTTTTTTCGGCTTATGTTAAGGTGTGCGGATTCACCACCACACACACACTCTCTCTCTCCCACTCATATTCCTATCATCTTGCTACTTCCATCTTAAGGTGTGCGGATTCGCCACCTTTTGTATGAGAAGTGAGCATACTTGCATGTATCCCTGACCTCGTTATCTTCCTTACTACATGCACACGTAGCGAGCCCATTCTCACTCACTCACCACTCCTCTCACCTTATTCTCCGACCACCCCATTCCACATTTGGGCGTGGATCTTGAAATTGTTCTCCATGCATGCTTCATTGTGTATATGTATGCGTCCTAGCCGCATATCTTGCTAGGTGGTGCCCCTATTGTGTATTCCCCATGATGAGGCCATTGTGCATAGTCTTGGTGTAGAGGCCACCGGGTCTATTTTTATCACTTCCGCCTCTCATTTGGTGCCCCCACTGAGGAGGGCTCTTGAAACCCTTCAGTTTACAAGACTGAAAACCCTAAACTATTGTGAATGGATGAATGAGTATGAAGGATTTTCTAACTGGACGACAGAAGAAGAAGAGCTCCAAGCACAACTAGACGAACTCCGCATCTCCATCGAAGCTCGAGTGCCAGGCGTAACGGTAATCGATTTGAAGTGGGAGAGTCAACCAACGCGCCAAACCCAGTGGATATACGTAGGCCAAGTGCCAAGAAGAAGAAGGAGGAGGTGGAAACCATGTCCGCAACCTACAACCAACCAACAACAACAAAATGGAAGGAGCTCTGCACAATAGAGAATCAACACTATTCTACTTTGAGAATCGGGTAACTCAAGTCACCGAGGTAATTATCATAGTCAGTTTTCAAGTCGCACCTGATGCTGCAGCACAGATAACAGAAGCATTGGCTCACACTCTCAGTAGAGAAACTAGGGATCTACTGAGTTTGTTTCAGGAAAGAACACCACCCTCTCCTACAAGCTTGGACAGTGACTAAGCACCTCTAAGCTTCACATGAATCAGGACAACCTACCTCAAGACAGATCACACATACCAACACGTGTACGCTCAATCAAGGTAATATTGGACTTGAAGATTCACTACCAGCACGTCATTGACACCATGCCGGATGGGGAGCGGTTTTTTGAGGTTCTGGCATCAGATCAGCCATTTGTTTTACCTTTGGTACAAGGCAATGTACCGTTTGAAGTTTTAATCTATGTCCTAGTATAATAGGGTATACACGCCTCCTTGTAAAGAAGAAAAAAATTTTGCAAGTTAAGAAGTGTGTCTTTCTAGCTCTCTCTCAGTAATCATGGCAAGTGTAGCATTTCCAACCTTTACTGGTAGGGTGGGCGAGGATGCTGCAGACTTTCTAGACAACTTGGAAATAGCATGTGTCATCTCTGCGAGAGATGATGATGCTTCGCGCTTGCGCATCTTCCCACTTCTAATGAAGGTGGAGGCAAGATCATGGTACAATGCCTTGGCACAAGAAACCAAGGAACGGTGGGACTTATTGAGGGCACCCTTTGTCAAGCGTTTTGGAGAGGGCACAACATCAGAGAAACTATGGCAATTGTTGACAGAGTTGAAGCAGGGCAGTATGCTGGAATACGCATCATATGAGTCAAAGTTTGTAGATTTATGGGGGCGATGGGTTGCATCGCTAAGAGAGGATGAGGGGGCACCTGATTTCCTAAAGAAGGATCGGTTTGTGGCTGGGTTATGGCCAACTCTTAAAGAGAAGGTGAAGGGAAGGTTTCCTGCTACGTATGAGCTAGCAGTTGAAGTGGCCCGCCTTAAAGACAAGAAGTTGCGCCTACAAGCCAAGAATATCGATGGAGAGGAAGCCGTTAGGACCCCACCACCTCTAGCACCACCTACAGCAATCGCCTAGAGGATTCAACCACAAGAACCAATTGAAGATCAGCAAGACCTGCTCAACCGAATCACCAATCAACTTGAGAATCTCTCAGTCCATTTGATACAACAAGTGCATGCACACAATCGCAACCAAGAGCAAGGGAGAGGACAACGAAGGCAAAACCAAGAATACCACTGCTACAATTGTGGGGAGGATGGTCATGGCATGTACTACTGTCCACAACCAAGGAGGCAGAATTTCAACAGAGGAGCCAGACAAAACCAGGTTTCACCACCAAGAACAAGACCACCACCACCGAAGGCACCACGACAAGCACCACCCATGCAAATCTTACAACCACCGATTCAACCACAACCACCACCACCACCACCACAACCTCTCATTCCACCCTTACCCCCACCACCAGTTGGCAATCAAACAGTAAGCGTCATCAGTCTTGAAGGTAAGGGAAAGGAGAACGTGGAGGAGGATAAGACCAAGGTTAAAGGAGTAGATGCCATTGGGGTAAAACGCGCTAGGCATGGTGAATCTTCTCAAAAGGAAGAAAAGATGAAGAATAAAGGGGAATCTAGCAAAAAGCCGTCCAAGTCACGACGTAAAATTGACATTGTAGATTTCTCTTTGGGTGAATGTTCTAAACCATATGATTTGGTTCAAGATGTTTCTGTGTAGGGCTCAAAAATCACCTGGCCCCAGTTACTCCACCTAGCACCTAGGGTGAGGAGACAATGGACAAAGATGGTTAACACGAGGCGACCAAAGCCAAAGATAGCTGGGGCTATCTCCGGGAGGAATCTAGACGACATACTACCAGTGATGGATGCTTACATCAAAGGGCAACACATCTCCAATATCTACATCGATGGTGGCGCACAAATATGCGTCATGAGTGAAAAAATGATGCACCGTTTGGGTTTAGAGGTGAGTCGGCCGGCACCATGCCGAGCCAAAATGGCAAATAATTTAAAAGTTCAATGTGTTGGTGTCATAAATGCAGTTAGGATAAAGGCATTCAACACCGAGGTAGATGTGGACATCTTTGTCATGCCACACAAAGGGGAGGGCTATCCTATCATTCTAGGGAGGCCTTGGCTTATGGCTATGAGAGCTAAGCAGGACTGGGACACCGGCATAATCCAGATGAAGGATGCAAAAGGAAGGCCAATACTTTACGACATGAAGATAGGTCAACAACGCGACATGGATGGATCTAGAAACCTCCGAGGATGAGTTTTCTAGTGGTGACTCTTCAACCACTTCAGAGGAGGAGTCAACAGTGAGTGAAGAAAATGACAGTAGCATTGAGGTGATGGGGATCATTCTCAAGGACCCTAAGAAGATGGAGCAACCTGATGCCTCATCATCAAGCCAAGGGGAGACACCAGGTATACAACCTCTGGTAGAAGCAAGTAAGCTACATCAAATGCTCTCTAGTGAGTTGTGTGGGAAGGAGCGTGAAGATTATATTTTGATGCTAAGTAATTTTACCACATTGTTCATTGATGAATATGATAAAATCACTGGCATCACAGTAGTTCAACATCACATTAAGCTCAAGGAGGGAAGTAAACCTGTAGTGCAGAAGCTCAGGCGGCTAGGAGTAATTCAACAAGACGCCCTACTCAAAGAGGTGAGGAAATTGCTAGAAGCCGGTTTTATCTATCCTGTTGAAGACTCAGAGTGGGTTTCTCCAGTGGTAGTCACACCAAACAAGAATGGTAAGTGGAGGGTTTGTGTTGATTACAAGCCTCTTAATGCAGCCACAAAGAGGGACCATTTTCCTCTTCCTTTTCAAGACGAAATACTCAATGAGGTAGCAGGACATGAGCGCTACACGGTATGTGATGGCTACTCAGGCTACTTCCAAATTAGCATCGCTGAAGAAGATCAAAAGAAGACAACCTTCATCACACCATGGGGATGTTTTGCTTACAGAGTTATGCCCTTTGGTGTCACTAATGCTCCAGCCACTTTTCAGCGATATGTGACATTTGTTTTTCAGCCATTCTTTGGAAAATCAATCCGTGTTTTTATTGATGACTTTTGCATCTATAGCTCTCGCTCTCTTCATTTGGAGAAAGTTTATGAAGGTCTAGCTAGGCTACAAGATTTGGGTGGCCAACTCAATGTGGAGAAATGCCACATTGGTGAAAGCAAGGTTACTCTTCTTGGCCATGTGATCTCGGCCAACGGCATTGAAGCTGACCCAAGCAAGGTTCAAGCCTTGGTGGCTTTGACCTCTCCCACCACAACAAAGCAATTGGTCTCTTTTCTTCAAAAGGTGAGGTATTTGAGTAGGTTCATTCACTTGCTCTCCCAAGTGGTTCTCCCTTTACAACAAGTTACCCATCAAGAGATCTTCACTTGGAGTGAAGAAAATGAACAACAATTCAATGAGGTAAAACAAATTCTAGCTTCACTTCCCACCATAGCACCTCCAAAGTGGGAAGAGCCATTTTATGTAAACCCTAGTGTTGGCAATGACACACTTGGGGCTGTATTGATGCAAAAGGATCCTCAAACTTCTTTCATGCGTCCTATCTACTTCTCTAGTCGAATGATGACCCCATCAGAAAAGGGATACACGGCAGTGGAGCACATGGTGCTTGCATTAATGTTTGCTACCACCAAATTTCGCTCTTATTTATTGTCTAGACCATTCATAATCTTAACAATGGAAGAAGTATTTCCTTATGTAATGCAGCACATGGATGTTTCTTCTAGGATTTCCAAATGGCTCACAAGGCTACAAGAGTTTGACTACACACTGCAAGTGGAGAACTCCACAAGGGCCAGTCTATGAGCTATTCTCACTCATCGCCACTATGAAAAGAAGCTAAAGATAAAGCCAAATGATCAAGATATTACACCCGTGCTGGAAGTCCCTAAGGTAGAGGAGGCTCACTCTCTTTTCTTTGATGGAGCCGACAAGAGGAAAGTGGACAAAGCTGCAGCAGGCATTGTCATCTTCAACGAGCAAGGGGACAAGGTTTTCTCCATTGGGAATCTCTTGGATTCTCACTCTAACAATGAGGCAGAATATGCAGCTTTAACTCTTGGGTTAGAGTGGTGTGTGACACAGAGCATTCAACAGTTAAATGTATTTGGTGATGCCATGCTTTTAATAAAACAAATACAAGGAACTTGGGCTTGTAAAAATCATATCTTGCTAGGCCATTTGCGCAAAGTCAAGGAACTTTTAGGGAAATTTCAAGTTGTACAATTACATCATGTCCCTCGAGCAGAAAATCAAGAAGTAGATGCTCTAGCTAGAGAGAAGTTGCAAGATGTTTCAGTGGTGGGTGCTATCAAGTTGAAGCTGCCTCTCTTCCAAGGTAGCGATGCTATGCCTGACATCATGAGTTTCTTGGACACAGGAGAGTGTCCTAAGGATCTTACTAAGGGCCAAAAGCAGTGGCTTGTGCGCAAGGCAACAAAATACCGCCTTATCAATGACGACCTCTACTGCAAGGGTAAGGATCAAATTCTTAGGCGTGTACCTCTCTCTAGAGAGATCACTGAAATCATTTCAAGTTGCCATGATGGTGTTTGCGGAGGACACTTTGCACTTGACATCACTTGTAGAAAGATTCTACAAGCCGGGTTTGTATGGCCTAGTCTACATAGGGATGTGCATCATTGGTGTAAAACATGCAAGGAATGTCAAAAGGCAGGGGATAGGAGGCTCACATATGAGCCACAGACTCCTATAATCTCATATGGACCATTTGAGAAATGGGGAATTGATGCTATTGGGCCTTTTCCAAGGAGCCAATCAGGTAAATTTTATATCATCATGGGTGTGGACTACATGACCAGGTGGGCTGAAGCAGTTGCCACCACCCGGATTACAGCTAAGGAAGTGGCTAAGTTCGTATTTGAAAACATTTGTTGCCGTTTTGGCACTCTTGAAATAATTTCTGACAGGGGACCAGGTTTTAGAGGAGACCTTGTAGGAGAGCTAATGGAGAAGTTAGGTATCTCACGAAGACACTCAACTCCCTACTACCCACAATGCAATGGTCTGGTGGAAAAGGTAAATGGTATGATCTGCAAGATCATCACTAAGCATGTAAACAATCACAAAAGTGATTGGGACAAGCATCTTATGGCTGCACTTTGGGCTTATTGCACTTCATTTCGCACATCCCTTGGGTTCACACCATATCACTTGGTGTTTGGTAAGGAAGCCATTTTACCCATTGAAGTACAATTGGCTAGTCTCAGGGTGCTAGCTGGTCAGGTGGAACGTCCTAATGCTCATCTCCACAACCACATTCTTGATCTAGAGAGGCTTCAACTAGACAGAGAAGATGCTATCAACTATTATGCAGCACAGGCAGAGCAACGTCGACTTACCTTCAACAAGGGACTTAGGGCAAAAGGTCTCAAGAAAGGTATGTTGGTCCTACGGTATGATAACAGGTTTGACACTAGGAAGGATAAAAAATTTTCACCTAGATGGGAAGGGCCATTTGTCATTAGAAAGCGCTACGCCAATGGCAGTTACCGATTGATGGATGCAGATGGTAGGCTCCACAAAACACGTGTCAATGGATGGAGATTGAAGCAGTACTTTTTGAGATTTGATCAAACACCTATGATGGAAAACCCCGAGGAGGGAGACTCCTCCACCTCAATTGAAGAAGAATCAGGTACACCGCTAGAGGCATGAATACCTCTAGCCTTAAGGGGAGGGCTAATGAGGAAAGCTTTTCCATGCATGGGAACCCCCCCATATATTTTTTCCCTTTTATCAAAATATTTCCCATTATCTAAGTTACTTTTGATTTTTTCTTCCTTTTTCACAAACGTTTTAGCCTTTATTAAATAAATAATACTTATGCTAATCAATCACGATGTAGCATAATAAGTAAGCTTTCTTTGTTGATCTCTCTTTTGACCTTAAAAATATTAAATATATATATTCTAGTATTTTCTAATATATTTTTTTCATGTATGTATATTATTCCACTCTACCAAATATTTTATTCACTAGTTTTCATTTTCAAACCTCAACCCCACTTTCAAATTTCAATAATACCTCCATCTAGATGATTGCCAATCTTTTCAACACTCTAGGTCATGTTTTCATACACATGAAGGAGCTTACACTTGAAGGCAAGAGAGAAGTCCACTCAAAGGGGACCACCAAAAGACTTTTGCAGCCACAAATAATACATTATTTGGCTGAATTTTTTAAGTAAAGAAGAACCCCGAATCTGAAGGAGCGTTCAACATGAAAGATGTAGCTCGTCATCTCAACTTTTAGCTCAATTTTTTTCAGAATTTTTGGAGTTATGAACACGGAGATATGATTTTTTGTAGTGGACCCCAGTTTTCTCGTGTAATGGTGACACAGGCCATCCCACTTTTCTTCCTTCTAGAATGGCTATGGTTCTACAAGTCTTCAAGCATGATTACAAGAGACAAGGCTCTTTTAATGAGGTCTTGGCTAGTCTAGAGTAATTCTATCACCATTTTTGGAGGATCCATCCTCATCAACAAATATCCACCTTCGACAACCTCTCTTATAATTTTCTTACCTCTCTCTTCTCTCCCTAATAAGCTTATGTCTATCCAAAGCTAGACTATTGTAAATATTTCCTATCCTCTACATCCTACCCACATTCTCTCTTTTTCTCTCTCTATTGACTCTGGTATTTTAAATAATGAGGAGACAAGATGGGAGCCACAGTCACATGCACCCCATTTTCCTAGTCACCAAAGTGGGACACTCACCTCAAATAGAAATATTGCTAAATCCTTCCCTCCTTCCCTATATAAGGAGGCCATGAGAGCTCACTTGGGGGAGAAAACACACACACACACACACACACCTATCCATACACACTCTTGTGCTACATGCTTGAAGCATGAACCCTAATCACATAATCACAACACCATCATCATCACCATCACCATGCACAAAAGATGAGCACCACACCTCCACACCACTTGTAATTAAGGGTTGAAGGCACAATTTCAAGACGAAGAAGGGTGGACGCACTCATGATATTCTTGGCCATCAACTCCCACCTCTCCATTATGCCTCCTATGATCTTGTTCCCTTCTCATTTTCCTACCATACGCTACCTATTGTATTCATCTTTTGCAAACAATCAACACACTCCATCTTGGTGCCATACTTTGTGTCGCTTTGGATACATCTCATTGTGAGTATGGTATATTCTTGTTCCTTGCCATTTTTTTTCGGCTTATGTTAAGGTGTGCGGATTCACCACCACACACACACACTCTCTCTCCCACTCATATTCCTATCATCTTGCTACTTCCATCTTAAGGTGTGCGGATTCGCCACCTTTTGTATGAGAAGTGAGCATACTTGCATGTATCCCTGACCTCGTTATCTTCCTTACTACATGCACACGTAGCGAGCCCATTCTCACTCACTCACCACTCCTCTCACCTTATTCTCCGACCACCCCATTCCACATTTGGGCGTGGATCTTGAAATTGTTCTCCATGCATGCTTCATTGTGTATATGTATGCGTCCTAGCCGCATATCTTGCTAGGTGGTGCCCCTATTGTGTATTCCCCATGATGAGGCCATTGTGCATAGTCTTGGTGTAGAGGCCACCGGGTCTATTTTTATCACTTCCGCCTCTTAATGGTAAAAGCCAAAGAGGCCAGGAATCCGCCTATTGTTAAAGATTTAGCAAAGGCATGCTAGGGACATATTGGTGATTGGCCTAAACTCCTACCATTTGTTTTATTGGCTGATTGAGCTACACATAGTTCTGTTATAGGTTTTATGCCATTGAGCGAATACATGGGCAAAAATCAATTATGCCTAGAGAGGAATCGGTTATTTCTTGGACCATAATGCCATGGGAAGAAGGTATGTCTACAGAAGATTTGCTTGCTTTGCGCATTCACCAACTTGAAAGGCGTAAGAAAGATATTGAACAGGCTAAAGTGAAGCTTAAGAAAGCAAGGTTAAAGAATAAAGTAGCATTTGATGGTAAGCATAGACTACGACCTCATGCTATTAAAGATGGGGATTGGGTCCTTGTATATGATAGTAACTTGGAGAACTAGTACAATGCTATATGGAAGATGGTTAAACAATGGTTTGGACCACATGTAATACTTCATGTTTATAATAAATGCGACATATAAGCTATGTGAGCTGGATGGCACTGAGCTCAAAGTGCCTATTGCAGAAAAAAGATTTAAGTTGTTTAAGTAACGTGAAGGTGAGATTAATATTGAATATTTCAACACAGATCAACCTCCTGAAGATAATGCTATGTATGCATTAGACGATAAGTTTGATGATGCTCTTGATGATGATACTTAAGTACAATCGGCATAGACCGAAGACTGTGTAGGTTCAGAGGGGTAGATGTCATGCAGCTCTGCTCCCATGCTAACAAAGATACCAAAAAGATTCACATTGAGCTTCATTCAAGCTTACTTGATCCTTGATCAGTGTTCAGGGCTTGTTAACAAGCTATTTGTACGGTTAATGTATGTTAGATGCCACTTTAAAGGGTCAATAGATTCCTTAATGATGCTAAAAAAGAGTATGCTTAAAGTGAACATAGATGGGAGTTTATGATCTAGAATTTTAGTGCTTGAAGTGCTCTATCGTCCTATCTTTACGGCTTGTCGATTGGAGCTATGGTGAAAAAGTTATGGTAGTTTAAAGTTTAAGTCAATTGCAGATACGTACAGGATTGGGCAACTGCAGCAGCTGAGGGGGAAAAAATGAAATGAATGCATGGGCCTGAAGCGCTCACTTTGTGGAGTGTGTCGGTCTTTTCAGATCAATGATCAGAGTTTTAGCTGCCAATATATTGGCCATTAAAGATTCACCGAGGACTGGTTTTGTACAATCTGGTCTGCTCGGTTAGTATGTCATCTAGGATTTTTGAGCTTCATCCAGGTTTTGGAATGTGGTACATTAAATGCTCAAGATGAATCTTGTCAAGAATGCCATCTCTTGTAGAACATTAATGGCGAAAAATACAAAATAAGGAAATAATAAGAAAGCTATGGATGGCTTGGCACCGGAACCGGACAAAATAATGTGATGCTATTTGGAGAGCATGATAAGCACGTGAGTCTTTTTTATATGATGTGTGGCATAGATGTGGTGGAGAAGCTTTAAGCTGGTTCCACCTGAGGCCATCACTTATACTTGCATCTTGAAGGCATATGGCACTATTGAAGAAAAACAGGCAGCGAAATTCATGATGATATTGATTAGTCAAGGACTATTGGAGGAAGATGTTGTGCTTAATTAGCCATACTTTGGGTGATGTGAATGCCAAATGTGATGCCTTCTTTTTGCGGAGAAAATCCTTGGTAGATATGCATGTCAAATGTGGTGCCCTTATAAAGTTAAATGGCCGCCCAAAGCACTTGGTGGAGGGCCGCCCAAGGGAAGGGGTTGGCCACCAATTAAAATAAAAAAGGGAAAGTATAGTGGGTGTGAAGGAAAATTAAAAAGGGGAAAAGGCATGGCGTGAAGCAGCGGGCAAGGAGGACGAACAAAGGGATGGGGAGAGAAGCTCATTACGGCCGAAGCAGGGTTGGATGGTGTCAAGCATCATGAAGCATGAAGTCAACTGCTTTACCTAATTCATCCTCAATATGCATAAGTGCCTCGTATATGTCCAACTCTTCATACATGTCCATTGAGTGCACTTTAACAACTTTAGTTCCACTTTGTAACTTGTATTTCCTGATATCCTCAAGCTCTGACATAGTGTCAACATAAGAAATCTCTTTGAAGATTCTTGAAATCACATCATGTGGTTCAAGCACATCACATCCCTTTGAATACTTGAAACATATTGTTTCTCCCACTTAGGTAAATCATTGATTTTCTTGTAAGATACTGAACTCTTAGATGTCAATTCCAAAAATCCTGAAGAGAAGGTTTCTCTTTGCAAGAACTTCTCCTCACTTGTGTCACCATAGTCCCGCTTTATAGTGGCACCCCAAGAAAATCCTGAGCAAATCTGTGTTCTTTGAACTTTTTGTGTATCTTTGGCATTGGACGATCATGCATCCGTCTTTGTTCCTAGCATGGTCAACGCATACAGTTAAAACTTGAACCGCTTTCTTACCATCTTGGCTCCAAACCCTAGCATAGGCCGATCCATCATCTAGCACCTTGGTTTCCATTTGCACAGCCGTAATGTAGGGTTGTCCTAAAATCAGTGGGTAGAAGGAATGCTCCTATATAAATAATTTTTGCTCATCACAGACATCCCCAATAGTTACCTTGATGTTTGCACATGCACCGTAAAGATCGCCTGGAAGCATGTTGGCAGCTCGAATCCGCCACCCGTGCTCCTCAATGTCGCCAAGCTTTACCACAGTTTCAATCTTTGATCTTGCCCAACGAGTCCTTGAAAAGTGGCTCTTGGCTATGGTTTCTTCACCTTCCCCATCATTAAAATGCACGTTTCTTACCTCGGGTACAATCGGGTTTGAAACCACCACATACTTCAACTCTTCTTCTTCAAGATCTACCAAATATTCTTCATAATCATCTAGAATTTCTTCAATGTGTTGAACTGCTTGGCTCTTAACTGATTCTAGCTCTTGCTCACTCGATATCTGTCGCTTCCTTTTTATAATATTGATGATCTACTCATGGAATTTGCACTTGGCAATTCCCAAAATATCCCCCAATGTGAGCTCCACTTTACTATTCAGGATGCACTCTTCAAAAACCTTCTTCATATCTGTAGCCAAAATCCAATATCAGATTTAATCTTATACATGGGACCCTTAGGCTTACCTTGCTTTTCGTCCTTTGGAACCTCCTCCATAACTACTTCAGGACCGGGCTTTGGAGCATGCCCTTCCTCTTTCTTGTTGTTGGATCTCTTTGGCCTTTTTGACGTCCCAGCAACCTCTTAATCCCTTTTCTGCTTCTCTTCCACCATAACTTCATTGGCTTGAGCTTTAGCAATATATGCATATACTGAAAGAGAATCTACTATATCGGTCCACCCAATAGTTTCCCAAATTAAATTCCCTACCTGTCATAACTTCTCATATGTTACCTTACCTGCTTCTGTTTTCTTTAAATCATAAGGCCACAGTTGGCCCTTTGCACCTATACCTTCATCATCTCCCTTACCACAAACCTGCAGCCCATATGTAGCTGCTTCCACAAGAGCAACATTATGCTGTATTTCTTCCACTAGCTTCTTCATGCTGCCCCTGCCAAAGTTTAAGCGGAGCATCTCTCCTGTTTCCCTGAGATGAATCTTCCTGTCTTTCCAAAAAACCACATTCTTCTTGTAAGCTTCATCAAACTCATCACACTCTTTCACATACCTATGCTCTTCACTATCGCACCACATGCATCAATTATCCCAATTTTTACATGGTGGCTATTGCTGCTTAGGTTTGGAAGTAGACGCCTTTATAGCTAACCCTTCAAATTTAACAATTTTGAAATTTAAATTTAGCTCTTGAATACCTTTTACCAGAGTGTCGAGAACATGCCCCTCCACCTTGGCTACTGTTGAGGGTTATTTCTCTTTAATCTCTTCTTCAACTTCATCTATTACCTCGACCATGATCTGCTTGTCAACACACTTATGTCGTTTTACAATCAAATTCACCGCTTCAGCGACTGTTTTTCAATCAGATGTCAATCCCACTTCTCTTGCCGGGTCCTCCAATAATTGCACCAAATTCTCTTGAAGTCGTGGATGAGCAGCTTGAATAAACAATTCTACCTTTTGATCCTTCAAGGAACGCTATTTTGCTGATGACAACTAATCAAACTTCTTTTCAAATTCTCGTAACAGCTCTCGTGCAAATAAATTTTTACTTTTCTTCTGCACCCAATTCATAAAACTCTATATGGTCACCCTCTAAGAATCTTCGTGAAAATATTACTCTTACAGTGCCTTCTTGAAGTCCTGTCAATTTGGTCCTTGAGCCGCCTGAATTTCTTTAGTTCGGGCCCTAAGTCTCGGCACTGCAATCAGATGAAACCCTTCCACTAAGTTTTGGTCTTCAATTCCATTATCTTCCATAGACTACTCATTAAGATTGCAAAATTTTGAAATATCTTGGCCTTTAAACCACTGCAACTTATCTGTAACAGTTTGCCAAGATTTACAAATCCGCTCTTGCATATTATGTTGGTGCTGCATGTGCACTGCAAACTACTGCATCATTTGCTGCATGTCTGCCTCTTCTGGTGTAGATATAGGCTTCAACTATTTTCTCACTCCGATGCGATTTCACGTCGGGTTCACCAGGTTGTCGAGTGATATGGGTTCAAAAGGCAGCGCCGGGCTGCTCACTGTCAGAAAATTCAGAGCCAAGAATTGCCGCACTGCATAATAGGGTAGTTATAATTTACTTGGTAATGCTAACGACGCACAAAAATTGATAACATTGACAAAATTGATGCACAATAATTAAAGCAGGGTCGTTAACGACACTTGTTGCACGATTCAATTGATGGTTTAGGAGTTTAAACACCCTTTACAACTTTCTCCGAGCCGTTAACGGCTTTGTGATTCTCCAAAACGGGTTAATTAAATTTAAGTTGACGTTGATGATCAAGATTTCTCCTATGTTGGGCTTCCAAATTCATCCTGCTTAACTTCGTTTGATCCTCTTGAGCCCTAGCATACCGAGCTCCCTTCAATTTGCTTCTTCAACTGAGTGCCCTTCCACTTGCTCCTTTAAATCTTTCCTTGCTTAGATCCGAAACCATGAGAGAGAGAGAGAGAGAGAGAGAGAGAGAGAGAGAGAGAGAGAGATTTCCTTGTTTAACTTTGAGAACGAGGGGAAGAGAACCTCCTGATTGCTCCTCCACTCCTTCGATCCGAAAGCGAGAGAAAAGATAGCCTCCTCTTCCCTGCTTATGTCCAAGAACGAGAGAAAGGTATCTCCTTGCTCTCCCGAGAGTGAGTTCTCATTCCTTGCTCAAGCACGTGGAATAGTTCCCTTTCTTGCTCAAGCACGAGAGAGAGGGTGTTATCTCCTTCCTTGTTCAAGCACGAGAGAGCGAGAGAGTAAGAGTGTCCTCCTTTCCTTCTTATGCAACGCTAGCTAACTCCCTTCTCATGCAATAGCTCGTTTCTTTTTTTCCACATTTATTTCTATAAATAACCCCCCCTCAATAGCGCCAGTGTCATTGATGTGGCATGTGAATGATGCCCCATGACTTTCTTATCATATGGGTGAGTAACACATAGCCTATTTCCATTTGCAAGATAACAATCCTTCAAGGTGAATGGATCTTTTTTCTTCCCTATTGCAAAGGTTGTAATTACGTACTTAAAGTCTCGGTTAGTAGCATACTCATCTATCATAAGCTCTCTCTAATGATCTCTCAAGCAAGCATTTCGATAAAATACAACATGTGAAGAAAACGATGAAATGAGCTCACTCCAAAGCTGGCCCCATTCCCATCCCCTATGCTCTCTGTTTGGTTGTGAGCACAAACTAATGAAGCTTTTTCAAAGACATGGATTTCGAACAATGGGGTTTTTGCAAACAATAAATTAAGGTTGAGCTTTTGGTAGTTCAGAGTGAATGTTATTGACGAGTAAGACTTACACATGGACAAGAAGTTTTGGTATCTTGAGATAAGTGTGATAGTGCAATTTGGGTATCAAGTGATGTGGACTAGATTGGCGAGAAACAGGAACACATCTAGTCTATTTTGGAATGAGGATCTTTCGTTTGTGCTGATGTTGCTTACGGATGAGGAGAAAGTAACCTCTAGTAAGGATGAAGTTCTTCGGAAGACTAACATCAACTTGATAATGAGGGAGATGACCACAAACTAATGGCCTCCATGTGGTTTCATCTACAGAAGAGTGGAACATCACATGGACAGTTTAGGGGTTTAGTCCATCCATGCGTGTCCTTTGATGAGGACCAAGATTATACCTAGGTGAGAAGTATTGGTATCATAAGTCGAGTGTGAGACTAAAATTGGGGTATAAAGTGATGAGAATTAAGTCTGTTTGGAAGTGAGGATTATCCCTACAAACGAGAAGTTTGTGCATATAAAGGTAATGAATTCTTCCATGTGCAATTAGGCCTATAGTATTTTAATAGCAAGCCCTTCCAACATCATAGAAGA
The DNA here is from genome assembly GCF_014529385.1 of Adiantum capillus-veneris. NCBI lineage: Eukaryota > Viridiplantae > Streptophyta > Polypodiopsida > Polypodiales > Pteridaceae > Adiantum > Adiantum capillus-veneris. Next base: position 80,515,612 of record NC_140937.1, read on the forward strand.
AGCATAAAGCCCCTTCAAATCTACACGAGGGGAGAAAAGCGATAGGAGAAGGGCACGTTCCCCATGGAATTATTAATAATGGGATGCTATGAACTCCACACCATTTTGCGTATGGTTTTTGGTTTTTTTTTGGGTCAGAGGAACCCGTGCACAAAATGCACCCCAAGCATCTTTAATGTTATTATATGCAAATGCTCTTTCTCATACATGGGCTAACTGCAACTTGCCATTGTATGGTGAGGTCATAGAGGTTTTGGAAGAAGCTTTACTACATAGCCTCAAGACAGCACTACTGTCAGCTTTACATGCCAAGGGGTGCATGGGATCAACAAAGTTGAGGCACTAGGAGGTCTATTTGGGAATGTTCCTCTCTCTCTCTCTCTCTCTCTCTCTCTCTCTCTCTCTCTCTCTCTCTCTCTCTCTCTCTCTCTCTCTCTCTCTCTCTCTCTCTCTCTCTCTCTCTCTCTCTCTCTCTCTCTCTCTCTCTCTCTCTCTCTCTCTTACTAGCTCTTCTTCTAGTTTATTAGATGGAATCTGCCCAGATTCCATCCGGTGCAACGTTTGCCTTGCAAGTCATCCAACCAAAATTTAGACATGAATTTGAACTCTTGTCGTTCCAAAGGAACGTTTCATAGATCATTGTGCTAATCCATGCTGGCGGTTGCCCACATTGTAGATCGTGACGTAGCCTAGCTTTAAAATGGAAAGATAGATAGCACTAGAGTGATGGGCGTATATACAATGCACCGGGGAAAAAACCTCCTAAAGAGGGAAAAAATGCCCCGGCGGTCCTAGTGTGTTCACACACATCACTACCACATGTATATGGTAACAAATCCCCCCAGGAGTGATGCAGTGAACGAGAGCTGGCACATGAGTAAAGGGAAGTGCCATGCCCTGAGGACATGATCAGTCCACAAAGGGAAGTAAGCCCAAAGCTTTGCGGAAAGCTTCAAGCTTCTCACGAGACAATGCCTTTGTGAAAAGATCTGCAAGGTTGTCCTGTGTTGGCACATAAGCCAAGCTGCTCTCTCCTGCTGAGAGCCTCTCCCTGACATAGTGGTAATGCACCTCAATGTGCTTTTTACGAGCATGAAAAACTGGGTTCCTCACAAACTGCCAATGCACTTTGACTGTCAGTGTAGATACTGTTGGCAGTGTCCTGTCCAACACCTAAATCAGCCATAAGGCGTCTGAGCCATACACACTCAACTGTAGCTGTGAAGACTGCCCTGTACTCAGCCTCACAACTCGAAGTGGCCACAGTAGGTTGCTTCTTGCTCAACCATGATATACATGAACTGCCAAGCATGAAACAAAAACCACTTGTGGACACTCGCGTGTCAAAACAACCAGCCCAATCTGAGTCCGAAAAAGCATGTAAGTCTGGCGGCAATGATCCCCCCTTGGGATAAAACAAGCCAAGATGTAAAGTGCCACTAAGGTAGCGGAAAATCCTCTTGACAGCCTGCCAATGCTTAGACCCTGGGCTATGCATAAATCTGCTGACCTTTGAGACTACAAACTGAATATCCGGCCTCGTGTTGCATACATAAATGAGGCAGCCAACAGCAGTTTGGTAAAGAGTGACATCAGTAGGATCGCCAGCATCATGTAGACTCAACTTCAAACCTGTTTCCATGGGAGTGGCAATACGTTTGCAATCCTCAAGTCCAAACTTACATAGCAATGTCTCTATGTAACTTTTCTAACACAAGGCAATACCACCATCACACTGCTTAAACTGTATACCCAAGTAATGATGCAGCAGCCCCAAATCTTTCATCTTGAAATTAGCATTCAAATCAGCCTTAAATTCAGTAATATGTCTCTCATTTGGTCCAATGATCAGCAAATCATCGACATAAAGAACCACAATGAGAAGTACATCACCCTCACGCTTTACATACAATGTGCTTTCTGTTGGACTATTACGAAAGCCTCGTTTAAGTAAATAAGTGTCAGCTTTCTCATACCAAGCACGAGGAGATTGCTTCAACCCATACAAAGCCTTCTTACATTTGCACACTTTGTCCTCTTGTCCTTTTATGACAAAACTGTGAGGCTGCGTTACATAAACTTCCTAAAATATGTCACCATTCAAGAAAGCAGTAACAATGTATGATTGATGTACATCCCAACCAAAATGAGCTGCCAATGCACATAGAAAACACACAGTAGTCACACAACAAGTGGGAGCAAAAGTCTCTTCATAATCAATGCCTTTTTGTTGTGCATAACCCTTTGCAACAAGTTGAGCCTTATGGCGATCGATCTCACCATCCGGCTTGCGTTTCAACTTGTAAACCCACTTCGTACCAATGGCCTTTTTGCCAGGAGGCAAATCACATAAAGTCCATGTGTCATTTTCTATAAGTGCATCCTTTTCTTGATTGCATGGCAGCCATCCAATTTTCTGAATTCTGTGCTTCATCAAAAGACAGAGGCTCCTCAACATCATGTAAGCTAGACACAGCCAAAGCATAACAATCTGATGCATAAGATGCATGGCGAGAGCCTGAACGAGTACGACTAGACAAAGGTGCATCCAATTTACTGTCACGCAAAGTGTGCACTAGCCATTTTGACATACCTCTAGCCTGCTCATTTTCAACCCTTTCCTCATCAAGTATGTCATGTACATCTACATCAGTAATAGGCTGATCTAAAACATTTTCAAAAACCCCCATAGGCTGTACATTTGCCTCATTGGAACTTACATTCGTATTTCCACCACTGAAAAGAGGCAACAAAGTGTCATAAATGTCATGTGAGCTTACATTACTGTCTCTAGTACATGACAGCAAGGGCTGAACAGAATCTTCCACAAACACTACATCCCGTGAAACCAGAATACGTTTTGTTTGCGGATGAAACAACCTGTAACCTTTGCTTTCAGCATTGTAACCAACAAAAATACATTTGACAGCATCCAATTTTCTACGGTGCACTTGTGGCACCAAAGCATATGACAAACAGCTAAAAACACGCATGTGCTCAATAGAAGGCTTTCTATCATGCCATGCTTCATATGGAGTAATAGATTGCAAAGCTTTCATAGGACACCTGTTAAGTACATAAGTGGCACACATGATGGCCTCAAGCCAAAAAGAATGCGGCAAAGCTTGACTTTTGACCATACATCGTACCATTTTCGTAAGTGACCTGTTTTTCCTCTCAGCAACACCATTTTGCTGAGGTGTATAAGGCATTGTAGGTTGGTGTTTTATCCCATGACTAGCCAGAAATGCATTAAATTCATGAGACATATACTCCCCTCCTCGATCGGAACGGAGGGTGCCCATAGTAAATTTCGAGACATTTTCAGCCATAGCGAGAAATTGTTTGAAGCACATAAAAACTTCGGACTTCGCTTTAAGTGGAAATACCCATGCATGCCTGGAGTAATCATCAATGAAAGTCACGAAGTACAGGTAATTGCCCAAGGAAAGAGTTTGCATGGGCCCACAAACATCACTTTGTACAAGCTGCAACCTGCATGTGGCCCGAGTTGAACCATCCTTTGGAAACTTAGAACGCTACATCTTACCCAAATTACATCCTTCACAAACATGTTTGATAGGTACTTCAAGAGGCGGCAAAGAAGAAACCATATCAGATTTCTGTAAACGCAGTAAACTGGCAAAATTCAGATGACCAAAACGTGCATGCCAAAGTTTTTCATCTGAAATAGCCCTTGAATCTGCAACAGCATTTGCAAAATTTTGTCCACACTTGTCATACAAAGTGAGCTTATACAGCCCACGGAACAAAAGGCCAGATGCAACAATTTCATCACCAAAACTGAGATCATGAGCTGTACATCTGTCATCCACAAATTTGACTACAAGTCCAAGTCTAGCAAGTGCAGATACAGACAAGAGATTCTTCTTGATCCCAGGTACATAAAGTGCATCAACAAGTGTGAAAGAACTACCATTAGCAGCAGTAAGCACAATCTTTCCAACTCTTTGAACTAGATAAGAGGCATTGTTGGCACAAGTGACTGAATTCCCATGAGGGACAAACTTGAGAGAGGTAAACAATTCACGATGTGAGGTAATGTGCTTTGTAGAACCACTGTCGAAATACCACACATGTGAATCTACAGCAACTGACAAGCATGCATCATGGACAGCAGGATTGTAAGTGCACTCTGCACTAAAAGCCCATTCTGCATCAACGTCAGCATTACAGTCTCCTTTCACAGAAGAATCAACAATGGCTGCATTTGTAGTGGAACCAGCATTTGCAGTGGAACCACCCTCTTTCTTCTTAGCCTCTTTGGCCTTCAACTTAGGACACGACTTGATCAAGTGATCATTAGCTTTACAATAATGGCAACGCATCTTCTTTTTGCCCTTATCACCAGAATTGCCAGACGAAGTGCTGCCAGCAGAAGCATTAGGAACTGAATTTTTGCCACTCGCAGCAGAACCATAAGAAGTGCACTACAAGAGGCTCTTCATATTAGCGACGCTCACACAGCGACGCTAAAAAAATAAATTCCTGGTGTCGCTATGAGCGTCGCTATAAGCGTCGCTATGAGCGTCGCAAATTCCTTTGTAAATTTGCGACGCTCATAGCGACGCTTATAGCGACGCCGGCTGGGGTAAAAAAATAACCGAGCGCGCCCAAAAACTCAGATCTCATATCTGAGTTTTTCGGCGCCCTCAAGCAAGGAGCAGGTAACGCTCTCCCTCTCCCTCTCTCTCTCTCTCTCTCTCTCTCTCTCTCTCTCTCTCTCTCTCTCTCTCTCTTTTTCTTCTCCACAGGAAGGAGAGCCAGGTATGCTCCTTCCCTCTCCTCATTCTCATGTTCCCTTCCCCTCTTTCTCTCTCCCTCTCTCTCTCTCTCACACACACACATACACACACACACATAGTGTTTTTGAGAGAGAGAGAGAGAGAGAGAGAGAGAGAGAGAGAGAGAGAGAGAGAGAGAGAGTACAAACAAAAACAAAAACGTACACACACATACATAAACAAAGAATGCACACACACATTGAGAGAGAAAAAGAGAGAGAGAGCATGCATAAACAAAAAACGCACGCATTGAGAGAGGAAAAGAGAGAGAGAACATGCATAAACAAAAAACGCACACATTGAGAGAGGAAAAGAGAGAGAAAACATGCATACGATCCAAAAAAACGCACACACATTGAGAGAGAAACTAATTTAACGTCGTAGGAAACTAATTAAAATTAAAAGACCTAAAGATCTAGCCGATGAGGAGTTGAACTCAAGACCTATTATTCAAGAGGGAAATGGCATAATCAATCTATCATACTTGGCATGGGTGATAGAAAGGTTATACCATTTATCTCTTTTTATTGGCACACACATCCACACACGCGCACACACACAAGAAGAAGAGAGTTATAACGTCGTAGGAAACTATCTTAAAAGACGTTAAAGATTAGGTTATATGTAGACTTACATTAAATTAGATTTAGGTTTATTTTTAACTAGATTTACGTTTATTTAAGCTAGATTTAGATTTACGTTATATTAGATTAGATTTAGGTCTCCATAGACTGTGATGCCTACATGAAGCGGGTGAAGAAAGCCCTCAATGGAATATAGGGTATTGCTGCCTTCACTCATGGTGGGCTCCGTCGATCCAAAAGTACTGGTGAAATGTCTTCAGAAGATAGGGAAGAAGGTGGATCTTCAGGGCGGCAAGAGTCACTACATCCCCAACACAATGACCATCTAGACAACCTCTAGTCATTAGACTTACGTTACATTAGATTTAGCTTTATTTTTATTTAGATTTACGCTTATTTACGTTAGATCGAGTCCACGCAAGAATTACTTACGGTTTAGGGTTTAGAGTTAGACGAACAGTGAAAAGATCTACTGTGAAAAGATGTTAAGATGAAGTGAAGTGCTACAGCTAGAGAAGAGGCAAAGGGGTTTTGTCCACTACATGCAGTATCATGTAGACGTGGGTGTGTAGATTTCTTGTACCCACAAATATAGGTATTGACCAATAAAGACGAGATTATAACCCGGTGGTTCTGATCTCCGTGCACCTCTAGACCGAGGTGTGCGGGGATTGGACATGACTAGAGAATGTGAGGTAAAGAGAGAGAGAGAGAGAGAGAGAGAGACAGAGAGAGAGATAAGACGAAGAATGCCAATAGAATATTAAATTTTTTGTCCAGGTTATAAGTTTTTTATCCTCATTATGAGTAGCGACGAGGATGTGGGACCGTCCAACCGAAACACCTATCTCTCAACGAGGGTCTTATGTCCTTGTAATCAATGCAAGCATGCTGTGCGACGGACAAGACGTGTTTCTTTGCAGCACGTTCGCGAATTTGGCGAGTTCGATCCATCTATTATAGATCGAGTTGTTGCCAATTATAACTCGTCGGACTCTGACGCTGGCCAACAAGCAGCAATCTTGCAACCCAATAGACGTGTTCGCAGGCGCTTTGGTCAAGCAGCATATGTGAGGCCACAAGATGTAGCCTCTGACAGCTCGGGGGATGATCATGCAGAGCACATTCCCAACGAGGCAATGTTTGAGCCCGAGATTGATGAAATGATCGAGACGATCATGGATTCAGAAAGGCTTATCTATGATGATATGAAAAGTGAAGCCGATACGCCATTGTATAATGGAGCACGTATGTCTAGATTGAAAGCACTCCTGGTTCTTCTCAACATGCAGGCAAAGTTTGGATGGAGTGACACTAGCGTCACAGCGCTTTTCAGGTGATCTATTACAATTAGTTTACTTTAACAGAACTCTAAATGTATAATGATCTGATAGATTTTTACACGACTGTATCATATTTTTATGTTGTGTAGATTGCTGAAAGAGCACATACTACCAGCTGACAATGTGATGCCAGATTCTCGAGATGAAGCAAGAAAGATTTTGCGAAACTTGGGGATGGATTACAATTCTATCCACGCTTGTCCTAATGACTGCATTCTTTTCAGAGGGGAATACACAGACATGGAGAAGTGTCCGAAATGTGATTCCGAAAGATATCGAGTAGATCTCCACGGGACAAAAATTCCACAAAAGGTTTTGCGACATTTTCCTCTGCTTCCTTGCATCAAGCATTTCTTCGAATGTAAGTCCATGGCCGCCCTAGCATCATGGCATGAGGAGAATAAATCTTCGGATGGTGTGCTACGAATTCCTGCAGATTGCGCAGCCTGGAAACATATAGATGGAACATGGTCGGATTTTGCCAGGGAAGCTCGAAATTTGCGCTTAGGCCTGGCTATGGATGGCGTAAATCCATTTGGTCAAAGATCAACATCTTATAGTGTATGGCCCGTTGTCATCGTCAACTACAACATTCCCCCGTGGTTGACTACGAAGAAGGGGCACCTATGGCTAATCTTGATTGTGCCAGGGCGATATAAAGTGGGGAATATGGATGTGTATCTTCGTCCACTATTGGAAGAGCTACAACAATTGTGGATTGGCATAGAGGTGGTGGATATGAGCCGACACACAGGACGACGGAATGCTTTGATCAGAGGCATTCTAATGTGGACCATGCATGACTATCCCGGGCTAACAGAATGCTCAAGTGATCTATTGACCCTCCTCACTCAGACACTGTAAATATTGTTTTTTCCCATAGTTGATCTATTATCATGTGTATACATGCAGGGCTTCAAACAAGTGGATATAGAGCATGTGTCACATGTGGACCTAGACTGAATGCACGTAGGGCACCCTCACTGAAGAAGCAAATCTACGAAGGTCATCAAGCGTATCTTCCAGAGAATCATGTGTTACTCGATGGCTTTTTGGGAAGAGAGCCACCAAGGATGTCTGCACAAGCATGGTTAGAGCAGAAGGAGATGTGCGATGACGGATTGCCTCCAGGGATGAAGAGACTATCTCTATGGTACGAGTTACCATACTGGCCCCGACTCATGATCAATCACTTGCTCGATCCAATGCACATATTCAAGAATGTGGGTAATCTACTATGGGACCATTTGACCGGCAAGAAAGATACTTTGGGAGCCAGAGTTGACCTTAGAAATGTGGATCGTATGGATCAATATTGGCCGCAAACAGCGTCTGATGGATCGATAAAACTCCCTAAAGCACCATGGATTTTCACAGGAGCCCAAGAACGCAAAGTAAAAGAGGCCATTCGATCTTTGCGGACCCCCACTGGCGTAATGCACTCGCTCCGAACGTGTTTTACTAAAGAAGGAAAGCTTACCGGTTTGAAGTCACACGATTGGCATAAAATGTGTCAGGTACGTTCATAGTGGACTTTAATATCATTGCATAAAATGTGGACTTTAATATCATTGCTGCACATACTTTACAGATTATTTTACCGGTTGCCATTGAGGGATGTTTGTCTCTCGACATCCGTAACACAATCTACAAACTTGCAAAGCTGGTGCAATGGATCTCACAAAAGGAGATCAACGTAGACTCCATACCATTTGCCAAACTAAATGCTGCGGAGCTTGTGTGCATGTTTGAGAAACATTTTCCTACTACAATGCTAACCATTCAGGTGCATCTTCTTGTTCACATAGTTGATGAGGTGGAAATAGCTGGCACAGTTCATTCCAGATGGATGTTCTTCTTAGAGCGTTTCATGAAAACGCTTAAGGGATATGTGCGTCAAAAGGCACGTCCGGAGGGTAGCATGGCAGAAGGTTGGTTGGTATCAGAGTCCCTAGTGTACATTGGAGAGTGGCTAGACGGATTTGATAAATCCCGGGACACGCTATGGCGAACCATAGATGATGAGCGCATATCTGGGATTGTCATGTGCAATCTTGGTGTTGAGAAGAAGATGACGGAAGATCTAGAGGCTAAAATCAACCGATTTTGCATGCTTCACAATCCAGTGATGCAAAAGTGGATTTCACAATATGAGGATGCAAAGCAAGAGCGACAAAGGGCACGAATCGAGTGGAGACGGGGAAGACGACCACCGATGCACTATCCAGCGGTTCTGGAGAGCCTACCAACCTTCATGAGCTTAAGATGGTTGCACAACCAATTGAAAAGCGCACAACAATGCGGTGACAAAGTGACTGAAGAAGAGTGGGAGTACTCTCGGGGTTGCGCGACCAAGGTAAGTTTGCAATGTACGACTAGCAAGTGACTTTATTTATAAACGTTTGAACGGCCACTCATAATCTTTGTTCGTTGTAGTATAAGTCATACACAGCAGCATGGTGTAAAGGTCGACATTTTAGGGTGGAATGAATCGACAAAAAGCGTTTTACTCAAGATTGTGGAATCATGGCAAAATTTGAACAGTCTAGTCGACGACGTTCCTCTGATGCAGATCCTGTGGTGGCGGAACTCACTTACTTCGGCACGCTGCAAGAGATTTTGAGGATCGATTACAGAGGATTTTTTGTCGACTTGTTCGACGTGCAATGGTTCAAGATAATCATGGAGGGTCGCAACGCTACTGTGCGTAGAGGAGAGTCTGTTTTCTTGAGGTGGATTCTACTAAGAAATGGACTGACCTAAGAGACACTTTCGTACTACCCGAGCATTGTGAACAAGTAAGTATATAAATAGTTAACATCCCCCTTTTACAAGTTATGTGCTTGAAAGCTCTCATGTAAGTTATGTGGCTCTGGCAGGTAGTATTTCATCCTACAAAGTCTACATCAAACTGGTGGTACGTCATAGAGGTAGCCCCTCGTAGTGCAAGGACGTATGAAGGCTACCATGTGCCAATCACAACGACATCAATGGAGGAGATCAGAGAAGATGCTCAATCAGAAGCCGCTGCGGTGGTGCCAGACGAGCATCAAGATGCTACTACTCTATATGGGGTGCATGCAGAGGAGCTACAAAATGAAACAGAGGATATGTGTTTAAACGGAGAGCTCTATATAGATATAGGAAGTTATGCTGAGTTATGCGAGGATGAGAGAGAGATCTCTTAAAGCCACAAATATTGTATTTGAACAATTTTGCTCCGTGTTGTAAAAGCTCTGGCTCTCTAAGTACCTTCCATGGTGTATAACGGTCTTTTCTACTCACGCTCACATCTTTTGATTGAAAATTCTGAGTTTTCGACTTGCCTCTTCTATCACTCGATTCATTGCGTCATTGTATTTATATGCGTCATTACGTCATTGTATTTAATGGTCTTTGCGTCATTGTCTACTCTATTCATTCAATGTTAAGTTTAAATATTCGTGTGTTTAATGCATGTATGGATGATGAGGAGTTTCTTTCTTCTTTGTCACCGCAGCAGAGACAGTGGTACGTGGAGCGTCATCGCTCTGGCGCATCATCGCGCGTTCCTACACCATCCGCATCTCCCTCTCTTTCGGAGCATTCGGCGCGCTCCAAAGCTTCGGCGTCGACGAGACGAGCTTCACACTCGTCTAGACAACGGCGCTCTAGTGGTGGCGGTGGCGGTTGTTGTGGGGATTCCGCCACCGATGCCTCCACACCGCCTCGTGTTCGACGAGGCTCTTTACCCTCCCCTTCTTTGCCCGCCCCCACACCAGCCACAGCATCGCCATCTACGCCAGGTTTTGCACGGCTGAGTGTTCCTAGAAGCTACACACCTCTACCTACTCCGCCAGGAGCCACCCCACTCGACACTCCTCGCTTCTGGGCCCAGACGCCGGTGGAGACACCTGACGTCCGTACCCCCATCGACACGCCGCTAAAGACCCCTGCCGGGACACCCAGGTTCACGCGTCACCGGCCAGAGGGCTTGCCTTACTCCGTCGACATCAGCGGCGGCATCATCATGGATGATGACGGCAAGAAGGTGATCTCGCGCATGCGTGGTCTTTGCTCTCAGCTGTTTAGACACTACATACTAAACAAATGGAGTGAAGTACCAAGTTATTTAAAAAACAGAGTCATCAGCATACTTCATGATGAGTTTCCCGTTCCAACACGGGATCAGCGCTTCAATGAAGACCTGATGAAGATTCGAATGCGCGAATACTGCAAACACAAGCGTTCCGAAGTGCAAAAAGGAATCAAGAATGGGTGGAACAAGCCAGATTGGCTGGCCAAAGAAGATTGGAAGAATGCGAAGAAAGCAGCGAGGGAGAATCCCGACAAGTGGAAGCAACAAAAGGATGCAGCCAGAGCGCGAGTAGAGGCAGGGAGCTCGCACCACTTGGGGAGCGGTGGATGGGCATCATTTGAGGCCGATTTTGTAAGTCTTTTCACATTGCTCTTTATGCATGTTCGATAGTTTAGGGTTTATGAGTTTTTTAGTTCTAACATAATGAAATCTTTGTATGTTTTGACAGTGGTCGATGACAGGACGTGATCCCACACCGTACGAGCGCGAGTACGCAGGCAGGAAGGGCTTAAACGCCCTGATGGACATTCTCAGTTCTCGCGGCGACATGGTTAGTATTAGGGTTTACTCTTTTTTATTTTTTGTATTGTTTTATAAATGTCGTTATATGTTTATACTTACTGAAAGCTGTCTTATTGTCTTTTTTTGCAGAATCCGACAGATACGCCGCTTGGACGCGATGAGACGTCTGACTAGACGACGTCAGTTTAGCCGTAGCTAGATAGCATTAGTTTAGGGTTTCTCATAGCTTATGTATCATGAGACGGATTTTATACGTCTTTTTGAACCATGTATATTATTACATTTGTCACCGCAGTTCCTTTTATCAATCGATTCTTTATGCCTATGATGTTGTACAATTGTCATTATTACATTTGCCAATCAATTCATTTTGCCTATGATGTGTACAATTGTCAATTTTGCAAACAATGCGTCTTGTGGGTGACTATTTTGGGTCTATTATCTACCTTTGCTTTTTTTTTAAAAAGTGAATCAAGTACAATATGGTTGATGGGTGGCAGGGCATTCAATGCCCTGCCACCAAAAAAATTTTCTCTCGGGCGTCGCTATAAGCGTCGCTATTTATGGCTCTGTAGCGTCGCTATGAGCGTCGCTATAGTCTTCTGTGTAAACGTCGCTATAGGCGTCGCTATATAGCGACGCTCATAGCGATGCATATAGCGACGCCTATAGCGACGCCTATAGTGACGCTCGTAGCGACGGTTTTAGCGACGCCGGGGGTTATAAAAACCCAATGTATTTCCGTCGCTAACAGCGTCACAAGAGCACACAACCTCTTGTAGTGGTGGTTGCATTACTGTTACCACCCTTTCTTTGAGAAGCAATAAAAGACTGTTCAACTGCACATTGCCTAGTCTTGTTTTTTCTAGAAAGTGACTCTTGCAACAACAATGTGCATAATGCATCAAACTTGACAACTTCAGGATTTCCTTGGGTCATAAGTCTCTAAGTACTAGCAAAAGTCTGGTAAGAATCTGGTAAGGCATCAAGAACAGTCTGCATAAGGGAACTGTCTGAAATGACTTCACCTGCAGAAATAAGTTGCTCATTGATATCGTTGACACTAGCAAGGAAAGTGTCCATATCATCTTCCTCATGCATAATCTTCGACTCCAGCTCTTTACGCAGCAAAGCAATTTTAGCCTCATTGCGACTTGCATAAAGACCAACCAAAATATCCCAAGCCTGGTTTGCAGATTTTGCTGAACAGATGTGAGGAACAATGGTGCGCTTCACAGACAATGCAATCAATGCATGAGCCTGCGCATCCTTTACATCCCAACGATCTTGTTCTACCGTAGGCAAAATAACTCTAACAACAGCAATCCTTGCAGCAAGACCTGCAACATCCTCAACATCGCCTACATCCTCAAAACCAAGACGTACATCAATGCCCTGCACAATGTTCTAGACGCCTTTTGACACAAGAACATGTTGCATCATATAAGCCCACATAGGGTAGTTGTCCCCATCCAACCTGTCCTCAACAACAAACATCTTGAACACATCTGTGTTGTTGTTGTTAGCCATGGTAAATGCTGCACCTGATGTGAAAATTGCCGGAAACTAGGAGAAACGAAGCGGAAACAACACGTGCTATATAGCACAAACCGTAGAAGACTATAAGACACCTGTTATGCAAAAAACAGCACTAACAGAAATTCTGCACAAAATGACAAAATAGCTTGTGCAGTACTGCCTGTAGTGGAAATGGAGGCCGAAATGAGCCCAAATCAAAAATCGTCGACCTGCGAATGCTCACCAAAGCTCACTGAAATCGGAGAAAGTGAGCAGGCGTGTACTGGAGTAGCTGGCGACTAAGCCCGGGAGGACACGACCTGCTCTAATACCAATTGTTGGAATTAGGGTTGCAGAGAGACACACACAGCTTGGAGAAGACGAAGGAAGCTCAAGGCACACAATAAAGAGTGTATTACTTAGTGTGCAATGGAAAGATAGATAGCCCTAGAGTGATGGGAGTATATACAATGCACGGGGGAAAAAACCATGTATAGGTAACAGGATGACTCCATGTTGCTGCTCTTGCCAACATGGTGCCGTAGATGACTCCGTGCCAGCCCCATCCTTCTTCCCTATTATCCCCGCGCAGCCCCAGACTTGCAACCGTCCATCTTGAGGGATCTGTATCTATATTAAAGAGAGAGGGGTCGACCTCCACGTGGCTGCAAATGACTGTATCCATTGCCCTTCCTCTCCTCCCTTTCTATGTGGAGCAACAAATTTGATGAGGTTGTAATCTACGTGGAGTAGCAAATCTGACGAGGCGTAGCATGACCTGGCTCTCCTGGATGCATTGAGTCGTGAATCACTCTCTTGAGATGCGAGCTACCACTAAGCTTATACCTTGAGTTGCCGATTGCCATTAGCACCATACCCAGCTACCTTGAGGCGTGTGTTGCCATTAGCGTCATGGCCCATATTTAGCCCTCCTCCCGCTTTCTCTCCTTCCGTTGTAGGCCCTCTCAACCTTCACACCATCAGTATAATTGCAATCATTTCGCACCTATGCAATGAGCTACTGACTGGCCCACCTCCCTCTCAGGAGCTTCTCGCTAGCTTCCCCCTCTCTTTTTCTTCCCGACCTCCCTTTCTCAATGCCATCAGTTGAGCCTCCTAGACCTTCCAACTTCCACGTTGCCCAACATGGCCGCCTGCTGCCTGATTATGGGCATCAGAATCTCAAAGACACAGCCAGGGACGCACACGTGCATGAGCGCGTGCGCGCGCACACACACACACACACATATACATATATATATATATATATATATATATATATATATATATATATATATATATATATATATATATATATATATATATATATATATATATATAAGAGAGAGAGAGAGAGAGAGAGAGAGAGAGAGAGAGACCTTGCTACCAAGCACATGTGCATGGCTCAGACATGACGGTGGCTTGCCTCATGAGATGCGCCATAGTGAGAGCATGCATATCCGCAAGCTTGTTGAAAGCTCACATGGAATTAGGGACAACACTGAGCCGTTGGCCTTCAGATGCAAGCTCCCACTCCATGATTGCTTGACACCAAGCCACTGTTGGCGTTGATCAGATGTTGGTGCCCCACTTCGTCCCAAGCTTCTCGCTCTTCACTGCGTACAATAAGCAGCTCCGCAAACGACACCACCACCGTTCATTGCCCAGATCTCTCTCTCTCTCTCTCTCTCTCCCCACCCCCCCCCCCCCTCCCCCCCCCGTCGAGAAACCCTAAAACTCAACCTTCTCTGTGCGTCTCCCCCTGGGCGAGGGCGGCTCCGTGGGGGGGGCGTTACTGCACCAGTTCCGCCCTCAGCCCCAAGGTGAAACCTGCGGGCGGTCGTCGCCCATGCTCTGTGACTGCCATCCCTGCCTGCCGACCTGCATCCCCCAGCTTTTGCGGTCGTAACCCCGCGCCACTGTGCAATACAGCCCGCCCCCGGCGTCCTTTGCTGTTCTACTACCCCTCGACGACTTGGCGGCCTCTGTCCCATCCAACTCGACAGCGCGCCCCCATTTTTTTGGAAACCATATTTTCAAAAAAAAAACCCTACCCTCAACAGTTGAAGGGTGTGTTCCCTCGAATGGCCACCCATGCCTCATCCTGAAGCAAACCCACATTTGCAGGGGTCGTGACAACACCCCCTAAAACGGACAGTCTTATCCGCCTTCAGCATGAAGTTGAATGACTCCGCAAGGAGAATGACGAGCTGAAACAAAAGCTCATCGCCATCGAGACGCGGCTAATCGCAGTGGAGAACCACCAGAAGGAAGCAACGGAACAGATGCAAAACAAGCTTGACAAAACAAAGGAAGAAGTGGCGACCACCCTCACAAAGGCGGTCAAAAACCAAGTACAAGAAGCCATCACCCACAAGGTTGATGACCGTGTGGCATTCACACTACGCGAACGACAACGGCAAGAGGAGATCGCCCTCAATGTTCGCATTGGGGGGCTGCCAAGTGACTGGAAAGGAGAGGGAGACCTCAACCACGAATCCATTGCCCGCATCCAAACAACAATCCACATGATAGAGTGGGATCCATCAACAATCGACTCCATCACACATGAGCATCTCACTAATCATGTGATCCTCACTTTCAAGACCAAAGTGGACCGAATTAAATTCCTTCAACAATCAAGGCTTCTCAAGGGTACCAAAATCTAATTTGCAGAAGATCTCACCCCCGGCCTACAAAAGGTACGAGCAGCACGCACGGCCGGAAAATGGGCAGTTTATCGAGAAGGTAAAGCCATTATTCAGGAGTTCTGCACTCCCAAAATGGTTCCCCTCTCACCCCCCCCCCCCCCCCCCCTTAGGGTTTTTAGAGTTTTGTCTTTTGTTCCCCTCCCACTGGACCCTCAGTCCTTAACTCAGATGTATCTTTTGTAATGCGTTGTCCTCCGGTCCCATAGGTCATATCTGACCTTTGTGGACGATAATTCTCTCTCTCTCTCTCTCTCTCTCTCTCTCTCTCTCTCTCTCTCTCTCTCTCAACTGCCTATCGAGACTTGCCTCCACGTTCAGATCTCTTTCGGCCTGTGTGTGTGGTTTGCAAGGCGATGGCCATTGTCATCATCACCGAAACAACTATGATCACAATCATCAGTAATGTGGAGTCTTAGGCTAGTGGAAGTCAAGGTGAGTGGAGTCGAGGACTAGGAGAGCGAAGAGGTAATGGGCCAAGGGCTATTGGTGATGCGGTGCATTGATGCAAGAGCTCCCAATGACTTCTAAACATTGCGAAGTTGAATTTCTTGGTCAGTATAAGATGGGGCCAGAGACAAGTTAAGAATTCTTTCATTGCGTGTGACGGGGGGCCAACTAAGAATGTGATGTGTGTACATGAGGTGTTTGTGGATGTGGCTCATGCCTCAGTCTGTGTGTGGGTTTATGGTCCGCCTGTGTGTGGGTTTTTGATTATATGGCCCTAGGTAGTGATGTTGATGATTGTATAAATGGGCAAAAGTTGAAATTTTGCATGGTAGCCAATTGCAATCCCTCATATGTGCATGGGTTGTATGTGTGTGGATGGAAAAGTAAGAGTCTTTTTTTTTTTTTTTTTGGGGGGGGGGGGGGGGGGGGGGGGGCAGAGGAAGGCTCCCTTACTTTCCACCTGCCTCCTCAACTCCAACGCTAGGCATTTTTAATGCACTCTGCTTCAACAAAAGCTCCCATCACCATAAACTCTAGCCTTGCAAAAGTGTACCCCTTCAATGTGATGTCCATATCTATGGATGGGCAATGTGCATGAATTTGGATGTATGAATGTTGGTGGGGACTATGTGTGAGCGTGCGTGTGGGTGGGTGTGGGGGGCCATACAAAATTATCTTTACTTACTGTAAGAAGGCCCCACACCCACCTCTTTGTAGGGGTTATGCCTTCACAACCTATCTAAGAAGGCTCCACACCCACCTCTTTGTAGGGGTTACGCCTTCACAACCTATCTAAGAAGGCTCCACACCCACCTCTTTGTAGGGGTTACGCCTTCACAACCTATCTAATATCTAATATCTATATTAAAAGGGAAGGGGTGGCCCTCCACGTGGCTGCAAATCCCTGCAGTCAGGGATTTCCCCTCCCTTTGGCGCTCCCATTACCCCCAATCTTTTGGCCTTCGTGGCACAGTCAGTAGTTCACGTGGCATCCCCCACCCTCATCCTCGCCCAGCACGGCCTCGGGTTGCCGATATATTGAGTACAGATTGGGAGCAGGTCTCGGGTTGTGGGTGAGTGGAGTATGAGACTTTGAACCAATAGATTACAATCCCTTGAAATGCGGGATACTGCAACGGATTTGGCACATGATATTGAAGCAAGTTTGGCAACACTTATTATATTAATAAGCAGAGCAAAATGGGATGAGTGTTTGGATGACGTTGTAGCAGGTTTTCTTAAAGCTCTCTCTCTCTCTCTCTCTCTCTCTCTCTCTCTCTCTCTCTCTCTCTCTCTCTCTCTCTCGCTCAAGTCGCCAGCAACACCCTGGCTTCTCTGTCTCAAAGCTCGCCCATAGCACGCTGTTTGCAAGTGAGCCAGAAACGTGTGCGAGTTGGTAATGGGCTACAACGGCGATGATGATGAGCACAACACATCCGTGTCGTCGTATGGGTCTCAGCCCCTACCTCCGGCATAACAACCCCCTCCGCTTGCGCTGCAGCTTTTTGCACCCTCCTCAACCTCCTGCCCGCCTACACCACTCCCAAGGTCACCTTTGACACCTGCTCTACCGAAGGCAAGCGTCTCGACATCAAATTTTAGCTTTTAATTTACTTCAGTTTATTTCGTAACCAGACACTGTATTAGATCCACTAAGATTATATTCTCATCAGCCATAATTTTGGCCTTTTGAAGACGGTTAAGATCCACTAAGTTTGTATCAATTTTCTCTCATTAGTCATTTTGGACTTTTAAAGAGGTTAATATAGCATTTCATTTCATTTCTCATTCTCTCTCTCTCTCTCTCTCTCTCTCTCTCTCTCTCTCTCACACACACACACACACACACACACAGTGCCTGATGTTGGGATCCTCAGTCAGATGTTCATTTTAGCTTTTTTTTTCCTTCATTTTATTTTGTACCTAGACATTGTATTAGATCCACTAAGATTGTATCAGTTTGCTCTCATTGACCATCTTGGCCTTTTGAAGATGGTTAAGATCCACCAAGTTTGTATCGGTTTTCTCTCACGCGAAGAGAGAGAGGCGTCATCGAAGGCGGTTCGCCATACTAGTTCGCCTCAAAAAAACATTTTTATAGATAGTATCGATATACTCTCTCTCTCTCTCTCTCTCTCTCTCTCTTCCCCCTGCTCGTCTCCCCTGGGCGAGGGCGGCTCTGTGGGGAGGCGTTAAGCCCTAGCACGGCCTGCCATAGAGCGAGACCCAGTCCTCTCTCTCTCTCGGCGGCGTTAGCCTTGCCCAAAACCCAGCCCTCTCTCTCTCTCGGCAGCATTAGCTTCTTCCGCTCACGGCTTGGCCTTGCTGCTCACGATTTGACGCGGCTTCCTCGCCCTGCCCCCGCATCCTCGCCCTCCCTCGTTTTGCAGCTGCATCCCGTATCGCCTGCAAAGGCACGAGGCGGCACCACAAAACAAGGACAAACCTAATTTTCAAAAAAACAGAAGGTTGTTTCCACCCTCGAAAGACGATGACTTCGACGCCAATCACTCGCAATCACAAAACTTTTCTTGCGGTCGCGAAGCAACACCAAAGAAGGATCTGGCTGCGCGTCAAGACAGGAGAATCACAACCCTAGAGGCCCAAGTCCAAGAGCTCATTGCAGAAAATGCTCAACTCAAAGAGCATTTGAGCAAGCTTGAGGAAATGAAGGACATCGGGAGCCAAGCTCCAATTGCAAAAGCATCTGAGGCGGAAATCAAAGCAGTCCAAGAAGAAGCTCATGAAGAAACACATAAAAAGATTGTCACTGAAGTACAGACAGCATTACGAGAAAATCGATTACAAGAATCCATTGGCATGAAGGTTCGGATTGGCGGACTTCATCCGCCATGGTGCACAGAGGAGGATACCCTTGAAGATGCAATCACCAAGCTTAACGACATTCTCCAACCAATAACTATCAAGCCAGAAACCATCTCTTGGATCAACGACACACACAGTAGTGTGCCACCCAAGCATTGTATCCTTACTTTCAAGGACAAAGAAGAGCGACGGAAGCTACTAAGCCAGTCTTACCTCCTGAAGAGAACAAAGCTTTGGATCTCCGAAGAGTTGACCCCAAATCAACTCAAGGTCAAAGAAAGTGAACTCAAGAAGATGCACGAAGCTCGCAAACAAAGCAAATGGGCAATCTATCGAAGTGGTAAAGCCATTATCCGGGAGTTTCGAACTCCTAAACCGGCCCCCCTTCCATTGGAGCCCCCCTAGGTTTCATCCCTCATCTTCCTTTTCATTTTCATTACCCTTTTGACGGACCCTCAGTCCTTAACTGATATGTATCCATGCTTCATTGGCAAGCAACCGTTGTAATGTTTTGTCATCAGATCCCATAGGTCATATCTGACCTCCGCGGACGATAATACAATCTATTTATCTATCTATCTATCTCCCTCCCTCCCAACCTTTCCCCCCCCCCCCCTTCGGGGTTAATGTTGGTAACATGGGACGAAGTTAAAAGCTCTTCTCTCGGTGACCCACTCAAATGATCTGGAACGTTCACGACACTTGGCAGAAGCATCTCGACCGGGCAGGTGGTGCTACTCGTCTTCTGCAAGCGAACTTCCCGCCATGGTTCCACTTTGAAGGATACAATCCACCTCCGCTATTCCTTCTTTCGTCTCCACCTCCATTCGGCACAAGGCCAGTTCCCCCTCACACAGGTAACTCCTTTCTTTCATTTCCAGCAAACGTAGTTTCGGTTCTTGCGTCGTACGCAGCATCTTTGAGAGTTTATGCTCGCTGTATCCGGAGAGGGCTGCAAATGTAGTTGATTTTGAACCATTGCTTCTGTTGTTTTAGGGTTTTGAAGTCTCCTTTCATCGTGCTTCAAGTCTGCAATCTTTATGGATCCTGCAAGACATCCTGTAGTCGTGCCACCCCCAATTTCAGGCTATCAGTATGGTATGCCACCTATGGGAGCACCTGGCCCTGTGTATCCCCCTTCTTTGAAAAGAGAGTACGGAGATGTTGAATCAGGGTACGGCCATCAGCCACCTCTTTATCCCTACATCGCACCAGATGAGAATGCCATGAGATGGGCCTTCATTAGAAAAGTGTACACCATCCTCAGCATGCAATTGATCCTCACAGCGATAGTGGCTGGCACCGTGGCCTTCTACCATCCTGTTTCCGAATTTCTTGTCAGGACGCCAGGAATAATCATCGGCATTGCCTTCCTGCCTTTTATCTGTAAATATTCATACCTCAAACCTTTTCTATTGTTGCTTACTTTATTTAACTGTTAATACGTTGTTCGTTACTTGTGAGCGATGATTTCACTCATTTGGTTGTTACATATTTTGACATAGGTTTAGCTTGTAATTGATAACTATAAATGTTAATTTGGACATTGTAACAATCTTTAGTGGATTCTGCTGTCAATTTTCACATATGGTGATTGCTTGTTTTGCAACTTCCGATGATAGACATTTGTTATTATTCTACTTCAGAGCATATGATGTTCTATGCATGGTGAACATAAGCATTTTGGCGAGTATTCACCATGAAAGTAGTGTTTTCATTCACATTGGGCTGTTGCTTTGTCGCGTCTTGGGAATTCACCTAAAAGGTTGTGATTTTAAGCCCTATGAAAGTTGAAAGCCATGCTCTTTGGTTGCATAGTGGCTGTTGTTTTGTAAGATGTTAAGAGGATAATCTGCTGTTTAGTGGACAGACACCATTATTATTATTCTCTCAAATGACTTATTCTCTTTTGGGTTTGTTTACAGTTCTCTGCCCCTTGTATTGCTATCGTCAAATATTCCCTCTTAACCTCATACTGCTAGCTCTCTTCACAGCTAGCATAAGCTTCACCATTGGCATTGCCGCTGCTTTCACAGAAGGTATTGCCATTCTCATTTTCAACAACTGAATAACTGTGGAAAAAGGCACATGTCCAATTTTGCATCTTTTTCACAGTTTAAATGATTGCTTGCAGCGAAGGTGATTTGGGAATCAGCATTGCTTACTGCAGTCGTGGTTGTATCATTGACTCTCTATACTTTCTGGGCGGCTAGACGAGGCCATGATTTCAGCTTTTTGGGTCCAATCTTGTTTGCGTCACTCATGATAATAATTGTCTTTATTATAATTCAGGTAATACAAATGCATTCTAAAGAGAAGTCATTGATTGGAAGCTCTGATTGTGAATCTTGTAATGACTACTTTTTATGAATATAGATCTTTTTCCCACTTGGAAGGCTATCACACGCTATCATTGGAGGCATTGCTTCGCTTATTTTTTGCGGCTACATCATCTACGACACTGACAATCTAATCAAGCGGTATACATATGATGAATATGCTTGGGCATCTGTGGCTCTTTATCTTGACATTATCAACTTGTTCTTGTCACTAATGACATTGTTTAGAGCTGTAAATTAGAAGATTTAGCCATGATGGCAAGGCAATTTAAGTACATACTTTTGGCATTGGCCCTTACACCTTTCTGATACAACCACGAGACACTTATACTGTGAAAGCCTGAATTGCCTTAACACTGATCATAAAGGGGGACTAGGATTTTAGACTTAAAATTGAAGGCTGTTGTATATGGAAAACTCTGTATGAATGCTTTAAAGCGTTGTAAATTCGCTAGTTGTATATGGTAAGATGTTTTCAATTTGAAATATTGGTGCCGTCTTCATTTATTGTCTTGAGCAGATATCTGCAAAGGGTGCTCCTTGTGTTAAAGAACACTAAAGACTCGCTTTAACGACCTAGAACATCTTTCTAAATGTGCAACTCATTACGGCTGTGTCTTGGACTAAGTTATCAGGAAGTGAATGATAAAAGTGAGCACCAAAGCATCTTCAGGACTCCAGAAAGGTAAATACACAGGCATCAGCAGAAAAGCCACGTTGAAAGCAAGGAGTTGGAAGGACCTGTTGGAGAAGAAATTTTGAGGAGTTTTGAGCTAGAAGAGAGAGAAATCGAACAAAGTCACCATATATCAATAACTTACCAGGTAGATGAATCCAACAAAGCATGGTGCTCTTGACACGTCTTCAGGATCAGAGGTGATGTATTGAAGCCTCACAAGTCTACCCGCTACATTGTTGTCCACATCTGGAGATATCAGAAATCGGTGCTGATTCACATAGGTGTGAATTGACCTTGTCCGGTGGGGCGTCAATGGAGTCCCTGTAATGGGTCAGTTCGTTAGCTTTTCTGTGCAATCATCCTAACACGAGGACTAGTCTGTGACAGCTTGTGATATGGCCTGCCTGTCACCCTGTACAAAGGATCTTGGGGGGTGTGGGGTGAACCCATGTTGCCTCTATTTGGGAGTTGTGGTCGTTCTTGTGTACACACTGAAACGTAGGGTTTGTGGAGTGCATGCATAGAGCTGCTATGTTTTGGAATAGAAGAGGTGGTGATTTTTTGCTTGGCGCTCTGTTTTTTTTTATTGTGTGCTTGAGGTTAGTATGTGGATTGTCCTGCTTTCGTTTCTGTTTTTGTTTTATGTAGACATCAATCCAAGGCAATTGCCTTCGTCTACTGTAGACGACCTTGTATATCTCTCGCTGTCGATGTGCAGTTGATGAGTGCCCACTAAGTGCATGAGGAGGAGCAAGAGAAGGGAGGAGGAGAGGGACAAGATTGAGGGAAGGCAAAAGACTCATGCAAGAGTTTGGTGGCTACCAACATAACACACACAAAGAAATACAGCCCATTATGTTTGCTTTGGAAATGCCTATCCAAGTAATACAAACATGGCTGCAAATGCACTAGAGGAGACTAGAAACTGCACCGAGAAATGCGCAGGTATTCATCTGCGGCCACCCAAATCACCTCCTCCTTGTGATGAGCACACGCATCAGCATCACTCTCGGCTGAAGTCTACAACACTCTCTCTCTCTCTCTCTCTCTCTCTCTCTCTCTCTCTCATCTTCCTACAAAGTTAAAAGGGAAAATGACCAAAATACCCCTCTAATTTGTGGAAATTCCCAAAATACCCCTCAAATTTCAAAAATTCCCCAAATACCCTTTTATCTATTTTGGTACATTATTCAAACTTACCAGTTCTTTATTCTTTTCTTACAATCAAGATCCGTTTTTGAGTGCTTAGCATGTAATTGGTCACAAATTACCTCGCAAAAAAGGGCAATTATATCTAAAAATAATGAAGCAATTCATCTTCAAAGCCTACATAACCTACTCATTCTAGTTTTAGTATCTTGTGTTGATAGACAATCAATCTTCTTATGAAAGGTACAAAATTTTTATCTTTGGAAAAAATAAATCTCACAACCAGGGGTATTTTGGGAATTTTGGAAAATTTGAGGGGTTTCCACAAATTAGAGGGGTATTTTGGTAATTTTCCCAAGTTAAAAATTATCCTCCTCAGGTGGGCTGGGTGCACCGAACAACTAGAGAAACCCTTTAAACACCGGCTTTGATCAAATTGTCATATTTTAGTAATGTCATTATTGTGTCCTTTTATGTTTATGGAGAATACATCATGAACATATTGTGTTCTCCATTCTTGTGGTTTTTTATGGTTATGAAGAACACATTATGCATGGATAGGAGGCAGTTCGGTTGGTTGAGCATTTGATCTCCATCACCCGAGTCATGGGTTCGATCGTGGTCGAGTAATGTTCGAAGGTGCTCTTGTAACTGATCGGGCGAAAATGCCCTAACTGCTACCAAAAAAAAGAACACATCGTGCATATTTTTTTCACAGTCTATGTGCACAACGGGCCAATAATGGAATGGGTTTCTTTGTAAGTACCCATCTATCCCTTTAAAATATAATGAAAAGGCACCATTTTTGGTCAGCAATCAGCGAGATTTGTAACGACAATCTCAATTGAGGTTAAATATTGGCCGATCGATGTGGGATCGATCCTTTTGCTAGCGTTTTCGACTTAAAAGTGGCTTCATGCTATCGTGCAATTGGTACCCCTTTTTTGAACACAGAATATTGATTTTCCTGCCGATCAAGTGGCTTCATGCTATCATGCAATTGGTACCCCTTTTTTGGACACAAGAATATTGATTTTCCCGTCGATCTTTTCCGGTGGACTATCACATGCGAGATCGCCCAAGATGCAAGTAGTTGTTGACCAGCCCTATCATTCGTGCCCCCTTTTTGCTCAAAATGGTGAAGAGTGCGAAAAAAGCGCTTGTGCAGAGCTACGAGAAGGGGTCCACATGAGTCACACTCACCAAACAACTGGTTTGAGGGATTAATGGGAGAGACAACAATTAGACGAGAAAGAGCGGGTGTAGAACACAATTGTAGAGTCAGACCAACAACTTTCCAAAAGTGGGTCAAAAGATACAGTGGATCGGGGGATCCTTATGACCATTTTGGCCAGCTTTAGACAGGGTTTGAGATCTAAGTGCATAACTGACTTCCATATATAGTTTAAGGGGTTCGAGATGACCTAAGGCAAAGATTTGACTTGGTTTCAAACCATACCACTTGGATCAATAACCAACTTGCCAACCTTGGCAATGAGATTTGTTGCTAGTTGTTTCAAAATGGGGATAAAGCACAGTACAGTGGCACAAATCTATGGTTTCATGCAGAAATAGGGAGAGACTGTAAGGGATAGTGTGAGTCAAATGAGGCTATATATAGACAGATGTCCGGAGTTGGAAATTCCAACCGAGGAAAGACTCGTCTCATTATTTTGGAAGGACTATTAAACAAGGAATTACATGCTATCTTGTATAGCAAAAAACATATAACTTGGAAACATGTAGTCTAGATGCGATTGACCTGAGTGTTTATTGCGAGATTTATCTCATGAGGAAAGTAAAGTTAAATGTGCACAAAGCAAAAAACAACCACCATGCCATCACAAGTCAGACCAGCTATTGCGGCATTTGCCAGTTTTATAGAGGACATGCTGAAACGCATGAATGATATGATGATCAATATGCAAAGGATGTCGTTTAGGGGCCCAATGCAAGGGCCAAATCAAGAACAACAACAAAGGCAATTAAAATGGTGCACCATTGAAGGAAAATGGAAAAATCATGAGACAAAAGAGTGTTACTACAAGCCTAAATACAATGGGAATGTTCAGTACGTGCCAATGAGGCCACAAGGACAACACATGTATTGCTACCTGACAAATGTGGCACCCATGAAGAGATCGTCAATGAATATAGAGCGACCACAACCATTATTAGACCAACAACCACCACTCCTTGGGAATAATGCTATACCGGTCAATTATATGCTACCTGAGGGATAGTTGGATGAAAAATCTCTAGTACCTATTACTCCATACCCTGAGACAAGCTCTGTGACAATGGGAATAGAAGAAGAGTGGTATAGCCAACTTGCTCCAGTCCCTATAGAGGGAATTTTTTTGGCGAGCTTCCTGTTTTGTGCTTTTGCAATTAGTAGTACTTTTTCGTTCCTTTGTAATGCAGCATGGTCTAAAAAAGCTTGTCCAAGACAAAACTTGCACACAGACTATAGGCTAAACATTAACAACATGAATCCAGAACCAGATTTCCACATACAAACAACCAAAAAAATTTGACAGAGTTTCCTTCTTTTTAGCTTTAAAATTTCATTATCACAAAGGTCTCTACAAGAGATTAAGGACGTTCAGAAAAAAAAATACAACAAAAATCCTTTGCAATAAATTAGTACTATATTTTTGTTCTTTTGCAATGCAACAAGGCATAAATGAGCTTGTCAAAGACAAAACTTGCACACAAACTATAGGCTAAAAGTAAACAATATGAATCCAAACCCAAATTTCCAAGTACCCAAAATAAAAAAGTTAGAGTTTCCTTTGTTTTAACAATTGAATTTTAAAAAGTACCTCTCCATCTTTATCGCAAAGGCATGTACAAGAGATTAAGGACATTCAAAAAAATAAAAAGACTTAACAAAAAACACTTCAAATAATTTTTTTGTTAGCTACCACCTCAAGAAAAAGTATGCTCTTTAAAAAGGCATTAAAAGTATGGCATGTAACTTCACAAGGTGGTCTCAAATCTATCTCATTCTAACATAGAGTCATGCCAAACATAGTGGCACCAACAATGTAGTCACACATTGTTACCACCCAAAAAATTGTGACAAAATAGTACATGATCCATAGATCATAGCAGCAAAATTAAATGTATGGATCTTCTAAAAAAACAAAACCCTCTCTCTCTTAGCTTGTCATGGGTCCACACACAGAAAGACACCACTCATAGAGTACATCCAGGACATATTCTCAACGCTCCGTGAATGTTGCCAGCAACCACCTAACCATGTCACCAACAAAGAAATAAACACATGACTCTTGCAAGTGGAAACAATGTGTCAAACTTAATACAAGGAACATTCAAATCAACATCATACAAGATTTGTGACTTACCAAAAGAAACACTACTTCTCTCTGCACCACCTCTAACAATTTCACCATCAACATCTGTGGGGGAAACACAATCATCTAATATATAGCTACGGTATGCTGGAAAGCACCTCTTTGAAATCTTCTCCCCACTCTCTCTATCGTACCTTATCACATCTTGCCCAACACGATGCCAAAGACACATTGTAAGATCAAGCACCTATTCGGACACGCAAATTGAAAATATGATATTACTAGATTAAAAATCTTGCCATAGAATAAATAAATAAAAGATTCACTAAAACATCAGTGACCTTACCGTCTCTCTAGTGACAGGATGTTGATATGCCTTAGAGTCACACATAAGCGTCCAAGTACAATGAAGCACAAGCCCCACTCTTGATGCATCTGCAAGGAACTCCCCTATGTGTTCAGCTAAGCACATGGTGACCAAGAATCCCTCATCCGCCAAATACTCACAAGCGAGATCCATACAACCCCTCATCAAACCCGACAAAAATGTATTCTAGTTGGGAATAGGCATGCCCTCTAAACAAACCAAAATGTCAATAGACAAGTTACTTTATCGTAACCGTTTAAAATCACAAAATTTTACTTACCCCATGGGATAGGACCAAGGGTGTCCACCAATAAGCCTGCAGGAAAATTTGCAAATATCAATTGAGCTACCTTTTGACATGACACTCCATCTTTGCTATAAAGATGCGTCTTTTGAGTGGCAAAAAACTTGTTCATGCTATATAAAAAACATTCCATATATTGAAAAAAAAACTAAATTTAATCTTTCATGGTCGTTACATTTACCTAATTAGAGAAAATATATCAATCTGGGTCACATCAACAAGTAGAGCATCACCGAAAGTCTGGTACTGGAATCTTGCAACCATTATTTATAGTGGTAACTTTCTAACAATATTTAGATGCAATAAACTTTAAATTCAAACACATTTGAGAAAACTCACCAATAGAACAAGTCATAGGTCATCTCTCCCGACGCTCTCAGCCTAGAGAGGACTCTGCAACAGAGACCTCAACCACATTCATCCGCTTGGGATCTCTTGAGGTGCTAGGAGGTTCTATAATCCCTTTACTTTTATTGTCCTGAATGCTAACAAAAGGGGTAGAAGTAGCTCTAGTGGTTGTTTAAGTAGTCCGCACATTGGAGTGTGTACCGCGGACAGCTTTTGTGGAATCCTTACTAGCTTCAATCTCCGCACTCCCTTCGCTTGCTTGATGATCCATAGAAGAGGACGTAGTAAGTGCGTCCATGTCTCTACTACTATGGGTCTCTTGCTTGAATCCTACAAGCATCATTGTTTCTATCATCAATATATGCATGGCTTTCAATTACTTTACATGTAAACACATTCATAAATTATAACTTATCGTTCACTTTATGTATACATGTACGACATGATTCTTCAAGATTATGTTGAAGAATTCATCAAATGACTCCGGTAATTGTGGCCCTTCAACTTGTATCCTTGGATTAAAAGAGAGGCCTTTGAGTGCAAATGAGCCCAATATGTCTCTTTCTTCATGTAGTTCCAAAATACCTTATAATCTTGAAATTGAGGACATAAGGGATCTTTGGACTTTGTCAGACTCATGAGTTGCAACAATATTTTCTTCCCACAATGCATATGATCTTAAACTTAAAGAAAGCATTAAAGAAGAACAAATATAGAATGGAAATTTCAACTTGTATCTTCCTCTTGGGTGTCATTAAGTAGACTATAAAAAATATATAATAAAAATAATCAAAACTTAGAGGTTCGCCAAAACCCAAAAAATATTCTATGTATAAACAACTAAAAAAGTTGGACAAAGTCTCCTTTGATTTGGCACAAAATTTCAAAAAAATCCTCTCCATCTTCATTACAAAGACCTCTATAGGAGATTAAGGACGTTCAAATCATTATAAAGTTTACAATAGGCAACAAAATAAATCTATTTTTAAAGGAAAAAGTAAAATTCTAAATGAAAATTTTGATACAATTCTCATAAGTACTTATTTTATTGTAGATGTTTGAGCTCGTTAATCATCCGCTTGCAAGCGGATGATCAGATACCTCAACAACTTTTAAGTTTTATGTAATTTTGATACAATAGTATAAAATAGCCAACAAAACAAAATTTCAAGATAACAATGCACTATAAATAACTATTTCAAGGCACCATTTCTCATAAGTATTGTTTAGTAGGTGTTTGAGCTCCATGATCATCCGCTTGCAAGCGGATGATCAGGGAGCTCAACAACTCTTATATTTTATGTAATTTTGAGACCATAAAATTATAGAAAACGTAGGAGTTGTTGAGCTCCCTGATCATCCCCTTGCAAGCGGATGATTAGAGAGCTCAAACACCTTTTATACACTAAGAACTTGTGAGAATTGTTTCAAGATTGTTCTTAGTGTGTAGTAGGGGTGTTTGATTTCTCAAATACACTATGATAATCATTTAATAAAAATAATCAAGACGTAGAGGTTTTCCAAAATCAAAAAAATATTCTATGTATCAAAAATAAAAAAAATTGGGTAATCTCCTTTGTTTTGGCATAAAATTTCAAAAAAATCATCTCCATCTTCATTATGAAGACCTCCACATGAGATTAAGGATGTTCAAATCATTATAAACTTTACAATAGGCAACAAACAAATCTATTTTTAAGACAAAAATAATATTCTAAAATATAATTTTGATACAATTCTCATAAGTACTTATTGTTTAGTAGGTGTTTGATTTCTCAAAAACACTTTAAAAATCATATAACAAACTTATATTAAAAAATAAGAGCTTTAACAAAAACAAAAAAAAATCTAAGCAGAAAAAATTGGACAATCTCTTATGTTTTTGCATAAAATTTCACTTATGTTTTACGCGTATGATCAAGGAGCATAATCAATTAAAGAAAGTGTTAACATTTACCCAATGATTAGAAAATATTTGAGTTATCTCTATGGAACCATGGAACAAAAAAGGGGAGGAGTGGAGCCTTCTAGTCGTCCGCACGGGCGTGGACGACAAGGGGGCTCCATCCCTCCTTTTTTTGCCTTGGATCCATATATAGAACATGGATTTAGATGCAACGTTAATAAGGAAAGCGTTAATAAGTCATTATGTAGGTCAGGCATTATCTAGGCCAAGTGTGGGGTTTTCAAACACTACCGTAGCATGGGCAAAAAAAAGAGGGAGGGATGAAGCCTCTGCACGCGGACGACTTGGAGGTTCCATCTCTCCCTCTCTCTTTTTGTCTGGCTCCATAGATAGAACATGGCTTTAGATGCATTGTTAATAAGGAAAAAATTAATAAGTCGTTATCTAGGTCATGCATTATCTATGCCAAGTGTGGGGTTTCCAAAGACTGCCATAGCATGGGCATAACAAAACCTTCTGATTTCTTTGTGGCTTTCTGATTAACCAATGATGCTTTTTGTAGCAAACACAAGTAGAGGCTTATATATGCCATCAATCAACACCAACTATTCCGAACAATATGCTCTTGTTCATACATTGAAAACTCAATAGTAGCGTTCAGGGGAGATTCCTCCCGTTATGACTATGGCATGATAGTAGGACTCAGGCACATAGCTGGCCACTGCATTGTCAGAAGTTATGTCGTGACCATTGTGTTAATTGCCTCTTGGAAAAACTATGGTCCCATGTGCCTTCAAAAACTATAGTGGCAAGGTGAGAACTTGAAGGAAGAGATAGGGGGTGTTAAAACACTTTCCACCAATAGAAGATGGCCACATCAAAGGAAGAACGAAATGGGACTTGCAGATGTGGCGAGTCTGTGCCAAAAGTGAGCAACTTATCCAAAAGCTAGATCTACATGTGCATGAAACCACTCACCTTAGGGTAAAGATGAGATGTTACGTTGGTTATTGGTTGCAAACAGAAATGGCTTAAGGAAAAAAAAATTATAGGGTTGCCTTTTGTTCAACGGTGTAATGGATACCAATATTAATATATATATATATATATATATACATGATACATTAATATGATGGATTCTGCAGTAAAGGTTCCTAAGGAAGCTCGACAATCTGAAAATTCCAATATTTTTTTTGTCTGCAGGTCGTTCCAAAATACTTGCCTCATCAAATTTTTAGATAGGCTATCAACAGAGCTGGACGAGGAGTAAGATTGAAGCCAACGGCTCATCAAACCATGACTTGCAATAATCGCAATATCCCCAATGCCTTTCCCTCAACATTGAGATGTCTGCCCTCACACTCTCAGGTAAATGCCTCACACTCTCTGCTAAAAGCGCAGGCAGCTAACCATCATAAGCTGACTAGCCGATTGCCATTGGCTTGGATGACTTGCCCCTCACTGCCAAGCCCTGCTGACTGGCCAGTGGTCGACTGCCGGTGGACGCAGCAGCACGAAATGTGACCCTTGGCAGATGTGCGCAATAAATATGATGCCGTCGACGACGGGGCAATGCAAGAGATGGGTGTTGGGCCAACAAATGCAGGGGCTGACAAGGACTCGAGGGCAAAATGCATAAAGTAGGAAAAATAACGCAAACACTCTCCCTCCTCCCACGAACGAGCTCACAGCTCGTTCGTGCATGCGCGGACGAGTAGCGAGCTCCTACGTGGGAGGAGGAGGGACGGCTAAGGAAAATGTGGGAGGAGATCGTGGGTAGTGGGGCACTTAGACATATGTGGTTCACTAGAGGGAGGTCATCTTTGAGTCTTCACAATGAGGCTCATCATGATATGGAGTTAATTAGGACCAAATTTAAAAATTTGTGAGCTCCTCAGACTGTAATATGGTCCTTGATTATGATGGCCCTATTCAACCTTCGCCATGGCCACCATCATGCACATCCTTTATTGTTATGACTAGCACTAGAATGCTTTCATACTGGCCAAAAAGACAGAGATATACTTGAACATGGAATTCTCTCATAGAGCAATTAGACATCAATAATCTCTGTGTGTGTGTGTGTGTGTGTGTGTGTGTGTGTGTGTGTGTGTGTGTGTGTGTGTGTGTGATTCATGCGGCTCAAAGATAAGTTTGATTCTTGGATGATCGTGTAATGACCCTTTGTTCGAGGTAGGAAGGTCATCATACTATTTTGTTACCATATACATGTGGTAGTGATGTGTGTGAACACACTAGGACCGCCGGGGCATTTTTTCCCTCTTTAGGAGGTTTTTTCCCCCGAGCATTGTATATGCGCCCATCACTCTAGGGCTATCAATTTTTTCCATTGCACACTAAGTAATACACTCTCTATTGTGTGCCTTGAGCTTCCTTCGTCTTCTCCAAGTTGTGTGTGTTTCTCTGCAACCCTAATTCCAACAATTGGTATCAAAGTAGGTTGTGTCCTCCCGAGCTTAGTCGCCAGCTGCTCCATTATACGCCTGCTCACTTTCTCCGATTTCAGTGAGCTTTGGCGAGCGTTCGTAGGTCGACAAATACTTTGGGAGATCTTGTAGAGCTTGGTCTGCTCAGATTTTCGATTTGAACTCATTTCGGCCTCCGTTTCCACTACAGGCAGGTCTGCCCAGGCAATTTCGTCATTTTGTGCAAAATTTCTGTCAGTGCCATTTTCTGCATAACAGGTGCCTTATAGTCTTCTACGGTTTGTGCTATATAGCACGTGTTGTTCTCGCTCTGTTTCTCCTATTTTTTGGCAGTTTTCACATCAGGTGCAGCATTTACCATGGCTGACAACAACAACATAGATGTGGTCAAGATATTTGTTGCTGAGGACAAGTTGGATGGGGACAACTACCCTATGTGGGCTTATATGATGCAACATGTTCTTGTGTCAAAGGGTGTCTGGAACATTGTACAGGGCATTGATGTACGTCCTCGTTCTGAGGATGTAGGCAATGTTGAGGATGTTGCAGGTCTTCTTGCAAGGATTGCTGCTGCTAGAGTTGTTTTCCCTACGGCAGAACAAGCTCATTGGGATGTTAAGAATGCGCAGGCTCATGCATTGATTGCATTCTCTGTGAAGCGCACCATTGTTCCTCACGTCCACTCAGCAAAATTTGCAAAACAGGCTTGGGATATTTTGGCTGGTCTTTATGCAAGTCGCAATGAGGCTAAAATTGCTTTGCTGCGTAAAGAACTAGAGTCAAAGATTATGCATGAGGAATATGATATGGAAACTTTCCTTGCTAGTGTCAAGGATATCAATGAGCAACTTATTTCTGCAGGTGAAGTCATTTCAGACAGTTCCCTTGTGCAGACTGTTCTTGATGCCTTACCAGATTCTTACTAGACTTTTGCTAGTACTTGGAGACTGATGACCCAAGGAAATCTAGAAGTTTTTAGGTTTGATGCATTATGCACATTGCTGTTGCAAGAGTCACTTTCCAGAAAAAATAGGACTAGACATCGTGCAATTGAGCAGGCTTTTATTGCTTCTCAAAGAAAGGGTGGTAACAGCAATGCAGCCACTTCTTATGGTTCTATTGCGAGTGGCAAAACTTCTGTTCCTAATGCTTCTGCTGGCAGCACTTCGTCTAGCAATTCTGTTGATGAGGGCAAAAAGAAGATGCATTGCCATTATTGTAAAGCTAATGATCACTTGATCAAGTTGTGTCCTAAGTTGAAGGCCAAAGAGGCTAAGAGAAAGAGGGTGGTTCCACTGCAAATGCTGGTTCCACTACAAATGTTGATGTTGATGAAGAATGGGCTTTCAGCACAGAGTGCACTTACAATCTTGTTGTCCATGATGCATGCTTGTCAGTTGTTGCTGCAGATTCTCATGTGTGGTATTTTGATAGTGGTGCTACAAAGCACATTACCTCACACCGTGAATTGTTTACCTCTCTCGAGTTTGTCCCCAATGGGAATTCAGTCACTTGTGCCAACAATGCCTCTTATCCGGTTTGAGGAGTTGGAAAGATTGTGCTTACTGCTGCAAATGGCAGTTCCTTCACACTAGTTGATGCACTTTATGTACCTAGGATCAAGAAGAATCTCTTGTCTGTATCTGCACTTGCTAGACTTGGACTTGTAGTCAAATTTGTGGATGATAGATGTACAGTTCATGATCTCAGTTTTGGTGATGAAATTGTTGCATCTGGCCTTTTGTGCCGTGGGTTGTATAAGCTCACTTTGAATGACAAGTGTGGACAGAATTTTGCAAATGCTGTTGCAGATTCAAGGGATATTTCAGATGCAAAACTTTGGCATGCACGTTTTGGTCATCTGAATTTTTCCAGTTTGCTGCGTTTGCAGAAATCTGATATGGTTGCTTCTTTGCCACCTCTTGAAGCACCTGTCAAACATGTTTCTGAAGGCTGTATTTTGGGTAAGATGTAGCGTTCTAAGTTTCCAAAGGATGGTTCAGTTCGGGCCACATGCAGGTTGCAGCTTGTACAAAGTGATGTTTGTGGGCCCATGCAAACTCCTTCCTTGGGCAATTACTTGTACTTCGTGACTTTCATTGATGATTACTCCAGGCATGCATGGGTATTTCCGCTTAAAGATAAGTCCGAAGTTTTTATGTGCTTCAAACAATTTCTACCTATGGCTGAAAATGTCTCGAAATGTACTATGGGCACCCTCCGTTCCCATCGAGGGGGGGAGTATATGTCTTATGAATTTAATGCATTTCTGGCTAGTCGTGGGATAAAACACCAATGTACAGTGCCTTATACACCTCAGAAAAATGGTGTTGCTGAGAGGAAAAACAGGTCACTGACAGAAATGGCACGATGTATGGTCAAAAGTCAAGCTTTGCCGCATTGTTTTTGGCTTGAGGCCATCATGTGTGCCACTTATGTACTTAAAAGGTATCCTATGAAAGCTTTGCAGTCTATTATTCCATATGAAGCATGGCATGATGGAAAGCCTTCTATTGAGCACATGCGTGTTTTTGGTGTTTGGCATGTGCTTTGGTGCCACAAGTGCAACGTAAAAAATTGGATGATAATAAGGCTGTCAAATGTATTTTTGTTGGTTATAGTCCTGAAAGAAAAGGTTACAGGTTGTATCATCCGCAAACAAAACGTATCCTGGTTTCTTGGGATGTAGTGTTTGTGGAAGATTCTGTTCAGCCCTTGCTATCATGTACTAGAGACAGTAATGTAAGCTCACAAGACATTTATGACACTTTGTTGCCTCTTTTCAGTGGTGGAAATACGAATGTAAGTTCCAATGAGGAAAATGTACAGCCTATGGGGGTTTTTGAAAATGTTCTAGATCAGCCTATTACTGATGCAGATGTACATGATGTACTTGATGAGGAAAGGGCTGAAAATGAGCAGGCTAGAGGTATGCCAAAATGGATGGTGCACACTTTGTGTGATAGTAAACTGGATGCACCTTTGTCTAGTTGTACTCGTTCATGCTCTCACCAAGCATCTTATGCATCAGATTGTTATGCTTTGGCTGTGTCTAGTTTACATGATGTTGAGGAGCCTCTGTCTTTTGATGAAGCACAAAATTCAAAAAATTGGATGGCTGCCATGCAATCAGAATATGATGCACTTATAGAAAATGACACATGGAAAAAAGGCCATTGGTACGAAGTGGGTTTACAAGTTGAAATGCAAGCCGGATGGTGAGATCGATCGCCATAAGGCTCTACTTCTTGCAAAGGGTTATGCACAACAAAAAGGCATAGATTATGAAGAGACTTTTGCTCCCACTTGTCGTATGACTACTGTGCGTTTTCTATGTGCATTGGCAGATCATTTTGGTTGGGATGTACATCAATCAGACATTGTTACTGCTTTCTTGAATGGTGACATATTTGAGGAAGTTTATGTAACGTAGCCTCATGGTTTTGTCATCAAAGGACAAGAGGACAAAGTGTGCAAAGGTAAGAAGTCTTTGTATGGGTTGAAGCAATCTCCTCGTGCTTGGTATGAGAAAGCTGACACTCATTTGGTTAAACAAGGCTTTCGTATAACAGTCCAACAGAAAGCACATTGTATGTAAAGCGTGAGGGTGATGTACTTCTCATTGTGGTTCTTTATGTCGATGATTTGCTGATCACTGGGGACCAAATGAGAGACATATTTCTGAATTTAAGGCTGATTTGAATGCTACTTTCAAGATGAAGGATTAGGGGCTGTTGCATCATTACTTGGGTATACAGTTTAAGTAGTGTGATGGTGGTATTGCCTTGTGTCAAAAAAGTTACATAGAGACATTGCTATGTAAGTTTGGACTTGAGGATTGCAAACCTATTGCCACTCCCATGGAAGCAGGTTTGAAGTTGAGTCTACATGATGCTGGAAATCCTGCTGATGTCACTCTTTATCAAACTGATGTTGGCTGCCTCATTTATGTATGCAACACGAGGCTAGATATTCAGTTTGCAGTCTCACAGGTCAGCAGATTTATGCATAGCCCAGGGTCTAGGCATTGGCAGGCTGTCAAGAGGATTTTCCACTACGTTAGTGGTACTTTACATCTTGGCTTGTTTTAAGGGGGGATCATTGCCGCCAGACTTACATGCTTTTTCGGACTCAGATTGGGCTGGTTGTTTTGGCACGAGAGTGTCCACAAGTGGTTTTTGTTTCATGCTTGGTAGTTCATGTATATCATGGTTGAGCAAGAAGCAACCTACTGTGGCCATTTCAAGTTGTGAGACTGAGTACAAGGCAGTCTTCACAGCTATGGTTGAGTGTGTATGGCTCAGATGCCTTATGGCTGATTTGGGTGTTGGATAGGACACTGCCAACACTATCTACACTGACAGTCAGAGCGCATTGGCAGTTGTGAGGAACCCAGTTTTCATGCTCGCACAAAGCACATTGAGGTGCATTACCATTATGTCAGGGAGAGGCTCTCAGCAGGAGATATCAGCTTGGCTTATGTGCCAACACAGGACAACCTTGCAGATCTGTTCACAAAGGCATTGTCTCGTGAGAAGCTTGAAGCTTTCCGCAAAGCTTTGGGCTTACTCCCTTTTGTGGATTGATCACGTCCTTAGGGCATGGCACTTCCCTTTACTCATGTGCCAGCTCTCGTTCACCGCATCACTCCAGGGGGGGGATTTGTTACCATATACATGTGGTAGTGATGTGTGTGAACACACTAGGACTGCCGGGGCATTTTTTCCCTCTTTAGGAGGTTTTTCCCCCCGAGCATTGTATATACGCCCATCACTCTAGGGCTATCAATTTTTTCCATTGCACACTAAGTAATACACTCTCTATTGTGTGCCTTGAGCTTCCTTCATCTTCTCCAAGCTGTGTGTGTTTCTCTGCAACCCTAATTCCAACATATTTGATCTTCCAAAGGATAGTATGAGATACAAGATACCTGTTGTATGAACATTTAAATATATATATATAAACAACTTTTTTAAAGTTATGTTTATACATACATATATATCTCAATATATATATATATATATATATATATAGATAGATAGATAGATTATAAATATAAAGACTATTATTTATTAACTTTTAAATAAATATATATATACAAATTATCAGTTATTTATTCTTTTTTGACAATCGAGATCCATTTTTTAGTGCTTAGCATATAATTTTCCACAGATTACCTCACAAAAAAGGGCATTTATATCTAAAAATAATGAAGCAATTCATCTCCAAAGCCTATATAACTAACTCAATTTCTAGTTTTAGTATCTTCTATTGATAGACAATTAGTCTTCTTATGAAAGGTAGGAGTATTTTGGGAATTTTGGAAAATTTTGAGGGGCATTTTGGAAATTTATGAAAAAATATTGGGGGTTTTTTGGGGATTTTTTAAATTTGAGGGGTATTTTGTTAATTGCCACATATTAGAGGGATATTTTGGTTTTTTCCCTATATATATATATATATATATGTATATATATATATATTTAATTATTTATTACATTTATTTTGAGAGATTTCTATACTCAATTTAAATGTATTTGTGTTGTGTATTTAAATATATAGATATACATAAATTTTTACATTGGTATAAATTTATATATGTGTGTGTGTGAGCACTTGTGCGCTCTTAAATATCTATATATTACTAAAAAATATATGTTCCATAAAATTCTCAAATAGTGAAGAAGCAGAGATTGAAAAAGACTACATGCATGAAAATGAACATTTGCCATGCAACACAAAGCAGTCAATCTATGTCGAGGAATATGATGTTTCATGTGAACAATGGGCCTTGCACTGAATGCCTATTCATTGTAATAGGAAGTGTATTGGTGTTGTGGGTAGGAGAAATTGTGGTAACACTCTTAATAGTCATGGTATAGGTTTGGTCGCACCATGCTTTTGGTCCGAAAGATGCTACAAAGGCAAAACCATAGAGCAATGGCTATGATTTTTCAATCATGATGTGGAGCACACAAAGTCGATTAAAAAGTAGGTGAAGGAGTAACCGATAGCTCCTATGATCTAGCCCATTGCAAAGGGGACAAAAGTCTCAAGAGAAGAGCTTGCTAGTCTTACAATGGCAAGTTTTCAAGTGGTTGGTATTAGCACACCAAACTGCAAAGAAAATAGGCTTCCATCGCTATGTGGAGAAGGAGGTTCAAGTAGCAAGCGATGAAAGTGGAGGCATGGTATTTCAAAAGAAGCACAAAAAAGGATTGAAGCAGCTGCAGTGATGGCTGGAACCTTCTTAGAGGAAGTCTATATGATTCAAAAGAAACATGTTGTGTTTTGTATACTTACTGAAAGTTCTTATGTTCATATCAAAGGTGATCCAAGTTGTATATGTCCAAATTTCTAGAAAAGGGTGATACCTCAAAAGTAATTCATTGCTTGTAAGCACATGTACTATTTGTATATGCATGTCTTGGGTCTGCAACCTAAGGAGCACATGGTAATACATTAACCTACACTGTGATTGCGATGGATGTTGCCTTCATACTTAGTCAACCCCGTATTGCAATCCCCGTGCTATGAACCCTTTACTTTCTACATAAAGAATAGGCAACCCCAGTTTGCCACTCCCTCTATTTAGTGAAGTAGTATTCTCTCAGGTTTTTAATTACACATGTTGGCATGGTAATGTTTTTTATGTTTAATGATGCAACAATTTATATATATATATGTATATGTATGTATGTATTTTTGGTTTGTGACACTTATTGTGCTGATAATTCGTTTGTTCCTTTGTATATAAAGTTACTAGGTGGTTTTGGAAATTGTTTAGAACATCTATATTTTCTCTAGAAAACGACTCTAAAAAGCTCAAAAAATTACGCATTGTTTAAAAAGCACAAAAATAAAAGATTGCTAAAAAAATGCACTCGTCCCTATAGAGCCGATGTTTCAAGCACCTACTAAAACAACACCTATTAACTTTATTTCAAATCAAGGGGCGAGATCACCAATGGTCAACCCAATGCCCAAACTGAAAATTGAAAATTGTCATAACTATGGAGGGATGATCATTGGAAGAATGACTGTCCCAAACCGGATAAGAATGCACGACCTATGGAGGCGTATTTTGGGGCATGTAGACAAAAGGAGGACACTTTCTCAAAGATTGTCCTAGGAATCCAACCAACAAAGGACAAACTTCTATAAACATAATTCAATCATGCCAATTAGTTCATCAGAAGAGGAACCAACAGTTCCTGTTCAAGTGATGAATAGAGCCCAAGACAAGAAGAACAAGCAGAAACATACAAGTGGATCTGATAAATCCAGTAAATCCTCTAAAAATTCTAGGAAAGAAATACACAAGAGATTGGGAATCCTAGCAGTCAGCCTTTTTTAAAGCTGGAACTTTGCAGACGCGACAATACTACTAGGAGAGAATAAAGAGAAATCAGTGGTCTACAAAACAATCAAACTAGAAAGGCCAAGACAAAACCTTGGATGTGGCTAATCCACAATCCATTATGTCAACACCAGTTTAGTGCACAATCACCTTGGGAGAACTACTAATATTAAAACCACAGTTGTGGGGAGATATGAATATGGGGCTAAAAGAAGCATCTCAAATGGACTTAGAAAAATTGTGAAGCAAAAACATACAAATTGAAATTGTCAGGTCATTACCTATAAACAAAGTAGGGGAAAAGGGAATGAGGGAAACACTTACCTTCCAGTATAATACAATGATATAACTACTATGTCTATTTTAGACAGTGGTGTAGGCATTGCCATAGCCACCAAAGCTATCTAGGAATCTTGGGAAAAAACCGGCAACAATCAGGCAAACAAGAATGATACTGTAATTGGTAGTTGGACACATAGAGAAACCAATGGGCTTACTTGAGAATGTGATAGTCACTTCCTGCAGAATTGACTACCAACACACTTTTACCATTGTAGATTTTGGAAAGAAACTCAACTATGAAATCATCTTGAGAAAACCATTTATGAGACAAATACAACTAGTTCAAGATTGGGGCAAAGATTATCTCTATCTGAAACAAGTAGGGCCAATCACCCAAGTAAACTTGAAAGATCATTTCTACAGGGATTTCTTGAGGACATCAATACAAGAATTAGACTCTAAGACCTCTTCAAAGACTAAACTACCTTCAAGGATACATAAAGACACTCCAATTTGGATCTGTGAGGCTTCTCAGTTGGGGAGTTTGCAAAGGGAAGACTACAATCAAGATAGAGAGGTGAATAACGTGGAATATATACCGGACTCGTTCCCTGAAAATTTGTTCAAACCCTTTGAATGGACTCAAATCTTGGACACAATGAATGTATGCGTTAATGAATGAACACCTACACAATTTTGTGATGCAGAAGGCTCTGACATAGTCCCTATCCAAATGGTGTTCATCGAGATTATTGAGGAGATACATGTCTTTTTGGATCACTACTATTATGCCATGGACGAGTTGGAAGAAGAGACAATTAAAACGGAAGAATCGGACTCAGAAAAAGAGCATGTAAGGGCCAAATTTCTAATCCAAGGAGGAGAAGAAAGATTTCTTGAGTTTCCAAATCAACATCGGAGACGCCAACAAAGATACCACAGAAAGCGAGAAAAAAACTAGAGGAAGAAAATCACAAACAACCGTTGGATAGCAAAACTCAATTCTTAATGAAAGTAAACGTTGTGGATTGCATAAAACACAAAGTAATTGGAAGTATCCCAAATTGGCACTTAAAGAGCGAAAAACCCAAAAGAAATAAAAAAATTACAAACTTGAAACAACTAAGCGGAAAGAGCCTCCAATGACAAAAACACAGCACAAGGCTAAATACAAAGAGTTGAAAAGGACCATGAAAGAGATCTAGACAATGGAAATGGAATCAAATAGTAATAAACATGCAGAAATCAATGTTCCATCTCACTATAAAAAATACACTTTGCAAGATCGCAGGATTGTTTTGAGCAAACATTATGACAATCAATAGAACCAGGGAGACCCTATGAAGTTCCGAAAAATTCAAAATGAATTGACCTAGCAGAGCCTAGAGAAGAACGAAGACCTGCATACATAGCTATCCTCTTCCCACCATCATTGATCATGTGCTAGAACGAGTAGCGGGCAAGGAAGCTTCTAGCTTTTTAGAAGGCATCTTTGAGTACAACCAATGAGCCATGCCTTCAAGGAATATCTATGAAATTTCTTAGAAGTATACATGGATGATCTTTGTGTGCACTCCACCCAAAGGGAAAGTCATTTTGAGCATTTACAATGTGTCTTTGAGAAATGTCGCTTATATAGGATTTGCCTAAATCCTTAAAAATGTGTTTTTATGGTTAGACAAGGAAAAATTCTGGGACATATTGTGTCTAAAAATGGCCTAGCCACAGACATGGAAAAAGTAGCATTGCTAGACCAACAACATTCAGAGGGGTTCAGGCATTTATGGGACATTGTGATTAAAATTGTAGATTTATCTACATGTATGATATGATTGTTAAGCCCATTTATAGCCTTATTACTCATTTTGAATGGACCAACAAATGTGAAGAGTCATTTCAAAATCTTAAGCAAGCTTTGACTTCATCACCAATACTGAAAGCTCCCAACTAGGACAAGGTATTTCATGTACATGTTGATGCTTCAAGTTTTGCTGGTATAGGTTGTCAGTCAGGAGAGGGGACCATGGATTTTCCTATCTCCTATGCTAGACAACAATTAAACCTGGCAGAAAAGAACTATACAACCACGGAGAGAGAAGGCCTTCGTATGTGTATTCGGTGAAGAAATTCCGCCACTACTTGTTAGCCAACAAGGCTGTCTTTTTCATAGACCATCAAGCCTTGCTCTATTTGGTAAACAAACCCTGCAATACTGGAAGGATAGTAAGGTGGTTCATCATCCTACTTGAATTTGACTTCACAGTGGTGGTTTAAAAAGGCACCATGCACCAAAGAGCAGACCATCTGTCGAGACTCACAACAGGGAAAGCACCTAAAGGGGTAGACGATGATTTTCCAGATGCATATCTGTTCTTTGTGGAAATGATTCCTAGATGGTTGGAAGACCTTGTGACCCTAATGAAAATCGTGCAAGTAGATTCTTAAATACCAATGACCATTACACCAAGACTGATTGAGCAATATGCATTGTACAAGTTGTTGGCGTGACGTTTGTATCAGATGGAGTCGTTCTCTTGCGCATCAATCGTGAGGAACAAGAATCCTACTTGAGTCAAGCACATACCACAATAGTAGGACTACACTTTTCACAAGACCAAACCAACGATTAACATGACTGGGGGTTTATAGGCCTACTATGAAGAAGGACGTTCATCAATATGTGAATGAGTGCTCTGAGTGTAAAGTAAAAGCCTCCATACCCCATGCCACATTATTCCACATTGTAGCCACACTAGAGTGGAGCGGTTACCTAGTAGAATATCTAACCAACAGAATCTTTTCAAAAAACATGAGTAAAAGACGAACTAGGGCAATAGAAACGAAAGCTGCTAACTATATCTTTGATTGGAAACCAACTCTATCGATGAGGGAGAGACCAACATTTAGATTGTGCACAAATGAGGAGGAATATCTTCTTATTTTAGAACAAGCACATGTAGGTTTAGTAGGAGGTCACTTCTCTCATGAAACCATGACCAAAGCTATATTGATGGCAGGCATCTGCTGGCCAACTTTTTTGCTGATGAAAAAGAGTTTGTTCGACGATGCGATGCATCGTCGAACAAACTCTCATGAAACCACGACCAAAGCTATATTGATGGCAGGCATCTGCTGGCCAACTTTTTTGCTGATGAAAAAGAGTTTGTTCGACGATGCGATGCATGTCAAAGAGCAAAAATGCCGACAAGGGTCGATAATATGCCATTGCGACCTAAGATGGGAGCACGAGCCTTTGCTAAGTGGGGTATAGACTTCATGGGGCCAATCTATTATTGTGGCCACATATTACTTAACCAAGTGGACTGAAGCACGGACCACTAGGAAGAACGATTCTAGAACCACTATTGCATTCTTGTATGAATGTGTGTTTACTAGGTATGGACTTCCTATTGAGCTTGTGAGTGATCACGGATCGTATTTCCTTAATGAGGTGATAGAATAGTTGTTAGACGAGTTCGTGGTAATTCATAAAAAATCTGCTCCCTATCATCCTCAAGCGAATGGTCAAGCAGAACATACGAACAAAATTCTAAGCTCTGTACTAACTAAAATTGTTAGTTCAAATAGAATAGACTGGTAAATGCATCCTCATTCTGCCTTATAGGCTTCTTGATTTTCCTTGAAAACAGTCTTGAACATGACTCCTTTTAATTTGTTTTATGGCCTAGATGTGATCTTGCCAATGGAATTATTATTACCCACCCTCAGAGTTGCTATTGAGCTAGAATGGATAGGGTACAAATTATCTGAACGGCTTGAATATTTGGAACGATTGGATGAGCAACGATCAGCAACCATTGCTCACATCTATGCACAAAATAAAAAACAAAAATAGTTCTTTGACTCACAACTGCTGACCAAAGTTTTCAAACTAGGGGATTTAGTCCTAGTATATTCATTGAAACAACATACCTAAATTCAAAAAAAACGTACATGGTCCTTTTGTCATTGAAATTGTTTCACCAAGCAGTGTAGTTAAGTTAGCAACATTAGACGGAGAAATTATGGCAAATTGGATTAGTGGATGTCGGCTCTGTAAATACATTATTCCGTTGACTAATGAGCTTTTGCAGAGAATGCAAGCAGCCAAGGAAATAAAGCTTAAATGAAAACAGGTGATAGACGAGGCTCAGGAGGAGGCCCGCATTCGGATTCTAAAATGAAAACCTGCAAGGTAATCTGATCTAAAAGAGGTACCACTCAATACTCTCCAAGTTCAGCC
The DNA here is from genome assembly GCF_014529385.1 of Adiantum capillus-veneris. Lineage (NCBI taxonomy): Eukaryota > Viridiplantae > Streptophyta > Polypodiopsida > Polypodiales > Pteridaceae > Adiantum > Adiantum capillus-veneris. The sequence continues at coordinate 80,559,190 of NC_140937.1, forward strand.
CATCGTTGAGGATGAGGTAGAGACTGATGAAGAGTGGATCAATGGTCTTGATATGAGGATCAACGTGATTCTCAAGGAGGGATACAAAGTGAAAGCTTTAGCGGACATAGGAGAAAGTTACTCAACTTATCTCAAGGCAGCAACTCGACCACTTGAGTACTATCGTGCCACTGTGAAAGGATGTAACAAACAAACCACTCCAACACTAGGAAAAATTAACTTGAATACTATGGTTCATGGATTTTCCTGTCCGCATACTTTCATATGTATTGTGGATGAACACATGAATGAAGACCTAATACTAGCGGTTCCATGGATGTGAACCTACAAAGCAGTACAAGATTGGGATGCCCGAATGCTAGAACTCACACTTTAAGACGGACAACTAAGAATACCGTTTGCATACAGTAAGGAAGAATGGAAAGGATCTCTCGGTAATTTTCCATTTAGGAAACAAAAGTCATCAGTCATAAATATGACCACTACTCCATTAAAGTATGCTTCTAGCCAGCCTATGAAAGGATTCAAGAAAACCTGGCTACCCAGGAGTCAGCTCAAGAACCATTCTCAACAAGTATGGGTGCCAAAAATACTACTACACATCGCTAACAACTCTAAAGAAAAAACATTAATCCACCTGCTCAACAAAGGACATGGATATGGCAACCAAAGCAGCAAAGTACAGCCACAATAAAACCATACATCCACGGCAAACAAGTTTGACAATGGTTACGGAAGCCCCATAGCAAGTCAAGCCGGCTACACTCAAATATAAGTGGGTACCTAAGGTCAAGGTACTCCTAGTTACAAAGACCATTGTATTCAAGCAACACACAATGGACAATGCATATCGCACTATCAAAGAACGAGCTCACTTTTTGCAAAATTTGCTCTCCAAAAGATTCAAGCAACAGGATACCTCTACATTAGAAACCCTTGAGTGCCATACTCAAGACCTATTTCTTGCATAGCATAATGTGTTTATTTGCATTGACCTCCATAGCATAATAGGGCCAATCAGGGACATGCATAGACAACTTTCTACCCCCCCTCTCCTCTACATTGCACAACCCAAGCTGAATTGAAGCCAAGAGGGGGGGGGGGGGGGGGGGGGGGGAGAGACAAGGAAACAATCATAAAAGAACAAAAGCATATGAATTTGGAAATTAAAAAGGGCAATAATTTGAAGTAATTATCTGTTAATGTCTAATTTTTATTGAACCAATTAAGTAATTTCCCTAATAGATGAATGGGTATTTCCATTTGATAACCCGTAGGTGTGTGTATATATTATAATTATAATGTAGTACAATTTAATTTGTTAGAGTGTCATTTGCTAGTTTTAATAAAATCCAAAATAAATAATATAAATAAGCAAGAACAAAAAAATTGGATTCCGACTTCAAACGCCAAATTTCAAAGTTCAACAGTAGAGTCAGAAAAAAATTGAATCAAATCGTATCAAAAAGTTCAGCGGCCTTTTTCACCAACTAGTCATCTGAGCAAATCACGACAGAATGATCGAGGGATGTTAGTTTTCAAAAAATGTCAATCCGAGAGTATGCAGCTAGACCTGATGAGCTCATTGGCTAGGTGATTGAAAAGAGGCGTCGAGAAAGTCCAGGTATGTATAGCCCAGTAGGCCAATATCTCTCTCATTTGCATTCTAGACCTTAGAGAAGGAGCTCTAAGTGGTGGATTTTTGTGACCTTCTATGCACTGCTTGCTGACTCTTACTCACCCCAGCCATGAGGGGTAAGTTCCTAACTGCATTTAGAATTATTTTGATTACCACATTGTCAACAATAGGAGCTACAAGGGGCACAAAAACACTTCAATCTGGGAACGGTTAGGGGCAAAAATGCTAACACCGGCTACACCTGACACCCAGATTTCACCAAAACTAATCAAAGGTTCATCACTAGGGGGACAACACATTACTAAGCTCCAGAGTGTAAAAAGCTTCAGAAAAATCTACCTAGCATCTTCGGTGCGTCGAAGATAAAGGAGTCAAATGGGGACCAAAATTTACAAATATTTTAAGGCCATCATGTTAAGGAACTATGGAGATTTAGGGGTGCAATTGAGGCTCAATCACCAATATAGGACAAAAAGACCATATTCACTTTGCAAAGTGACATTTTGTACCACAAAGAAAAATCTTGACCCAACTCATCTCAAAATCAAGGGGGACACTCTCTACACCATATTGGACCTTCACCAACCTCCAGGAAGCACGTAACTAGTGATTAGTGACTCCAAGTCAAACCTTGCTCAATAGAAGATGATCAACCTCATGGGGAACTACATCAGCTACTAAGAAACAAACCAAGGGTTCCAACAACCATCAATGACCCAATAGAAGCTAGATAGGGCAAAAGAAAGGCCTAAAATGCAATAAAGGGTAACTTCTATCTTCGACGCGCCGAAGATGATCACTAGCATGGAACCAATTTTTGGCACACACTTCTGCACTAGTGTAAGGTTTCTAGTTTCTAACCTTAGAAATTGTACAAAGCCTGTTCAATTTAACTTGGTTGTTAAGAAAACATTGTAGAATGATCCAATTATGGCAAATATTGGTATTTTTGGAACCGTAACCAGAGCTTTACTATGGTTAGAATTTTTGATAATCAAATTCGGATAAAATTTGGAAAAGTTACGGGCTCTGAAAGGTTACAGTACGACTGTAATTAGTTAAGTAAAATTGAATGGTTTCAGTAATTATCATTGCTACAGACTTTTATCCTAAGGTTCTAGAAATTGCACGTATTTCCAATTTTAATCATTAAAAATCAAGGAAAATAGCAGAAATCAATTCTAGAAGCTGGGGGGCTATGTGGAGCTATGTGGAACCTACCCGTGACAAATTTAGCAGCAGGTGGCACTAGTTGGAAGCTGGGGGCTTGCTTGAGGTGCCAGAACCTGCCAGAAACAACCCAGGGACCCTGAAAAGCTATAAGAAGATCCCCCCTCCTTCACAAAAAATTAGACTCGGAGCCTTGGTAGATGCTAGAGGGACCTCTACACAGAAATCACTAGAGAGCAAAGCTCTAGTTTGTTAATCAACGGTAATTAGCACTAACCTTTTTTAATTAGTAGAACTATGTTAACCTGTTTACATTTTTCTTAATTAATTGAAGATTAAACCTATTAATACTCTAAAATTATCTCCTAATTTAAAATTCTCTTCTGATTATTGAGATTAAGCTTAGGAACACTAAGCTAATTAATTATTATATTATATTAGGGTTGAAATTACTCATTTTAACCATAGATTAATGATAGTTATACTAATTAAATTTAGATTAAGATGAGATAATTATTAGAGATGTGTTAGACTGTCATTATGCTAGGAAAATTATCTTTTAGTTTTCTAAGTAATTCTTGTAATTATTTACGCAGAATTACACTATTTTTAAGGAAAAAGTAAAGGGAGAAATGATCAAATTAATCAAAAAATCTTTGAGATAAATATCAGAGGTAGAACCCATCTTATAAAACCGGTGATAATTATCTTAACCTTAGATAATTAGTTTAACACTAGGTTGGTAATGGGACACTTTTATGTCTTAGGACACTTTTATGTCCTGTTAAGTGACCATTTTCCTTGAATTATGTCAAGAGTTTCAAAATGGATTTGGAGGTGATATCTATCTAGAAAGTTGTCTCATGAGCTGAAAAAAACTCGACATTTTTTTGGAATATCAATTCCATCTTTAACCGTGTCCTTGCACAACATTTCACAACCTAAACTGTGTGAAAAAACGGGTCCTGTTTTTGGCTTTTTTCAACTTTTTGCAACTATACCACTATAGAATTCATTTTTGTGAGGTCTATAATGCTAGAGAACTATATTTAGTAGTCCTCAACATGTCTTGATGCTTCTAGGGAGAAATAAATATTAAAGTTGTAAGTTATGACCAAATTACAAAAATTGTCAAATCCTGTTTTTTAGCCAATTTTAGCCCTTCTATGATTTTTTTGGTGGATTTCATGATATCCAAATACATTTTTTATTTTCTATGTCGCATATTGTAACATAAAGCTAATATTCCTTGAGTTTTGGGGCACCTAATACCCTATTTTGCATAGTATACAACAATGGTTGATTTTTTCAATTATAGAAGAAAACTAAACATTCTAGTATATCAAGTATAGCTTTTTCAATATTGTTAGTTTCTTGTGACAACTACATGCATTTTGTAGGTAGTAACCATATCTAGTCAAAAGGATCAAATTTCTCTAGATATTGAATAGTTTCTATGGGATTCTCCAACTCATAATGTTGAACCCAGTTTTTTCATGTTTGCTGTATTTAGCACTTCATCTTTGTCCCCAAGATTCCCCTTGGTAAGAGATGTATTATTCTTTTGACATGCTCCATGGCTCCTTATGAACATAAAGGACAATAGGGAACTAAGAAAACATGCATATATTATTTGTATTGAGCATGGCTATAGAAACTTTGATGATAGGTTTGCAGAATGGTAAAAATTCAACTTTTTTGTACCTATTTATTTTGGAAAAACAAAAAATAGTGAGTGAGAAGCAATCATATGTTCTGATCACCAACCCATTGAAGTTAACCAGGGAATTTATCTCAAGTCCTACAAAAATCCCTAATCTTATTTTTATGCAACAAAACGTAAGAAATTACTGTTTTGATGAAAATGCACTGGTCCATCAACTTTGGAGGCTTGGTGTGACCAAAAGATGAGAAATTTTACAAGTTTTTTATTTTTTCCATGTGTTGTAGGCCTTGAACTATAACCTCATGAAAGGATTTTACAAAATGAGTGGATCTACTATGGTTTTGGAGGTTTTTTTCAAAACCCTGAAAGGACACATTTATGTCCTGTTAGGTTACCAACCTAGTGTTAACTAATTATCTCAGTAGGAAAACACTATTTTTAAGAAAAAATACAAGGGGGAAAATAGAAAATTAATCCAAAACCCTTTGAGATAATTATCAGAGGTAAAATACATCTTAAGGAACCCATAATAAATATCTTATCCTTAGATAATTAGTTCACTAATTATCTCATAAAAAAAATACTATTTTTAAGGAAAAATAAAAGGGGGAAAAGAGCTAACTAATCCAAAAAGCTTTGAGATAATTATCAAAGGTAAAAATCATCTTAAAAAACTCATGATAATTATCTTAACCTCAAATAATTAGTTTAACTAATTATCTCATTAAAAAAACATTGTTTTTAAGGGAAGATAAAAGGGGGAAAATAGCAAACTAATCCAAAAAGCTTTGAGAAATTATCAGAGGTAAAAATTATCTTAAGAACTTGTGATAATTATCTTAACCTCAGATAATTAGTTTAACTAATTATCTCAACAAAAAAACACTACTATTAAGGGAAGATAAAAGGGGGAAAATAGCAAACTAATTCAAAAAGCTTTGAGATAATTATCAAAAGTCAAACACATCTTATAAAACCCATGATAATTATCTTAAGCTCAATTAATTAGTTTAACTAATTATCTCATCCAAAAAACATTGAATTTAAGGGAAAATACAAGGGGGAAAATAGCAAATTAATATAGAAACCTTTGAGATAATTATCAGAGATAGAATATATCTTAAGGAACTCGTGATAAATATTTTAATCTCAAATAATTAGTTTAGCTAATCATCTCATAAGAAAAACACTGTTTTAAAGAGAAAATTCAAGGGGGAAAATAAAAAATTAATCCAAAAATATTTGAGATAATTATTTGAGGTAAAAAAATTTTAAGGAACCTGTGATAAATATCTTAACCTCAAATAATTAGTTTAGCTGATTATTTTCACTAAAAGTAACCGAGTTTGTGTATAAATTGGGGAAAGAAAATTAGTAAATGAATTTATATAATTACCCAATAATTAGCAGAGGTCAGAAATAAATTTTGAATGTTGGAAAAATTACCTTAACTTAATTAATTAGTATAACAAATTACAGTCGGCCAATATTGCCTAAATTAGACCATAAATATAGAAGGGAAAAGTTATAAATCAATTTTATGAATTAGCGAGAAAATTCTTAGAGATATAACATATCAAATTCCATCCAGGGTAAATAACCCACTAGCAGATAGGTAACTCATAATTTACTAAGGCCAAAATATGATATTTTTGGAATATAAACTAACGAGAAATTTAGTAAAAATAGTTTCAATAATTATACGATAATTATGGGAGAATACTAATAGTACAAAGAAGTTACAGGAGAAATATCTCATCCAATAATTAACAAAGATACCTATTTATTCCAAAAATCCTTATTTTTGGATAAAAGGAAGAAAAGAGATTATTCATTTAATTCTCTAATCGATTAAGTCCTTTTATAAAGGATGCCAATATGGCTCCAAAAAGAACTAGAGGAAATCCTCTTTCTGATGAAGAGGATACTATCAACAAAAGAAATAAAGCAACTGATGACCATCAGGCTGGGCACCAACACAACAACACATGGCTGACTAGTCACAGGTGGATGTCCATTTTGTTCACTTGAGTCTTTAATTAGATTAAAGTTCATTTCTAAATTAACATTGCATACGTAAGGATTAGGAAGGATTAACTGGCCGTATACGGAAGGTGACTTCCAAGAAACCAACGAGCAATGGTTGTAAACAGGCAAGAAATGATTGGGTTACAACTGATTGACCTAGGAAAGAAATGTTTGATTATCCTTAAAACAGCTTGTCTCAAGATACCTCTGATTCCTTGGAATATTTTACTCCAGGTAATGAGTAATGACGGCGATTCCGCCATGGATGAGTCGGTTTCCTCAGTGCGTGTAGATTCTTTACCCAGTGCTTGTTTGTGCTTCTGGATATTACTTAAGATATCGAGTTTATCCTAGAGGAACCGCCTGGTTGTATGGGAAATCGATTGGTGTATGGGCACCCAGACTATGGGTGATGGCTTTTTCCACCCCGATTTTTCTAATTAAGGAATGGGTGTCGTTTTCTTACCCCTGTATAGGTGGCAAGCCAGTACTGGTGAGAGATACTCCAGAATGACAGTACCTTGTCTTAAGTCTAAAGATATTTGTTTGCTAAAAGAATGTTTTCAATACTGTTTTCAAGGGCTGTCTTAATGAAATTCAGTTATGAAAGTTAAAAGAAATCATTGTTTTAATTGCGACAAGAATGTGGTAATAATTAAATAACAAAGCAACATGTGTGAGTGCGGGGTGGTAAGTGGAGATTGACTAAGGTTGTCAATCATGGAAGGGTGGACCTGATTAGTCAGGTAACTATCCACTCCCGCGCACTGAAAGCGTCTAGAAACTTCTCCACTTGGAAGAGGAGTTCACCAGCGGCGGCTGTGCCCTCACATATGTTAGGGAGAAAAAAGAATTGGCTAAGGAAACCTTAATCCAAATGATGGAAGTTATAGGGCCGGAATAGTTTTTTTTATTTCAACAAGTTGTCCCGTTTCCAGTGCGAGACAGGACTAGGTCTCCTTCTAGGGCTATAAACCTAAACAATTATTAATGGAAAGGGTGAATTCCCTGGACTCTTTTTGTTTAGGGACTCAGATTTTATTAGGCCTAGAGGCCTGTCACAAGGATCCCATTCCGCTTTTTGGTGTCGGCGGGTTTGGGGACCTCACAAGTGGTATTAGAGCATGGTTTAAAAAGGTCCTGACCCTAGGATGAAAAGTTGACAAAATAGGCACAATAAGCTATATTGCATTTTTAATTATAGTATATTGTGAGATGAGAATTTCCCTATCAATACACGAAAATGTCCACTAAGCTTACCAAAATTTTATGATCTTCAACATCATGTTTGAGGCTACTTGCAACTCCAGTCAACAAATCCTCACTTGGTCAATTACCAAAAGCTTAGAATGCAGTCCAACGATAAAATTCCAAAAGATCTCAAGATTCTTTCAGATCACCACCAACACTTATATTTTCTATACAGTCCATCTGACACCATTTTACATGTACCAACACCCATCTGCATCTTAGGCGCACGGAAGATAGACTTTGCCAAAATTGTAATTTTTAGGGCTCACTTCTATTTAGTTATTCTACTTGGTTGTAGCTTGCCAGAATTGTCTAATCTTTGGATGTGCTCATACACTGTGAGGTTCTCCCTCATCGACCTAAGGAGATCCGATGAAAAAGATCATGAAGTAGAAATTCATATTAGCTAGAGGAAGACTCCTTGAGAGAGGCAAATGTCACCTAGTTGGCAAGAGACCAATTGGATATCCACCATGTCACTATCTATCACGGATCATTCAAGCGTGCTCATAGAAACAAATTTGAAGTACAGATGCTACCAATGGAAGCTCAAGGCCTCACCAAAGAATAGGCAGTCTGACCACTTTGGGAATATATTGGCCTTAATGACTACATAGAAATGGACCCTTGTGGTGTTGATTACAAAACAACATATGAGCTCTTGCACAATATCATAGAGGAATGACGAGCCACCATATCTGATCTCAATGTCTCTCCTATCGAAGTTCACATAACACAGGACCAAGTGGTAGAAGCAGTCAAGCTTCAAAAAGGAGGAAAACCTATGAGGGACAGTCATTTACCAAATAGTGGTATTTTCATCAGCCGGTCATCCTCCTTTTTGGAATTGAAGCAAAGGGAAATAGAGCGTGCATTGTGGCGCTATCACCAACATTTTCACTTCACTGCCAAGAGACCACCAAGGTATACAGTTCCCAATCATGTCGTGGCTTCCACCTTCACACAAACATCAAAGAAAGAGGGGATCACAGAGGTGAACCACGTATAATACATATACACAACCCTCACTCGTGTGAAAGAAGCCAGAGACCATCACATTTTTAGGACCTGCAGAAGTGCTCACCAGAATTACCTATCACTTTATAGGCCAAGTAGAGCATCTATTTCCGGCCCCAGAGCAGAATTTATGGTTGGTCAACAAGACATATGAGGAGCCGAAAGTGAAAACACGGGCTCCACCAATGGCAACAAGATTGCAGACTTGATTAGTTGATGTACTAGCTCAAGCACCCACTTTTGCAGCAACAAAAGAAGAAGGTAACAGAGAGGAGGAAGTGCAAGAAGAGGAGGACACTCCTCTTGAAAGGAAAAGTAAATAGAAATGGAGAGGCTAAGGTGGATGAAGTAAATTAGACCAAGAAACATAGGCTGGCAGTCATTATTAAAGAACCAACACAAAGGGCAGCAAGACTCAAAAGAGAGAAGGCGGATTTTGAGCTAGAAAGAGGGATCCAAGGAGATTTTGAGAAAAAGTGGAAACCATCTCCAAGAAGAGTCAAAATTTGAACTAAACACCCAATGTTTGACGAAAAGGATAGGATGGTCTAGAGAATCTCTATCATAAAGAGAAATGACAACAAGAACATATTCAATCACAAGAAGAAGACAATACACATAACAGGAAGGTTCACCCAAAGAACTAGAAAACCCTACTATCGAAGTTCCACACTTCTCTCCCACAAATACACCATCATAGCAAGAGGCTACACTAGACTTAGGCCACTCCCATTGCTACTAATCTGGAACCTAATTCCAAAGCACTCAAAGAAACTGTCAAGGAACAAGAGACTAAACTAATTAGTCCCACAACAACACCAACTACTTAAGCCAACCAACCAGGTGAGCCAATGACTAGGACTCGGGACACACAAATAGATCAGTTGGAAGCGAGCAACACAAGAACAATGGAGAATCTAGAAGACATATGAATATCAACAGTATGGACATGATGTGATAGACAAAATGAAGGATGAAATCTATGCTTGCCACCAACATCTGCATAGTGTATACAGGCGTCTGTGGCTCAATGAGCAAAGGCTAGAGTCGGCCAATATATTTTTCAAGTCATACGAGGAAGCCATGGAATTCAAAGAACAATAATTGGCTGAACTAACTACAAAGAAAGCAACAAATTTGGAAACTCTCCAGAAAACAAATAAGCAACACAAGCAATAGGTCACAAAGACCACTTTAGCTCTACAAGAATCAGAGGCTACGGTACAATGCCTACAGATTCAGCTTAACATTGCAAATACATAGTTAGCCTAGGTGAAAGCACAATGCCAAGAACATCTAAAGGATAATCCAACAGTAGCCACACTACAAGGCACAAATGTTGCATATCAAACAATGGGGTAGAAGGTTAAGGACTTAGAGATGGATCTAAAGCTTGAGCAGATGCAAAGAAGAGAATTGTCGATCAGCTTCATGCAGCGAGAAGATGGCTACCAAAATAATATTCCTCAGCTTAACAAAGAGTTCAGCAAGATTAAAGAAGCTGCTATGGCACATGCAACCACGTCAAGAGATGAGAAAGTCACTGATGCAATACAAGATAAAGATACCCTTCAGTTCATGGACATGGAAGTTCCAAATGCAGAAGATACCAGTCTTCTCGAGATGGAAATTTCTCAAGCAGAAGTGGAACCTTTCACTACTCCAAAAAGCCTAACTGCTGAGGAGGAAGCTGTTTTGAAAAGGTAGATAAAAGAGGAAACAGAGACCATTTGGAAGGAGTCAATGCAATGGGAAGAACGCATTACACACTCAATAAATGTCAATCTACTCCAACCCTCCACAATCCAACCCTCCAGTCTTCTCGAGATGGAAATTTCTCAAGCAGAAGTGGAACCTTTCACTACTCCAAAAAGCCTAACTGCTGAGGAGGAAGCTGTTTTGAAAAGGTAGATAAAAGAGGAAACAGAGACCATTTGGAAGGAGTCAATGCAATGGGAAGAACGCATTACACACTCAATAAATGTCAATCTACTCCAACCCTCCACAATCAATGAAACATGGCATCAGCAAGCTCTCCATTATCCTCTCATTAAGTTCAAAGTCCTCCAATTTAAAAAGAGATTGCTCAAGGATCTCTAGGCGAATCCTGCACTACAACACCCCAAATGGTGCGAGATCTGGCTTAATTGGCATCCTCGATATCTAATTTTGTTCACAAATGCACCATTACTAATCAAACAGGATCCTGTGCAGTTCCCAGTATTGATGGTAAAAAATTGGCACCAACACCTTCTCCTCCAACAGAAAAGGCCAACCTAGCTTAACTACCCCGGTTTCCTTCACCTCCAAATAACCAACCGACAAAGTCATACATGGTGGAGACACTATCTTCGACCATACAACTATTTCAGGGTATCCTAGACTTGCATGTTGGCAATGTCCACTCCCTTTTAATGTAAGTTTCTCGCGATGAAGTTGTACTTTTAGTCATACCCATCTACGAGTTGTTTTTGCTTCCTAAGCACAATACACGCACTAAAACTGGATTTTGACCTTAGAGATAGATAGAGCACGTCCGGAGGAAGCTATAGAGCCCTTATGGGACCGAAATTGACAACCCTAAAATGGGTTGTTTATCTTATGCATGATTTTTCTTGGGTGTCAAAAACAACATCTAATCAGATGAGAGTGTAGAGGATACTCTACCCTTGCTAGGTATTAAGTTTCATTTCATTCAAAGACCTGTAGCACAAATTTGTATGGATAAGGTTGCAATAGAAAAAGTAGCTTTTGGTGTTTGACACTCACTTGAGACTTAGACTTGCGTCTTTTGAGAGATTAGCTATCTCTTGTTGCCTTTATGCACTAGTCGAGTCAGCTACGTCCCACGGATTGACATTTTATGTCTGTGGTTCTTGCTTTGTTAGCATCAAAATGGTGAGGCTTGGCAGCCGGCCGATAGAAACCAACCATAAGGAGAATCCATGCATTGTGTACAACAATGAGAAACTTGAATTTATTGAGAGCTTTAAGTACCTTGGCCTTGAGGTTCCGTCCAGTCACAAATGGCATGAATGTGCCATGCGTCATTTGGCAGCGAGAAAGAGAGAATATTATGCATTTGAGAACATGTGTAATTCGGGAAACATAAAGTGTTGGGTTCTCAAGAAGTACCTTTTTGATGCATTGGTGACACCGGTTTTTCTTTATGGAGTTTAAGTATGGGGTGGGAGAATCTCAAAATCTACTTGGAAAGAGTTTGAGAATGTCCAAAAGAATTTTCTTACAAACTTTCTGCAAGTTAAGACACAAACACCATATATGCTCCTACTTCTTGAGTCGGGATCTCTTCCAATTGAGGTTATGGGCATGGAAAGGGTTGTGGAGTACATGATTAAGATGCGTCAAAACCCCTCACATCAACTTTCTACAATTGCATGGGAAGCAAGCAAAAAAGTTCAAAAGACGCATAATAGCAAGATCTTGAGCATGGTATGGATGCAAGACATAAAGAAGTGGTTTGGGAGATGGGATGCATTACACTTGCTACATGATGCTTCAATTGACTCCCAAGTGAATGAATCTTTTCTACAATGCCAATGTATTACGTCTTGGGATAATTCCGGTGGGTCACGCTTCATACATGACACCACCCCATATTGCCCCCAACTACAAAACCATGTTCATTGTTGAAAGAGGAGGAAACTGTACTCACACTTACATGCTTGAGCCTATCTCCTTCTCATGGTTACGCACTATAGCAGCCATTCGGCTTAGCTCCCATTCCCTTTGATGAGAGACAAGGTGTTGGGGAAATGGAGAAGAGTCAAATCAATTGTGCACATTATGCTCACTGCAAGTTCAAGAGTCTGAGTACCACACACTACTAGAGTGCTCAGGTTTTGGTTACATCTGAACTTGCTTCTCTTAAATTTTCAGCCATGACTTAGACCTAGCTACACACTTTCCTCTCCCAGACACATTGTGGGCTCTCCATTGCGACTCTCATCACCACAATTTTGGAGCATCAAGAGTCACTCATCAACCATACAGATACTACATCACATGTAACTTTGATCCCATAGGTCATTTTTTACCCTTGAGGACGATAATAAAATCTATCTATCTATCTCTCTCTAGCTATCTCCCTCCCTCTTGACACATACTACCATCTACCCCTTTGGTTTAAAGAGTGGAAACTGTATGGTGTGACCTTGGCCTAGTAGGCCCACATACACCCCTCTACAAAAATTAATAAGGGTATCTCAAGAGGAATAGGAGAAAGAGGGAAGAGGGAACCATAGGCATATTTTAATTTGGGAATACCAAAGTCCCTTGTAGTGCATGGTAACTGATTCCCACTCCCCCTCTCTTAAATAAAAAACTACAACACTCCCCTCAAAAGAAACTACCTCTTGGAGGGAAACCAAGAAACGGGAAGCACCTATAAAAGGTGCACACTTCATACTCACTTTCACAAGAGGAACATTCACTCAACAAGCTCCTGCCTCACTCACTTTCTACACATAACACAAGATTGACCCTACTAATCAAATGGTGTTTTATCTTAGGTGCATGCATTTGAGTGACATCTATAACAGATAGGAGTTTTTTATGACACATGCTTTCCATCGTTGAACCAACATAATCTTGTGTTTTTTTGTGGGTGATCATAGCAGGTAATAGGACACTCCTCTCTCTTATACCTCTACTTCAAGATAAACACCCTCCATTACTTGTTGTAAAATTCACCCTTCTCTTAACATGTTGCACCCTATAATTACATAATGCAAAAGGATTACGGGTATTTTTTGCAAATAACAGGTGTATCTGCTCTCTAGTGTTCAAGGGGATAGGCTCAAGTATGTAGCTATGAGTACGGTTTCCTCTTTCAACGAAGAACATGGTTTTGTAGTTGGGAGCAATATGGGTGGTGTAATGTATGAAGCATGACCCACCGGATTTCTCCCAAGCCGTAATACATTAGCGTTGTAGAAAAGCTTCATTCACTTGGGAGTCAATTGAAGCATCATGTACAAAGTGTAATGCATCCCATCTCCCAAACCAAATCTTTATGTCTTGCATCCATCCCATGCTCAAAATCTTGCTTTTATGCGTCTTTTTAACTTTTTTGCTTGCTTCCCATGCAATTGTAGGAAGTCGATGTGATTGGTTTTGACGCATCTTTATCATGTACTCCACAACCCTTTCCATGCCCATAACCTCAATTGGAAGACATCCCAACTCAAGAAGTAGGAGCATAGATGGTGTTTGTGTCTTCACTTGAATAAAGTTTGTGAGAAAACGCTTTTGAACATTCTCAAACTCTTTCCAAGTGGACTTTGAGATGCTCCGCCCCACACTTCAACTCCATAAAGAAGAACCGGTTTCACCAATGCATCAAAAAGATACTTCTTGAGAACCCAACACCACTCGATGTTTCCCACATTACACATATTCTCAAATGCATAATATGCTCTCTTTCCCACTTCCAAATGACGCATAGCACATTCATGCCACTTGTGATTGGAGGGAACCTCAAGGCCAAGGTACTTAAAGCTCTCAACAACTCCAAGTGTCTCATTGTTGTACACAATGCATGGCTTCTCCTTATGGTTGGTTTTCACAAGCATAACCTTTGTCTTGGATTCGTTCACAGTCAGCTCACTATGCAAGCAAAAGATTTTAAGAACAACCATAAGCTTTTGTGCATCTTCTAAAGTGTATGCTAGAAGCACTACATCATCCGCATACAACAAAAGCATGATTACCACATTGCAAATAGTGACCTCTTTAATGCCTTCTTCTTGCATAAAGTCAAGTACCATTTGTTCCAACTAATCGATGCATAGACCAAAGAGAGTTGGTGACAACGGACATCCTTGTTTAACCCCAATAGTGCTTATGCCGTATTATTTATTTGGTAGAGTCAGGTATCGGGCTTGTCGGTCCAATAAGAAAAGGGTAAGAGTGATCTCCGATGAGAGGCACACTCTAGCTGGAACATTCAAGGAATTAGTTGGCTAAGCATGGGCGCCCAAGTGTCAATGGGGCAAGCTCATATAAAAGTCAACTAAACCTAAAATTCACTTATTCTCTCATTTGTGAAATTGAAGAGTGCTCTTGCTCCATCTCCATCTTATTCTTCTTCATCTCCTTGTGTGTGTGTGTATGCGTGAGAGAGAGAGAGAGAGAGAGAGAGAGAGAGCATTGCACTGACGGCACGACGGCGGCAAAGCGGTTGAGCGCGGCGTAGCGGCGTCTCCCTCTTCTTCGCGGGGAGGAATCCTCCACGACAACAAGCATCGAGCGGTGAGTGACACACCATCGTCATCTTTGAGCTTACTAGTTTAGGCTAGTTCCGTGCTTGGAGCCATTTGTGTCTCGTACACAGTGTATTGGAAAGTTCCTTTGCATTGACATGTGCGATAGATGCGCACATACACTACTGGATGCAGTAGACATGAGATTTATAGTTTTTTGGATGGTTTTAGTGGCTACAACCAAATTTCAATGGCATTTGAAGACTAGGGATTGTCTTATGGCGTGTAGAAATTTTTGGATGTAACTAACGTGTAGCCTTCCTATAGTCGTGTTGCTGTTTTGGGCCTATAGTTTGATGATGATGATGAATACACAATGAAGCAGTACTTTCAATTATGGTGTTTCTTATTCATATGCTTTGCAGTTTTGTGATTTATTGAGCAGCCTCTTGTAGTCATTTTCCTTTATACTGCATGTTTCTTGTACTGAATACCTGCTAGGGTTGTGAGCCTCTAGCAGGAGGTGCCACCAAGCTACCCCCAAAACCTGCTAAATTTAAACAAGCTAGAATTTCACCCTTAAGCTTCCCATACTTCATACTTGGAGTTTAAAGAGTTATTCTAATGACTTAAGCTTAGCACATTAACTTTTTTAGCCCATAATATATTTATCCGTCCTTGGCCTCTACCTAGGACTTAGATAACTAGTTAGCAATTACCCTTGCTCTTTATAGTTTTTTCTCCTTTTGGTCCCAAGCCTTGTCCGGTTGGTCCATCATCACTTGATCGATTTTACTTTTTCTCTTTTTATTTTCCCTAGATTTAAGTGTCCAAATTAAAATGGAAAATACTTTTAGAGGGTTAGAAATTAATATTCATGACATTACCCCTCCCTTGAAATCATAGTCATCCTTGACTATGGAGTAGGGAAAATAAATTCATAGCTAGTCCTGTTTTACACGTTGACATTCTTCCACCGTAGTGGCTAACATCACCTAGTACTTGGAAGCCTTAGTTGTTGTAAGCATGTCTTTACTTAGTCCTAATCATCTTTCTTGTAGATTGACAAGGTCTACTAGGTGCTTGAGACTCTGAGAGACTAAGCTGTCATGAGCTTGATTCATGGTATGCATACGTGTTTAAAACTTATGAAAATTTGAAAGAACTTTTTAAAACCTTTTTCTTCATGTCATAGGATACTCTCTGGCTGCAAAATCTCTTCTTGACCCTTGGTTCTTTGATTACTGGTTCTTTGGGTGGCTTGTCCTTAAGGTTTCAAGAGGTTCACATGAAAGTATTATGAATGAGCCAGGTACTTGGTAACCTTAACTTATAATCTGTTTCATTAATAGGCTTAATAATTTGAAATAGGACATAATATCTTTTTGCTAACTTAGCATAATATTTTGATGACTGGTTGGGCATCCTTGTATTCCCTAGCCCGTAGTGTGGCTTTGGCATGGTTTTGAAAACTTGAGCAATACCCAATCATTTTCTTTGAAGATCAAGGCTCGTCTATGCTTATCAGTAGTAGCATTTTGATTTTTTTGTGTGATGGATATAGTTTCCTTATTCTTCTTAAAAGATTCTTTATGATCTTTGCTGTACTCATCAGCAACAAATATCTTACCAAGTGTCTTGACTATCAATGGGAGCTTGGGCCTTTCTTGTAGAAGTATGGACAATGTTATTCTATGCATACTCTACTAAGGATAAAAACTTTTTCCATTGATATTTTTTATCTACTTCCATAACATAGGCTTTAAGTAGATCAATGAAGTTTGAGTTTGCTATCTTGCTTTGGCCATCCATTTGTGGGTGATAGGCCGAGAAAAAATTCAACTTAGTACCCAAATTCTCAAAGAGACCCTTCCAAAAATTCATTGTCATTCTTGGATCTCTATTGGAGCTTTAGATGTTGGTAAGCCATGGTACTTAAAGACCTATGAGATAAAGAGTGTTTCCATGTGGTGTGCTTTAATAGTCTTCTTGACCGCTGGTATGAAATGCACTTACTTGCTAAACCGGTCTACTATTGTCCATATCCCTATATTCCAATGTATGGATTTTGGCAATTCAAAGATGAAATCCATGGAAATAATTTTCCATGGGGAATCACGTATAGACAATTGCTAGAGCAAGCTAGGCTGCTTCCCTCTATTATACTTTCTCTTTTGACATACAATTCATTTGGCAACATAGTTTGGTATGTTTTCCATCATTGTTGGCCAATAAAAGGACATCTCTACTCCAATGAGAGTAGCTTGAATCCCTCTATGTTTTGAATAAGGTGTAGCATGAGACTCATACATAACCTTGTCACATAACACATAGCCTATTTCCATAGAGAAGATAACCATCTTGCACATTGTATGGTTCCACTTTCTTCCCTAGTGCAATAGTTGACATAAACTTTTCACGTAAAATATGTGTAACACATAGCCTATTGCCATATATAGAGAAGATAACCATCTTACACACTGTATGGTTTCACTTTCTTTCCTAGTGCAATAGCTGACATTACATCTTTGAAGTCTGGATCCATAGCGTACTCATATATCATAGAGGATAGATCTTTGTGAGAAGTTATTGATACAACATTCACTTTTGTCCTTTGTGAAAGTGCATCAGCCACTTGGTTGTGTCTTACCAGCTATGTAAACAACATGAAAATTAAACTATGAGAGAGTGTTTGTCCACATCATTTGCTTATCATTAATTTAGTTTGCCTCAAGAAGTATTTAAGACTTTGAGGATTTATGTGCAAAATAAAAGGGAGTGCCTAGGAGATAATGCTTCCAAGCATCTAGGGATGCAAGATAGCTAACAACTGTTTTTCATGTATACCTAGATTCTTTTCTTGGTCATCCAATCTCTTACTTTGGAATGCTATGGCATGCCTTTCTTGAATCAAAACAGGTCCAAGGCATTGTCCACAAGCATCACATTGGACTTCAAAAGGCTTTGAAAGGTTTGGTAATATTAGAACAGGTTGAGAGGTAAGCTTTGCCTTTAAATTTTTAAAAGCTTCATTCTCTTTTGCAATCCATACAAATTTAACATTTGTTTTAGTGAAATCATACAATGGGCATGCTATGAATGAGAATTTTTCTAAGAAGCATCCATAGTATGCACACATTCCTATAAGGATTTTTAATTCATGTAGATTTGTTGGTATAGGTCATCCTTTTATTACCTCCAACTTTTCAAGGTCCATTTGGATCCCTGCTTGGGAGATAATATGACCTAAACATTGAATCTCTTTTAAGAAAAATTCACTTTTTTGTGATTAATGTAAAGCTTAATGTCTCTCAAAACTTGAAATATTACCTGAAGATGCTTCTTATCTTACTCAATAGTCTTTAAGTAGATGATAATGTTATCGAAGAGCACTCCTGTGAAGCTTTGATGTGGTCTAAAGAGACTTTCCATCATTCAATTAAAGGTAGCCGGTGCATTGGTATGTCCAAAAGGGAGTACCAAAAATTCATATAGGTCAGAGGTTGTTCAAAATGCCACCTTATGAATACCTTCAAGCACTATCCTTATCTAATGATATCCACTTTTGAGATCTATTTTACTAAAGTAGGTAGACCCTTGTAGCTTATCAAATAGATCCTCTATCTTGGGAACATGAGATCTATTCTTTATGATTATTCGGTTAAGAACCCAGACACATTCTATAAGTACCATCTTTCTTTTGTACTAGTAGAACGGGTGAGCAGAATGGAGATGAACTAGACATGACCATCCCTTTTTTCACAAGTTCATTAACTTGCTGCATTATCTCCTCTTGCTGAGCCGGTGAGACTCGATAAGGAGGCTTATTAGGAGGTGAAGTACCTAGTAGAAGTTATATGGAGTTATCATCTTTTCTCCTTCTCGGAGGTAGCTTCCTGAAAATGTCATACATAAACACATCTTGAAACTCATTCAAGAAACTAGAGAATTCTAAATCCTCTTTAGTTTCATTTTTAGCTTCATTAGGAACACATGCATCTTTCTTGAACTCCTTGATAAAAACCATGTAGCAAGAAAGAGAGTTTTTTATTATTTTGTCTAAAGTTTGAGTCTACACAAGTGGTATATTGTTACCCGCGCTATTTACATCAAGTGCAACATCCTTGCCCCGGTAGGAAAAAATGACTTTTCTCTCAAGAAACTTCATAGTGGCAGCCATGCGAGAAAACCATGGTACCCCTAGGGTAACATCTTCATGCTTGAGTGGAGAGATAAAGAAATATTCTTTATCAACATAGCTTTTCACATGGAGCATTGGCTTACCAATCAACGGAGTGGTTGAGGTCTCTTGCCCTTTGGAAGCTCCATCTGCATGTACCACATCTCCCATATTGAAGTCATAAATTCCTAGCTTGATAGCTAGCTCAACAAACATGAAGTTGTGAATAGAGCCAAGGTCAAAAATTACGAGTATCATGCTCTCTTACTTTTCCCCAAGTCTAAGAGAGTGGTGCTCCTTTGTAGTAGCCTCTTGGAAGGGTCACTACAATAAAAAAATGCCTATCATGCAACATTGGGGATTGTTTTATTCTATATTTTTTTTAAACTTTACATACAAAATGATGTTGAAAAAATGGCCTTGAAATTTTTTTAACAGATTATATAGGAAAAGGGCCCCTTTTCTTGGTGAGAAATTCACAGCTAAGGGGTTTTATGAATGGTGCTTGAACACATGTGATATAAAGGTTTTACGTATAGTGAACCCCCCAAGGATAGCCGTCCTTGTTTAGGTCCTCCATCATGGTGGCTCTAAGAGGGTCACTACAATCACTACACTTGAAACACTTGTTATCTTTTCGATAATGTTCAACCTCTTCAGAAGAAAGTTTAATTTTACCTTTGTAACCTTTTTCCTTTTCCTTTCCTTTGTTGTTTTTGTTAGCCTTGGGAGAATTTTGTGTCGCATTGTTCTTCTCCTTTGGCTCGGTTGATTCCTCGTCTTCCGTTGACTTGGAGCCCTTCTTAGTCCCTTGTCAAAAATGAATCCTTGAAGCAACCATAGTATGATGTATAACCTTTGAGATAGTTTTTAGGTCTCTATTAATTGAAATACTCACTCATCTCCTCAGATAGGACATCACAAAAATTTTGCTTTTGTTCCACAAAGTCTATCTTTTTGTAGACAATGGCTTTGAGATGTATCTCCCAAAACTTTTCCACGTACTTTTGGACAGACTCGTATAGGGTCATCCTCAAAATTCACCATTCCATGAGACTTTGTCTCTTTTTCACATACTTTTGGATAGACTCGTATAGGGACATCTTCAAACTTCACCATCACCATTCCATGAGGACTTTGTCTTTGGCATCACTTGCATGGAATCGCTTCATGATAGCAATGTTCAAAGCTTCCTAGGTCTTTGGTGCTTCACCTTGAATATGCAATGCTGCCCATCATTGACCATCTCACTTTTGGTAATGCATAGAAACATTTCAAAGATTTGAAGATTTCAAAAAATATTCCAAAATCTGTGTCAAATTGTTGGATAAAGGCCAACACTATATCAATTTCTCTGAAGGTTCCATCATAGGTAAGGAAGCTAATGTTCTTTCCTCCCTCTTTGAATTTCTTCAACTTATGTGACCTTTTCCATGTTGCATAGATCCTTTGTTTATCCCTTATCTTCTCTCTCTTGGGTGGCAAGTTGTTGTCCTTCGTATCAAAAGATGGTGATAACAATGAAGAGGAAGAGGAGGAAGAAGGCGAGGATGGTGACCACTTCATTTGCTTCATCTTGCTTGGATTTATTTCTCCCTTATTTTGATTGGCATGGGAGGGAGTACTTGCTGACTTCCTCTTCTTTTTGGGAGGATTAGGTGACCACCATGTGTGCCATCTTCTTGGGGCAACATCACTTTTAGAGGTAGGAGGGGTGTCATTTTCATACCTCTCCATTTAAAGTTCATGACACGTTTCTTCTTATCAAATAGTTTTCTTGGAGGTCCTTTCGGTACCTCCTCTTCATTACCCAAAGAGATTCCTCTTTTGGAGGTCTCACTAGGAGGCCTTGTAGGAATTTTCTCTTCTTGGGCACTTAGGGGAACTTGGTCTTGAAGAGCTTGAATTGGCTTTGAACCTCCACTTGCAAAATACTATTTCCCATTGCTTCTTATAGCTTGTCAACAAGGTAGTTTGACAACTCTGCAATCATCATAAAATGTTATACCATGAGCCATATCTAAGTTTTCAATATTAAATACATTCTCTTGATTATGTTGGGCCATGATTAAATTTCCTTTTATGTGTATGCTAGCTCTTTCCTTGCCACTTCCAAAACTTTGGTTACTACTCCTCTTATCCCTTGAAAATTAGTACTCAAGTAACTACATCTGTGGTTTAGAATATTGTTAATTGCAAAGAGTAGTGGAGTGAGATTAAAAATGCAAGGCTAGCATTGGTTCCTATCAAGAAGCTAATAGCTCAATAATGGTTAAGCCAAAGGTAAGTGTTGAAAGACTCCATTATTACAACCATAGATCCCAATGGTGTCACCTACACCCTAAAACCAAGCATACCAACCAAGATAATAAATCCCAATCCCACTTACCCTATTGCAATGAACAACTCCAACCTTTTATAAATTACTCAAGGATCTCTCTTCTTAGGCAAGAAAAGAGAAAACTTAGCTCTGATACCAATGTCAGAGAATCTAATACTTACTTTTAGATTTAGTGGAATTTGACTATGAAAGGAGAGAGTTTTCTTTAAGAGAAATATATCAAGGAGAATTATACATTAAAAGCACCAGAATCATACACATAATTCAAAGATAATATCCAATTAAGATTGACAATTGATGAGGACCAAATTTTCTTCGAGCTGCTCCCCCTACCAAAAGGGCTTGTATTATAATCCTCTCAAACAAGAGCTTTGTTATAGTACATGTTTGTGCTCTTGCAGAGCCTTTTTTAAATCAAGAAGATGATGTTCTTCAAGATTCCATGGTATAATGCTCCTTCCCAAACCCTAAATGCCCCAGGAAGCAGAAAAGAATACCGGAGAAAGAGGAAGATGAGGGTGAAAATAAGTATTTTCCAAGCAAGAAAATTGATACTCCATATATACTTTCTCATGGGCAAGCTCTTAGTATAGCTTAGTAATAGAATAATAGAGATGGAGAAGATGAAACTTTCATTGTCTTGGATTTTAATTTATAACCAAGAGTTTTTCTCTAGAGCTCCCGAGAGAGAGAGAGAGAGAGAGAGAGAGAGAGAGAGAGAGAGAGAGAGAGAGATCTTGCTTTGACAACTTGGGCACTCAGAGGGTTCACTATATAGAGATCTTGTATAGCACGTGCATTCAAGATGTATTTTTGAAACCTCATGTTTTACATTTTTTGAGGTATATAGAGACCCCTTATATATCACTTTTGTAAAGAAATAAATTCCTTATGTAACAAAATGGTCACTTTTTCAATTTAAAACATCCTTTGGTATGTATATTTTTTGTAAGTTCATAAAAGAAACTAACCCTTCTGTTGAACTCAACAAGCTTTTCTACATAATTTTGAGTGAACCCCTGAGCTTGGGTACTTGAGAGAGAGTGTGACAGGAGCAAGAGAGCAAAAATCCCAACGAGTCCCACCCTTTTATGTTTATGCTAGTGTGAAACTAGTCTTGAATTGGAATGCTTGCAAATTGACCAATGAGGTGTGAACACTCCGCAATGCAACTCAAGCATGTAATAGCACTTGTCCTAGCTTTCCTTTCTTGAAACCCCCCCCCCCCCCCCCCCCCCCCCCCCCCGCCGCCGCCCTCCCCCCGCCTGCCCTTTCTTGGGACTCTTCTTGGCAAGAATAGGCACCACACACACTTGTTAAGCTCACAAAAAGCAAGTGTGTACTACTTTGGACATGTGGCCTAACCAAGCTTAGTAAGCAAAGACTAGGTTCAACTTACTAAATGAGAAAGGAATGATCTAACCTCAAGTCTTTAGGTTTTCCCTTTCATTTATCAAAAACCATAAACTTACTTGTTTATTAATTAGCTTGGATACAAGACCTTTCGACAAACCTTGGAGGCTTGTGAAGTTGACCCGGGGCTATATCCTACCTACTAAATTAGGATAAACTTTGGTAAAAATAAAACTCACCCTTTGGGATTTAAAACTTTCACCTCTTGTGTGAAACCTTAGCACAGTGCTTTGGAGGTGACTCCCAAAACCTGCTAAATTTAAACAATTTATGGAAAGTTAGAATTTCACATAAGGCTTCCCAGACTCCATACTTGGATTCTAAAGAGTAATTTTAATGACGTGAACTTAACACAGTCACTTTCTATTTTTAGACTCCTGTAATTTCTCTTAGTCATCTTCTTTGTCTTGTACCTTTAATCAAGGTTGCTCAAGATACATTTTTCCTTCCTTGACCTGTACCTATGACTGTGATAACTAGTTATCAATTACCCTTGCTCTTTTATAGACTTTTCTCCTTTTGGTCCCAAGCCTTGACCGATTGGTCCATCAACACTTAATCAATTTTACTTGTTCTCTTTTTATTTTCCCTAGACTTAAGATGCCAAATTAAAATAGAAAATGCTTTTTGAGGGTTAGAAATTAGTCTTCATGACATTCTACCATGCGTAAGGTTTGAATTTCCTTCTCTCTAACCGTTTGCATATAACATTTGATTTCTTACACTTCTACAAGACTCTACCATCAGGTAATAGAACTTCAAAGGGTGATAGTTTTCTAGGGCCTTCAGTAAATACAATGGGTAGGATATCTATATGGGCAATCTTAGGGAAAGCAGGGTCTACATGAGATGTGAAATGTGAATCTATCTCCCGGCTCCACTCATTTACTTCACGAGCGACATGTTTGAAGCGAATATCTCTACTATATGTTTCCGTTAGGCAGCTAAACACACTAGCACTAGGCTGTGAGGCCAAGACAGACACGTTTTGATTTTAATTCTTAGGGTTTGGTGCAGAGTGTCCTTCCATCACATCGTAGGCGGAGGAGGAAGCGTCACTAGCCATGATGTGTGGGTCTTGGATCACACTACTTTGGATCCTGATTGAAGGCCCAAAACCGAACGTGGGTGGATATTGGATACCCACATAAATTGAGTGCTCTCTAGCTGTTCAAACTTTAGCATGACCATATCATAAATACGTGTGACTTTAGTTTCCTACAAAAACTGGCAAGCACTACATGTTTGCCTTCTGTTTTGTTTGTTTAGCTTGCAATTTTCTTGTTCTTTTATTCTTTATTCATGATTGCAATGCGAACTAGGACATGCAATAGCTCAAAAGTAGTGTATTGTGGGGAGAGACTGACACATTTTGTAGCACAACATTTGACCAACCAAGGTGTCAGTGGCCCCCAAAACAACAATTTCTACCTAGGCGTGAGTGTGAAAGTGAAAATTTAAGAAATTCTTTTGGTGGGAAAGGCCTTTCCTCTATCCCACATGTCCTCTTTACTCTTGGGAGACTAGGCTATATATATAGTGTGGCTCTCGCTATTGCTCTCACCAAAAGGAGGAGGCTATGGAGGATGTTATTCTCTACATATATAAGTATAAATCAAAGACCAAGGCCAAAGCCATGGATGGTTGGGGTCTTTCTTTTTTCCACCTACCGAGGACTAGTTCGAGTCATTTTTTAATGTGTCAATTCAATTTTTCTTGACAAGAATCACTTCCTCCTCTCACATGTGGCGATTTTTTAAAAAATATTTTTTTAACATTTATTTTAAATTTTTCTCATCAAAAAATTGCACAAACTCTAAACCTTATCCTAGTTGTCTCTGAATCGAAAACAAAAATTGAGGAATAGAATAAAATAATTAAAAAAATGACCTTCACATTCTGTCTTTTGTCTACTCCTATCTATCTTATGTAGTGAATGAAATAGACACAGAAACTTGCACCTTATCTTCTTCTGCTCTTACGATGGAGAGTGCGTAGTAGCAACAACAATAAATAGTGAACCTCAAAAACAACACACACACAATGTAGAGAGCCTCAAAAATAGAAGCACAATGTGCACCCAAACCTCGACGCACAACATGCTCCTTGGCAAGGGTGCCAAAAATATCAACTACATGGGGCCTTGCTATGTGTCGTGTATGAGCCACGATTTTCACAAGATCCTAGTGAGAATTCCTCCTTGTAATCCCCTTTTGTGAGTTCCCTTGACCCTCAATGGTGTCGACCTATGAAAGTCAAGTTCAAGGCAAAGTATCGAGAAACCTTATGCTCTCGAGTTGAGGTTTGGAGCAAGCTTTTGGAGCGAGCTTCAGAGGGAGATTTTTTTGGATATTGAATTACTTACTAAATCCCATGAAAAAACTCACTCCAAACAAGTATGGATAAAATCTCTCTTGAATAGCTCTCTCCATAATCTTGTCTCTCTCCCTTTTTCGTAATTTTCCTCTCTTTATAAACTTTTCTCTCTTTTTCCTACACTTTTTCTCTCTATACTTTTGATTATATCTCTTCCTCTTACATTAGTCTATCTAGTTGTATGCACCTCTTATATAAATCTCACACTGTCTCTCTCTTTCTTTGTATACAAGTCTATTCCAGCTAATGAACAAATCTCTATCTCGATACCCCTCTCTCTCTTCTCCCAATCTCTCTCTCTCTCTCTCTCTCTCTCTCTCTCTCTCTCTCTCTCTCTCTCTCTCTCTCTCTCTCTCTCTCTCTCTCTCTCTCTCTCTCATTCTCTCATTCTCACACTTTGCAAATAGTTCATCTAATACAAAACATCCATATAATTTTAAGCATAAAAAACCTTGCAAAAATATATTTCCATTCAATCACAATAAAAATGCGACTGCCCACTTCGGCTTACAAAAAGTTTATAGATTGAATCTGGGTGGACTCAAGTAGACATTCCTACTCTAAGGCAAGGGTTAGCAGTTCTAACTCTATGATACTTGGCTTTGAGCCCGCCAAAAGTCCTTCCCCGGCTGCAGGATCCAACTCAATCACTTGCCTCTTTCCATGCTCTTGCATCGCTCTGAGATGTATGACTTGTTGATACAAAACGGGAAAAATTTTATGGGTATACTCCTTGTTTAAAAAAATTGTAACCATTTGATCCATTTGGATTCCTTGTTGGTAATGTCAATGCCTCAGAGTCTTAAAAAAATGTAACCATTTGATCCATTTGGATTCCTTCTTGGTAATGTCAATGCCTCAGAGTCTCCTCTGTACTGCACCATAACATCATGTTCCTTTGTGTACTGGGTAGTCAATTACCAAACAAAGCCATGTTTGCATTCCATACCTCCTGCAAAATCAAATACGGCATGCGCATATAAAGTTGTGAAACTACAACTCTTACAATTTCAAAATGTCACGTTGTACCTTGCAATGGCATGCCATCTTCTTGTTTTGTCCAATCACCCTCTTCTATCGGATTGAACCAGGTGTCCTCCTATGGAAACTCTATGGTGTTTGTGAGTGATGGATTCTCTTTGTTCATTATAAAGACAAGCAATGAGCACACAATTTTGGTATGCTTCTTGCAAATTGGTGTCTTGTATACCACTATGTTTGTGTGATACTCATGCCATCCGACAGAGATGTCACAAATCATGACATGATCATCATCTTGATACAAAACCACCAATATTCTTTTGTCATTGGCTATTGTATGCATGAACCAAGACAGTCGTCCAAATTGGCATGCATCAATTTTGTTCTACTTTGAGACCTTAGTTTCTAAAAGTCCATTCACAGGATTATTTGTAGGCAAAAATAAAGTCAATGCATGCACCACATAACCAAATATCATCTCTTAACAAAGTGGACAAGGCCCTTTCTCGACTAAATGTGGCTCAAAAATGCTCAATATGGCATTCTTTGTGTCTCTTATTATATCTTATGTTGACTAAAATGTGCAATCTAAAATTGCCATTACTATCTGAAAAATCTCAAAGGTCACACTTTGTTAGCCTTTTGGTACTTCACAAAAATAAAATATCAAAACCAACCATGCAATTCAAGCTCCATTTTGTCTCATTCAAATGTTTATAGCTTCTATTTAGGAGAGACTTACCAGATGATGAGTATGTCACTATTAGCAAGTTTGACACATCCATTATTTATTTCAAGACTTGTTGTGAAGTCAATCATGTCCTCAATAATCAATTTAAACTTTTTCTCTGAAATAAAAATTTAAAGAAATTAATGATACATCTTGAGATCTCCTATCTTATTTCCTATGAACAGTCACTAAACAATTCAAGAACCATAGACTACTTTTTCGCTTGGTGTGAGCATGCAACTTTGAGCCTCTAGCTTCTCCATTCCGCTCTACCTCCATAGCGTTGTTGCATCGTTAGGCCAAAACTTTATTAACAAATTGGAAATCAATTTTTTATATGGTAGTCATTAATCACACACCTGAGATGTAGTAGTTGTCACCTCTCTTTGTGACACTTGCACACTAGACTATATAGTTGTCAGCATGGCAAGAGTTTATTGAGCCACAATAAACTCCAAAGTTGTTGAGGGAGGTATGTGTTGTGTTGCTTGCCGAGTACAATCCTCCCGATCCTTCACCGCTTCATTGTGTGACATTTGTTTGTTTAGAGGGAAGGAACCCTTGCTATACTCTAAGAACCAAGACATACTCATGTACACAGTTTTTTGGAAGTTACGTGCCAATTGCATGGGAGTAAAATGAAATCTGCATTCTTCTTATCATGAAACATATATAGACCTCCAACAATTTGAATGTTGAAGTTATGATTATGTAGCCATCTGAAACAATTACAATTTTTATAATTATCCAAATGAAATTACTAGTATAGCACCATTACATTGAATTGTACCTACCTACATAGACACCTTTTCCCTGTGTGTGTCAATGCCTTACTCACCTTGGCCGATGCTCCTTTCTTTATTAAAGCTTGTAAGCAAAGGACTTGCCTCTATATTGGTACTTGGCATCTTCAAAGAATTAGTCAAGGTTTGCACCAACAATTGGTTTGAAATGAAGACTCCTTATAGAGTTATTGATTTTTTTGGCCTCCCTTTCAATTGATGACCACAAAACCTCGATTCGTAATAACCACTCTCAAAATAGAGCCAATTCCCCTGTTTCACAAAACATCTTAGGGTGTAGGAGTTTTCAAACTCTTACGAGATCTTTGTAGGTTACAGGAGTTAGTTTAGTTAACAGTTTGAGGGATGTCAAAACTCTTCACATCAATGGGATCACTTGAAGCCATAGCCTGAAAAAAGTATGTCTTCTTCCTCAGAGGAAGGTCTGCGCAAGCCAATCCATACAATCGCTCTTCTTGAACTCACTTTGGTTGAGAGTTCCATTCAATTGTTTGCAAAGTCCTACAGGTCCAAAATTAAAACCAAACTCCATGATAGTATATGCATACCATAAACCTAGCAATCATAAGCACCCTCCACCAATCATCTCCTAGAGCTGGGTCAAAAATAGCCAAAGTGTGTTTTGTCATTTTTCTAGAGGGGCCATCCGTTTCAAAGAATGTATTTTTTGAACTGGGCTTGGAACTCTAAGGGGAGCATTGAATCCTTTTTCGGCCATAATTTTCTTTAGGGCAAGAGCATACTTGTCCTATGTAGCACACATCAATGTTTCTTTTAATCACCACTAGATGTGTCACATGATTCTCGAGGTCACTTATAGACAAAGAATGATGTCACTTATTGGATGTAATAGCTATGATATTAGAGCCACAAGAACATTGTACCATGCCTTCTTTCCAACCTCAACAAAACCCGCGTCGTTCAATCTATTAAAATGTGGAAAACAAAGGCAAATCAATATTTTACTTTCTTTACTGCGAACAATGTCTCAAAAAATGAAGGGGAACATACTTGTTTTTATGCATCACTATGCTTAGCATGCGTGCCTTGTTTGAGGAGTCCATAATCACTATCAACCCAAACACTAGGGTGCAGATTTATGTCTCTCTCATAAGAAACACCTGAAATCAAAACAATAGTTCAGCCTTAAGAGAAGTGTATCCACATCTCTTTCTACTTGCAATATCTCACAATATAAAAAAACCTACTAACTTTCAAGACCCCCTTCCATGTGGCCAATACGTGGTTTTGATCCCATGTGTACAACATTTTACCAGTCAAGTAATCCCAACAAGTATCTTTCATATCTGCTTCAAACTCATCATTAAACTCTTGCCACAACGGATCCCATTTTTGTAAGATTTCATTGTCGACGTCGGGTGTCCCAATGCATCCAACAAACACATGAAAGATCCCTTTGGCTCATTAACAACCTTCAAGAAAGAATGTATCAGCCAAGGGTTTCAATTGTTTGGGGTCCTAGCTCACCTCCCTCACTTTTTCTAGCTTTGTTAATTGACATAGTAAAACCCACGACAATGGAGTCTCGGGCTCTTCCTACATGTTTTGAAAAATGTCACAAATCATAATTAGCTAGAAATATTGATTCGATAAATTCTAAAAAACACTTACTTTGAGATTTTCTAGATGTTTGGATAACATATCCTGGGGTAGTGTAACAACCTCATTTATTAATAAGTCACCACCAGCATTAGCTCCACCCAACATGTATGCAAATTCCATCTCTCTATCATCCATTTGCTCTTCAAAATTTTCCACATTTGTGACAACTTTAGAGGAGTACCCTCATGTACTTCTGCCTTCCCTTTTGAAGCCTTTTTTGTGCAAATTTATCTTGTAGTGGGTGGAGATGACACACTACTGAGATGCGTGTTTGGGAGATTCAAACACTAGATGTTGGAGACACATCTAATTATTCTCTCATTGCCGTCTTTGAAACTCACTGCAAAACATTCGATCAAATTTTCTTATTTGAAAAGTTTCTGTGTCAATTTTTTTTATAAAAAAGATAGAGTTTGATAATTGTTACCAAATCGCCTTCAGGCCATGCAATGAAGTGCTTTGAAGCTCTTCTCCGCATTTTTCAAGGTGTTTATTTCTATGTTCACTGGCAAGACATGAGGAAGGGGAGCATCCTTGCCATCGTATACTTCAATCATAACAAAAGAATAGCAACCAAATGGCAACTTGCTTCCATGAAGATGGGCTAGGTTCGATGTCTTATCAATTTGACCATGTCCAATGGCTTCCCCATTGTAAATCAGCTCAACGAACGCTCCAACATCATATTTCTTAATAGGGGCCGTTTTAATCGTTTTCAAAAATAGCTCTAAAGAAACATTAAATTTCAACCCCTATGTCTCTCTAGCTTCCTTTCACTATCCCTCTCTATCTCCATTTCTCTCACTATCGTTCTTCATCTCTCTCTATCTATCTCTCCCTTTAACTCCCTTCTTCTCTCACTACCAAACTAGATCTTTAAGACTATCTCTCCCTCTCCTCTCTCTCTCTCTCTCTCTCTCTCTCTCTCTCCCCTTTATCTCACTCTTTTGATCTCTCCCTCCCTCAAACTCCTTTAATTTCTCTCTCCCTCTGTATCTTTCCCTCAATACCTCTCTCTATCTCTCCTTCACCTCTCTCTCTCTCTCTCTCTCTCTCTCTCTCTCTCTCTCTCTCTCTCTCTCTCTCTCTCTCTCTCTCTCTCTAGCCTCAATCAAAGAGCATGAAGCCCTCTATGCATTGATGTAAAGATAGAAACTTTTAGAGTTATGGAAGGCGTTTCTGTAATAGCATTTCCGAAGTGAACAAGTTCAAGAAAATTGACTCTCATCTCTTATTTTACATACAATGTCTTCTGGCACTCGCACAAGTTCTTCTTCTTCAACAAGGTCCACAACCATTGTGGAAAATGATCCAAGATCTCCTAAGTGTGGAGATAGCAACACAACCACCCAGCCAACGACATCGGAAACCATGATCATGGCATACTTGGTATCATTGCAAGAGACCGTAAACAAACAAGGCGAAGACTTATGAGCACTTGCAATGGAGAATGGCACACTAAGGGTACTTGTGGTTGAGAATGAGAATCTCAAGAGGACACTTGAGATGCAAACAACACGTTTGATGCAACTTGAAGAGGAAATCAAGAAATGTAAACACTCTCTTGTGGACTTGAATGCTTTGAAGGAGCGGATGAGCAAAGTAGAGCATGACCATGTATTGAAAGAGGATAAATTTGACACCATGAGCCGGGATGTATGCGACATGAAAAATGTATGCACAAACAAGTCTTGGGCTGATGTATGTGGTAGCAATGTGGTTACTAATTCCTCACTCATGCAAGATATGGCTCAAACAAAGAATGTTGAGAATGTGGATGTGGAGGAGTTGAAGGAATAGGAGTGACGTTCCAAGAACATTGTTATTCGTAGAATTCCCGAAGAGAAGCTAGAGACACCTTCTTCTCTTTCCATTGTTATTAAAGGTTTCTTCAAAACCCACTTTGGCATGTCCGGAGTTATGGTCTATAGAGCACATAGAGTGGGGAAGCAAGGAGCTCCTCGCTCGGGAGAACGGCAAATTGTATGCACCATGCCAAATGAGACCAGGTGAAAGATTATCCTTGATAATAGTTGGATCTATTTAAGGGATACAAACTATTTTGTATGTGAAGATTGCACTATTAAGCAACAAAATACTCGTCGCAAGGCATATGAGGAAAAGAATAAGAAAAACAAGGAGATCTCTCATGAAGAAAATGTGCCCAGGGAGGAGGCAAGTTCCTCGAGAAAATAGGGATGCGTGACCTATGAGACCAAGTTACAATCGAAAATATGATTTTGGAATTGTAATGGATACCCATGCAATGCGGGGGTTGGCATTGATGAAATAAGATGTTGTACTTCTTGTTGAAACTTGGGAGCATGATACACAAAGGATTAACGGCTTGGAGAATTATGTTAGCAGTTGGGCACACCCAATGGAGGATGATTGCCCGACATGATATTATTTTTTGTAATTATTCCTTAATTGAGAAAAACCGTCATTTCACCTTTGTAAATAGCGGGGCTTGTAAAAGCTTCCAAATTGTATCACATTTTTGACATTTAGACTGAGTGAATGGTTAAATTGGAACGTTAGGGTTTGAGATTGTAAGGTATTTATACCACTTTTGACCTTAATGCAAAAAAACCTTTTGTCATTTTATAAGTTTTGTCTGTGTGAGTTGAGCGTACTCTGTGTACGAGAGAGAGAGTGAGAGTTTTATCTTGATGCTACGCGCACACCGGTGGTTGGAATCGAGTGTGGAGAAGTGCAACGTGTTGCCCCGGAAGAGAGCTACGCGCCAACACCTACATTGCGTGTGTATGATCCAGCTTTGCGAGCTCGATCCACGAGCTATATCTGGTGATTCGGTGAGCATACGTTGTCGGTTTTTGCATTTCAGCATATCCGCATGTTCGCATTGAGTAGAGCTACACGTTAGGCACTTTAGTTTTCGGAAACGAAGACTTGCAAATTTCGACTAGACATCCTACGTGATTTTGCACCGGGTGTTTAGGGTTGGGGTTTTGGTTCATGGACCTTAGGGAGAGCGACCTATTGGTGTTAATAGGGTTTCCTTCAAGTTTCGTAGCATTTCAAGAACGTTTGATGGGTATTTGGCTCTTGAAAGCATTGTAGGAAATCTCCTCTTATGTACTCCTGAAGGCTGTAGCTTAGACATTGGATAGAGACCTCTCTAGGAAGTAGTCGAGAGTCGGTCGAGTGTAGGTTGACACCCTATGCTTGCTTCCACGCGCGTGCGGGTCGAGATTTGTCCTTAGCTGACAAATCTTGTTAGGTGAGTTCTCACTGTGCTGATGTCCGTCGCGGCATATCCGCCAACATTGGTGCCACTGTCGGGGACGAAAACCCTAGGTAGGTGACCGAGACTAGTCCTTGCGGATAGGGATTCTCTCGCTTGCTAGAGTCTTGTTTTGCATTTAGATAGGATCAGAGGGTGGAGGACTCTCTAGGTCTTAGGAGGAGTCTAGGGAGCGAGTGTTTGGCCTAGATCCTTCGACTCAGGTAGACTTAGGTAATTTTAGGTATTAGTTAAGTGGTGGTGTTGAAAGTAGGAGCTGGAGTGGTAGAGGCAGTGAAAGGATAGCTTGAGAGTCCGAAGAGGTCAGGAAGCAACCCAGACACCAAAATCACCATCTCACATGATGAGTAGGAGTAGGGTAAGTAAGACATCATGATTTATGATCTGGAGCACTTCATGCATGCTATATTTGCTGATTAGGCTCATCAAAGACTCGTAAAAGACAAAAAAGAGTGTTAGAAGCTGAAGTGAAGTTCAAAAGTTTCTGTGAGTATTTCTGAGAGAGCTACAGAGCATAGGGAGTACTTCTGTCGGAAAAAAAATAAATTTTAAGCCAGTAGACATGCTACGCGTAGGATGTCTATAGGGTGTTCTGGTGAGAATTTTGAAAATTTGAGTTGACCAGTGTTGAAAATCTGAGTTGAAAATCTGAATTTTGAAAATCTGAGTTTTGCCCTATTTTCACCTAGAAAGTGGAAGTTTGACCATATCTTGACAGGATAAAGCCAAAAGAAAGGAAATTGCCAGACATCCTACCCAAATTGTGCCAAGGCATTATTTTAAGACCAAAACCATAGGATGGCTGCATGAGCATGATCTACATGATTTATTGAGTGCATGAGAAAGGTTTCATCTCAATTGGGTGAGAAAATTGGGTTTTAAGCAGACTTTAGCATTTTTTTATTGAAAAGGGCTAGGATAGCTAAAATTTGGGCCTTTTGAAATCCAAACTAAAATCTAAGCATAGCACTGGGTTGCTGACATCAAGGGGAAGCTGTGGCTCAAGTTTGGGGTCAAATAGATCACTTAGACATCCTACACGTAGGATGTGTTCTGTGTGAGTTACCACTCCAAATCCAACTTTGAGCATACCAAAGTGATCAGCACCTTAAGAGGAGTCTGTGGTTTGCATTTGAAGCAATTTTGAGCAGTTAGACATTCTACGCGTAGTATGTCTACTGCATGATATTGAAGTCAAAAACTGACTGTAGGCATAGCAAGGTGTTGTATAGCCTGAGGCAAGCCTCCTAGTCAATTTTAGTCCAAATTGGAGTTGATTTTACTGGTCAGACCAACATCAGGCTGTTGGAATAGATTCTAATCAATTGACCAGCTTATAGGTGTCCAAATCAAAAAGTTAAAACAACTGCGGACTCAGCATATCCAAGGGAATCTACAATGCAAAATTCAGCCAAAACAGAGCAGGTAGACATCCTACACGTAGGATGTCTACAGGGGCTTATTGAAGTGAAAATCTGACTGCGGACATAGAGTGATGTTCCAATTGACTTAAGAGTTCCAGAACTTCTTTCAGAAGTGAAATTGGACCTTGTTTAACCTTTTGACGGAGTAAAGATTGAATTAAGACTTTCCCTGTAAACTGACAAACA
Organism: Adiantum capillus-veneris; assembly: GCF_014529385.1. Taxonomy (NCBI): domain Eukaryota; kingdom Viridiplantae; phylum Streptophyta; class Polypodiopsida; order Polypodiales; family Pteridaceae; genus Adiantum; species Adiantum capillus-veneris. Next base: position 80,593,510 of record NC_140937.1, read on the forward strand.
TTCGAGTGAAGTACAGTTCGAGATTAGCAGACCAAACCAAGAACAACCGAAGTGTATAAAGTAAAATAGTGGTTGAGGTTAACCCTCTAGTTATACCAATCATTACTAAGACCACCTCTAGTGGTTAAATGCTTTGATTCAATTTCCGAAATTAAACGCTTGTGTATAGGTATATTCTGCGGCAAGACAAGAAGTTGTGCGGAAACTGAACCTTTACTAGGTGAGTGGTTGGATTTGTGATAAATTGCATTGCTAAGTTTGATGAATTTAAAATTAGGAAGACACATTCCTAGAGACCAAAAAGTGGCAGGTAATCAAGGTAGCTTAGTTTCCACTGAGGAGAGTGTAACTCAGGCAAGTCTAGATCCATTAGCACCGATCATTGAGGAGGGAAGTGATATTGACACTTCATCAGATAAATCCTTCTTCATGATGGGTAGTCAACAGCCAGGAGGTTTCTCCGATGAAGGACCAATGCTAGGAGGAAGTACCTCCCAAAACTCTTTGAACGATGCCAAGTTCACTATAATCTTCTTAGAAGGAACAAACTCTAGGGGAGCCCTAGTTTATTCTGACTATCGGGGACGCAAGTGTATTTGTATAGAAGAAATACCTTCTCAGAGACTGGAGATAATTCAAGTCTATGATGATGGAGATAGATTCCGAGACGAAAAGGGGAACCACCATCTGATAGTTAGTAACCCTGAGGATTGCAATAGATACGGAGATAGCGTGGCAAAAGGAAAAATGGTTTCAGAAACTCAAGAAATGCCTACAAAAATTGATCGACCTGGAGCTCTTTTTATGTATGATAAATAAACAACCAAGGTCTCTACCTATAATGAGAATGTGGGAATTTACAAGCGTGAAAGCAAGGGAGTAGTCTCCTATTTTTGATGCAAAGAACCCTACCCAAACAAATGAAGCAAAGACAAGGTTCTTTACTTATTCTCTTATGAAATTGCTATGGGGAAGGATATCATTTTTGTTGACAGGTACGGGCGAGAATACAAACGTATTCTCCGAGAGGAGGTAGAAAAGGCAACAGTTCCAGTAACATCAACATATGCCCCCGAAGAAGTGCCAAGGTTCACCTATACCCCTAGCAAGTTGACAAATCTATTTTCACAGGCGTATGATGCGACCTCACATTCTAACCGACAACAGACGTTCAACTACCAGAACCAACAAGCAATCCAACCATCATTGCAGGCATCGCTTCGACAAAGTGCGACATTAGAACAAGACCGAAACCGAGATGGTTATCCAGCCATACGAGGGCTAATGTGAGATCCCCAACCCACCAATACCAAGATTGGGATGTGATCCTTGACAGGTCTCTAGGTCTAATAAAAATCAGAGTCTCTAAACAAGAAAAATCTAAGGAATAGACCTTTACCATTGACAATGGCTTGGGTCTATAGCTTTAGAAGAAGACCTAGTCCTATCTCGCAGTGAAAACGGGATAATATATTAAAAGTTTAAAACTATTTCGGCCCTATAACTGAGCTAAGGTATCCTCAACCAACGCTTTTTCCTCCCTAACAGATGTGAGGGCACAGCCGCTGGTGGACTCCTCTTCCAAGTGAAGAAGTTTTCTAAACGTTTTTAGTGTGCAAGGATGGATAGTTACCTGACTAATCAGGTCCACCCGTCCTTGATTGACAACCTTAGTCAATCCTCACTTACCACCCCGCACTCACACATGATTCATTTATCTTACTATCACATTGTTTTAACATTTAAAATAATGGTTTCTTTTAACGTTCCATCACAGTAATTCCTTGAAGACAGCATTGAAAGCATTTTTTTAGAAAACAGACATCTTTAAACTTAAGACATGGTACTGTCAATCAAAACATTGTCCATAATAACCATGACCAGTACTCTTCTTGTCTCAAGATCATCTAAGGGTGAAAAAACAGCACCCATTTCTTATTCACAATCCGGAGTGGATAAACCCCCACCCAAGGTTCCGGGTGCCCATACACCAAAACCAGTTGCCCATACAACCGGGCGGCTCCCCTAGGATAAAAAATGGTATTAACTTATGTAGAAACATCAAGACATGACACAGAGTAGAAACTCATCGTTCATGGGGGTAACCGACTTATCCGTGGTGGCTGGAAAGCCAATCATTATCATCAAAATATACCAAGGAGTCGGAGGCGTCTTGAGACAAGCTGTCTTAAGGATGATCAATCATATCTTTCCTAATTTTAACCCAAACAATTCTTTCCTACATTATAAACAATGCACGCTAGAAGTTACCCTCCGTTTTCGGTCAATTATTTCTTTTCTTATTCGTACTCACTCCTTACGTATGCAATGCTAACTTAAAAATGAACTTTAAAAGATTTAAATTGAACAAAATAGAAATCCACCTGGGACTGCTCGTCCATGTGCTGTTGGGCTGGCGCCTGAAGACTCTCCTCTGTAGGCTTACTACTAGGCCCGGCTTCGTCGTCGTGCGACACTCTAGTTCACTTTGGAGCTATGTCCTCATCATCAAATGTAGGATTTGCTCGGGTCCTCTTAGGTGCCATAACTTATTATCCTTATAAAAAGGACGTCTAATCATTAGGTAAATTATTTGAAATCTAGACTTAACCTTTGTATTCAATAGTAACCCATTCAAGGTTAAATTTATAGTCTTAATGGGTAAATTCTTGACCTAGTAATTTCTTATTTGTCTATATAGGCATGATAACTTTTTCCACCGCTTTTGTAAGGGTTTTCTAAGCTCTCCTAATTCTCTTATAATTGTCTATATCTTTTTTCTAATTTTTCCATCGAGTTTTAAGCTTGGAATCTACTTATTTTGGGCTTAATATTTATTCTATTTATTTTATCATAAAGATTTCATTTTTTCATCTTGATATCATACGTTTACACTTACTATAATTTTTTAAAAAACTTTTGACCACAAAGTCTATTTATTTTAATTAATCATTTGCTAAAATTAAGACTTTTGGTCAATTATAATTTCCTAACCTCACGAATCAACTATGGTATAATTACCACAAGTAGATAATGATATTTTTTATCTTTGGTAATTATCTTATTATTTTCTAACTTAATTATATAGTTTCCATCTTCAATTTCAGCTAAAATTAGGATAATTTGACTTAATTAAATATTTATACTACTTTTCTTACCTTGACATAATTATCATGGCCTCTTTATTATGTAAGCTAATTTTGATAAATAGATAATCATATAACATGATTTACTAATTTCCCCCTTGAAATTTCAACATAAATTAGTATATTTTGACTTAGATAAATATCTATACCAAGTTTCTAACCTTGATATAATTATCACAGCCTTTTCATCATGTAATCTAGTTTTGATAAATAGCATGTTATCATATAGCATGATTTACTAATTTTCCTATTTAGTTTTAAGCTAGAATTAGTATAATTTGACTTAGATAGATATCTATACTAAGTTTCTAACCTTGACATAATTATCACAGCCTTTTCATCATGTAATCTATCTTTGAGAAATAACATATAATCATATAGCATGATTTACTAATTTTTCTCTTTAGTTTTAAGCTAGACTTAGTATAATTTGACTTAGATAAATATGTATTCTACTTTTCTAACCTTGAAATAATTATCACAGCCTCTTTATCCTATAATCTAGGTCTGATAAATAGCATGTAATCATAGCACATGATTTACTAATTTCCCCCTTTAATTTATCCTTAATAATAGTGGTTTTCTATTAGGATAATTATCTGTGGCTAAGATAATTGTCATGGATTTCTTAAGATGTAATTAACCTCTTATAATTATGTTCAAGAATTTTGAATCAATTTTCTATTTTTCTCCTTTTAATTTGTCCTAAAAATAGTGTAATTCTGCTAAGATAATTAGGTAAACTACTTATCTAAGATTGACATAATTATCATGGGTTTCTTAAAGTGTAGTTAACCTCTGATAATTATATTATATTATTTTGAATCAATTTGCTATTTTCCACCTTTTTATTTTTCCTAAAAACAATGTAATTCTGCTAAGATAATTAGATAAACTAGTTATCTGAGATTAACATAATTATCACGAGTTTCCTAACATGTAATTAACTTCTAATAAATAACTCAAAGCAATTGAAATCAATTTACAAATTTCTCTTTTTAATTTGTCCTAAAAATAGAGTATTTTTGCTAAAGTAATAAGATAAATTAATGATCTGAGCTTGACATAATTATCACAGGCTCCCAACATATAATTAACCTTTGATAGATTACTCAAAGTATTTTGAATCAATTCGATTATTTTTCCCTTTAATTTTATCTAAAAAATAGTGTAATTCTGTCTAATTAATTATGAAAATTACTCAAAAAATTATAAGATAATTTTGGTAACTTAATGACTGTCTAATGCAGCTTTGATAATTACCTCAACCTAATCTAAACTTAATTAATATATTTTCCATTAATTTATGGTTAATTTGGATAATTTCAGTCTTAATATGATAGGATAATTAATTAGCTTAATATTCCCAAGCTTTAATTACAACAATCAGTAGAGAATATTTAATTAAGAGACTATTTATGAGTATAAATAGGCCTAATCTTTAATTTATTAAGAAAATAGATTAATCTAGCCTTACTAATTAAGAAGGATTAGGCTAATTATCGTTTAAGTTAATCAACTAGAGCTTAATCTCTAGTGATTTCTGCATAGCGGTCTCTCTAGATGAGAGAAAGTGTGCCAAGGCTCCGAGTCTGTCTGAAATTGTGAAGCAAGGGTCATATTTATAGGTTTCTGGGCACTCACAAGTTGGAAAATGGCAATAACTTGCATCCCAAGCAGCCCTATAGGTCAAAAAACACCCCCTGCTGTTAAATCTAGTCTGGGAGAGTTCATCATTGCCCCACACAGTCCCCCAGATACACAAAATAGATTTTTACTAATTTCTCTGATTTTTAATGATGAAAATTGGAAATATCAGTAATTTCTAGAACCTTAGGATAAGAAAGTCTTTATTGATAATAATTATTGAAACCATCCAATTTTACTTAACTAATTAAATTCCTAGTGTAATCTTTCAGAGCCCGTAACTTTTTCAGATTTTATCGAAATTTTGTTCTGAAAATTTCTAGCCCGAGGTTTGCTGTGCTTAAGATTCCAAAAATACCAATATTTGCCACAGTCGGACAGTTCTACATTACGTTTTCAATAATTATATCAGTTTGATTAAGCTTTATACAATCTTTAAGGTTTCAAAAACTGGAAACCTTACAGCTAAGAGATTTACAAGAACCACCACTCTATTCACAGTATCAAGGCGAGAGTAAGCCAAAAACTCAAGAGTCGACAGAGCCTGGAAGACAACCCCATAGAACGATTTCGAAGAGATGAACCACCTCTTGCAAAAACCATCAGAAATTATGGCTTAGGGGCACCTCTGGGAGAGGAACTCTCCCACTACCGAAGGCCAGAGGAGGTATATCGAGTAGGACGAGGAGAACCAATGATGAGATTTGTAGACCATCGTAGAATTAGACCTTCTCAGGTGCAAAAATGGGTAAACAAGAAATACACGGGAAACAAAAATCCTAGGGGTCATGTAGCAGCTTTTGTGCGTGTAATTAGAGTTGAAGAGGTGTTAGACTTCCCTACCCAATTTGCAGGGTTTGGACTTACCCTAGAGGAGGATGCCGCTACTTGGTTTGACTCTGTGGAGTGTAGAGACTTTGAGTCTATGGAGGAGGTGTTTGACGAGTTTATTGAGGAATTCTCACAAAGGGGGATATCTCATAATACAGTCTCACAAATCCATAAATTCAAACAGAAAGAAGGGGAATCTGTGCGAAAGGTAGCCCTTTGACTAAAAAGATATGTGAAGTTCTACCCTGTGGAGGAACTGCCAACTCAGTCCAGACTTATGCTAATATTTATTCAAGGACTAAGGAACGCAGATCTCTAGAAGGACTTACATATGAAGAGGAGCACAACGTTAAATGTGTTAACTAAGGAGGCTCTTTACCTTGTAGACAATTGTGCGGTCTACAAGGAGGGTGAATTCAAGGATCTTGATGACTATTCATCCTCACAACAAAGTGGAAGCAAGTCCGCTAAGACAGCACCGAAAGGAGAAGTAGTTGTAAGCCAGGAGCAGCTTGTGAAGGAAGTGCTAAAAAAATTTAATATGTATGCCAGCCTCGGGCTAAACAGCCGAAGTGGTGTGCTATTGAACAAAAATGGATAAACCATGTGACGGAGGAATGTTATTATAACAAGGGATATGTGAGAGAGCGACCATATGCTCCCCAAGATCAGGTAGCATCTTCTCAATTTCCACCGATACCTAGGTATCAAGCAGGAAACCTACCAGGACCTGTAGGTGTAGAAAGACCACAACCAGTATTGGGGCAACAACCACCCCTACCAGGATTACGACCAGCCGGCATAAGATACACACCAACAATAAACGAACCAGAAGAGAAGGCTTTGATATCAATGCATGCATATTACGAAGATTCCAATGGATATGCTGCAAATCCTTTCTATTATCCACCGGAAGAACCCACAACGCCAGAACCTTGGAGCATGATGGGAAGTACAGGACCACCAACAGCTGCACAGGTAGCAGGAGAAGGAAGATATAGCTTGGATGAACAAACACTGTTGTTCATAGCCAACCGAGGCATGAGCGGACAGAGGCATGCATACCAACAAAGAGGAGCTCAAGGAGCACCTCAACAGCCTAAGGGACCCTGCTACAAGTGTGGTGGAGACCATTGGCTAAGAGACTGTCCTCATGATGAAATCATTAGAGTCAACGTATATTGCACCGAGTGTGGAATTACTCATTTGATTCTTGATTGCCCTAAGAACCCGAGCAAAGGAGCAAAAACTACCTTGAACATGCTGGAAGTAGTGCCTTCCAGTGGAGGGTCAGAAAACGAGACAATAATACCTATTCAGGCAGTGACATGAGCCCAAGCTCAAAGAATGACAAATGAAACCATAATTGAAGAGCCAAAACCAATGCCCCAAGTTCAGAAATGAAAAATTAGAGAAGCACTTGGAAAGCTAGAAAGGTGCGTATGAAAGCCAGGAGAGAACAAGAGCAAACCGCTCTATCTGAGGAGTTAAAACACATAAGCTCACACACTGCGGAAACCATAGGGCCCAAGGAAATAGTAGAACCCAAAGGTGCAGGATCAGGAGGATCAGTGCTGGTAGAAAAAGTAAATGAGCAGTTAGACGCACTTTTAAAAGGATACGAAGCCAGACTAAAAAACAACCAAACCCAAGAGCAAAGATGGATGACTTATCCATATGCAGAAATAGAAAAACAAAGGTTGGAAATGTGTCGAAAGATGATTGAAACAGCCCAATCCTTGATAGAAAACCCGCTTGGTAAACCTGCAAGTTGGCACGAGGTAGCAGCTCCAACCCCTATCAAACCAACTCTAGAGAAACAAGTAGACACGAAGGAGAGACTCACGACTACCTCTGCGTCTAGGAGAGAACCTATCATAGTGCCAAATACAACAGATGAGACAATTGATAGTTTCCAGCCTAAAAAATTGGTAGAAATGGGTAAGGATTGTAACAGTCTGAATGACCTATGGAAGCAAATCCATGATGCCAACGAAGCTAACAGGGTGAGCCACCAAATAAATAGCACAAGAAAGGAGAAAAATGAGATCTTACTTCCCATTGAAGAATTTGAGGCAAGATCACAAATAAACTTTGATATGCATTCACAAGGGGGAGACCAAGGATCAGACCAAGGATCAATTAGTTCGGGACACAGCCAACCAGAATCGCTAAAAACTCTACCCTCTTACCTAGGGGAGTATGAAGCTAAGTCTGAGGTGAGAGCATTCCCATCTCAAAGACTTTCTTCCAACAGAGTGATGGATTCACAAGGGTTGATTGAGTTATTGTCCACTCCTGTGGCATGCACAATCACATTAGCCAAACTCCTGAGGTTACGACCAAACATGTGGACCACCATAGACACATGCTTAGAAAAATTTGGAGTAAAAGACCCCACCTCGAAGCTTCAAGAAGGGATCAGAGAATTGGGCAAGCCTCAACTAAACACTAGGCCAGTACCTTTAAACAAGGTTGAAGAATATTGCGAGGAAGAAGATGGAAATACCACACTACAGAGCCTTGCAAGAGTCCACCGAGTGGTAAATCGGTGGAAAGTCACCCAAATTCTACCAAAACTCATGGGTAGGAGCATCTCAACATGCTCTACAAGGCTATATAGCACACATAGCCATAAAGCGACCCGTAGCGGGACTAAGCTTCAGAAACGGCATCAGACACACAAAGCGTCAACTAGCTCTCACACGGCAAAACCAGATGTCCGTTTGCCACCAAACTTCACGAGCGGCATTCCTAGACCATCAACAACCAAGTCCTATGGTGGTAGACCAACACAAATCATCGATGGCATGCAAACGCAACCACGGGTGCTTCCAGAGTGAAAAATTGCTAAACGAAGCTCGGGTGAAGCCAAAGCCAACAAAAACCATATGGCAAGGATCCCCACGGAACCATGAAGCTATGGAGACTAACATCAAGAAATTTCATCGCCGAAAAGCACTCGAAGAGTCAGAAAACGGCTCAGAGGCTCTGAAAGCCAAACAACGAGTTTCTATCTATCTTTTTGACTTTTTATTGAAATAGGGCTTAACACTAGGTTGGTAACCTAGCAGGACATAAAAGTGTCCTTTCAAGGTTTTGAAAAAAACCTCCAAAACCATGGTAGATCCACTCATTTTGTAAAATCCTTTCATGAGGTTATAGTTCAAGGCCTACTACTCATGGAAAAAATAAGAAACTTGTAAAATTTCTCATCTTTTGGTCACACCAAGCCTCCAAAGTTGATGGACCAGTGCATTTTCATCAAAACAGTCATTTCTTACATTTTGTTGCATAAAGATAAGATTAGGGATTTTTGTAGGAGTTGAGATAAATTCCCTAGTTAACTTCAATGGGTTGGTGATCAGAACATATGATTGCTTCTCACTCACTATTTTTTGTTTTGACAAAATAAATAGGTACAAAAAAGTTGAATTTTTACCATTCTGCAAACCTATCATCATAGTTTCTATAGCCACGCTCAATATAGATAATATATGCATGTTTTCTTAGTTCCCTATTGTCCTTTATGTTCATAAGGAGCCATGGAGCATGTCAAAAGAATAATACATCTCTTACCAAGGGGAATCTTGGGGACAAAGATGAAGTGCTAAATACAGCAAACATGAAAAAACTGGGTTCAACATTATGAGTTGTAGAATCCCATAGAAACTATATCTAGCCAAATTTGATCCTTATGACTAGATATGGTTACTGCCTACAAAATGCATGTAGTTGTCACAAGAAACTAACAATATTGAAAAAGCTATACTTGATATACTAGAATGTTTCGTTTTCTTCTATAATTGAAAAAATCAACCATCATTGTTTACTATGCAAAATAGGGTATTAGGTGTCCCAAAACTCAAGGAATATTAGCTTTATGTTACAATATGCGACATAGAAAATCAAAAATGTATTTGGATATCATGAAATCCACCAAAAAAATCACAGAAGAGCTAAAATTGGCTAAAAAACAGGATTTGACAATTTTTGTAATTTGGTCATAACTTACAACTTTGATATTTATTTCTCCCTAGAAGCATCATGACATGTTGAGGACTACTAAAGATAGTTCTCTAGCATTATAGACCTCACAAACATGAATTCTAGAGTGGTATAGTTGCAAAAAGTTGAAAAAAGCCAAAAACAGAACCCGTTTTTTCACACAGTTTAGGTTGTGAAATGTTGTGCAAGGACAAAGTTAAAGATGGAATTGATATTCCAAAAAAATATCAAGTTTTTTTCAGCTCATGAGACAACTTTCTAGATAGATAGCACCTCAAAATCCATTTTGAAACTCTTGACATAATTCAAGGAAAATGGTCACTTACAGGACATAAAAGTGTCCCATTACCAACCTATTGTTAAAGGGGACTCAGGGGGGCTCAGGACATGTACCGGTAGCATTTCTCATATGAAATTCATCAGGAGACATCCTACGCGTAGGATGTCTCAAGGCCATGTTTGGGAACCAAACTCAACATCTCACCTCATACACAGCTTCTATATAGCCTATATATGTTAGCCATCAAGTTTCATCACATTTGGACAAGAGTTGACCTCATATGCATCAAAAAACAGAAAGTCAGAGCATAGAGGCAATAATGGGTCATAGACCTACCAAAACTAGTCCAAATCAAACATGAAACTTACACAATATATTCATTAGTACATTGCCAAGCTAACTGTGGGGTCGGATATGAAAATTAATGAAATAGACATCCTACGAATAAGATGTCTAAATGACCTATTTGACCTCCAACTGGTGTTTTTGAGTTCCAAATGTCTTTATAACACCTCACAAGCTCATGTATCAAATTTCAAGCCATACCCACCACATTTGGCCCCCAAAACCTCCAAGATGCACTTTTTGAGCCTAAAAACACTACGCGTGCTCTTAACAACACCAATGCTTATCCAAATCAAAATCTAAGAGCAGGGCCATGTTCTACATGCTAAGGGCTATCCACAGAACCAAATTGAAGTCATTCTGAGAAAATAGACATCCTACGTGCAGGATGTCTCCAGTGTCATATTGACCTTCTGTGCAGGAATTGACTTCATGGGAGCCATTTACATGGTATAAGAAGCCTATATATCAAATTTCAATCAATTGAATATCATTTGCCACCTGTTTAGGACATCCTACCCAATTTGTGAGCCAAAAGCCTAAATCTGCTCAAAATTGCACTTTTTAATGCCCAAACCAAATTCCAAGTACATAGCCATGTTGCACAGGTCAAAGCCCACAAGCCTGTCAAGTTTCACCAAAAATAGAGAAGGTAGACATCCTACGCGTAGGATGTCTACATGATTATTTTTAAGCCAAAAATCTACAATGGACACATGCAGGGTTTCCCTAGTTCCTTTTGAGTTCTTATTTCAATTTTCAAGTCATTTGGATAGTCAGAACTCAGTTTATCAGCTAATATGTAAAAACAAAACGCTAACTTTGGACTACTGAGTGCAACTGGATCCATGGCAGCCACAAAATCACCTGCAAAGAAGAAGAGGATGACTATCAAGGACTACTTAGAAGAAGTGGAGCCTTTTGTTATCCCAGAGGGAACCCTGAAGCAAGCACTTGGATTCAAGATGACCTACTAGAGACCAATGATTTGAGAATCTACCAAGGAGTATTTAAAGATCCGGAGGGAAATGCAGTGGAGCTACCCATGATACCTCGAGAGCTCAATGAATTTGTCAAGAGCAAGATGGGGGACTACTTGGAGAAATTGGATCTCCACAATTACTTTGAAGCCTTGCCAGCAGGGAATCAGAGGGATTGATGTTAAAAGAGTGTGGGAATTTGTCACCACAATCAAAGAGGACGGCATAGCCCGAGTTACAGATCTACAAGGCAAGCCTAATACAATGATTTTCATCACAGAGAAGGTGATGGCAACAAAACTTGACATCTCTGAAAAAGGAGACAGTGTGACAAAGAGGCGAGATGACATTAAGGTCTACTCGGAAAAGAAGAATAACTATACGTTTGAAGATATTGCAAACCCGAAGGTGGCTATCATTAGCCAACTATACAATCAATACTTCCACATGTGTACCAAGCGGCCACAGAAATACAGGATGCCACCTGGAGCTATTGCCACCACTTTCACCTGGGCAATGTAGAAGAGCAAACCAAAGGAGATAAACAATGCTGCTTACATCCACGACAATCTTGTGAAGATGGGGACCAAAAATCCCACCTATATTGTGCTTAGTGAGTTGATAACCAAATTCTTCTATGGAGCATTGCATGCCAAGGGAAACTGGCCTCTACCTCCCTCACAAAATGATTGGCTCAAGCTGAAGGAAGACAAAGAAGAAGAACCTCCTAAGGCGCCCAGGGTAGCCACAAGGTTGAAGCGCCATTTAGAGACAGTGCTACAAGAGCCGCCAGAGCCAAAGAAGGGAAAGAAAGAAACCTACAGGTGCCAGTCAAGGAAACAAAGTCACAAAAAGCGGCAAGGCTAGAAAGACTAATGGAAAGTTTCAGAACCGAGAGAGCGCTAAAAGGGGATCTGAGCGAGTTATGGAAGCCATCTCTTGAGGCTATGTTTGGATCATCCCGAAGGATTCAAAGGGATTGGTTTGAAGATTATATCAAGAATTTTGAGATCTTAGATGCTACAGTGGAGAATATCCCAAATATACCGTTTACAGAAGAAGAGGTGGACGAAGTGAGATGGTAGCTGCTAGAAGAGCAGGAAGGCCAAGAAAGAGAAAGGAAAACAAAGGTGGATCTGGATTTCAAGAAGAAGCAACCAACTCCACCATCAAGCCGAGAATCCAGCCCACCACCATCACCACCCCCTCTTAGTCCTCCCCAAACCCAACAAAAAGAGGAGTTGAACAAACCTGATGGGCAACAAGATTCCAAGGAAGAGAAGAGCAAAGAGGAAGATTAGAAGGCAGAAGTTGAGCCAAAAGATGAGAAGCCAGATCCAGAAGAAAGAAACTATAGAATATTTCTTGATCTCCTAGCTACTGGGTACTCTCGAGAAGAGGCAGCTAATGCAACTTTTGAGTTGTCAAGCACTAGACCCAAGGAATATATGTTGAGCCCTCAGTTAGTGGAGTTGAAGGAAATGGCCACAGATACAATGGATTTAAAGCCACAAACCAATGATTGGGATGAGGTGATGCAAAAACTCACCGGGCTCAGAGCAAGGTCGATGGCCACTGAGATTGAAATTGATAATCTCAAAACAAATGAAGTTCATATCAAAGCTGAAGTGGACTCACTGCAAAAACAAGACCAAGAGAACATAGAGAAACAAATCAAGCTGCAAGCCGATCTGGACGTGGCACTGCAAAGATGCAAAGAGATGGAAAGACAGAGTCAAGCAGCAGAACAAAAGCTTCAAAGAGCAGAGGAGGAGTACAAGAAAATCAACAAATCAGTGACAGATGCGGAGAAAGAGAGGGAAAATTTGACACTACAGCTTGCTGATGAGTCCAAAGAGGTTGAAACTTTGAGGAATGCTAAGGAAAAGGCTGAGCTAGAACATGAGGCAAGCCAAGATGAAGTGATAGAGCTAAAATATCAAATGAAAGTGAAAGATCAGACCATCCAAAGGCTAAGGGCATCTCCGGCCAGAGTCAGAGCTGCTACCTCGACTAGCACTGCTTCAGAGAATGATCTATATGAAGAACAGATGAAGGAACTCCAAAAGGAGTTGACACTAGAGAAGAGACAAAGACTGATGCTGGCCAAGGGCTCCCTAGTAATGCAAAACTGTCTGGAGGATGAGAACAAGGCCATGAAAGATGAGCTAGAAGCCTTGGAAAAGAAGATAGCGAGGAACTAAAGAGATTGCAAACAGAAAATGAAGACACCAAGAGGAAGCTAGAAGAGGCTAAAAAAGCCAATGCAGATTTGAACGACCTCTTAGTGAACATGGGAGATCAAGCTGAACAGGAAAAGAAGGCATATCAGAAACAGATAGATGAGCTAAAAGGCCAACAGCAGACTGAAGAGCAACACTTGAGCACATGGCCAGTAGCAATGGAAGGCATTGACATAGAAAATGTGTCAGATCCAGTGGACACCACTATGCAAGAGGACATCCTTGTGGGACCATCCCAAGAACCCCAGGATTTGACACAAGAAGAAGAAGAAAATCTACAAAAGGCAATAGAAGCGGCAATAAAAGAGACGGCCAAAGAAGCAATGGAGTGGGAGCAGAGAGTATTTAAGTCTATGACAATTTAGAAGTTAGATGCCAATATCATTTGGCATGAATGGCTACAACATTCTCTCCCATATACTCTTCTCAAGTATGAAGCCGCTACAATAAACAAACGGATTAAAGAGGAGCCAATAGTGCCACTATACAAAGCAGATATCTCCAAACCAGAAGGAGTTAAGCTGATTGTGGACCAAATACCCGCAGTATTTGGCCTAAAAGAGTTAGAGACAACCTTAGCTTTTTCCCTCTACCAAGGATGCAGACCTGGAAAGCACAAGAGCTGCTGCAGAAAAGCCAACCCACATGGCTCAACTACGCAAAGCTGCCAGGCTTGAAGGTAGGAGAGAGAATGAGTAAGCAATACATGGTGAAAACCCAAACGGGCACCATTAAATTGTTCACTGGCTCGCCTGACCTCTCTTGCATCATGCTCAAAAAAATCTATAAAACCCTTCTGGCGGTTTTTGAAATATTTAAACCTAGACAGGCAACAGACAATATCTTCTTCTTCCAAGACACATATAGATGTGCATATGATCTGTCTACTCAGCCTTCTCATGAGGTGATACATGTCCTTGATCAGAGAATCATGTTTTTGCCTTCGTATCACCTCCGGGCCTTTGAAGAAGCCTTCTACACCGGTTTCTTCACCATCAATACAGAAGTATTCGGCCCTACATTACTGGCCCAGCAGGCACGGTATGAGTCTCTTCTGAAGATGCGCGAAAGCCTCCACTAAATAAGCAGCTCTACTGCCATGTCGGGAACGACATGAACTAGGAGGGGGGGAGTGTTAGCAGTTGGACACACCCAACGAAGGATAATTGCCCGCCGGCATGATATTATTTTTTGTAATTATTGCTTAATTGAGAAAAACCGTCATTTCACCTTTGTAAATAGTGGGGCTTGCAGAAGCTTCCGTATTGTATCCCATTTTTGACATTTAGACTGAGTGAATGGTTAAATTGGAACATTAGGGTTTGAGATTGTAAGATATTTATACCACTTTTGACCTTAATGCAAAAAAACCTTTTGTCATTTTATAAGTTTTGTCTGTGTGAGTTGAGTGTACTCTGTGTATAAGAGAGAGTGAGAGTTTTATCTTGACGCTACGCACGCATCGATGGTCGGAATCGAGTGCAGAGAAGTGTAGCGTGTTACCCACAAAGAGAGCTACGTGCCAACACCTACATTGCGTGTGTATGATCTAGCTTTGTGAGCTCAATCCACGAGCTATATCTGGTGATTCGGTGAGCATACGTTGTCTATTTTTGCATTTCAGCATATCCACGCGTTCGCATTGAGTAGAGCTACACATTAGGCACTTTAGTTTTTGGAAACGATGACCTGCAAATTTTGACCAGACTCCTACGTGATTTTGCATTGGGTGTTTAGGGTTGGGGTTTTGGTTCATGGACCTTAGGGAGAGCAACCTATTGGTGTTAATAGGGTTTCCTTCAAGTTCCGTAGTGTTTCGAGAACGTTTGATGGGTATTTGGCTCTTGAAAGCATTGTAGGAAATCTCCTCTTATATACTCTTGAAGGCTGTAGCTTAGACATTGGGTAGAGACCTCTGTACGAAGTAGTCAAGAGTCGGTCGAGTGTAGGTTGACACCCTATGCTTGCTTCCACGTGCCTGCGGGTCGAGCTTTGTCCTTAGCTGACAAATCTTGTTAGGTGAGTTCTCGCTGTGCTGACGTCCATCGCGGCGTATCCGCCAACAAATTACAATGTACATTCATTGACGTGGTCAAAGAATCTTAAGCAATGAAGAGGACAAGGAGGGGTAGCATGTATGGTTAAGAAAGGATTGGAAGATTTTGTATCAATTGTGAAAGATGACAAGTACAAACGTTATGTATGGCTGAAAATTATGACACCAAAAAGAGCACCCATTTTTGTAGTCGGTTGCTACATTCCTCATCATGATTCTCCCTTTTATGCTTGCATGGATAGAGATCAGCCATTTTTTTATTTAGAAGAGGACATTGCTAATCTCAAAGGTGAAGGTGATGTTATTGTATTTGGAGATACAAATGCTTGCACAAAAACATTGCAACATGATACTCAACAATTTGATATGCCATTCATTTCAAGGGAGTTGGAGGAAGTTCACTTGTATGATTGTTCTTCAATGGATGAGAAAGAGCCGGATCACTATGGAAAGTTACTTTTACACATGTGTAATAGCATGGGTATGCTCATTTTAAATGGTGTATCTTTGTGGAGTGGAACCAATGGATTTACATGTAGGAGACATAATGGGGATAGTGTGATTGACTATATACTACTCTCCGAAGCTATCATGTATTGCATAAAGAGTTTTATGTTTGGCCAATGGACCCCGGAATCTGACCATCACACCTTATGTATTGAAATTTCATGTGGAGAAGCAACTAAGCATGATAATCTCACCCAAAGGAAAGAGAAATTATCACTATGTATGGATTTCAAATGGGCACCAATGTACATTGAAATGGTTGAGCAAAATTTATGGATGAAGAAGCTTCAATATGATACACCATTGGAAACTAAATAGGAAGCTTTCAAGAAAGTTATTTGTTATTGTGCCGAAGAATGCTTTGCTATAAAGCATCTCCATGGTATCAACAAAGATAGATCACACAAAAGGTGGTTTGGTAAAGAATGTCAAGATGCTCGAAAGTCCTTGATAAAGCTTGATGAAACTATGGACAAAGACAACTATGAAAGTCATTTGCATACATACAAGGCATTGAATCAAAAGAAGAGAAGAAGATGGGAAATAAAGCAACAAGTTTTTCAAGTCCAAAAAAAGGCACATGTATGTAGAAGATTTTGGAGAAACTTGAGGGACAAGCGGGTTGAGAATTTTGATAACTTGAGTCTTGTGGATATGTACACACATTGTAGGCAATTATATGAGCAAGCAAATGCTAAAAAAATGCCATTTTATGGTTCACTCCCATGTATGCCTTCTTTTTTTACTATTGAGGATGTATGTGGTGGGCTTGAAAAGTTGGCCACTCGCAAAGCGGGAGATCTTCAAGGTATCAAGCCAGAGATGATCAAATGGACGGGAGATTTTACCCATGAGTGGATGTGTGATATGTTCAACCTTGCACTTCAACATGGTATATGATTGGAGTACTAATTGGGTTAAGCCTTTTCATAAAGAAATAGATGTAAAGAATGTAAACAACTACCGTCTATAAAGCACCATTGATCATTGGGTTAAATAACTAATTGGGTTAAACAACTACACTTCAACTGCACCATTGATCATCTTGTCACTCTTAGTGTTCTCATGGAGAAAAGTCAGTTGAAAGGCAAGCGATTGTATTGTTGTTTTGTGGACTTTAAGAAATCCTTTGATATGATTCCACGTAACAATTTGTGGAGAAGGATGGAAGAACTCCAAGTTCCAAGTGAGTTTATGCTTGCGGTTTCTCGAATCTATGAGAAGGTGATTTGTCAATTGCGCATGGGAAGAGAAAGATGTAGATTCCGACCTCGGAAGCTATTGAGTTGAAGCTCGTTCATCGAGGTGGAAGAGCATTTGAGATGAATGTCCTTAGTCTCCTTCAGTCACTGCAAAATCAAACAACATTGGCATAGTAATTGCATTTTTATAAACACTTAAAAATCATATGTAGTTGTAGGCAGACAATTTGATTGGTAACAGAATTTTAAACCATTTGTCAGAAATAAAGATTAAATTTCAATATAATCAAATGCATAAACAGTTGTAAAGGTAAAAAATTAAACAAGTTTGGGGTCGCTAATTTAACGATTGAAAGGCACTAAAGATCGACTATTAATACCATGGGCAAGCTTCTCAATTTTCTTTGGTCAATTAAGTTGTTTAATTGCGAGAGCCAAGTATTTTATGTCCGAGGGCTTACTAGAGGCTATACCTAGAAGACCTTGTAGTTAAGCTACGATAAAAGGAATTGCTCATGAAATCATCGCCTGACTTATTTCCTTTTCTTTGACCCCCCAAAGTCTTTTCATCGTGATTCAATTTTGATGTGTGTGCTTATTTTGTATGCCTTGGGTTTTTTGCTTTTCAAGGAAAAGCGCCCACACTGGAAACCTCTAGGGCTCTAGTACCATAAGCGATACATGTGAGTGAAGTACCAAATCAAGCTGAGATTTCTCTTCCAGCTTAAAATTTTGCATTGTGGCACTTTGATTTTTTTTGTTTGTTTGTTTTCAGCATTTTTATTTTGTAACTTTGGGGTCATATAACATTGTTACCCTCCCCAGGCTCATCACATTAATAAACTCCCTTTATAATACTTAAGCTAAAGGTCAATAGGGACTAAGCCCACTAGAAAGCCCTAGTACATTTCACACAATGCTGCATAAATCGGATTAAGAACCTAAGTAGCTATTGATTATTAGGAAGGCATTCCCCATGGTATTAAGAGAAGATCTCTAACACCTAGCTTGGTCAACTAGCTTAGTCGGGCTGCTTGCTTTTTAAACCTAGCAAAGTGATTATGAAAAAAATTACATTGAATTTAATGTTTAATACTAAGAAAATGCACTGAATATTATGCTACCAATCACAATTAAAGCAGACAAACATGGATGCAAAAAGATAAGGGGCAATGCTACTAGACAAGAAACACCTGTTTGTGTTGATGATCGCGCTTGATTTGAAAAGTGGATGAGAGAAAGATTCCATGAAGGTCCAAATCCTAACCACAGCAACACGTTCCTATACACACGAGGAAACACAAAGAATACCTCTAGAAGGCACATCACTAGGAAGAAAGAACTTTGCTAATCACTAAACTCTAAAACAGAAACACTCCTATCATACTAATCTTACCTACACTCCATCACTCAAGTGATGAGGATCAAAGGTGTTTTATGACATAGGTTTCTGTTTCATTGTACCGGATGTGAATGTGTAGGTCTGTGTCAATGTTTTGACTTTTATTGTGCATGCTCGTTTGCTAATTGCTCTTGCTCTTTGCTTTTTTTCTTTTTTGTGAGTATAAGGCTTTATATATACATTCCCTAAGATTGGTGATTGAGAGGTCAGGGAAAGAAGGGTAAGAGGGAAATAATTCAATAGGCTGACGTGAATGAAGACTTCCCCCCTTCCTTGGGTAGGTCATACTGTTTGAAATGTGCTCGTCACCCTTTGAAACCAATTGTTCCAGTTTTGGTAATAGGTGAGGATTTTTGCCAGTAGTTTTCTATTACCTTAGGTGCCTCATCAAGTTGTAAGGGTGGTAAGGTACTCTCCCAGGATCGAACTTGAAGTGGTTCATCAGGTGATTCTTGAACACTGGGAGGTGTGGATTCCTTTGTAGCTTTATGGAGGTCCACTATTGTAGGTGGAGGTTGTGGAGAATCTTTTACCTCTATGGATGCATTACATGAGGAGCTAGAATCTTCATGGGACTCCCCCCTTCCTAAGCTAGGAAGAACAAATTGTTCTTTCTTCGGTACCCAAACTAGCTCTGGAGCGGGTGTGTAGTATTCTGTGATTTTTTTCTTTCCGCAATCATCAATTCATTTTGGAGCTACAGGATTGGGCGCACATGGGTTAGGTGATAGGTAAGAACACAATCTACGTTTGTGCACCCAGATTTAATCATTTCCTTGATAGTAGCCTTGGGCTTCCAATACTCGTTTAGGAATCCAACGCAACCTTTCTTTACATTTCTTGGGTCGGGTGGAACGTCTCTTACCAGGCTCTTGTCTTTGAGCACTAGCTATGGTCGCTAAAGAAGCTTTAGGGACCCACTTGTATGTTTTATTTGTTATATGAGGATGAGTCTTGTCAAAAGCTATATGCATTGCTTGTAGCATATTTAAGGGTACGGAAATTTCATCCCCCTCAGGTGTTACCCAGGTTGTCCCCCTGTTTCCCTAAGTGTCTATGGTTGCTGCTAGGTGGACCCAATCCACATTGTCCAACTCAATCATCCCAGGTATTACATCCATATAAGGAGAATCTTCCCCAACATCAGTGTCCGCTTTACACGTTGTGAGCGGGATGAAAACACACACAGCGCCTCTATAAAGACCCGACACACACTCTTGGGAAGATACACACACACACACACTATGGGGCACCACTCGGCTTAGACAACACACCTGGCCGAGACAGGGAACACACCTCTGGAGTGAGAGGAGAGAGACTATCCACTTGCCCACTCCACACACACACACACCCAAAAAACTCAGCTCAAAAGAGGAGAATTTCTTATGTTTAGATACAATTGAGCTTGGGCCAACACCAATGGGGCAAACAGCTCACACAATATGGGTAAAAAAAGCCAGATACAATCACAAACTAGAGCAGAAACTTCGCTCATAGGAGAAACTTACACAGAAAAACAGCAAGAAAAGAGTGAGGAATTTGGAAAAATGGACAGCGCCATCGCATTCGGAACAGCCCAAAACCCCAGCCTTCAATGTCAAAGTGCTCAAATTCGACCTCAGATGAGCAGTTTACGGCCAAAACAGGCTCCAAAAACCCCAAAAACACACCTGCGGCTGTTCCTCCTCTCTTCTCCACGTTTTTTTTGGTCTTCTCTCAGGTTTTTCAGTTCCCACACTTAGATTTATTAGTTGGGCACCCTTGGCCTTTTAGATGACCTCAAACGGACCCCGAACAGGCCAAAAGCTGACCTCGCAGTGCGTAGTTGTCACCTTTTTTGCATCATCCGAACACCTGGCACTCATTTGTTTTCAATAATGCGTCTCGCAACCACGTGAAGTGTCCCCAAAAAGTGGTCCTAATGATGACCTTTCTACATAACTCTCACAAGAAAACACCACTTTGTGTCCGTATTCATCCACGTGCAAATATTGACCTCGTTCGGCCTCCTGACGCCACTCGATGCCATCTGACGCACCTGCTTACCTCATGTCGTCGGCCCGCGGATAGATTCCTCAAGAAGTTTTACGCACTACCAACTCCTCCTTATTGTAGAAAAAACACAGTGGTACTGGTAATAGTGAAAATCGATGCACTATGTACACCCTGTCCTACCTGTACACATGTGGGCCCCACGTAACCACCTGGCTCTGAAAAATGGGCAATTCTTTATTTGATGCACCATGCATGTATATGTACATATGCGCAATCCCTTGCTCCAAAAAACTCCTAACATAATTTTCCCATCCCCTAGCCTGCTAGATCATTCATGATAAGCAGTAGCAAAGAGCGATATGAGACTCGCCACATCACAGGTCTCCTCATCCTTCACCAACATTGCTTGCTCCACAGACAGTTCATCTTGCTCCACCATCATCAATCTAGCATGATACAATTTAAGATGCAATCCATTTACCCTTGACTTATGTAGAACACCATCCAGGTTAGCTAGCTGATATGTGCCATTTGGAAAACACTCCACTACCTTGAAAGGGCCTTCCCACTTAATTTGAAACTTCTTTTGGAAGGTGTTGTCCAGCTTACTGTTGTAGCGCAAAACCAAGTCATGCTTCTTGATACCCTTACTTTTGACCTTTTCATTTATCTTTGCTAAAGCCCTATCTTGCATCTGCCCATAATGTTCCAATGCACTCATCCTATCCAGCTGAACCTCTTGTAGCTGTAAGAGCCTCTCTTCGAATGCATCACTAGGCGGCCCAAGCAACTTCTCTAACATCTTGACCGCAGGCAACTCTACTTCCACAGGCAATAGTGCTTCTTTTCCATACACCAAATGAAATGGAGTAAACCCTGTACCTGTCTTCACTGAAGTACGGTAAGCCCATAATGCACTAGGCAATTCCAAATCCCAATTCTTTCCTTGGTGCTCTGTCACTTTCGAAAGAATCTGTACCAACTCACCATTGAATCTTTCATTTAAGCCATTACACTGTGGGTAATAAGGAGTGGTATGCTGGTGCCTAATCTTCATCTTTGCACATAAAAAATCTAGCAGTTTAGCTCTAAAGCCAGGCCCCTTATCTGAAAGTAGATCCAGTGGCACCCCAAACTTGCAACATATTTCATCATACACAAATTTTGCCACATCCTTTGCAGTGATCTGTTTTACTGCTATAGCCTCTGCCCATCTAGAAAGATAGTCCACTGCCGTCAAAATATATCTTTTGCCCCTGCTTGTGATAGGTAACGGGCCTATTGCATCAATCCCCCACTTTTCAAACACATCAAACGCCATAATGGTTTTTCATAGCTCTGGCTTCAACACTCTCTTCCCAAATGCTTGACACCTATTGCAAGACCTACACCAATGGTGAACATCCTTGTGCAAACTAGGCCATACATACCCCTCTTGCAAAATCTTATGCAAGGTGATCTTTAGAGCAAAATGGCCACCACATGCGCCTTCATGATTCTCTTCCAACACTCTGTAAAGCTCCTCCCGCCAAGGTACACGTCTCAACACGAGATCAGCCCCTTTCATGTATAAGACATCACCAATCAATTTGTACCTGTATGCTCTACCCACAAAGCCATACTTCTTAGACTTCTGAATCTCCTTTGGAATGATTCCTGTTAGCAAAAACTCCTCTTCTTGATCCAAACTTTCCCGTCCATGATAAAGAGGTAAATTGGTCCTCAACACAAATAGCTCCCCAATCATGCCTTGAGCTGCTTCATGTGCCTCTCCATTTAGAGCACGTTCAATGTGTCTGATGATCCATGCTTTGAACTTTTTTAACAGGCTTTTAATTCTGAAGCACATTTCCTTCAATGAGGTGTTCTTGCTCTTCCACACACCCAGCACTTGCTTCACCACTAACAAGGCATCACCTTTTATGCTCAACCTTCGAACCCCATGCTTCAAACAAATGTGTAATCCGGCTTCCAGAGTAGCATATTCAGCCTCATTGTTACTATGAGCATCCAATTCGAACCCTCTCTTGCATACTAGCTTCCCCTTTGGATCATAAAGTGCTATACCCCCTGAAGCTGCATCATGGCTCTTTCTGTATGAAGCATCAAATGGACTCATATCGGGATGGTTGTTTTGACACACGAGTGTCCACGTGGTTTTTGTTTCATGATTTTCTATTCATGTATATCATGGTTGAGGCATTGCTGATATGTGGCACTTCTTCAACTACCTTTCTCACCACCTCTTCCTTAACAATAAGGGGATTCTCCTTGTAGGTCAACAAATCAGCTAGGGTAGCCCTTGTACTATCTTCCACTAGAAAAGAGAACTCAAACTCTTGCAGCTCAATTACCCATTTCTTCACCACATTTGACATGTTAGTACTATTAATTAACTGTGGCAAAAAAGCATAACTCGTCAAGAAAACAAAAGGCCGTGGTAGCAAGTAATGACGAAATCGTCGACAAGCAAATATTACACTGGCCATCACTAGCTCTACTTCCGAGAACTTTCTCTCCGCTACCAACTTCACTCGGCTTGCACAATACACTGGCCTCATATAATGCCTGCCCTTCCCCTTTTGCAATAGCATGGATACAATGGCATCATCCCCTACTGAGGTATTTACATAAAAAACTTTCTCCCAATCAGGAGCCTGATGGCTGACAAACCCCCTAACACCTCTTTCACCTCTTGAAACACTTCTTCACACTTGTCATCCCATTGCAATGGATCATGCTTTGCCACTTGTTGTAATGGATAAAGAATCCGAGAAGACAATGGAATAAACCTTGCCATGTACTTCACTTTGTGTATAAAGGTTGCCAATTGCTTCGTACTCGTAGGTGATGGAAGAAGAATAATAGACTTAACCTTGTCTGGATCAGCCTCAATGCCATTTTCTGACACCATGTGGCCCAATAACTTCACCCTTGGCTGTGCTAGATGACATTTCTTTGGATTTAGTTGTCCTCCACATTCATCATATCGAGCCAATACCATCTGCAGCTTCTCATGGTGTTCAGCCCTACTGCTATAAACACAGAAGTCATCCATAAAAGCTTTAACACAACTACCAATGAATGGTTCCAACACCCAATTTGCTCTCTCTTGATAGAAGGAAGGTCCATTTGACAACCCAAATGGCAATACTGTGTAGCAATAGCATCCCCATGGCGTAATAAAAGTTGTCTTTGTGCGGTCTTTAAGAGCAATCTTCAATTGAAAATAGCCTGAAAAACCATCACACACACTGTACCTCTCATAACCTGCCACTGAATCCAAGATCTGGTCAATGAATGGAAGAGGATATGGGTTCTTCTTAGTGGCTGCGTTTAAGGGTTTAAAATCTACAAAAATTCTCCACTTCCCGTCCTTCTTTGGACTGACTACAACTGGACTCACCCATTCTGTGGTCTCCACAGGGACTATGAACCCTGCCTTCAATAACTTGTCCACCTCTTCTTGCAAGGCTTCCATTTGCTCTTGACCCATCCTTCTTAGCCTTTGCCGCACTGGTTTAGCACCTTCTTTCAGCTCTATATGCATCTCTTCGCCCTTGAACCCTCTGATCTCTTCATATGAGGTAATGAACAAATCAAGAAAACTAGCCAGCATGTGCAAATATATATCCTTCTCCATAGTTGAGAGGTCTCCACTGATCATTTGTGTCATCAATTCCTGCTTCTTTGACAACTCAACCTTGGTTTGCATCAGCCCTTCAATCACTTCATAAGGCCCTTCACTTTCATCTTCAACCTCATTCGCAAATGCAACTAAACCAAACTCCTGGATTTCTTTGTCCATCAAAAGAAATGCAACATCAGCATCCTCATCACTGCTGGTAGTGCTATCACTGTCCTCATCTGTCACCGTGGAAAGGTCTTCATCACTAGACTCATCCTCATCTTCATAAAGCTCCTCTAATCGTTTCCTTGTGTCCATATTATAAGGCTTCTTGGTACCTGTCTTTCCATAGAGGCTAATCGTACCATGTCGCCAATCTTGAACAGCTCCCACTGCACGTAACCATGGTCTGCCCAGTATAATAGGATATGCTCCCAAACCTGCTGGCATCACATGAAAATCAACCACTGCCTTTGCATCATATGCCTCCACTTCTAAGCTCTTTACAACACCCAAGCATTTTACTTTTTGATGGTTTGCCAATCTGATCCGAAACCCTGACACCCCAGCCACTGTGAGACCCATCTTCTCAACGCATGAGTGTGTTATGACGCATATTTGGGCTCCGCCATCCACATAACCTTGTCCCAAATTTTTCCTTTTATGCCACACATCTACTATTGGAAAAATGTCTGGTAGCTCATCCATTGCCAACACCTTTACTGAACCTCTCTCTGGCTCTTTCTCCATTGGGTTAACCATCCTCTTCCACTGTCGCTTTAGCTTAGGCACCATCTCTATAAGCTGCCCAAAAGTAACATCTGCCTTCCTGCTCGTCAGATCCTCCTTCAAGTCATAGCTTCATTGCCCATCCCCTAGTGGAAAATCTGAAACATGAAACTTTCGACGATCTCTCCTTTTCCTCTTGGCCTTGACATCCTCGCCTTCATGGCTCTTTCCTCTCTTCTTACTAGGACCTGGGGCACTTCTTCCTTCCTTTTCCTCTATGGTCCTCTTCCCAATAGGCATCACTAATGTATCCTCTAGCTTTGATGCCTTCTCCAAGGTGACTACACTTAGCACTTTTGTCTTTCTTTTTTCCTCCTGGGTCAGTCCACCGGTTCCTTCATCTCCCTTAATTTCGATGCCATAATCATTTGACCTAGTTAACACCTGTCTTGGCAATGGATACATGTCTCCCCCCATCCTTGGTGGCTTATCACATTGCGGGCTGATGTAACCCAACTCTCCACAATTATAACATGTGGGCGTCTGCCTCCAAAACCTACCATTGCTTTGTCCAACACCATTCCTAGGCCTTTATTCACCTCCTGGCTGATTTGCAAACCTCCCTAGACCTCGATTATTTCCCACTTGACCTAGCATGTTTAGGTTGAGATTCTTCATCAAATCTACCATTTGCCTCATGTCTTGCCTTAGCCCATCATCTTGCATTGCTGTAGTGACCACTGCTGGCATAACCTGAGTAGTAACAGGAACCACTGGTTCGTGATGAACCCCTGACATGCGACCTTGTAAAGACTCTATAGACTGAAATTCAGACCTCATGGGCAAAGACTCCACCCCTAACTGGCTCATTTTCCTCAACTTCCACTCTTTGTTCCTTGCTACCTCTAGTGCATCTTCATATGTCCTAAGCTTCTTTAGCTCCACTCTCCAACGTATATTCTCCCAAAGACCAGCCAAGAACCTGTCCTTCTTCATCATGTCAGGCGGGGGTACCTGTGGTGCTAAGGCCTTGCACATTCGCTCCCATGCCAATGAAAACTTACGTATGTACGCATCTACTGGCTCACCTTCCTTCTGCACCAAACCTTGTACTTCTTGCCACACTTTGTCAGGATCTTCTATCTTCACAAACTCCACTTTCAATCCATGCCTTAGATTGTCCCAACTCAATCTTACAGGTGGATCCGCTGCACGCAACTCCTCTTCAAATGCCTTGGACCAAACTCGTGCATCACTCTTCAAAAAAATTTGGAGAAGGCGTAACATTTGCGTAGGGTCATGAATCTGGTTGCTAATGCAGGCAACCTCCATCTTTTCCAAAAATTCTTCCACATCTTCATCACTTCTTCCATGAAACTCTGGATAAGAGAAAGCCATGGCTACCCAAGTTTCAATGCTTTGAGAACCCCTTTGAACACACGTGCAAGAACCCAAAACTTTTGACTACCCAATCCCCAGAAACTTCAATGGAGCTCAACTTTAGATAAGGACAAACACATGCACATCAAATGAGTTTTCATAGTTGATCATCGGAATTACAACAGGCAAAGGACATTCCAAGATCTCTCGTAATCTTCTTGGCCCAAACATAAAGACTATGCGCTGCTGGAAAAAAATCTTCCTAGACACATGAACATTTATCTGGATTCTTTGAGTTAAATGAAATGGAGTGAATTGAGGGCCATTTTGATCATTCATTAAAGCCAACCATGAAGCTCCCAAGAAGGCACACCTGACTTAACCTCTGATTTTGCCAAAATTTCAGTAGCATAACAGCATAAATGGCTCAAAAGACCAAAAAACCAGCCATCATAACTTGGAAAAATTTTGGCAGAGTTTCCCCAGAAATAGAGCAGTAGGAACCCAAAATATAGATTGTATATGTATGCATAAACTGTCAACAATAGAACCCGAGCATCAAGTAGGACTCACTAGTACATAGCCTATGGCGAGGTCACAAAAAGGGTGCTCCAGTTACCTGTATCACCGAAAGGATCTCTACATTTGAGAATCCCCCAACTCAATAAAAACCTCACGCTATCGACCCTCACACGAAGGCTAATTCAAATCACGTATAGTCAAGTCTCAGAAATGACTATCTTCTAGACCAAGTCTTAGAAATGGCTGGGACTGCCAAATACAACCAAGTATGGCTCCACAAATGTGTACAATGGCAGTTTCCACAAGTAACGTACAATCCAACAGACAATGCGCTCAAACAGGCGCCAAGTGATGCATACCTACAACAACTGCAAGTCACATCACTGCTAGTATATCACTGTACTCCAGCTACCTGTACCTGTGTGAATCACCTGTACCTATACCTGTCCCTGTCCCTGTAACCTGTAACCTGTAACCTGTAACCTGTAATCTGCAACCTGCAACATGTAATCCCGAAGCTCGAAGCTCGAAGCTCGAAGCTCGAAGCTCGAAGCAGAAGGTACTCGAAGAAGATCCTCAGTGGGGGCACCAAAAGAGTGTGAGCGGGATGAAAACACACATAGCGCCTCTATAACGACCCGACACACACTCTTGGGAAGATACACACACACACTATGGGGCACCACTCGGCTTAGACAACACACCTCGTCGAGACAGGGAACACACCTCTGGAGTGAGAGGAGAGAGACTATCCACTTGCCCACTCCACACACACACACACACACACACACACACACACACACCCAAAAAACTCAGCTCAAAAGAGGAGAATTTCTGATGTTTAGATACAATTGAGCTTGGGCCAACACCAATGGGGCAAATAGCTCACACAATATGGGTAAAAAAAGCCAGATACAATCACAAACTAGTGCAGAAACTTCGCTCATAGGAGAAACTTACACAGAAAAAAAGCAAGAAAAGAGTGAGGAATTTGGAAAAATGGACAGCTCCATCGCATCCGGAACGGCCCAAAACCCCAGTCTACAATGTCAAAGTGCTCAAATCCGACCTCGGATGAGCAGTTTACGGCCAAAACAGGCTCCAAAAACCCCAAAAACACACCCGCGGTTGTTCCTCCTCTCTTCTCCACGTTTTTTCTGGTCTTCTCTCAGTTTTTTCAGTTCCCACACTTAGATTTCTTATTTGGGCACCCTTGGCCTTTTAGATGACCTCAAACGGACCCCGAACAGGCCAAAAACTGACCTCGCAGTGCATAGTTGTCACCTTTTTTGCATCATCCGCACACCTGGCACTCATTTCTTTTCAATAATGCGTCTCGCAACCACGTGAAGTGGCCCCAAAAAGTGGTCCTAATGATGACCTTTCTGCATAACTCTCACAAGAAAACACCACTTTGTGTCCGTATTCATCCACGTGCAAATATTGACCCCGTTCGGCCTCCTGACGCCACTCGATGCCATCTGACGCACCTGCTTACCTCATGTCGTCGGCCCGCGGATAGCTTCCTCAAGAAGTTTTACGCACTACCAAATCCTCCTTATTGTAGAAAAAACACAGTGGTACTCGTAATAGTGAAAATCGATGCACTATGTACACCCTGTCCTACCTGTACACATGTGGGCCCCACGTAACCACCTGGCTCTGAAAAATGGGCAATTCTTTATTTGATGCACCATGCATGTATATGTACATATGCGCAATCCCTTGCTCCAAAAAACTCCTGAAAACGTGTAACAATACTGCAATGGGGCCGAGTGAATTGTGGTGTCAGATCTATGATCAATTATAAACCTGTTTCCTAGGGGATGTGGTCCACTAGTTACAATATCCACTTGAATGACAGAATCTTGGAACTGCAGGTAGACATGGTTTTTAGACCAGTCATGCACCATTTTTGCTTCCCTCATAAAAGGACGTCCTAAGATCATCTCCGATGCCATGGTGTGCTTGGAGAAATCCATAACAATGAAGGTAATCCTTATTTTATGTCCAAAGACCTTGATCTTGAGATCTTCTAGCATCCCAATAGGTTTAACAATAGACCCATTGGCCATCTTCACTACTATGGTTGTGGTTGCAAGGTGAGGTCTTCCCATAGTTTCCCAAGAATTTTTAGCCACAATGCTAACCCGAGTGCCACCATCAAGGATTCCCTTTACATTTAATCCCTTAGTAGTGATTGGTATGGTTGCATTGGATTCATCTCCCTCAAAGTATTGTCCCAACTTGTTAACAGGTATTTCTATAACAAGGTTCCCATCTAGGTTGGGGTGTGGATCTAAGTGTTCCTCCTCTATTGGCATCTCCCCAGCTTCATCCATCTGTGCAAATTGTGGTAGCCCAAACTTCAGTTCTCCATTGAGGAAGGCTCGAAAGATGAGACTAGCTCAGGGTCTTTATATAGTTTGGACATGATGGTGATTCTAACTTGTGAAGACATGAAATCCACCAATTTGGCAATGTTTAACGGCACCTTTTGGGCTTCAGTCCCTTGACATGGGAAAGATGGGATCTCCATTTCTTCAACAGGATCATGTAGTCCCTCTGTAAACATTCTTTCCATCAAGAAGTGAGTATGCCCACTTTCCCATGCTTTAAGTCACTTTCTTCTTGGATGACACTAGGTATGGCTAAGGGTCTATGGACTTGGTGAGGTTGTTGTTGCGTAGGAAACACGGTGTCTGTAATTTGGATCTGCCTAGGTGCTGGTTCTAGATCCCTTTGGGTATCTTCTACCAAACTCCTTAATTGCTTGACTCGCTCAATCTTCTTGGTAGGGTTTGGATAAGTTCCTATCTTCTTCTTAGATCCTGGCCATTGTGGCTCATGAAGATCTTCCTTGTTGGTTTCTATCTTAGTGGTCGTTTTGGTCTCCATGGTTTCACCTGAATCAAAATCCTCTTCAACATTCTTCATATATACGGGGTCGTCACCAGTCCCTATGTTGGTCTTTGAACTGGGGTCTGACTTCACTGGATTTTGCAATCTCTTCCTTTGTGTTTTCTTCTTTTTCTGAGATTGGGCATTGATGCCGTGTCTCTTTCCTCAAGAATATAATTTTGTTTTTGGAGCATCAATCGTATGAGTATGTTTACTAGTACCACATGTGTACTTTGTGATGGCTCCTCGGTAACCTCAATCAATTTTAATGGCGTGATCTTCGGTGCATTTGGATTATTTGGACATTGGGCAATCAAATGATCCATGCCACATCGATTACACATGAGTATCAGCATTGTAGACGTGCTCGCTTGATTTGTTTGTATTAGTATGGAATTCTTTTGTAGCCTAATAAGACACTCAGCCACACAATGTGGACCTCCACACTCATAGCATTGAAGAGGTGGTCTCTTAGTACTGTAATTGATATTTTGGCCTCTTGCAGCAAGAGCAGCTACTTGATAGACATGTTTGACTTGTCCCCAATAGTCCTCCATGTAGTATTGTGGAATTTCTTCAAGCACATCCATCTTCCTCACAGCCTTCCAAATAAGCAATAGATGACTCACAACATACTTGATTCACAGAAGTGATTCTCGGATGTGGTGGTTGCGGTCCTAGCACTGGAGGTGGTAAGGGTGTTGTTTGAACAACATTTTGGGCCCTAGGGACCATGTGTTGTGACATTTGTTCAAGAGGTGGGGCTGGCATCAATGCAGGCACTCGAGGTGTGTCTGTCCATGCTAAGGTTGGTCTATTAGCCATCACACGCTTAAATACTATGCAATCCTTAGCTCGATGACCATACTACCCACAAGCATTGCAGTTTCCATTGAATTTTACTCTAAAAGTAGGGCATTCACTGGTACTATGCAGGTCCATAGCATACTAAGCACCATTGTTGCTCCCTTCTCGGATACATATGATTGTTTTGCGGAGCAAGATTGTCTCTAAGACTCTCTTGAATGGCCTTGGTGAGATCTGCTAAAGTCATCTCAGATATCTTTGGCTCCTTAGCAATAGGCTTTAGGGTCATTGGTTGATGCCCTGATGCTTGCGAGCTGATAGATTTAGGCTCAACAGACACTCTTTCTCCTTGAATCATTAAATTACCCTCCAATTGGATTGCATTGATGGTGAACGCTTCCCAAGTGGTGATACCTCTAATGACCAGATGATTGTAGATATCCTCATGTCGTAATTTCCTAATGAATCTATCAATCAATTGATTATTATTGAAGCGCTTATTTGGATTACAACGAGAATTCAAATGCTTCAAGCGACTAATAAAGTCTCTCACCGACTCTCCTTCCTCTCGTTGGGCTTTCTGGAGCTGAGAGGCTACACCCCAAAGTACTCCCTCTCGTATGTATTCTTGCAAGAACAGTCTCTAAGAGTAGGGTAAATCATTTTTTCTTCCACCCTTAGGTTCTATACCAATCCCCAGACTTTCCACTTAAGGTTAGGCTTAAAGAATTACTCTTATCCAGGTCATTGTGTTCTCCTAGAGAATCGAATATTTGCTCAAACACTTTGATATGCTTTCTCACATCCCCATATCCACTAAATTTTTGTGTGAGCTTGGCTATTTGTACCGCCTTACTTCTAGGCTCTCTATCAGGCGTGTTACGCATATTCTCAGCAATATATCGACCAATAGCTTGAGCAAACGTTTCCAAGTCACCTAAGTGAGCAGGCACCGTGGGTGAAGGAGCTCCAGAGACTACATGTGGAGTAGGTATTGGCATTGGGCTTGGCGCGTAGGGAGCCCTTGGGTTCCACGTTTCTTACGGTGTTGTGCCATGTGGCGGCCCAAAGTTCATATGTGTGTCCCTAGGCATAGCAGACATCGGATGTGACATGCTCATGCTAGCTGGTATGGTCCCATGGAAATAAGAACTTGGGTGTTGTGGTTGTGGAGCATAGGTTGTTGAAACAATGGGAGGGGTAGAGACTACATGAGTACAAGGACCCATGGGTGTATACGATTGGTACACTCTTGTAGGTACTGTTGCAGGCATTGAGCTACCATGTAGTGGTGCTTTACTAACAAATGAGGTCCATGGCGTGTTTCTCGGCATGCCCATCATTGGGGTAGGCATGGTAGCCGTGGTGTCATCAAGGAAAAGATGAGCTAGACTTGGAAAGGTAAAGCTCACTTGTGGGCTCAGATTGCACTGAGACCCCTGGCAAAACAGCATATGGAGGATCCATCGAACTTACCGAGGGAGTCACCATTTGCGATAAGGTCGGTTGTTTAGCCTTTCTTGTATCCAAGAATCTCATGAGACCCGTTGAAGGCATGTTGATCCCCTTGTTCTATCTCTCTAGCTCAATGACCCTATAGATGACTTCACAAACTCTTTGTTGTTGATCCTCCACACTAGTAGCACCCATTGTGGATTATAGAACATCTAACCAACCCACGTGATAGGTGTGACCTGTGTATAGGTCGTTTAGAGTTTTCGTTTGTAGTTCGTACTCATAGTTCTCATTTAAGAACGCTCTATCTAGGATTGAGGTGTTAAGGGTGTCCTTTGAGCTAGATGTAATGTTGCTCTCTATGGGTTGGCCCTTAGCAATTGCTAAGTCACGAGCACTCGATTTCTCTCCTAGCAAGGATATTGACATAGGATCTTTTGATTTTAACTCTCTTCGTTGCTCCACCTTGCGTAAGCTCTCAATTTCCTTTTCCCTCGCTGCAAGGATATACCGCTCAACCTCTTGCACTTCGACAAGGCTTCTACCATCAGGTAATATAACCTCGGAGGGGAATAGCTCTGAAGATTCAGGGGGTGCAGTGAATGAAGTATTCACATGCACACTCTCTAAGGTCATAGGGTCTACGTTGGTCATGAATGGAGAATTTACCCCCCTCATTTACATCATTAGCTCCATGTTCGCAGCGAGTGGCTCTATTAAAGGTTTCCTTCAAGCGGCTAAGCATGCTCGGCCTGGACCGTGGGCCCATGGCATGCATGTCTTGGCTTGAGCTATCGGGATTAGGCATTGGGAAACCCTCCATGACATCATAGTCAGAGGAAGAGTCACTAGCTGCTATGTTTGAATCTTGGTTTGTACTACCTTGGGTCCCCGTCGAGGGCCCGGAACCTAAGGTAGGTGAATAATGAGAACTCACATAAGTCGAAATTCTCTCTAGTTTCTCTGTCTCTAGCACACCACCAGAGCGCAGATGCATGTGCCTTTGACACCCTACAAGCGTCGGCGAATAACCTCGAAGGTTAACTGCTTACTTTTTTAGGCATCCGTTTTCACTCTTTTTTTTAAAATGTTTTTTAATGATCAATTTTTTGATTAAAGTGTGTGATAGTTGAAACGAGCGTATCACTTAGAGGGCTGCGGTGTGCTTTACAGCACAATGTTCGGTCACCTGAAGCTCCGTTGGTCCTCAAAAATATCAATTTTTAGCTACGTGTGAGCCTAAAATGTGTAATTTTAAAGGGCGACTGAGGCCTGAGCCTGAGCGTGAGCTTGGGCTTGGGTCTGGGAGATATTCCCCATCCCATTCCTACCTTTAAAAAATTTTTGTTTTTTTAATTTTTTTGTGGATAAGGTTGCCACGGCCGCGCTGTGCGCGCGAGCACACACACACTCACAACTAATATACATACTGTTACACACTAACACACTTCATTAGCTCTAACACATCTACTTCCTACTTACTGTACTTTACACAGAACTAACATTATGGATCTACAACCTTAATACTAACACCTTATCACAGAGAAAACACAGTACCTTTCAAAACCTCATTAACAAAGAAATACACAGCAACAAAAAAAACTCCTGCTTCTCAACACACATACCTTCCTTCCCTAACTTTCCTACACTTGAAATTTCACCACAAAAAAGCACAGAGTGCCATTCAAGCTTAGTGTATGGCATTCCCCGGCAGCAGCGCCAAAAATGTGTGCATCTGACGCACGCGTCAATGCAAAGGAACTTGCCAATACACTGTGTACGAGCCACAAATGGCTCCAAGCACGCAACTAGCCTAAAAAAGTAAGCTCAAAGATGACGATGGTGTGTCACTCACTGCTCTACGCTTGCTGTCGTGGAGGATTTATTTCCGCGAAGAAGAGGGAGACGCCACTACGCCGCTCTCAACCACTTCGCCGCCACCGTGCCGTCGTCGCAATGCTCGATCGCACTCTCTCTCTCTCTCTCTCTCTCTCTCTCTCTCTCTCTCTCTCTCTCTCTCTCTCTCTCTCTCTCTCTCTCTCTCTCTCTCTCTCTCTCTCTCTCTCTCGTATACACACACACACAATGAGAAGAAGAAGAAGAAGATGGAGATGGAGCAAGAGCACTCTTCAATTGCACAAATGAGAGAATAAGTGAATTTTAGTTTCAGTTGATTTTTATATGAGCTCACCCCATTTACACTTGGGCGCCCATGCTTAGCCAACTAATCCCGTGAATGTTCTAGCTAGAGTGCACCTCTCATCGTCAATCACTCTTACCCTTTTTATACTGGACCGACAAGCCCGGTACCTGACTCTACCAAATAAATAATACGGCGTCTTTCTTAGGTGATAGGAATGTGCGTGAGGGTTAACAATGTATCACAAAAAGGTAAGGGAAATGGATTAGTTATTGTAGCAGCATTCAGTTTCCTGTAATCCACACTCACACTGATCTTTCCATTGTTCTTTGGAACTCCAACAATTGGTGACAACCAAGTGACTTCCTCCAAAGGATAAATGAAACCAACAACCAACAATTTGTCAATATCTTCTTTAACTTATTTGGCATAGTTAGGATTCATCCTGTACCTTTTTTGTACAACTAAAACTGCATCTGCTTTCAAATTCATTTTTTGTTGACAGAAGCTAGCATCTACCCCTTTCATATCTATGTATTTCTATGCAAAAATATTTTTGAATTCTAGCAACAATTCCTTTAGTTTCAGTTTAAATACCTTATCCATATTTGTTGATACCTTCACTGTCTGTGGTTCCTCCAAGGTGTTCAGGTTCAGTTCTTGCAATTCATCCTAAGTCATTCTAGCAGTTCTTTCCATTTGATGTTCAAAGGCTCTCTCTGCTTGCTTCACTGCTTCAATGGCTTCCTCCTCTTCTCTATTTTCAATCTTTAGGTTCTTCAACATCTCATTGCCCATCTTTTTATTTGATTGTTTACTCCCCTGAGTAATTATTGATTTTTGAGCTATTAGTTGTAATTTGTCATCTTTTGCCTTTAGCACATATTTGGTTGCTATCTTTTGCACATCTACTTCAAAAATAGGTACAACTGATGAATTAGTTCTAATAAATTCTTCTTTTGCATCCTCCCCAATTTCTTCTACCATATTGAGTCCTTCTGCATGCAATGCCCTGAAACCACATGGTATCACCTTTTTTGCATCTATTTGCATTCTCACTTTCTTCTTTCCTCACACAAACTTGTTAAGTTCACACAAAGAAAAGTGTGTGCTACTTTGGACATGTGGCCTAGCAAAGCTTAGTCAACAAAGATTAGAATCAACTTATTAAATGAGGAAGACCTAATATAACCTTAGTCTTTAGCCTTTTCCTTTCAGTTATTAAAAACCATAAACTGACATGTTTATTAATTAGTTGCTTTTATGAAGGTGACTCGGGGCTATAGCCTACCTGCTAATTTAGGACCTACTAAATTAGAATAAACTTTGATAGAAATAAAAATCATCCTTTGGGCTTTAGAGTTTTCACCTCCTGTGCAAAACCTTAGCACATTACTTTGGAGGTGTTAGTGCCTAATGTGTTAGAATACTTATGTTTTTGGACTTTAATGGAGCATGTTTACACAAGTACCTAATGCTTAGGTAGTTTGAACTACCCAAATTGTCTTATGGTATGTAGTAGTTTTTGGATGTAACCGACAAGCAGTTTGCAGCCTTCCTGTAGTCGTACTACTGTTTTGGGCATGTAGTTTGATGATGATGATGATGATGAATGAATACACAGTGAAGCAATACTTTTTTTGTCTCAATCATGGTGTTTCTTATTCATATGATTTGTAGTTTTGTGATTTAATGAGCATCTCTTGTAGTCATTTTCCTTTATACTGCATGTTTCTTGTACTGAATACATGTTAGGGCCATGAGCCCCTAACACTTTGACGATCCTGCAATTGGTTCGAATCTAGCCTGAACCATATGGCACTCATGAATGCAGCAGGGAACTGATATATTGGTTGACATAGACCACCTGCAAGAATTCTCAAATTGGGTAACCTTGCAGGAAGAGTCTGAGGAATATGCAACAAAGTTCTTGGAGGAGTTCTTCCCAAATCTGCCAAGGGAAATGGAAATTGCAATTGCTAGCAAGGCAGTTACATCATTTTTACCTTTTGGGGCATACAATTTTCCTTCATGTCACAGTCTGTATGAAAGGAAAGTGTTGGTACATTATTTAAGACAGAAGAGAAGAAACAATGCATGAGTGGGTCAGGGCAAGGGTCCAATTTACCACAACACTCATATGGCACAAGGTTTAGGCTGAGGAGAGAGTTCTTTGCAAGGGAAAGACAGGAAGAAGAGTTGGGTAGTAATGACCAAGAAGAACCAATAAGGGGGCTTGTTGTAGGAGAAGAAACTATTGGGAGGGGACTGAATTGCAAGAACCTGAACATAGGCTGCAAGAGACCCCACCACCTTCAAACCAAGGAGGCCAACAAACAACTCCTCCTACAACAGACCCACTTTTGGGACAATTGGTTAATGTAATTCTAACTCAGGCAATCTTAAGGGCAAGAGGACAATTGCAATTTGTACCATCAGGGATAGGTACTTTACCTTTCAATCCACTCCCGACAAGAGTACTCAGAACACTTCTGATACCTCCAATGACTGCACCAAATCCCAAAGTCGGTGCAGTAAAGTTCAGTGGGAAAAAGTCCCAAGATACTGACAGACACGTTGGTCAATTTCAAACAAGGTGGTATGCAAGTGGATATGAGGCGTTACATCCGAATGTAGTGAAGAAAGTGAATTTTGCAACAACACTACAGGGTAAGGCCATGGATTGGTTCTTGCTGTATGGCATGGCAGCTTTTGCTAATTATAAATGATTTGAAGCAGAGATTTTTATTAAGGTTCAAGGAGTATAAAACACCTGAAGACATTTTGAAGAAGTTGAGAAAATTGAAGCAGAAAGATTTGTTGGTTGAAGATTATGCACAAAAATTTAGAAATTTGAAGAATAGGCTGGAGGCAGCACAACAACCTTCTATAGAGCAGTTGAGAGACTATTTTTGTAAGGGACTCAAAAAGGAGTTCAGAAGCACAGTAGCAGGGAGAACCCCATTAGCAAATTCACAGGATTTTACTGATTTGGTCGAAGCATCTGCAAGAGCTGAAAGAAGATACGAAGGTAAGGCATAACTAAAGGAAAAGAAGAAGAAGAAGACTAAGGATTCAAACTCAGAGTCAGTAGAGTCAGAGTTAGAAGATGACAATTCAAATCAGGATACTGAGGAGAAATTTGATACTGATGATGATGATTGGTCAGGAAAGAAGAAGAAGCAGGAAAAGAAAAGGCAGAAGAAAGATAAGGGTAAGCAAAAGAATGAAAAGAAGCAGGGAAAGGAAGTAGTAACTGCGAATGCAGTCAACAAAATTATTTAGAAAAAATTGCAGACAATTGGAATGAGCCAGTTTGGAATGTCAAGAAAACATATTGTCAAGTTTGTCAAAGATTTGGTCATGATTATGAAAATTGTTATGATAATCGAGATTTCAGGGGAAGAAGACCTGAGTATGTCACTCAAAAAATGAGGGAGGTAGTTGCAAATGTGGTATCTCCTCAAGGTGCTAACAAGTGATATCATGGACCTAAACCTCAAATAAGATTTCAGAACCAAAATAATTAGGGATACCACAACAGAGGTCAAAATAATATGCAACAACTGCAATGTAAGTAATATAACTAAAGTTATTATTGTAATTAATGTGAAGCAGTAGGACATATATAAGGTCTTGATTGTGAATTGTGGTGTAGACACAAAAATGATAGAGGTGCATTCCTATCATTAGGCACAACAATAATAATAACAAAATTATTAACAGGTCTAGGAACAGAATCAACAACCTCCACCCCATCAACAACAAAGACCTCCAGATGAGGCTAATTTAGTGGTGTTGGAAGAATGGATTGAGGAAGAATCGATTCAGGACAGGGTACAGTTCCATTAGTAGGAACAGAAACCTAATAAGAAAGAACAAGATTGTCAGTATACTTAGGGAATAGATAAGCATTACAACTAAGACTGTGCAGCATGTATCCAAATTGAGGATATTCCTGAAAGCAGTGGGTGCACTGATGTCATGGTTGTAACAAGATCAAAATCAAAGCCAAGAAAGGCAATCATGCAGGAAAAAGAAGATCAGGGCAGTGTGAATTGGAAGGAGCAGAAAGAAGTGAGAATAGAATCACTCAAGGAAGTACGAGAGTCCCAAGGAGGGAATATGTCATTTGAAGAATGGGAGTTTGCTGCAAGATCCTTGGCTGACCAAAAGGGAAAAGTACATTAGATAAAAGTAAGATTGTATTGAAAGAGCAGGCAGTGGTGATGAATTTTATGAAGCTTTGTTGTTAGCTCCAATAGCATTTATTGTAAAGCAAATGTTGAGGTTGGTACCTGCATTTTTCCAACAATTGTTGAAAATATTAACTAATGAAGAGGAAGGTACAAATGAATCAATAGGGAGAGAAACTAAATATTTTTTTTGTGGAGAAGCATGTGAATTCCTAGCAATGGATGTGGATTACAAGGTATGAGTAGTGGGGGTATCTATTGGAAAGGTGTTTGTTCTAGGAGTTTTCTTGGATGGCGGGTCAGGAGTTAATATTCTCCCAGAATCGACATGCAAATGGTGTCTATTCTTACCAAGAAGAGTCCCAAGAAAGGGGGAGGGGAGGCAAGTTCTTCATGCAAGGCAAGCTAGGACAAGTGTCAAATCATGCTTGAGTTGCATTATGGATTTTTCCCACCTCATTGGTCAAGTTGCAAGCATTTCAATTCAAAACTAGTTGCACACTAGCATAAGCATAAAAGGGGGGAAATCATTGGGAACTTTTCTCTCTTTCTCCTCTCACACACTATCTCAAGTGCCCAAGTTTGCAAATCAAGCATCTCCATCTCTCTCTCTCTCTCTCTCTCTCTCTCTCTCTCTCTCTCTCTCTCTCTCTCTCTCTCTCTCTCTCTCTCTCTCTCTCTCTCTCATGGGAGCTCTAGAGATGAACTCTATGCTTAAGCTCTTGGTGATGGATGCAAATCCAAGACAATTATTCTATTAATAAGCTATGCTAAGAGCTTTCCCATGAGCAAGCATATATGGAGTATCAATTATCCTGCTTGGAAAATACTTATTTTCCCTCTCATCTTCCTCTTTTGTGTAGTTCCTTTCTCCCTGCTGGGTGTTTAGGGTTTGGGAAGGAGGTTATACCATGGAATCTTGAAGAACAACATCTTCTTGATTCAAGCAAGATCTATAAGAGCACAAACATGTATTGTAACAAAGATCTTGTTTGAGAGGATTATAATTGCTACCATATACATGTGGTAGTGATGTGCGTGAACACACTAGGACCGCCGGGGCATTTTTTCCCTCTTTAGGAGGTTTTTCCCCCCGAGCATTGTATATACGCCAATCACTCTAGGGCTATCTATCTTTTCATTGCATACTAAGTAACACACTCTCTATTGTGTGCCTTGAGCTTCCTTCTTCTTCTCCAAGTTGTGTGCGTTTCTCTGCAACCCTAATTCCAACAATTGGTATCAGAACAAGTTGCGTCCTCCCGAGCTTAGTCGCCAGCTACTCCAGCACAAGCCTGGTCAGTTTCTCCGATTTCAGTGAGCTTTGGAGAGCGTTCGCAGGTCGACAAATATTTCGGGATTGCTCATAGATCTCGATCTACTCAAATTTCTGATTCGGACTCATTTCGGCCTCCGTTTCCACTACAGGTAGTACTGCACAGGCTATTTCGTCATTTTGTGTAGAGTTTCTGCATAACAGGTGACTTACAGTCTTCTACGGTTTGTGCTATATAGCACGTCAATGTCGTTTTCTGCATAAGTCAATGTCGTTTTCTGCATAACAGGTGACTTACAGTCTTCTACGGTTTGTGCTATATAGCACGTATTGTTCCCGCTCCGTTTCGCCTATTTTCGGGCAGTTTTCACATCAGGTACAGCATTTACCATGGCTGACAACAACAACACAGATGTGTTCAAGATGTTTGCTGCTGCTGCTGAGGACAGGTTGGATGGGGACAATTACCCTATGTGGTCTTATATGATGCAATACGTTCTTGTGTCAAAGGGAATCTGGAATATTGTGCAGGGCATTGATGTACGTCCTGGTTCTGAGGATGTAGGCGATGTTGAGGATGTTGCAGGTCTTGCTTCAAGGATTGCAGCTATCAGAGTTGTTTTGTCTACAGCAGAACAAGCTCGTTGGGATGTAAAGGATGCGCAAGCTCATGCATTGATTGCATTTTCTCTGAAGTGCACCATTGTTCCTCACATCCGTTTAGCAAAATCTGCTAAAACAGGCTTGGGATATTTTAGCTGGTCTTTATGCAAGCCGCAATGAGGCTAAAATTGCTTTGCTGCGTAAAGAGCTGGAGTCGAAGATTATGCATGAGGAAGATGGTATGGACACTTTCCTTGCTAGTGTCAAGGATATCAATGAGCAACTCATTTCTGCAGGTGAAGTCATTTCAGAAAGTTCCCTAGTGCAGACTGTTCTTGATACCTTACCAGATTCTTACCAGACTTTTGCTAGTACTTGGAGACTTATGACCCAAGGGAATCCTGAAGCTTTCAAGTTTGATGCATTATGCACATTGTTGTTGCAAGAGTCACTTTCCAAAAAAAACAGGACTAGGCAGCGTCGTGCAGTTGAACAGGCTTGTATTGCTTCTCAAAGAAAGGGTGGTAACAGTAATGCAGCCACTTCTTATGGTTCTGCTACGAGTGGCAAAACTTCTGTTCCTAATGCTTCTACTAGCAGCACTTCGTCTGGTGATAAGGGCAAAAAGAAAATGCATTGCCATTATTGTAAAGCTAATGATCACTTAATCAAGTCGTGTCTTAAGTTGAAGGCCAAAGAGGCTAAGAAGAAAGAGGGTGGTTCCACTGCAAATGCTGGTTCCACTACAAATGCAGCCATTACTGAGGCTTCTGTAAAAGGAGATTGTAATGCTGATGTTGATGCAGAAATGGGCTTTAAGTGCAGAGTGCGCTTACAATCCTGCCGTCCATGATGCATGCTTGTCAGTTGCTGCAGATTCACATGTGTGGTATTTTGACAGTGGTGCTACAAAGCACATTACCTCACATCGTGAATTGTTCACCTCTCTCGAGTCTGTCCCTCATGGGAATTCAGTCACTTGTGCCAACAATGCCTGTTATCCAATTCAAGGAGTTGGAAAGATTGTGCTTACTGCTGCAAATGGTAGTTCCTTCACACTTGTTGATGCACTTTATGTACCTGGGATCAAGAAGAAACTCTTGTCTGTATCTGCACTTGCTAGACTTGGACTTGTAGTCAAATTTGTGGATGACAGATGTACAGTTCATGATCTCAGTTTTGGTGATGAAATTGTTGCATCTAGCCTCTTGTGTCGTGGGCTGTATAAGCTCACTTTGTATGACAAGTGTGGACAAAATTTTGCAAATGCTGTTGCAGATTCAAGGGCTATTTCAGATGCAAAACTTTGGCATGCACGTTTTGGTCATCTGATTTTTCCAGTTTGCTGCGTTTGCAGAAATCTGATATGGTTGCTTCTTTGCCACCTCTTGAAGCACCTGTCAAACATGTTTGTGAAGGCTGTATTTTGGGTAAGATGCAGCGTTCTAAGTTTCCAAAGGATGGTTCAGTTCGGGCCACATGCAGGTTGTAGCTTGTGCATAGTGATGTTTGCGGGCCCATGCAAACTCCGTCCTTGGGCAATTACCTTTACTTCGTGACTTTCATTGATGATTACTCCAGGCATGCATGGGTATTTCTGCTTAAAGAGAAGTCCGAAGTTTTTATGTGCTTCAAACAATTTCTGGCTATGGCTGTCTCGAAATATACTATGGGTACCCTCCGTTCCGATCGAGGGGGGGAGTATACGTCTCATGAGTTTAATGCATTTTTGGCTATTCGTGGGATAAAACACCAATGTACAGTGCCTTATACACCTCAGCAAAATGGTGTTGCTGAGAGGAAAAATAGGTCACTGACGGAAATGGCATGATGTATGGTCAAAAGTCAAGCTTTGGCGCATTCTTTTTGGCTTGAGGCCATCATGTGTGCCACTTATGTACTTAACAGGTGTCCTATGAAACCTTTGCAGTCTATTACTCCGTATGAAGCATGGCATGATAGAAAGCCTTCTATTGAGCACACGTGTGTTTTTGGTTGTTTGGCATATGCTTTGGTGCCACAAACACAGTGCAAAAAATTGGATGATAAGGCTGTCAAATGTATTTTTGTTGGTTATAGTGCTGAAAGCAAAGGTTACAGGTTATATCATCCGCAAACAAAGCATATTCTGGTTTCACGAGATGTAGTGTTTGTGGAAGATTCTGTTCAGCCCTTGCTATCTGTACTAGAGACAGTAATGTACGCTCATAGGACATTTCTGACACTTTGTTGCTTCTTTTCAGTGGTGGAAATACGAATGTAAGTTCCAATGAGGCAAATGTACAGCCTATGGGGGTTTCTAAAAATGTTACACATCAGCCTATTACTGATGTAGATGTACATGATGTACTTGATGAGGAAAGGGCTGAAAATGAGCAGGCTAGAGGTATGCCAAAATGGCTGGTGCACACTTTGCGTGACAGTAAATTGGATGCACCTTTGTCTAGTCGTACTCGTTCAGGCTCTCTCCATGCATATTATGCATCAGATTGTTATGCTTTGGCTGTGTCTAGCTTACATGATGTTGAGGAGCCTCTGTCTTTTGATGAAGCACACAATTTAGAAAATTGGATGGCTGCCATGCAATCAGAATATGATGCACTTATAGAAAATGACACGTGGACTTTATGTGATTTTCCTCCTGGCAAAAAGGCCATTGGTACGAAGTGGGTTTACAAGTTAAAACACAAGCCGGATGGTGAGTTCTATCGCCATAAGGCTCGACTTGTTGCAAAGGGTTATGCACATCCAAAATGAATAGATTATGAAGAGACTTTTGCTCCCACTTGTCGTATGACTACTGTGCGTTTTCTATGTGCGTTGGCAACTCATTTTGGTTGGGATGTACATCAATCAGACATTGTTATTGCTTTCTTGAATGGTGACGTATTGAGGAAGTGTATGTAACGCAGCATCGCGGTTTTGTCATAAAAGGACAAGAGGACAAAGTGTGCAGATGTAAGAAGGCTTTGTATGGGTTGAAGCAATCTCCTCATGCTTGGTATGAGAAAGTTGACACTCATTTGGTTAAACGAGGCTTTCGTAACAGTCCAACAGAAATCACATTGTATGTAAAGAGTGAGGGTGATGTACTTCTCATTGTGGTTCTTTATGTCAATGATTTGCTAATCACATTGTATGTAAAGAGTGAGGGTGATGTACTTCTCATTGTGGTTCTTTATGTCGATGATTTGCTAATCACTGGACCAAATGAGAGACATATTGCTGAATTTAAGGCTGATTTGAATGCTACTTTCAAGATGAAATATTTGGGGATGTTGCATCGTTACTTAGGTATACAGTTTAAGCAGTGTGATGGTGGTATTGCCTTGTGTCAGAAAAGTTACATAGAGACATTTCTATGTAAGTTTGGACTTGAGGATTGCAAACCTATTGCCACTCCCATGGAAACAGGTTTGAAGTTGAGTCTACATGATGCTGGTGATCCTGCTGATGTCACTCTTTACCAAACTGCTGTTGGCTGCCTCATTTATGTATGCAACACGAGGCAAGATATTCAATTTGCAGTCTCACAGGTCAGCAAATTTATGCATACCCTAGGGTCTAAGCATTGGCAGGCTGTCAAGAGGATTTTTCGCTACCTTAGTGGCACTTTACATCTTGGCTTGTTTTATCCCAAGGGGGGATCATTGCCGCCAGACTTACATGCTTTTTCGGATTGGGCTGCTTGTTTTGACACGCGAGTGTCCACAAGTGGTTTTTGTTTCATGCTTGGCAGTTCATGTATATCATGGTTGAGCAAGAAGCAACCTACTGTGGCCACTTCCAGTTGTGAGGCTGACTACAGGGCAGTCTTCACAGCTATGGTTGAGTGTGTATGGCTCAGACACCTTATGACTGATTTGGGTATTGGACAGGACACTGCCAACACTATCTACACTGATAGTCAGAGTGCATTGGCAGTTTGTGAGGAACCCAGTTTTTCATGCTCGCACAAAGCACATTGAGGTGCATTACCACTATGTCAGGGAGAGGCTCTCAGCAGGAGAGATCAGCTTGGCTTATGTGCCAACACA
Source organism: Adiantum capillus-veneris (assembly GCF_014529385.1). Taxonomy (NCBI): domain Eukaryota; kingdom Viridiplantae; phylum Streptophyta; class Polypodiopsida; order Polypodiales; family Pteridaceae; genus Adiantum; species Adiantum capillus-veneris. The sequence goes on from NC_140937.1 coordinate 80,637,826, forward strand.
GGACAAACTTACAGATCTTTTCACAAAGGCATTGTCTCGTGAGAAGCTTGAAGCTTTCCGCAAGGCTTTGGGCTTACTCCCCTTTGTGGACCGATCATGTCCTCAAGGCATGGAACTTCCCTTTACTCATGTGCCAGCTCTCGTTCACATCACTCCAGGGGGGATTTGTTACCATATACATGTGGTAGTGATGTGTGTGAACACACTAGGACCGCCGGGGTATTTTTTCCCTCTTTAGGAGGTTTTTCCCCCCGAGCATTGTATATACGCCCATCACTCTAGGGTTATCTATCTTTCCATTGCATACTAAGTAACACACTCTCTATTGTGTGCCTTGAGCTTCCTTCGTCTTCTCCAAGCTGTGTGCGTTTCTCTGCAACCCTAATTCCAACAATAATACAAGTCCTTTTGGAGGGGGGATCAGCTCCAAGCAAATACGGTCCTCATCAAGTTGTCAATCTTAATTGGGTATTATCTTTGAATCATGTGCATGATTCTAGTGTTTTTAATGTGTAATTGTGTAAACAAATTAGCCCAGTGCAACTTATAATCTCCTTGCTATCTTTCTCTTAAGAAAAAATCTCTCTTTTCATAGTCAAATTCCATTGAATCTAAAAGTAAGTATTAGATTCTCTGACATAGAACAACACCAAGCAATGAAGTCAAAGGCCCCTATGACATCAGCCGTACTAGTCAAAAAATCGAGTTCTCCCAAATTAGCATTCATGAAAGAGTCAAACCATAGGGAACCATAATGAATCCACAAACCTATATCACATCAATCCTAGAAGGGATATTTCTCAATGAAAATTGGGATTATAAACTACAAATTGGAACTTTGATCGACTAAAAATTTGACCAACATATACATGGGCTACATATACCATGTGGGTTGGTTAGATGTTGTATAATCCACATCAAGTGCCACTAGTCTAGAGGAGTAGCAACGGATGGTGTGTGACGTCATCCATAGGATTGTCCAATTGGAGAGAAAAAACAAAGAAAGTAATAGGCCTTCAATGGGCCTTATGAGATTCTTGGATACCAACAAGGCCAAACAACCAACCCTATCACAAATGGAGACTCCCTTAGAGAGTACCATTGTTGTTTCATCGCCTGGAGTCTCAAGAGTCTCAATGTAGTTTGAGTCCACAAGCAGTACTTTTAGCTTCCCACACCTAGCTCAATGTTCTCTTAGAGATGAGCCTACTCTAGTGAGATGAGCATGAAGAAAATTACACTCTTGACCTCAGTCGTTATTTTAGTATTGCACCGCTACCTAGTAGCATAGAGCCTACAACAATACCTATAAGTAAGTCTCAATCATATTTACCTATTGCCATTCATGCTCATGTAGGTCCTACACCACCAATCATTCCAATGGATTATGATCCACGATCACATTATTAGAGCTCTTATTCAAGTGGATCTAGGCCAGTTAATGATAACATGTCATATCCCGCATGTGCTATGCCTAGGGCCACACTCTTGAACCTTGGACCGCTGCATGACACAACATTGTACCAAGTATGGGACCCAAGAACCGGACGTATGCCAAGTCAAATGCCAACCCCCTTCCCCATGTAGTTCAAGAGCAGCTACACATCCTATACCTATTCATTTAGTTGATTTGGAAGGATTTTCTCAAACTATTGGTCAATCTATTATTTAGAATATATGCACAACATACTTGAGAGGAGTTTAGAAGCAAGGCAGCACAAGTGGCCAAGCTCACACAAAACTTCTGTGGTGACAGTTATGTTAGAAAGCATATTGAAGTATTTGAACACATGTGTAATTTCTTGGAAGAGCACGATGAGCTACATAAGTGTAGCGCCTTAAGATTGACCTTGAGCGGAAAGGTTGGAGATTGGTATATGACCTTAAGGATTGAAGAGCGCATGAATTACCCTACTCTTAAGTGATTTTTCTTGAAAGAGTACATATGAGAGGTTGTGCTTTGGGGCGTAGCATCTCAACTCCAAAAATCCAAACGAGAGGAAGGGGAGTCAGTGAGAGATTTTATTATTCGTTTGAAGGATTTGGATGTTGTACCCCAAATGAGCATGTCAACAATAACCATCTACTTGATAGATTCATTAGAGAGTTGCAACATGTGGATATCTACAATGGTTCTAGTCATTAGAGAGAAAACTGCTAATGCAATTTAATTAGAAGACAATCTAATGATTGCAAGAGAAAGGGTGTTTTCTAAATCAAATTTTTCTAGCTCATAAGCATCTGAGCATGAGCCAATGACAATAAAGTTTATCATTGTTTATCATTTAAAAGAGTAAAAGATATTTGAGATGACTTTGGCAGATCTCACCTAGGATATTCAAGAAAGCCTTAGAGATAATTGTACTCCACAAAAAAATCAAATTTATCCAAGAAGGGAGCAACATTGCTGCTTAGTTTGCTTAGATCTAAATAGCACCAGAGAATGACCTCCCTTTAAAGTATAATGGGGATTTCAATGCATGTGGTAAGGTATGAACATCAAGCTAAGGACTTCTTAGTGATTATATGCATAATGGCAAATAAACCACCTTTAGATTAGACAGACTCGCCTTGAGTTCCTACACTAATGCCTGCCCCACTTGTTGAGAAACCCATAGTCCTTAAAATAACATGTTATCCAGACCACACCATTACGACCTCAAGTTCCTACACTAATGCCTGCCCCACTTGTTAGAATAACATGTTATCCAAACCACACCATTACCACCTCCAGTGCTAGGACCACAACCTCTTTATCCAAGAGTTACCCCTATAAACCAAGTAGGTTGCAAGCCATTTAGTGCTTATTTGGAATGGGAGGATTACATAGACTCTGGTATTACCTATGGAATCAATACATGAAGGAGTGTTCTAGTGCTACATGGAGGACCCTTTATGGACAAGTAAAACTTGTATATCAAGAAAGTTCTCTTGCAAGAAGAGGACAAAACATCAACATTACTACCAAGAAGACACCTCTTTAATGCTATGAATGTGGTGGACCATATCATGTAGTTGAGTGTCCCATTAGAATGTGAAGGAATGCTACACCAGTGAAAATTATTCAAGGGAGCACATCTACAATGTCAATACTTATGTGTAATTGTTGTGGCATAGATAATTTGATTGCCCAATGTCCCAATAATCCAAACACACCAGAGATCACACCATTGAACTTAATTGAGATTACCAATGGGATGCCACAGACTACACAGTAAATGTCCTCACATGATCGATGCTCCAAAATGAAAATTAGATCCTTGAAGAGAGAGAGATGGTGCATCAATCACCCACGTGTAAGGAAGAAGAAAACACGAAGGAAGAGATCAAACTCTAGTTCAAAGACTAATAAATATAGTGAATGGTGATGACCCTCCATATATGAATGGCCCTAAAGATGATTCCAATTCAATCAAGACTATGGAAACTAAGACGACCACCATGAGGGAAAAATCCAATGGGGATCACCATGAGAGGAAGTCAAGCAAGGACACCATTAGGGTAGGGCATACAAAAACCACACCCATACCACAACCAATTCAACGAGTGTCTTCATCAAGTCTAACCAAACAGGATGAGAACCTCCAAGAGAAGCCACAAGGGCCAAAACCCAAAGAAACCACGAAGAAGATTGGGTCCTACCCAAATCGTGTGGAGTAGATTGATCAAGTCAAGCACTTAAGAAGCTTAGTGGAGGAGACCCAAAGGGAACTAAAACCTATATAGATCAAAATTACGGACATAGTGTTTCCAACACAACCTCAATCTCACAAAGACCACAAAGCATTATCCATACCTATTATTATCTAGGAAGAAAATGAGTGTAAGACATCGCAAGCTGATCAGATAAATTATTTGTTTGAGAGGATACTTATTGAGGAAAAACTTGACTCCATCAAAGAAGTGGATACTCCATCTTCACTAGCCTTAGGTCATGGAATAGAATCTCAAAAATTTCCATTGAATATTGAAAAATTAACAAATTTCATGGCTTCTAAAGTCAGAACCACTATCATGTCTAAATTGTATAGATATTTTGCGCTGTTCCTAGGTTTTTGGGCATTTCTCCATGGAGAACTGAAAGTCAGGCTACCACGGTTTGCATAGATGGATAGGCCCAACAAAATTCCAATTGAGGAAGAATGCCTGGATCCACAAACCAAAGTAGATGAAAATTCTATATTTGAGATACCTATTAACAAGTTAAGATAATACTTTGAAGGTGATGAATCTAATGCAACCCTACCAATCACTACTAAAGCATTAACTGTGAAGGGAATCCTTGTTGTTGGTATTGGGATCAACATTGTAACTAAAAACTGTTGGGAATCTATGGGAAGACCTCACCTTCAAGTCACAAACATAGGATAAACATTTTCCAATGGAACTATCATGAAACTTATTGGAATGCTAAAAAATCTCAAGGTCAAAGTCTTTGGACACAAGGTAAGGAATACCTTCATTGTTATGGATTTTTTCAAGCATCCTATGTCATATGTGATGATCTTAGGACGTCCTCACATGAGGGAAGTGAAAATGGTGCATGATTGGTCTAAAAAACATGTCTACTTACAATTTTAAGACTCTGTTTCAAGTTGATCTTGTAAACAATTGAGCCCATCCTCTACGTTTATAATTGACAATCGATCTAACACCACAATTCACTCAACCCACTACAATATTATTATACCTGTAAAAAGGAGATAGACATTGGCAAGGACTCTCCTTGTATGGATGTCCTATCTTGAATGGTTGAGTTGAATGTTGACAGGCATATCAGAGTACCAATTTAGTAGTTAGTCGGAAGTGCTTCATCGGATATAGTTAGTCGGATCATAGTTAGTCGGATGTTGTTTAAATCGGATATTTAACAGTTATGATATATCAAGACTAAGGTTGTTATTACCAGTCTGTTTTGTATGATGGTTATAAGTCGGTTCTGGGAGTTGTGATGGCGCAGTTGTATTCAGAGATGTTGTAGCTCTTCTTGATCAATGAAGCACTCTTGTTATCTTAATTCTGAGTTATCAATTCCTTCTGTGTATTATTTCCGAGTTATGAGATGCTGAAAGAATTGTGATGCACTATGCATTTCCTGTGTTGATGAACCACAACACATTTGGCGATCCTGCCAGTTCAGTTCTCATGGCTGAGGACGTATGCAGTTATCAGGTATTATTCTTCGGTTCATGAATCTCATTCTGGTGATAATGCATGTCCGAGAGAGGTAGAAGACACTCTCGTATATATTACACACGGGCTCAAGCCAGAGCAGGCAATATAGATCCATTCCACTATGAGGATGTGATTGTAGATGAAGAAACTGATCTACCACCTCAAGAACGGCTAGTAAATTCTGGGGAGGAGGGTTCTGGAGCAGCAGAGGACAGGGCAGTGAGGCAACTTGTGGGGGCACTACTCTTGACAGGAGGACCTGCACGAAGTAGAAGGCGACTCCAATTTGACCCATTGAGAGGATCTAGCAGACAAAGACTTGTAAGAATCCCAAATCCCATCCCCATGGCTCAACCACCTCCTAATCCGCAGATCAAATCCGCCAAATTCAGAGGGAAGCCCAAAGAGGATGCAGATTGTCATGTAGCACAATTTGAAACCCGCTGGCAAGCAAGTGGATACCAGGTGATGTTTCTAGATCCTATAAAATTACATCAATTTGCAGCTACCTTGGAAGGCAAGGCCATGAGCTGGTTCAGCCAATATGGTATGGCTCACTTTCCTACTTATGCTGCACTTAGTTTGGCTTTTCTACAAAGATTCTGGAAGGAGAAAACTCCTACATATATTTTAAGCAAGTTACGACGCATCAAACAGGGGACAATGTTGGTAGAATATTTTGCTCAGAGATTTAGAATATTTGTTGAGAGATTGCAAGGAAATGAAAGGCCAACTAATGAAATGTTGGCTGGCTACTTTCTCAAAGGATTGAGGAGTGGTATTAAAAATGCAGTGGCCAGCATTGACATTGGAGGAGGTTTTGATAATTTGGTACAGGCTGCTTCTAGAGTTGAGAAGAGGCTGGGAATGACAAAGTCTAGTAAGAGAGGAGACAAGGAATCTGAAACAGGTTCAGAGTCAGAGACATCTTCTTCTGAAGAATCGGATACTGGTAGTTCATCTGATGAGGAGGAAACGAAGAAAAAGAAGAGTCCTAAGAAGAAGAAGAAGGACAAAACAGGGGGTGAAGTTGATATTGTTCAACAATTAAAGAATATTGGCTATTCAGTCATAGCACCTAAAGAGAAAAGGTACTGTGAGATTTGTGAAAGAGATGGACACACCACTGCTCAATGCTGGTACAACCCTAAGCAAAGGGGTAAAACAGGTACAGGTGCTGGGCGGGGTACTGCTTCAGCAGAGGCAAATCAGGTGGCTCCATTCAGAGGAAGACCTCCTAGACAGGGATTTCAGAGGGGACCTGGAAGAAACCAGGATAATAAACAAAGAAGGCCCCAAGGGGTTATGCCTTGTGTATATTGTGGTGACCCTACACATTGGGTTGGCCTTCGTTGTGCCTTATGGGTAAAACATCGTGAGGAGAGAGGTGTTCCTGTTGTTCCATTCAATCAGGAGAACCAGCAAACAGGTCCTCCACAAACACCTCCAAATCAACCACAGACACAAGCAAATGTGATCATTATCGACATTCCGATTTATCAGGATACCCCTAATGAAACAGCAACAGTGCTTCTGACTGAAGAGTATGACAATGTGGAGAATGATTGTCAATATCCAGATAATATGGAAGATGAAATTGATGTGCTGGCTGTGACAAGATCCAAAGCTAAAGGTCCTATTGATTGGGAACAACAAAAAGGGGTTAGAGATCAGGTGCAGAACCAGGTTCAGAAGGAGCAGCAAGGTCAACACTTGGAGGATCATGCAGAATCTTCTGATGCACCAGTACAACATAAAAAGCAGGTTGAAGTACCTGAACCAGATTGGTTTGAGGTATTAATTAACCCTCCTTTACACTTGTCTTTAGACCAAATGCTTTCTATAGTTCCAGCATTTAAAGAGAGATTGCTACATAAGTTACTAGGAAAGCACTATGAAAGTTTCATGCAGCAGAAAGAGGAGCCTGGGGTGAATAGCATTCATCCTTCTGATGTGGATTTCATGGTTCCAGTTATCAAGGTGACTTTACAGGACATGATATTTGAGGAAGTATTGCTGGATGGAGGATCTGGTGTCAATATCTTACCTGAGTCAGTTTATCTCACAATGGGCTTAGGGAGATTGGAACCAGCACCTTTCCAAGTTAAACTGGCTGATCAAAGGAGGGTTCACCCAATTGGAATTTTAAGGAACTCTTCTATTCAGATTACAGGGATGTAGCTGGTGTCAAAAGGGGAACACGAAAACTGCCGTCGGGCTCGTCCGAACTCGGCCTTATTTAGGCCCCTGTCACACTGGGACGGGCGTCCACGTCTTTCTTGGAAGTGTGGGCGGCTGCTCCATGTCACACTTAAGCCATATCAAAAAAGTTGCCAACTCTGTCCAGCAAATGGTTTGTAGCCAGATGTAAAGGCCTCCGCCCTTTCCGCTGCCCGTCAGTGCTCAAGTCCTATTAGCTGGTTCCGTGCGCGCTCTGCTGCAGTTGTCCACACCTTTGTAAACTTGGCTGAGCACGCACTGTAGGCCGGCCCTCTGACAACGCGTGAGGCCATCTGCAACCTTTTTTCGCAGCCAATAAATTGCCGCCAACTCAGTTTGGCTTTCTTGTGTCCGTCCTAGTGTGACATAGGCCTTACTCTTTATCTCACAAGAGAATAAGGGGTTAGTGGTTATTGCTACACTGGACTCCACCACATCCTATGTTCTCTCAACGCGCACGCACAATTGGTATGAGAGCTAGGCGAGCCTCGTTTATAAGTGACACGGGGTGTCACTCGAGGGATCGACGGCGGGGAGCACGATCGGCAAGGCGAGGGGCTTTAGGCCGTTGGATCGACGCACCTAGAGGGGGTAGGTTTTTATATTGTTAAAGGCGCATTGGTTGCATGGAGGCGCGTTAGGCGAGACGGTTGAGGTCTGCGAGTGGGTGGGAAGGGGTCGCGAGCTCGAGGCGGGAGTGGGACAGGCATCGCGATTTTTTTTTCCCAGCCAGATTTGATCCAACGGTGGGATGCACTCGGGCCGTTGATCCCTCGAGTGCACCCCGTGTGCTTTATCAACAAGGCTAGGCGAGGGAGTAGCTTCTGGATAAGCTAAAGCTTGAAGCTTAGTTCACAACAGACATTGTTTTCTAAGCTCTGCGAGCCCTGCACAGAAAGCAAAGACTGGAACCTTGAGCTGAGCTTGGAGCCTTGAAGAAACTAAGCAAGTAGCATTGAATTCATTAACGCAAACCCAAAATTTGCAATGTTGAAGCCACAAACTGTATCACTAAAGCAAGGCAGTTAGTGCAAAATGCTGATAACAAACGCGTTGGAAAACTTAACCCAAGGAGTGGCTAGGCAAAGGAGTGATGCAAATTGTAGGTAGTGTGGGAGAAAAAGCAACGCAAGGAGAAGCCTGCAGATTGCTCGAGCAAGCAAGGTTGGCAAGGGGCAACACACATATAGCTTTGAAATCCTGCAACATTGGGCAGTAGAGAGCATCACGCAAGCAGCAGGGAAAGGGAGCTGACAACTCACAAGTGGGCAACATTTTGGCCTTGCGTACACAGGGAATTCTGGGAGCTCAGAGGCGCCCTCACACAAAGCGGATTCTCTCGGAGGCAAAGCTTGAGGTGGTCGAAGAATCCGACTTGGCCTTACGCAAGAACCACAATTAGGTTTTTGGCATCGAGCAGTAGGTAGAAACAGGTGTGGATTTCTGATGGAGTTTGGATCCAGCCCATCACTATTGGTGGAGTTTCACATCTTCGCCCTCACAAGGGTACTTGTTTCTCTTTGCAATTTTCAGAGAGATTTTGTTCATAGCCTAGTTCGTATCGGACACTGTTTCCTATGAGCACTGTTAGATACAGGTACAAGTTTCACACACTACTTTGGCAGGTGGATTTGCATCAACTTACAATTTTTGTGGGAGCTTTATATGTATGATTACAGTTTATGCTTACACTATGTGTATATTTTGTGCACTTTTGAGTGATGTTATGTTCTTCTAAGAGTGGATACCTAGTAGGGATTACTTACAATGTTTGCACCTTTTTGCCCAGATACTCCATCTATGTATGTTAAAGTTGTGAATATTTCCGTGTACATCGATTGTGGATCCATTTATTGGCATTTATAGCAAATCCTGATCATTTATGAAACTTGATGAGCTTGACCATAGTTTTGAGTGTGATAGCCTTTTGGAGGGTTGTGGTGTGGTTTTCTTGAGCTGGGGAATTCTTAAATGTTGAGATTCTTTCGTTGATATAGGCTGTTAGAGGAGTTATCTCTTTAAGATCATGTCTTCAAGATTTCACGCCCTCTTTCTCTGTAGAGGTTAAGTATGTTGCAACGTCAGAGGCTAGCAAAGAGGCTTTATGGTTGGCACATTTAGTGGGACATCTAGACAAGGGTCAGTAGATTGCAGTGTTGCATTGTGATAATCAGAGTGCCATTGCTTTGGCAAAGAATCTCAAGCTTCATTCCAAACAGTGTGGGGCATAAAAGTGTAGTGTGTGCAATTGTTGAATGTTCTCTCTCTCTCTCTCTCTCTCTCTCTCTCTCTCTCTCTCTCATGTCCCAAAAATTAGGTGATGCAACAAATCTAGCTAGAACTTTGGCTATGAGTTGAGTGTCATCTATGCTCGACCTTTGTCATAATTTTTTAGAATAGGAGTCTATAGTAGCACATAAAGGCTACTCTCTTGTTGATTACTTAAACCTTATTACAACAAGTCATTCAAATCAACTTGGGTATGTAGATAGATCTAAGTGGGAGATATTGCTCTCCAATTGTGTGTGTGTGTGTGTTTGTGTGTGTGTGTGTGTGTGTGTGTGTTTGCGTTAGAACTTGGAAGTCCATTTTGGGACACATGAGAGACTTGGATAGCTTATTTGTGTGATGCATTTGACGTGGATTGTTCTTTTTCATTGCAACTTATTCATACATCATGATCTATGTATGTAATATTGCTAGCATGTTTTACTCAAATTCTTGTTAGGTGCATTATTTCTTGCTTAGAGCTTATATGCATACACCATTTTACTTGGGCTGCAATTCAGTGTGGTTCCTACTGTCTTTGGGTTCACATAATACCTTATAGAGGGACATAGTGCTTGTATGTAGAAGGCTCACTAATTTACAAAGGGAGTATTTAATCATCACACATTTTGCATGGAGTAAATGGGAGGGGGGTGCATCCCCATATCCAAAAGAGTTAAAGCGTACAATGGTGGTGCATCCCCATATCCAAAAGAGTTAAAGCGTATAATGGTGGTGCTAAAAAAGGACCAATTTTGATTCCACCAATGAAAAATTGGGGGCTCATAAGTTTTTGTTTACTTTCACTCAAATGTTGTTGAGAATTGTGTTTTCATGTTCTTCTTTTTAAGATCTATGTATCGATATATATTTATTGTGATAGGTAGTCTTTTTCTGACTTGTACAGATTTTATCTCAAAGGTGTGTTGAAGGTACCATCAAGCAAAGTCGTTTTTGTACCACTAATATGTGATTTCACTTAGAAGTCTTATTGAGTGCACATGTCAAGCAAGTAAAATTTATGTATTATTTACATCTGATAATCAAACATTTTTTATTCCTTGTGTTACCTTGGGATGCATCTATTGGCTCTTCTTGGTAAATTGTATTCTTGTAGATGTCCATGACAATCCTTTTAGAGGCCATTATCTAGGCAACCATATGCCCTCGAACGATTCACCAGCAATACCAAGGGAACGCCACTTGTGTGAAGAAATGCAGCTTTTTAACCCCTATATACTCAATCATTTATAAAATGCACTTGCCCTCCCTTGAAAAAAAAACCCCTTACAATCTCATGTTACCATACAATAACCCTTAATGAATCCGTTGGGCACCACTCTAGAGAATGCGGTATATGATGGTCACTATCTAGGCCACCATGGCACCATAAAGCTTTCACCATAGCCATAACCATAGAACCATCATGAAGAAATCACTATGACCATAGAATGCTCATAAGTTCGTTGTGAGAGCCAAAACAATCTAGTACCAAAAAAGATCATAATATTGATCACACTAAACTCATTATGACCATAAGTGGTCGTTGAACTATGGGCATTGAACCAGATAACCATCTTCAATATATTTCAGATAGTTTAAGCTTACAAAAACAAATCTTTGATTTCATACAAAGTTATGTCAAGATTACAAAATGAACTTACCTTCAATGCCTCCACCTTAGCCTGAGTATTTACTACCTTAGGGTGACCTATTAAAGCTAAATCAATTACGACATAATCATTGCAAAGATCTTCCAAAGTCATATGCACATATAATAGATAGCTAGGATAAATTCCTTACCTACTTCGTGATGTTAAACCTCCTCCACCCAAGAGCTTAAAGACATAGAATCCACAATGTTTGGCAATCCAAATAACATCCATTCGCAATAAATATATTCAAAAGGACAAAAGAAACTATGAAAATATCCATAAGCACACCTCCATTGTTTGCATAAGGCACTTCTTGGGATGACATAACTTCTTTCTAAGTTTAGGATGTGTCACATAAGGTGAAAATTGTTGCAAGACTCTATTGTTTCCATACTACTACAAGAATAGTCCATCAGTATCAAAGCACAAAGGTGTTGTAAGACACATACCTCTTCAAAGGTGAAGAACATGGCAAGTGTTGAGTGGTCTAAAATCACCAAAATTCATTATGCATGGCATCAACAATAACACTTGAATTGTAATAAAATCGTATGTAACAAAATATTACTTATCTATGACAGCAAATAAGGTGAACACACGTGACGAAAGATCAACAAAGAGGTCAATTTGTTCAAAGTAATCACATATTCTCTTTCACTAGGAATATTTTTCATAAATAAGTTCCATAAGATATCAACAAACTATACCCAATCTAAAGTTTCTTTTCCAAGAGTTCTTTTGAGCCATCCATTGTTACCCCACCCATGACTTTAATGACACCCCACAAGCTAAATGCAAATAAACAACATAAATGAATGGCTATAAGAGAAAGATAAACTTATAAGAAACCATGTTAAACTATGAGGGGAAGCTTTCTTTGATGCTATGTCACTACAAGCTTTGTGTCATAAACGACTTCAAGGTTCAAAGTGACTTAGATATCTCTTCTGAAAAACAATATTTATAGGTAGAACACTTTTTACAGTGGAATTAGGACACGCTTTAAGTATTTATTTGTAATTTCACTTAGGACCACTAATTTTGTACACTTACCTTTGCATTACTTGCCAATTGAACTCTCCCCAAATAATCATTTTGAGCTACTCCTTACACCTACTTCCCTTATTATATTTTCTTCCTTTATTCAAGTTTTTGGTGGACACTCTCACATCCCAAACCTACCTCTCTTTTCCTTATTTAGAGAGGGTTTTGCTTGAATATCTTTGTGTTCTCTCTCGGGTTCTAATTGTCCCCATGCACTACCTATGTGTTCTCTCTCTGGTTCGATCACTCTTTGAGAATGCTTCAACGCTTTCTTTAAATGGAATTCTACCTAATTCTTTTGCTTCTATGCAATCTTTATGATACATAACTTCTTGAGGTAGACTTTTAAAGCCTACTTCAATTTTTCTTGAAGTAAGGTGTTTGATTTGTGGTCGATTATTCTCTATGCCTTCTCCACAAACATATGATGATGCATCATTTAAATACGTTCTCTCTTTGGATTGTTATGGTGCACTATTTGATTACACCACTAGGGGCTCTAATTTTGGTTTTGCTATGTGGGATGCAACTAGACTTTCCTTGCTTATCTAGTCATAAGATTAGACCAATCTTCATTTGTGACATGGGACTTTGTTTTGGAAGAAATTCTAGACGCTTCAATGCATCTGGATGATGCATGGTCATATACAACTATCTTGTTTTGGTGATTTTGCATTCTGGAATCTAGCGACTATTAAGACGTGCAATATTTTTGCAATTTAATTAATTCCATAAGAGGGGTAGTTGTGTCAACATGGCTAAATGAGTTCATATCCTACCTTGCGATATCTTTTGGGACACTTTGATAAATATAAGCTGCTCTTTTTAAATTTATGGAATTAAGATGTCTATGCATTCTATCACAATTAGAGATGAAGTTCTCTACACTATAAATTGGTAGATGCATCATTGAAAGATTGTGTGTATCGTCAAAGTCTTACATGTTTTGAGGTGTCCATATCTAGTTTTTGGTATTTTCTAGGTCTACGTCTTGACCTATATTAATAGTTATGTATGATTAGTTGTAGTCCTCGCATTCTTGGATATTTTTTCAAGGATTGACCACTGACAAAAACATTGTTTTATTTGGATATTTGCTTGCTAAACTAATTTCATATGTTTTTGTCACTCAAGACAATGGGTAGATTGCTTAATTACTCTAAAGGTACAAAGAAAATATATTCACTACTTACATAGTACAAGGACACTCTAAAGAGAAGAAAACGCTCAAGGAAAATTAAGCAAAGGAAAGCACAAATGTAGTAATGTGCATTCGACCATTTCTCTTTATATAAACACGAAAAGACTTTTGAGTTTCCATCGTTTCCTAAACTCACCCTTCACCGTATTCCGTTTTGATGTTTTGAAAGGCTTTTTTGATTGGGGAGACCTAATGGGTAGATTTCAAAAACAACACTCTTGCTATTAACTAAATGTTCCCAACCAATTAGATGGATTATGGTTAAGAACATCTAAGGATTTTGGTAGATTCACTAATTTCTAAAGTAATTGTTGCAAGTTCAATTCTTTTCAAATTGGTTTAGTTTTTTGAAAAGTCTATATAGTAGACATTCTAGGGTTGATCACTTTCAAAAAAATTGCCTCCTCTTTGAACTAATAGTCATGAGGACATACGTATGATGGGTGCCTATCTTTACTCATTGAGCACTTTGGTAATTGGGATTTGGATTAAAAGTGGGCCTTTGAGAACTAGAGTATTGATTTAACTAGCACGCATGTTTAGTTACCTCATTGCTCCAAGGTTGCTCAAAGTTTTTGATTTTTGCAAGTTACTCCTACCTTGCTTGTTTAGTCCATGATTAGATTATTCAATATGATTCCAAAGTACTTTACTTCTATGAAATTCTCCTACTTTACTTGTTTAGTCCATGATTAGATTATTCAATATGATTCCAAAGTACTTTACTTCTATGAAATTCTCTTCTTAGATGATCTCACTAGGCATCACTTCTTGTGGGTGACAATAAATATGGAAGGCACAAACCATTGTCTTTCAACCTAGTGCCTTCCAACCTACTTGAAATTAGTTCTAATAAATGGTTTTGGTGGTGGATGGTGGTAGGTAATAATTCTAACTTCTTCAAGTATATGGAGTTCCCTACACTTTTTTGTAGTTCTATATTGTTCTTCAACAACCTCGCAGTGTTTGCATTTTCCATGTAATTTGTATTCTTTGGCTCTACTTGGATCTGGTAAATTTTGCTTACATCTTGTCTCTGATACTTATGATCTAACCTTGAACCTTATTGCTAACACATACACACACGCACATAGTTTTTTTTGGTAAATCACTTTTAAACTCCAAGTGAGAATTCTCAAAACGAGGAAAGCCCACAAAAAATATATCATACAAGAAGCGCGAAATGCGAGAAAATAAACCTTGTTAGGCTCCTCGATAACTAGTGGTTCATAAAAACTACAGTGCAATGAATACTTTCCAACAAAAACAAATTAGAACCATTATTCAATCATGGGGTCCAATGAAGAGACTATACAAGAGTGGACAACCAACAATCTTACCATCAAAATGATCAAAAACTACATCCAAATCTATGACCGTCCAAATCGCCAATAGATGTAGAAGATATCTTGACATATGTCTACCAACATAATAGCCTGAGGTCATCTTTGAGATACAAACTCCAGCAACAAAGAGGTCTTTTGTGCCAATGCATGAAAGCGTATGCCAAGAATATTCAAACCACCATGCTAATTCATAGAACAAAGCCTCTTGACACACATAAGGTGAAGACCCCTTTTAGCGTGTTAAGATTTTGAAATAATATCCATGGCTGAAGACATAATACACCCTATGTCCACAGTATCAATGGCAAAAAGAAATGAATATATCATAACAATAGTTGTACAATCTGTAAACAAACATGCACTGGCCATGTAGAAAGTTTCCTGTAATGAAGCTTCCTTACAAGAAAAGTAGCCTTAGTGCCTTACAAATGGAGCCTATTGGCATGTACAAGGAAATCAAATGTCATTAAGGTGATGCTGGGTAAATGTGCTATGAACAATGAAGCTTTGCACAACAAAAAATGAAGCACAGTGTATATATGCCTTGTGCATAATATGGCAGTTGTGCACCCAAAAAAAAAGGCTCACAATCCTTCATCAACAACCTTAATGAAAACATCCTCCAAAGTGGTGTCAGTGAATCCCCATGCCAAGATGTTCAAGCAGGCCTTGGCATTCACTACCGCCCTAAAAACATCCGCTATTGTTACATCAGTTTTGGATATTTCAAATTTTTGAGTTCCAGCAAGACTATATATCTGCTTCGAAGAGGAAGAAAGCTCAAGGGCCATTCGCACAACCTCGTCTTCTTGGCTTGGAGGAGTGCTTATTGTAAAGATGTAAGAGGCTCCATACCTAGACTTGAGCTGCATTATCCATCAAGATGGTTTAGAGCTCAAAAAGGTAAGAAGCTTATATTATGTCCTGAATGATGCATTTTTTGTAATGGATGGAACACTCATCGTATCACCCCATTTTTTCTCATTAGTTTCTAGTTGCTTACCTCTGTGCAATTTCCAATGCATTGGAGTTGGCCCTTCACAAATATCCCGACACGATCGCAGAGAGTCTCAGCCTCTTCCATGGAGTGTGCTGGTTGAAAAACAAATAAACAAAGCATTACTTTTTTTTTCCCGACTCATCCATTGTAGTTAAAAGAGTAATACTTCTATTCACCAAAAATATTCTCCACGACGCCAATTAGAGAGACTCGTTTATCTCCACAACCCCAGTAAAAATTTTTCAAGGACTGTAATCACAGTAAAAGTGAAAGAAAGCAGGAAAAGCAAGGGTATGAAAAGCTGAGTGAAAATAACATGTACGTGAA
Organism: Adiantum capillus-veneris; assembly: GCF_014529385.1. Lineage (NCBI taxonomy): Eukaryota > Viridiplantae > Streptophyta > Polypodiopsida > Polypodiales > Pteridaceae > Adiantum > Adiantum capillus-veneris. Next base: position 80,654,062 of record NC_140937.1, read on the forward strand.
AACAGGGTGAACATCAGATACAAAAACATGGCCATGATACAAAGCTCTTCTATGGGACGAACAACACTGCAGGTGGGGTATGATATAGCAGTGGGAGGGTTATACATTGAAGAGAGTCCTCTAGCTTCATCCAAATCAATAACTCTGATGTAGATGGCATACATAGGGTTGGGAGCAATGTTGCTCCTGAGCCGCTAGAGATCAATCGGTCACTTAGCAGGCCACTTGTGTCTCCTATGTAAAAAGAGTGCCTGTATAAATATGTCCATCGGGTATTAAGAGTGGTAGCAAGCAGAAACCATGGAATTGAACAAATAGTAGATGCCTAAGTAAGAAAGAAAGAAAGAAAGAAATGTTTATTAACGTCTCTTAGAGGCCAAGGTGGAGCATTAGACCAATCAAGGCACAACTGATGATGATATCTCATCATAAAAGGTACAACTATCAAATTTATCACCCTAACTAAACCTCTAACTAGATAGAAATGAGAAAACTCCTCGGTCGTAAGAGTTTGTGCGTCTTGTTCATCCCAATATCTCCGTCAGTGTGTGCCTTGAGAGGGAGGGAGACTCGAAAAGTCGTTGTGCATTGTTCTTGCAATGACATGCGATGATGGCTCGAATTTGGTGGCGGTGACAAAGCTGTGGAGATGGTCCTTTGGTCGTGGACGTCTCAATCTGCAATGGCAATAGCCCTGTCCGCTATCAACCCTCGAGTGGGACGTCCCTCACATTGCAGATCCTTGGGTAGGCAAGTGGACTCTGCTAGAACTTCTGGAGCTGTTAAAGTGACACCAAAAAAGTCTATGAGGGTTCTCTGTGTCGGTGGTCTAAGCTCTGCTGCTCCGCCTAAGATCAAGTACAAGGAGCCCTAGGCACATCTGATCCTCAAAGCTAATAATCTGGCGCAAGGTCCAAAGCCTTCTCGGAAAAGACAGTGGTACCTCCACCTGATCTCATAGTAAACAGTGCAACGACATACAATGTGTTCCTCTGACTCCACCTCATGTTGACACCACGAGCTAGCTGTCTCATGTCGACGATGTAAAGAATGCAAATGAAACCACTCTAGAAAAGAGCATTGCCCAGCCATGAAGAACAATGTTGCCCATTTCTGTTGCAATGTTCGAGAACTTCCCACACTACATAAAGGATGGAGAAGCTTGTGACTACAGTGCAAGAAGCCACCTCGCCCAAGGAGCAAACATAGGAGACTTCCATATTCACCAAGCAGACACGCTGCAATTATATGTCAATCTCTTCAGGACTGCAGTGTGCTTTTCGACAATACCATATTTGGGAGTCCCTTGTATCATTGTGGTATTGGCAGTGGCGGGAGTCACTGAAGCATTGTTTGTGGCCTTGTCCTCAAGCATACACTGTTTCGACAGAAGTTTGTTTCCTGAGGTTTCAAGCATGGCTACATCTGGCTTTTCCACATGGAAGGCAGTGAGGTGGTTTTGCAACAAATCCCAGGTCGGTGAGGGCATCTTTTACTCTCTATCGACCGCTTGAAGCAAGACCAAGAAGTGATGAGCAAAATAATTAGAAACCAAGGGCTCCGAAAAGATCACCCTCAAACTAATCCCGTCATCCCTGACCATCATCCTGGGAGCTAGGCTGCTCACCTTGATCAGCTGCAGCCATCCAAATGTAGACACCCCAGGAAACGTCAAACTGAGAAATGAAATGATATATTAACGTCTTCAAAAGGCCAAAATGACCTATGAGACCATCAGATACAAAGTGGTGAATCTAATACAATGTCTGAGGTACAAGTACAAAAAGTACTGAAAGTAAAAAATGAAAACTGAAATGAAGTGTGAAATGTGAAATGTGAAAATGTAGAATAGGCCCTCAATGACAATCTGGGTGTCGTGCTAGAATGCCTCTGATCCTCTGCTGGAGTCTCCGTCGATGCAGTGTGCTCCTGTGTCTTGGTCGTGGTCGTCTCGATCTCCCGAGCTCAATCGCCCTGTGAATGAGGGTGCCTCTGGTATGAATGCGGGTACAACCCTGTGCTGGTGGTTGGTCTCTTGGCTCCCTCGATCCAAAGAAATCTGTGATCTGTCTCTCCGACTGTCGTACTCCATGTCTCCCCAATAGATTGTCTCTATGTCGGTGTAGCTCAAGTAGATATAAGCCAAGGCATCTCTGGTCCTGATACCTCATGACTCTATCTAGGGGTCCAAAACCCTCCCTGAATAAGCAATGGAAGTGCCCTCGTATCTCATAATACACAGTGCAGTGGCATATGTAGTGTAGCTCTGTCTCTAGCTCTCTACCGCATAGTTGACATATCCTAGACCTTGGTGGTATCCCTCTGAATCTACCCGTCTCAATCTCCAGCTGGTGTGAGGATGTGCGAATCTGACCAATAGCACATCGCAGACCATGAGATAAATGAGTGTCCATGTAGTTCGGACGAGTCACAAACCCATCCCCTGAAAGTTGGAGAAGGTGCTCTTTGTACAAATCCATCTTCGTGCCCAACTCCTGTATCGGCTCTACCCATGTCCTCCTGGTGTCCAACTGTATAAGATCCTGACGAATGAGTCTAGTGATCTCCGTCCGTGTGACTTGCAGGGAGGGTGCATCCAGGGAATACTGAAAGGGAGGCAATCTATCCATGCTGAAACCATGCCTCTAAAACCATGAGGTCATCTGTGCATACCAACATGATGCATCTCCCTTCATCGCTAACTGTCTAGAGGACTCAAGAGCGAGTCTAGTATATCTGCCTCTATGTGTATCCCATAGACTGTGTGCATAAAGGACACTGATCTGGTAAGAGCCTCAATCTCTATAGGAGGGGCGGCTACCTCCGCTCGAATAATCGCATGTGGTACAGAGGCCTTGGCTCTAATCATCCGGGATATCATAAATACCAAGGGTCTCTCCATGTTCCTCCAACTGTCATGATTCACAGATGGTCCCCAAACTTGGACCCCATAAAGCATAGCTGAAGCAACCAAAGTATCAAAGAGCCATAGTTTTGTTCGTGGTTCTTGAAACTGAACCTGCGAACACATCCTCTCTAGCCCTCCTAATGCCGCATAGGCTCTGGATAGTCTAGTCTCTGCTGCTCTCCTCAGGGTAAACCTCGGTCCCGTGAATACCACCCCCAGATATGTATATTCATCTGTGTACTCCACAGTGTCCTCGCCATATACGAGTGTAGGTGCCGATCTCTTGACCCACTATGGTGTGGTGTTAAACACCATAACCTTGGTTTTACCAAGGTTCACAGACAGTCCACTATCCTCTGCAAAGTTGTGCAATGCATCCAAATGTCTTTGCATGCCCTCTAGCGACTCTGACATTAACACAATATCATCAGCATATAATAATAAAGAGATCCATGTCCCTGCCAGCTGAGCGCCTCTGTCACCCTCTCTGTCAATGTAGTCAGAGACCTCATCTACATACATACCAAAAAGTGTAGGGGACAAAGGACACCCCTGTTTCACTCCAATAGTGGAATGAACAATGTCAGAATTCCCCTCAGAGTGCGTACCTGGCCAGTCACACTGAGCCGTATAAAGCCATGATCCCCCATATGATCTCTGTGGGTACTCCCAACTTCAGTAGAATGTGCATCAATATGGCCCTCGGCACTGTGTCAAATGCCTTGCGGAAGTCCACAAAGCAACAATACATCCGTCTCCCATGTGCCCGACCCTCCTCAATAATGGCTCTGAGTGTAAGAATATGGTCCAAAGTGGAGAAACCCCTCCTGAACCCAGCCTGCCCTGCTGCTCGTATGCCCTCACTTTCTGCCCATTTACTCAGTTGCTGTTCAAGAATGGATGCATACAACCGTGCCAATGTGTGCCCTATCATAATAGTACGGTAGTTCCCTAGTACCGTGGGGTCCCCTGCCTTGAAAAGAGGTACAATAGTAGATAATCTCCAGGACTCGGGTAGTCCCTCACACATGACACGGTTAAACAACCGCGCAAGAACCTTTGACAGTAAATCACTAGCATGTATCAAGTGCTCTGCCACCAAACCATCATGATCATATGCTCTCCTAGTCCTCATCCTGTCAATGGCGTTCTTCACCATCTCAGTGGTAAAGAAGTTACTAGTGGCTGGACATGGCTCTAGAGGGTCTGGTAATGGTGGTTGCCCAGGTACTGTATATAATGATGCTGCATATTGACCCCAAATCTCGGGAGAGGTAATCACTGGAGGAGGTGAGTGCTCATGGAAGAGACACCAGGCCTCACCTGAATCTCGGCTCAAAAAGAGCTGATACAAATCACGTTCCATCTGGGCTAAAAAGGCCCGCTTCTTCCGTCGCACTAAACGCCGAAGGGCAATCCGAGACTGTCTATATGTAATGACTCCAAGTATAAGCTCGCTCTGAATCTGAACTCTCATCTCTCTGCACTCCTCATCATACCAACTATTCTGAGGCATGTTCCCAGAACGTCTTCTCTGATCTGGTTGAGTGTGTGGGTATGCCTCTGCTGCTGCCCCATGCAAGATCTCCGTCAATAAAGTGGTGATCTCCTCTACTGTATATACAGGCTTGGCTGCCCCCATCCGTCTGTAAATCTCTTCCACATAAACTGAATCCGTCTCTGGTGTAAAAGTATACCGTGTGTGTGAAGTCCTCCGTGGTGTCTGAGAGACACTATACTAGAAAGAGACTGAAAAAGTCAGGAGAGCATGGTCCACTCCTACTCCAACAGGCCTAGGGCCCACACTAAGATCTTGAATATGAGAGATGAAGCTCGGTGAAGTCATGACATAGTCCACTGTACTGGCCCCATGTCTGTGTGGAAAGCATGTGAATCCCCCAGATGAAGGAAAAATCTCTAGACCATTAAGTATGGCCAGACCATGCGTAGTTGTCATCTCCATGAGATATCTCCCATACTCTGTGTGCTCTTTATCCTGTGAGTGTCTGTCAAGTCCCATCTCCGATATATCCATCTCTCTAAGCATCTCCTCTGAGGTATCATAAAATACCGTTTGGGAGTTGGCCGTCCTGGCATTAAAGTCTCCCAAGAGAATGATATCTCCATCTCTAGAGAACATCCATATGTCATCATCAAGTATAGAGAAAGGGGATTGCCCTCTAGGTGAGGTATAGACTGATGTGCTAGGGGGAAAGTAACATATAGCAATGTATAAGAATCTGCCTGTCTCAGCTCTCAGTCTCACCCACATGTATCTTGCCTGGTCATCTCTCTGGACAATTTGTAATCGCGGCTGCAACTCTTCCTTGAATAAGATTGCTACCCCTCCTGAACCTCGACTTCCATGATGGGATCTAGCGTCTAGCCGACAAGCGGTCTCCCATAAATAGCCAGTCACACTTGGCATCAACTGTCCAATTTTTGATGTGTCTCCGAGTAAAAGACAATGTCTCTATCTCTGAAGCTATCTTCAAAGGCACCCACATCCAGCCTATATGATCCATTACAATTCCATGCCGCCATCCGGAGTGTGGTCCCATATGTCTCGCACCGTTATGCTGTGCGTTTTTCCAAAACCACTACTTTCCCTCCTCTGTAAAAGGCAAATTTTCCCTTCTCCCTTACTGCCTTGATCTCTGGCATCAACTCTTGCATATGTGCTATTTGTGCTAAAGTAAGGTCATCCCCCATAAATATTCCAGTTTTCTTAAGTGTTGGTCTCTTCTTCAGGAATTCCTTCCTTGTTTCCAAAGTCGGGAAACGCAAAATAAGTTCTTTCTCTGTGACGTTCCCCTTCTCATCCAATCCCTTCTTTCCTACTCTCCAAGCACCTGTGTGCATAGGTTCCGGGATGCCCATGCGCTGCACGAGTTCCTTCACTTCGTCTTATACATTTTCGGTGTCTTTGATACCAGTAATACGCACATGGAGGGCTCTAGTCCTCTTCTGTTCCTCCTCAATGGTCATATTGATGATGGTAGAAGTCTGTGCGGCTTCTGGCATCCGGGCCTTTCCTTTCTTTGCACCTTCAATCCATTTTTCTGCTTCTTCAACTTTATCCCGTGTTTTAGAAAGGCGCTCCGCCCATGAGGAAGCCTCTTTCGAGTTTAGTTCTTCCCCTTCGCGCAGAGTTTTCACCTGCTCCTTAATATCTTCGAGCTCCTTTAACATCGAGGGCTGATTTCCCCCTTCCGTTTTGGGCATAATTTTGCACGCTGCAAGTTCCCCTTTAAGCTCTTCAATCATTGCATCTTTTTCCTTCATGCACTTTTCCACATTGGTTTTCCAAGATTCAAAGCTTGCAATTGCCTCATCCAACTTTCTCTGCATAATACATTCCATTACATTCACTTCTGCCCACATTAGAGCCTGCATCTCCCCTTTCACAGATAGATACATCTCATCATGCTTATCAAGCATCGCTTTATCGAATTCTTTCCTCATATCTGCATACATAGAATTCTTATAACTCTCTGCGTTTGCGTACATCTCTTTCCTGATGTCATCTCTCATAAAGCTGAGCTCAGATTTAATCATCACTTGAACCCTCTCCACCATTAAATCATCTTGGATTTTGACGGTTTTCCCTGCCCGCAATGAGCTTGGCGAGAGTATGCTATCTCTGTTCCTCCGCTTGAATGTCGCTTTCATTTTTTGTGGCGTGGTGAAGCCACTTGCATCACCATCCTCGACTGGTTGGTCCATCCGAGAGAGAAGAACAAAGCGAGTACTGAGTCAAGGCCCTCAGCAGCTGAGGTCTGGCCTCCGCCCTGGTTGGCCTTGCCCTCGTCACCAAGTCCTAGCCCTCGTCCTGGCTGACTTGACTGCTCTCGTCCTCGCCCTGGCACTGGTCTCGTCTGGTCGCCCTTGGCTCTTCTAGCCCTCTTCCTTGGTAGGCAGCTAGCTCTCGCCCTTGGCACAGCTCGCCCTCGTCCTTCAGAGGTTAGGGCCCTCATCCTCACCCTTGGCAAGCTGCTCGCCCCCTTGACACAGGACCAGTAGCTCGACTAGGTCCACCTGCTCGCCCTCGACCAGGTCCAGCAGCTCGCCCCGCCTTCGACCAGCAGCTCGCCCTCGTCCCTCGTCCAGTAGAGAGAGAGCTCGTCCTTCGTCCAGCAAGGCAGCGCGAGAGGGTTTGACTCAGCCTGCTCGCCTTCACCTCAGTCTCCTCCCCTCAGACATCTCGTCCTCGTCAGCCTGCTCGCCACAAAATGCTCGCCCTCCTCAGTCTGCTCGCCCTGGTCCAGCTACTCGCCTCAGGCTGCTCGCCCTCGCCCTCGTCCAGCTGCTCGCCCTTGTTGCCTAGCTAACGTTGGCAAGGGGTCCTATCATATAAGGAGAGAAGCATATAAGGATCCACACAACTTGACCAATTCCACTAAGCAAGGGAGGGGCTGGCACCCCACCAAGCCCAATCAATATGTGGAAGGCTGGAATCCCATCGAACCCAACCAATATGAGTCTGCTGACCTAGCTTATGATCTTGATCACCTGTCTACTAACCTGCTCAATGAGAGCTGGTGACAGTGATGGGGCAACCCTGACACGATAAAAACCAAACAAACAACAAACTCCATTCAAATGGAGAGAACACGAACTGTGCATTATGAAAGAGCTACTGATGGGAAGGCTTCCGATCTCTGCCATAACGTGACACACAGTCCACCAAGGCAGAACGTAAGAGCCTCTTGATATAAGATCCCAAACCACCCTTAATCCAAGGCAAGAAGATAGTCCCTGGCTACTTTAGTTCTCATGACACCCATACCATCTGAGCCACTCGAGGAAATTCACTACCAATCACTTAAACTCTTATAACACCAGAGTGGAGTCAAGAGCATGGAAAAAATAGAAAACCAAGGAGTAACTACAAGAGCTCTTCCTGCTAGAAGCTAGATCAGCAGATGGCCAGTACAAGAGCTTTTGTCTAGTAGAAGCAATAAGCCAACCGAAAGCCAAGATATCCACAAGGCTGCCTTGGCTGTAGCCAAATAAGCCCCTCAGCAACACCCTACATGCAAGTATTCTCAACCTTTTGAACCCAAGCCAAATTATATGTCCCATTGGACGCAAGCACCACTTTGTGTAAAGCATCAAGCCACTCCTCTAAGCATTCCGTATCATCTGCATTGCAACCAACATGAATTAGTCCATTCCACCACCTCATAGAAGATTAACATATTGTATGGAATACACTATCCTAGAGAAACCTGTCTGCAAACCATTGCGAGCAGGTAACATGGACTTGGGACGTGTGACTCTAGTACAATGTCTGGAGAGAGAGAGAGAGAGAGAGAGAGAGAGAGAGAGAGAGAGAGAGAGAGAGAGAGAGAAATGAAATGTTATATTAACGTCTTCAAAAGGCCAAAGTGACCTATGAGACCTAAAAGTTACAATGTGGTGGATCTGATACAAAGTCCAAGTAATAAAAGTAACAAAATGAAATGAGAATGACAATATGACAAAATGACTACTATGGAATCCTAAACTCCACGGTGTGAACTAATCAGCTAGCTGGGATAGCTAAAATCACAAGAGATCCAGCATCGGTCGCTGGTGGATCTCATCAATCTCCTCCATGGTCAGTAGTCTGACCGGGCGTCGTGCATGTCGGGCCAAAGTGATTTGAATCCTCTGATGTAGCCTCCGTCGGTGCTATGTAGTCCTCCGTAGTCGCGGGCATCTGGATCTCCCCAGCTCGGTCTCTTGGTCGATCAGTGTGCCTCTGGCGTGAGGCGGTGAGCTCTGCTATAGTAGTAACTCCTCCGAGTGTCCAGTGTCTGCTCTAAAGAAGTCTGTGATCTGTCTTTGAGACTGGCTAGCCTCTCCTCTCATCAAGCGCTCTCTGTGTCTACGCAGCTCGAGCAAAAACAAACCCAAGCATCTCTGATCCTCGTACCGCATGACTCTGGAGAGTGGTCCAAAGCCCTCTCTGAACAAGCAGTGGAAGCGGCCTCGTATCTCGTAGTAGACAGGGCAGTGGCATGTGTAGTGCAACTCTGTCTTAGGCTCTATGTCACACAGGGGGCATGTCCTGGCCTTTGCTGGTACTCCGCTGTATCTCCCAGTCTCGATCCGTAGGTGGTGTGAAGATGTGCGTATCTGGCCAATAGCACATCGTACCCCATGAGACAAGTGGGTGTCCATGTACCTGGGCCTTGTCATGAAACCGTCCTCCGTAAGCTGGAGAAGATGCTCTATAGAAAGCCATCTTCGTGCCCAGCTCCTGTGCTGGCTGTATCCATGTCCTCCTGGGTGTCTAGCTGAGTCGGGTCCTGGCGGCGGATGAGCTTGGTGATCTCGGACGGTGTAAGAGTCAGAGAGGGTGCATCCAGTGAGTACTGGAAAGGAGGCAATCTGTCTATGCTGAACCCATGTGCCTGAAACCATGATGTCATCTCCCCATACCAGCATGTTGTATCTCCTTGCATGGCTAACTGTCGAGAGGACTCAAGTGCAAGGCGGGCATATCTGTCTCTGGGAAGTTCCCACATGCGGTGTATGAAGGAGACAGATCTGGTGAGCGCCTCAACCACTAGTGGGGGGGCAGCTAGCTCTGCTCGGACAATGGCACGTGGTACTGAAGCCTTGGCTCTAATGAGCCGAGAGATCATAGAGACCAAAGGCTTCTCCATGTCCCCCCATCCATCAGTACGGCCTGTCCTCCCGTGATGATCCAATGAAGGTCCCCAAATCTCAGCTCCATAAAGCAATGCAGAAGCCACTAAAGTGTCAAAGAGCCAGTGCTTCGTCCGAGGCTCCTAAAACTGAACCTGTGAACACATCCTTTCCAATCTACCCAGTGCTGCCTGGGCTCTGGTCAATCTAGTCTCTGCTGCCCTCCTCAGTGAAAACGTGTGGTGAATCTAATACCAGGTCTAGGTACAAAAAGTACAAAGAACTGAAAAGAAAATAGTGGGTAGGGGTGGGGTGAAAGCTGATACGAAGGGAAGACAAAGGGTGAGATGATACAATGGAGCTCTCTGACAATCGAGGCATCATATACATATACATCAGTATCCGGGACGGCTCCTATGTTGCGCCAGTATGGTCTGGATCCTCTGTCGCAATCTGCGTCGATATCGAGAGGGCCCTCTCATCCGTGGGCGACGGGACCGCCCCATCTCTATCGCCCGATCAAGCAGTATGCCTCTGGTGCCTCTGGTGTTGTTATGCTGTGGGGGCTGCTCGAACTCCTCTGTCTGTGACTAAAAGAAATCTGTGATCTTCCGCTGTCACTGGATCTCTCTCATTGTGCCGCTCTTCAGGAGGTCCTCTCTGTGTTTGTGAATCTCCAGTAAGTATAATCCGAGGCATCTCTAATCTTGGTATCTCATGACTCTAGAAAGTGGCCCAAAACCCTCTCTGAATAGACAGTGAAAGCGGCCTCATATCTCATAGTATACTGGGCAGTGACATATGTAATGTAGCTCTATCTCTGGCTCTATTTGGCACACCTGACAAATCCATATAGCTCGGCCTGAGTACAAAGCCATCCGCCATGAGTCGGAGAAAATGTTCTTTGTAAAAAGCCATCTTTGTGCCCAACTTCTGAGTAGGCTCAATCCAAGTCCTCCTGGTGTCCATCTGAATCAAGTCCTGGTGGATAAGTCTAGTAATCTCTGTCCGTGTCACAGTGAGAGAGGGGGCCTCCAAAGAATACTGGGAAGCAGTCTACTGTCCATGCTAAAACCATGCATCTGGAACCGAGAAGTGATCTGTCCATACCAGCAGGCCATGTCTCCTTGCAAGGTCAATTGTCAGGAAGATTCAAGCAAGCCAAGCATATCTGTTTTTGGGAAGGTCCCACAAGCTATGTATGAAAGTGACTAATCTAGTTAAGTGCCTCAATCACCACCGAAGTGGCAGCTAGCTCTGCTCTAATAATCTCAAGAGGTACTAAGACCTTGGTTCTAATCATCCGGGAAATCATAGAGATCAAGGGCCTCTCCATCCCTTTCCATCCATTAGTGATGCCAGCTCTGTCGCGACAACCAACTGAGGGGCTCCAAATCTACACCCCATACATCATAGCTGAGGTCACCAAAGGATCAAAAAGCCAAAGTTTGGTTCCAGGTTCCTGAAACTGAACTTGCGTACACATCCTCTCAAGTCTGCCCACTCAAGTCTGCCCAAGGTTGCGTAGGCTCTGGTCAATCTAGTCTCTGCTCTTTTTCTCAGCGAAAAAACTGGCCCACTGAAAACTACCCCAAGATAAGTATATGCATCTGTATACTCCACAATCTCTTGCCCATAGGTAAATGTGGGAGCTGACCTCCTGACCCACTGCGGTATGGTGTTAAACACCATAACCTTGGTTTTACCAAGGTTGACAGACAATCCATATTCTCCGCAAACACATGTAAGGCATCCAAATGGTGTTGCATTCCCTACAGGGACTCGGCAATCAGCACAATATCATCATCATATACCAGAAGTGGGATCCATGTCCATGCTAGTTGCGATCCTCTTTCCCCCAGTTTCATAATGTAATCAGAGGCCTCATCTACATACCAAAGAAAGTAGGAGATGGCGGGCATCCCTGCTTCACTCCAATAGTGGAGTGAACCAGGGTAGAAATTCCCTTGGGAGTGCGTACCTGCCCCGCAACTGATCTATATAAATTCAAAAACCCCCAAATGAGCTTTGTGGGTACCCCCGTGACCTGCAGTCGCCGCATCAGGCTAGCTCTGGGTACTGTATCAAAACCTTTGCAAAATTCCACAAAGCTACAATATATCCGTTTCCCATGTGACCTACACTCCTCAATAATGGCTCATAGAGTTAAAGATGTGTTCAAGAGTAGAGAAACCCCTCCTCAAATCTGTCTGTCCTGTTGCTCATATACCTTGTTTCTCTGCCCATTTGCTCAGGTGCTGCTCAAGAATGGATGCATATAACCGTGCTAATGAGTGACCGATCATAATAGTGCGATAGTTCCCAGGCTCCATAGGGTCTCCTGTCTTTAGGATAGGCAGGATAGGAGACAAACTCCAAGTCTCAGGCAGGCCCTCACACATAGCTCAGTTGAACATCATAGCTAGAAGCTTTGCAAGCATATCTTTGGCAAGAATAAAATTCTCGGCCACTAATCCCTCATGATCATAAGCTCTCCCATGCTTCATCCTGTCAATGGCTTTCCTTACTACCTCCCTGTAAAGAAGACATATGCATATGGGCATGGCTCTGGTGGATCCGGTAGAGGTGGCTGCCCCAACATTGTATATAGGGATGTTGCATAGGCCCCAGACCTCTAGAGAAGTAATAGCTAGAGCGGGAGAGGATTCATGAAAAAGCCGCCAAGCCTCAACCGAATCCTGACTCAAAAATAGCTGGTATAACTCCTGCTCAAGGTTAGCTAGAAAGGCCCTCTTCTTCCGACGTACTAAACGCGAAGGCAATGCACGACTCTCTATGAGTGATGACTACCAGAGAAACCTCTCTCCAAAGTCGGGCTCTCAAATATCTGCATTCCTCATCATACCAATAATTCTGGGGCATAGTCCCAAAACGGCATCTTTGCTCGGGCTGTGTATGTGGATAAGCCTCCCAATCCGCATCCCGTAGAGTCTCTGTCAGAATATGGGTGAGCTCCTCCGAAGGTCGCCCTGGATCCTCTGTGCATAGGCATCTATAAATCCCATTCATGTAAACAGAGTCCGTCTCCGAAGTAAAAGTATATCTTGTAGGACCTCCTGCTCGTGTCCTTTGAGCTATGGTGAAGAGGAAGGAGATGTCCAGTGTCAAAAGGGCATGGTCCATTGCTACCCCAATGGGTCGGCAACTGTGAATTCCTCAATATGGAAAGAAAGCTCGGCGTGGCTGTAATATAATCCATTGTGCTAGCCCCGTGAAGATGTGGGAAGCAAGTCATCCCGGTGGCTACTCGGAATCTCCATAAGCTATTAAGCATGGCTAACCCAATGCGTTGCCCATATCTAGCAAGTATCTCCCATAAAGTATGGCTAACCCATGTGCGTTGCCCATATCTAGCAAGTGTCTCCAATACTCTGTACATTCGGTATCCTGTGAGCATCTATCGAGCCCCATGTCTACGGTGTCCAGCTCTCTCAACATCTCCTTCGAGGTATCATAGAAGACTGTCTGATGGTTGCCCGTTCGGGCATTGAAGTCCTCCAGGAGACTGATGTCCTAGAGAAATCCCATACGTCATTATCAAGCATAGAGAAAGGAGTCTCTCCTCTAGGTGACGTATAGGTTGATGTACTTGGAGCAAAGTAGCATATGACAATATAGAAAAATTTGCCTGTGTCAGCCTTCAATATGACCCACATGTACTTGGCATGATAGTTTCTCCGAACAATATGTACAAGCAACTACAAATATTCCCTGAAAAGAGGTACAACACCCACACCCCCCCCCCCCCCCCCCCCCCCCCCCCCCTCCCCCCCTCATCCCCATCCTCTACTCCCATGCTCAGATCTCGCATCTACTCAATGAGCCGTCTCCCATCTGTATCCAGTCACATGTGGCATCATCTGACCCGGGGCTTGGGGCTTGGTGAGTCTCTGAATAGAACACAATATCTCTATCTCTAAAGCTCACCCATATCAAGCTTGAGAGACCCATTGCAATTCCACACTGCTATTTTAAGTTTGGTCCCATAGGTCTCCAATTGTCATGTGGTGCGTCGCTCCATAATGATCACCTTTCCTTCTCTATAGAAGGCTATCTGACCCGGGCTTGGTGAGTCTCTATACATGTGGCATCATTTGACCCGGCGATGCTTGGTGAGTCTCTGAATAGAACACAATATCTCTATCTCTAAAGCTCACCCATATCAAGCTTGAGAGACCCATTGCGATTCCACACTGCTATTTTAAGTTTGGTCCCATAGGTCTCCAACTGTCATGTGGCGCGTCGCTCCATAATGACCACCTTTCCTTCTCTATAGAAGGCTATCTTTCCTTTTTCCCTTGCCGCCCTAATCTCTGGCATAAGTTCCTGCATGTGGGCAAGCTGTGATAGAGTGAGATCATCGCCAAGAAATATGCCGGTCTTCTTTAATGTGGGCCTTTTCTTTAAAAACTTTCTTCGTCTCAATAGTGGGAAAGCACAAAATTAGAGCACGTTACTTTGATGTCTCTCCAACACCTCCACTTCTTTTACTGACTCTATATGCATTTATGTGCGTTGATTTATCTATTCCCATCAACTCCACGAACACCTTTACTTCTTCTTCAACTTTATCTCGATCTTTTAGACCAGTAACTCTCACATGTATAGCACGCGAGCATCTCCGTTTTCCTCCTCTAGTGTCATGTTGATGATGGTTGGTGTGGGGGTTGATGCCTCCTTCCCTTTTCCTTTCTTGGCAACCTCTATTCACTTCTCTGCTTCATCCATCTTCTTTTGCATCTTGGTGATCACCACCACCCATGTAGATGTCTTTGCTTCATGTTGCTTCTCATCCTCTTTGATTGCATGCACTTGCTCTTGATGACTTTGAGCTCTTCGATCACTGAGGGCTGAATTTCTCCTTCTTCGAGTTCCCCTCTTGTTTTAACTTCAGTCAGCTCCTTTTTAAGGGCCGATACCTCCCGTTTGAGCGTGTCGATTTCAGCCCTCATGTCCTCTTTCTCCACTTTCCATTGTTCCTCTTTGCTAGCCTGCTTTTGGAGGAAAACTGCCTTTTCCTCCTTTCAACCTTCCATCTCAACTTTCCACTCCATCCCTTTTACCATCTCTGTGAGCCGTTTGTGTGTGAGCATGAAAGTCGAATTCAACCTCCTGGGGGGCGTTTTGTTGTGTGGAGAAGCCATTATCTTGTGCGATTTTTTTTTTTTGGGGGGGCGGGGGCTGTGAGAGAGAGAGAGAGAGAAAGAGAGACCTTAGCGTGCCGAGTTTCTCTCCGCGTATCGCAGTTGCCTCGGTGAGTGCTACCTTTGCCTCGCGTGAACTACCCCCTGCCTCGTATTATTTAGTTACTTGCTTGCGTAATTTGCCTTACTTGCACGCTGTCTTGTTCATAGGCTGCTCGCTGCCCATTGCTGAACAGAGAGAGAGAGGCGCAACCTAGCAAAACATAGCAATAGTGTGAATCCTAATGGCTGTATTGCTGCGTGAGGGGAGGGGCTGAAAGAGGGGGGGGGGGGGGGGGCTGGGGGCTGGTTTTGCTGTTGTTTTTAGAGAGAGAAATGAAATGAAGTGTTAGAGAGAGAGAGAGAGAGAGAGAGAGAGAGAGAGAGAGAGAGAGAGAGAGAGAGAGAGAGAGAGAGAGAGAGAGAGAGAGAGAGAGAGATGAAATGAAATGTTATATTAACGTCTTCAAAAGGCCAAAGTGACCTATGAGACCAGAAAGATACAATGTGGTGGATCAGATACAAAGTTAGAGTAACAAGATGACAAAATAAAATACTATGGAATCCTAGACTGCTGGGTTTGGACTAAGCAGCTAAAACAGCTAGCTGGGATAGCTAGATCACAGGAGATCCAACATCAGTCGCTGGCAGATCTCATCAATTTCCTCCATGGTCAGTAGTCTGACCGGGCGTCGTGCATGTCGAGCCAGAGTGACCCGGATCCTCTGATGCAGCCTCTGTCGATGCTGTGTAGTCCTTCGCAGTCGTGGGCGTCTGGATATCCCCAGCTCAATCGCTCGGTCGATCAGTATGCCTCTGGTGTAAAGCGACGAGCTCTGCTGTGGTAGTAACTCCTCCAGATGTCCAGTGGCAGCTCTAAAGAAGTCTATGATTTGTCTCTGAGACTGGCTAGTCTTTCCTCTCATCAAGCTCTCTCTGTGTCTGCACAGCTCAAGCAAAAACAAACCCAGGCATCTCTGATCCTCGTACCGCATGACTCTAGATAATGGTCCAAATCCCTCTCTGAACAAGCAATGGAAGCGGCCTCGTATCTCGTAGACAACATCCATTCAATCATATCTATATCCATCCAATGCACTCTTACTTCAGGAAAGCTATTAAAGATCAGACCATATTTATGGAATGATCTATAGAAAACTCTAGAGAAGGTGAAAATAATAGGGCTAATCGCAAAAAATCTGGGAAGATTGAAACACAAAATGGATAACAAAGAGATTCTATTTGTTCCAGTCAACAAAGTCGAAGAATACTACGAAAGGGAAGAAGGAAACACAACCCTTCCAGTGAGATATAATGATATAGAAACCATGGCAATACCATTAGGAAGAGAATGGAGTCTAAGAGGGCCTCTTTATTTTCCATGAGATTATGAAGGTGATTAACATTTTGACAAATAGGTGCACGCCATGTGTGCAAGAATGGTGGGTGTGTAAGAGAGGTGTAAGAGTGGTCAAAGGATGTACTTTTTCCTCCAAAAAGGGGATGGATAAATTTATGATTTTTGGCCTTCCATAACTCTTACATATGATCTCCGATTTGAGCGGAGGTTATAGATTTCTGATCTACACATCAATCGCTTTCCGTAGATATGTTACATGGTCTGGTTTTGCCTGCTAGATTTTGAATTCCATTTTGGGGGATAGTAGACCGGGCAGTGGCATGTGTATTGCAACTCTGTCTCAGGCTCGATGTCACACAGGGGGCATGTCCTGGCCTCTGCTGGTACTCCGTTGTATCTCCCAGTCTCGATCCGCAGCTAGTGTGAAGATGTGCATATCTGGCAATTAGCACATCGTATCCCATGAGACAGGTGAGTGTCCATGTATCTGGGCCTCGTCACAAAACCATCCTCCGTAAGCTGGAGGAGATGCTCTCTGTAGAAAGCCATCTTCGTGCCTAGCTCTTGTACTGGCTGTATCCATGTCCTCTTGGTGTCTAGCTGAGCGAATGAGCCAGGTGATCTCGGACTGTGTAAGAGTCAGAGAGGGCGCATCCGGTCAGTACTGGAAAGGAGGCAGTCTGTCTATGCTGAACCCATGCGCCTGAAACCATGACGTCACCTCCCCATACCAGCATGCTGTATCTCCCTGCATGGCTAATTGTTGAGAGGACTTAAGTGCAAGGCGTGCATATCTGTCTTTGGGAAGTTCCCACATGCAGTGTACGAAGGAGACGGATCTGGTGAGCGCCTCAACCACCAATGGGGACGCACCTAGCTCTGCTCGTATAATAGCACGTGGTACTGAAGCCTTGGCCCTAATGAGCCGCGAGATCATAGAGACTAGAGGCTTCTCCATGTCCCCCCATCCATCACTGCAGCCTGTCCTCCCGTGATGGTCCAGTGAAGGTCCCCAAATCTCAGCTCCATAGAGCAATATAGAAGCCACCAGAGTGTCAAAGAGCCAGAGCTTCGTCCGAGGCTCCTGAAACTGAACCTGTGAAAACATCCTTTCCAATTTACCCAATGCTGCATGGGCTTTGGTCAATCTAGTCTCTACTGCCTTCCTCAATGAAAATGCTGGCCCACTAAAAACCACTCCAAGGTAAGTGTAAGCATCTATATACCCCACCTTCTCCTGGCCGTATGTGAAGGCGGGCGCTGACCTCGTGATCCACTGTGGGGTGGTATTAAATACCATGACCTTGGTTTTACCAAGGTTGACGGACAAACCACTTTCTTGGGCAAACCTATGTAAAGCATCCAGGTGACATTGCATCCCCTCTGGAGAGTCAGAGATCAAAACAATATCATCAACATATAACAATAGTGGAATCCATGTCCTTGCCAGATGTGCACCTCTATCACCATCTCTCTCAATGTAGTCAGAAACCTCATCTACATACATACCAAATAGAGTAGGAGAGAGTGGGCAGCCCTGCTTCACACCAATAGTGGAGTAAACCGGTGTGGATAGACCCTCTGGGGTGCGTACATGCCCCACTATTGACTTGTATAATGCCATGACCCCCCAAATGAGCTATGTGGGTACTCCCATCTGCTATAATCTGCGCATCAATCTAGCTCTGGGCATTGTGTCAAATGCTTTACGGAAATCCACAAAGCTGCAATAGATCCGTCTCCCACGCGATCTGCCCTCGTCAATGATGGCTCTGAGTGTCAAGATATGGTCAAGAGTAGAAAAACCCCTCCTCAAACCTGCCTGCCCGGGTGCGCACATCCCCTCCCTCTCTACCCATCTACTCAGCTGCTGGTCAAGAATAGATGCGTACAACCGTGCCAATGTGTGTCCAATCATGATAGTGCGATAGTTCCCAGGCTCCATAGGGTCTCCCGATTTGAAGATAGGTACAATAGTAGATAGGCTCCAGGTATCAGGCAAGCCCTCACATATGACACGGTTAAACATAACTGCTAGAAGCTCTGCTAGTAAATCTCTGGCATGCATGAAATGCTCAGCCACTAAGCCATCATGATCGGGGGGGAGGGGGGGGAGGGAAGGGGGGGTTGCTCAGGAACTGTGTACAAAGATGATGCATACTGGCCCCAAGTATTTGTAGAAGTGATGGCGGGGGGGGGGGGGGGGGGGGGGGGGGGAGTGCTCATGAAAGAGCCTCCTCGCCACCCGTGAGTCCTGACTCAAGAATAGCTGGCATAGATCCTGCTCTAGGCGAGCCAAAAATGCCCTCTTCTTCCGCCGCACTAGGCGTCAGAAGTCAATCTGTGACGGCCTATGAGTGATGTCCCCCAAAAGCACCTCCCTCTAAAGTCTAGCTCTAGTGTCCCGGCATTCCTCATCATACTTACTAACTGTTCTAGGGCATGCTCCTTGAACGGCGTCTCTGCTCAGGCTGGGTATGTGGGTATGCCTCTGCTGCTGCATCATGTAGTGGCTGTGTCAGTATAGTAGTAAGCTCCTCCAGAGGTCGCCCTGGCTCCTCTGTGCACAGGCATCTGTAGATCCCATCTATGTATACAGAGACCGTCTCCCGTGTGAAGGTGTAGCGAGTAGGGGCTGCTGCCCGTAGCTTGTGTGCTAAACTAAACTGAAAAGAAATGGTCAGCGATACAAGAGCATGATCCACTGCCACACCAACAGGTCTAGGTCCAACCGTGAGGTTCTGGATACTAGAGATGAGGCTCGGTTGTGCCATGACATAGTCCACTGTGCTGGCTCCATGTCTGTGTGGGAAGCCTCCCGAAGCACGAAACCTCTGTAGGCCCTTCAAGATGGCTAGTCCATGTGCGGTGCCCATGTCTATCAGGTGTCGCCCATACTCAGTATATTCCGCATCGTGTGATAGTCTGGACAGACCCGTCTCTACAACATCTAGCTCTCTCAGCATCTCCTCTGAAGTATCATAAAACACTGTGTGGTGATGGGCAATCCCAGCATTAAAGTCCCCTAGAATGATAGTGTCACCATCTCTATAGAACTCCCATATGTAATCATCCAGAATAGAAAAGGGGGACTGTCCTCTGGGTGATGCATAGAACGACGTACTCGGGGGAAAGTAGCAAATAGCAATGTAGAGATATCTGCCTGTCTCTGCTTTCAATCTCACCCACATGTACCTAGCCTGCTCATCCCTACGGGCTATATGTATCAATGGCTGCAAATCCTCTCTAAATAACACTACCACTCCCCCCGAGCCCCGTCCTCTGTGCTCTGAGCGTGTCTCCTCTTTGTAAGCTGTCTCCCATCTGTATCCACTAATGTGAGGCATGGATTGCCCAAGGGCCTAGTGTGTCTCAGAGTAAAAGATGATGTCTCTTCCAGTAAAGCTATCCTCAAAAGCACCCACAGCAAGACGCATGGATCCATTACAGTTCCAAGCCGCCACTTTGAGTGTGGTCCCATAAGTTTCGCACCATCATGTGGAGCGTCGCTCCAGTATTACTACTCTTCCATCTCGGTAAAAAGCAATCTTGCCTTTTCCCCTTGCCGCTCTAATCTCCGGCATTACTTACTGCATTGAGCGATCTGTGAGAGGGTAAGATCATCCCCGAGAAAAATGCCCGTCTCTTTAAGGGTTGGCCTTTTCTTCAAGAAGGACTTCTTCGCTTCCATGGAGGGAAAACGGAGGATGAGTGCCCTTTCTTTTGAGGTTTCCCCACTGCTTCCATTTTTCTTTATGTTGCCTACTCTCCAGGCTCTTGTGAGCGTCGGCTCATGAACCCCCATTAAGGCCATGAGTTCTTTTACCTCTTCGTCCACATTGCCTTTGTCTTTAAGACCGCAAATTCTCACACGTAAAGCGCGTACACGTCTTCTTTGCTCCTCCTCTAGTGTCTAATTAATGATAGTGGGAGTGGACGTGGACGTGGACGTTATCTCCTTGCCTTTTCCTTTCTTGGCCACCTAGATCCATTTCTCGGCTTCATCCGCCTTCTGCTGAGTTTTTGTAAGAACATCCACCCAAGAAGTCGTCATCTCTTTGTGTTGCTCTTCTCCCTCTTTGATGGCCCGTACTTGCTCCTTGATCGTGTTGATTTCTTCGATTACTTAGGGTTGCAATTCGCCCTCTTCCAATGTGTTGCTTGATCGTGCTTCGGTGAGATCTTTCTTGTGAGTACTGGAAAGGAGGCAATCTGTCTATGCTGAATCCATGCGCCTGAAACCATGACGTCATCTCCCCATACCAGCATGCTGTATCTCCCTGCATGGCTAATTGTCGAGAGGACTCAAGTGCAAGGCGTGCATATCTGTCTCTGGGAAGTTCCCATATGCGGTGTATAAAGGAGACGGATGTTGTGAGCGCCTCAACCACCAATGGGGGGGCACCTAGCTCTGCTCGTACAATAGCACGTGGTACTGAAGCCTTGTCCCTAATTAGCCACGAGATCATAGAGACTAGAGGCTTCTCCATGTCCCCCCATCCATCACTGCGGCCTGTCCTCTCGTGATGATCCAGTGAAGGTCCCCAAATCTCAGCTCCATAAAGCAATGCAGAAGCCACCAAAGTGTCAAAGAGCCAGAGCTTCATCCGAGGCTCCTGAAATTGAACCTATGAACACATCCTTTTCAATTTACCCAATGCTGCATGGGCTCTCGTCAATCTAGTCTCTGCTGCCCTCCTCAATGAAAATGTTGGCCCACTAAAAACCACTCCAAGGTAAGTGTAAGCATCTATATACTCCACCTTCTCCTGCCCGTATGTGAATGCTGGCGCTGACCTCCTGTGTGGTGGTATTAAATACCAGGACCTTGGTTTTACAAGGGTTGACGGACAAACCACTTTCTTGGGAAACCTATGCAAAGCATCCAAGTGACGTTGCATCCCCTCCGGGAGTCGGAGATCAACACAATATATCAGCATATAACAATAGTGGAATCCATGTCCCTGCCAGCTGTGCACCTCTATCACCATCTCTCTCAATGTAGTCAGAAACCTCATCCACATACATACTAAATAGAGTAGGAGAGAGCGGGCAGCCCTGCTTCACCCCAATAGTGGAGTAAACCGGTGTGGATAGACACTCTGGGGTGCGTACATGCCCTACTACTGACCTGTATAATGCCATGACCCCCCAAATGAGCTCTGTGGGTACTCCCATTTGCTGTAATCTGCGCATCAATCTAGCTCTGGGCACTATGTCATGCTTTGTGGAAATCCATAAAGCTACAATAGATCCGTCTCCCACACGATCTGCCCTCCTCAATGATGGCTCTGAGTGTCAAGATATGGCCAAGAGTAGAAAAACCCCTCCTCAAACCTGCCTGCCCGGGTGCACGCATCCCCTCCCTCTCTACCCATCTACTCAGCTGCTGCTCAAGAATAGATGCGTACAACCGTGCCAATGTGTGTCCAATCATGATAGTGCGATAATTCCCAGGCTCCATAGGGTCTCCCGACTTGAAGATGGGTACAATAGTAGATAGGCTCCAAGTATCATACAAGCCCTCACACATGGCACGGTTAAACATAACTGCTAGAAGCTCTGCTAGTAAATCTTTGGCATGCGTGAAATGCTCAGCCACTAAGCCATCATGATCATATGCTCTCCCAGTCCTCATCCTGTGAATGGCCTTCCTCACCATCTCAGTGGTGAAAAAAGCACATGTGTGTGGGCATGGATCGGGGGGGTCGGGAAGGGGGGGCTGCTTAGGAACTGTGTACAAAGATATGCATACTGGCCCCAAGCCTCCACAAAAGTGATGGCAGGGGGGGGGGGGGGAGTGCTCATGAAAGAGCCGCCATGCCTCACGTGAGTCCTGACTCAAGAATAGCTGGTATAGAGCTTGCTCTAGGCGTCTGAAGTCTAGCTCTAGTGTCCCGGCATTCCTCATCATACCAACTGTTATGGGGCATGCTCCCCGAACGATGTCTCTGCTCAGGCTGGGTATGTGGGTATGCCTTTGCTGCTGCATCATGTAGTGTCTGTGTCAGTATAGTAGTAAGATCCTCCAGAGGTCGCCCTGGCTCCTCTGCGCACAGGCGTCTGTAGATCCCATCTATGTATACAGAGTCCGTCTCCAGCGTGAAGGTGTAGCGAGTAGGGGCTGCTCCCGTGGCCTGTCTGCTACACTAAACTGAAAAGAGATGGTCAACCACACAAGAGCATGGTCCACTGCCACACCAACAGGTCTGGGTCCAACCGTGAGATCCTGGATACTAGAGATGAGGCTCGGCTGTGCCATGACATAATCCAGTGTGCTGGGTCCATGTCTGTGTGGAAAGCATGTAAAATCCCCCGCAACGGGAAATCTCTGTAGGCCATTCAAGATGGCCAATCCATGTGCAGACCCCATGTCTATCAAGTGTCATCCATACTAAGTGTGTTCTCCATCCTGTGATAGTCTGGAAAGGCCCGTCTCTGCAACATCCAACTCTCTTAGCATCTCCTCTGAAGTAACATAAAATACTGTTTGATGATGGATAGTCCTAGCATTGAAATCCCCTAGAATGATGATGTCAGCATCTCTAGAGAACTCCCATATGTCATTATCCAAAATAGAGAATGGGAAGTATCCTCTAGGTGGTGCATAAACTGACGTACTCGGGGGAAAGTAGCAAATAGCAATGTAAAGATATCTGCCTATCTCTGCTCTCAATCTCACCCACATGTACCTAGCTTGCTCATCCCTGCGGGCTATATGTACCAATGGCTGCAACTCCTCCCTGAATAACAGTGCCACTGCTTCTGAGCCCCGCCCTCTGTGCTCTGATCGTGTCTCCTTTCTACAGGCCATCTCCCATCTATATCCACTAATGTAAGGCATAGATTGCCCAGGGGCCTGACGTGTCTCAGAGTAGAAGACGATGTCTCTTCCCGTAAAACTATCCTCAAAAGCACCCACATTAAGGCGCATAGATCCATTACAATTCCAAGTGGCAACTTCGAGTGTGGTCCCATAGGTCTCGCACTGTCATGTGGAGCGCCGCTCTACAATCACCACCCGGCCATCTCTGTAGAAGGCCGTCTTTCTCTTCTCCCTTGCCGCTTAAATCTCTGGCTTTACCCCGCAAGCTGTGTGAGAGTGAGGTCATCTCCAAGGAATA
The DNA here is from genome assembly GCF_014529385.1 of Adiantum capillus-veneris. NCBI lineage: Eukaryota > Viridiplantae > Streptophyta > Polypodiopsida > Polypodiales > Pteridaceae > Adiantum > Adiantum capillus-veneris. The sequence continues at coordinate 80,677,297 of NC_140937.1, forward strand.
TGCCCATTTTCTTTAGTGTAGGGCGCTTCTTCAAGAAGTCCTTTGCCTCCATGGATGGGAAATGGATGCTTAAAGATCTCCCTTTTGGAGTCTCCCCATTGCCTTGTGTCTTCTTTCCTACCCTCCATGCCTTTGTATGAGTAACCTCACTACCCATCATGCCGAGAAGTTCTTCGACTTCCCCTTCCACATCATCTCGGTCTTCTAGACCGGTTACTCTTATATGCAAGGCTCTAGTTTTCCTTCGCTGCTCTTCTTCTAGAGTCATGTTGATGATTGTAGGAGCGGGAACGGATTTGGTTTCTTTCCCTTTCCCTTTCTTAGCGACTTCTATCCATTTCTCGACCTCATCCGCCTTCTTCTCCGTCTTCGTGATCACATGCATCCATGAAGATGTCTTTACCACCTTCTGTTTCTCCTCCTCTGTGATCATCCGTACCTGCTCCTTGATGACCTTGATCTCCTCTATCACCGAGGGCTGGAGTTCCCCTTCTTCTAGTCCACTGCTTACTCTATCTGCAAGCTCTCGCTTGAGGGTTGTGACCTCTTCTCCAAGTGCTTGTGAATCCGCCTTAAGTGCTTGTAGCTTTGCGTGCAAGTCCTCTTTCTCCTTCTTCCATTGCGCGCCTTCGTTGAGGAACATTTGAAGAAGGTTGGCCTTCTATTTCCACCATCCCTCCGTCTCTTCTTTCCATTCTTTCATCTCCCTTTCCATTTGTGTTATCCGCTTGTTTGTAAGCACAAAGGTTGCCTCTGTATGGGGCTTACATACTGGCGAAACGATCATGGCCTCCACTGGCGATGCGGGTATAGCTTGACGCTCTGGCTCGGCTGAGTCTAGGCGGAGAAATAATAACCACAACCCGAATGTGGGTATATGCACTACCACAGCCCACTGCAGGACACTCAGTCTGCTCTGCCAAATATCCAGAGGCTCAGCCCCATTTTGGTTTATTCACAATACCTGCACCATGTGAATATATTTGTTGTCCTTAAATATGCATACATAATATAGCTGAAAATCTGTCTGCTAAGAGAGAGGCAATTCTGGAAATTCTATGCCTGCTGAAAATGTGATAGGTCTAAAGATCTGTAACCTGATCCTGCTGTTTGGTTTTGGCTGACAATCTGTACGTTCCTGGTGTGTTTTTTTTTTTTTTTGGGTTGTTTCTGTTAATAAAGTGCAATGTGCAGAACTATGTAGTAATGATTCAATGCAGGTGTGTGTGTGATGACAGACTATATGAATATTGTGCAATGAAGGTGTTTTCTGTTGCTGCTGTGTGTAAAGACTATGGTTGGGTGTGATGGGGGTGAAATGTGCAGGTGACGGGAGCAATGGGCAGCAGCAAGAATGGTGCAGGTGAGTATGAAGGGCAGGGGCAACAGATTGTGCTGGTCCAGGTGATGGGCAGTGCGCTGGTGCATGTGACGGGTTGCTGTAGGTTGACGCTAGGGTGGCCTGCTACAGGTTGACGCAAGGGGGGGGGGGGGGGGTTGACGTGACGTGATGGCCTGCAGGTTGAGAGAGAGAGAGAGAGAGAGAGATGAAATGAAATGAAATATAATATTAACGTCTTTAAAAGGCCAAAATGACCTATGAGACCAAACGGTTGCATGTGGTGAATCTAATACCAGGTCTGGGTTCAAAAAGTACAAAGAACTGAAAAGAAAATAGTGGGTAGGGGTGGGGTGAAAGCTGATACAAAGGAAATACAAAGGGTGAAGCTCTCTGACAGTGGAGGCATCATATACATATACATCAGTATCCAAAAGGCTATAGAGATTCAATGTCCTCCAAGGTGGGCACTCTGTCAGGACGGCTCCTATGTCGCACCAATATGGTATGGATCCTCTGTCGCAATCTGCGTTGATGTCGAGAGGGCCCCCTCATCCGTGGGCGACGGGACCGCCTCAACTCTATTTCCCGATCAAGCAGTATGCCTCTGGTGTTGTTATGTTGTGGGGACTGCTCGAACTCCTCTGTCTGTGACTAAAAGAAATCTGTAATCTTCTGCTGTCGCTGGATCTCTCTCATTGTGCCCCTCTTGAAGAGGTCCTCTCTGTGTTTGCGAATCTCCAGTAAGTATAATCCGAGGCATCTCTGATCCTGGTATCTCATGACTCTAGAAAGTGGCCCAAAACCCGCTTTGAATAGACAGTGAAAGCGGCCTCGTATCTCATAGTATACTAGGCAGCGACATATGTAATGTAGCTCTATCTCTGGCTCTATCAGACACACCTAACAAATTTTGGACTCAGCGGGTACTCCTCTAAATCTGCCTGTCTCAATCTCTAGCTGATGTGAGGATGTGCGTATCTGACCAATAGCACATCGTATCCTGTGGGATAGATGAGTATCCATGTATCCTGGTCTGATCACAAAACCATCCTCCGTGAGTTGGAGAAGATGCTCTCTATAGAAAGTCATCTTCATACCTAGCTCATGTGTAGGTTGTATCCATGTCTCTTCGTATCCAACTAAATCAAGTCCTGTCTGATGAGCCTGGTAATCTCTGCCCTAGTGAGGGAGATGGAGGGTGCATCCAAAGAGTACTGAAATGGGGAAAGCCGATCCATACTAAAGCCATGTAACTGAAACCAAGATGCCATCTCTGCATACCAACATGATCTATCTCCCTGCAATGCCCGCTGTCGCGAAGGCTCTAGTGCTAATCGAGCATATCTGTCTCTAGGGAGAGCCCAAGTGCTATGCATAAATGAAACTGATCTAGTGAGTGCCTCCACTACCAATGGAGGAGCAGCGAGCTCCGCCCTAACAATGTCATGTGGTACTGAGGCCTTGGCCCTAATCATCCGAGAAATCATAGACACCAAGGGCTTCTCCATACATCTCCATCCATCAGTACTGCCAGCTCCGCTATGATGATCAATTGAGGGGCCCCATATCTCCACTCCGTACAGCATGGCCGAAGTGACCAGAGTGTCAAAGAGCCAAAGCTTTGTCCGAGGTTCTTGGAATTGAACCTGCTCAAGTCTCCCCAATGCTGCATAGGCTCTGGTCAATCGCGTATCTGTTGCACGCCTCAGGGAAAATACTGGACCACTGAAAACCGCCTCAAGATAAGTGTATGTATCTGCATACTCTACAGTCTCTTGACCATATGTAAAAGTGGGGGCAAACCTCCTTACCCACTGCGCCGTGGTGTTAAACACCATTACCTTGATACCTTGGTCTTACCAAGGTTCACAGACAATCTACTGTCCCGTGCAAATAGATGCAATGCATCCAAATAACGCTGCATCCCCTCTGGAGAATCTGAGATCAGCACAATATCATTAGCATATAATAGCAACGGAATCCATGTCCCTGCTAGCTGAGCACCTCTATCACCCTCTGTCTATACATAATCTGAAAACTCATCTACATATATCCCAAAGAGAGTCGGAGATAGGGGACAACCCTGCTTCACCCCAATGGTGGAGTGAACCATGTCGGACATGCCCTGAGTAGTGCGTACCTGTCCTACCATTATCCTGTATTCAGCTAAGATCCCCCAGATCAGCTCTGTGGGCACCCCCATGTCTTGCAATCTGCGTATGAGTCTAGCTCGTGGCACTGTATCATAGAGAAATGAAATGATATATTAACGTCTTCAAAAGGCCAAAATGACCTATGAGACCAAGCCGTTACAACATAGTGAATCTGATACCATGTTCGGAATCAAAAAGAACTAAAACAAAATACAATGTGTAGTACAATGAAAGAAGGAGGGAAGATATGGTGGAGATCCATTCTCACCTGCACTCTGGACGTCGAGAGAGTATGGCTCGAATCCTCTACTGTACTCTCCGTCGATGTTGTGTAACTCCTCTCCTCAATCGCGGGCATCTAGATCTCCCTAGCTCCAATGCTTGGTCTATGAGAATGCCAGTAGTGGTAGTATGAGTGCGGGCAGAGCTCTACAATGGTGTCTGCTCCTCGAGCTGCTCCTCTGGGGGTCCAATATCTAGTGTAAAGAAATCTGTAATTTGTCTCTACGACCGTCTCTCTCCAGCTCTCCTCAGTAAAGTGTCTCTGTGCCTGTGTAACTGAAGTAGATACAGTCCAAGACATCTCTGATCCTCATAGCTCATGACCCTAGATAGAGGCCCAAAACCCTCTCTGAACAGACAATGAAAACGGCCTCGTATCTCATAGTACATTGTGCAATGACATATGTAATGTAACTCTGTCTCTGGCTCTAGATGACATAAGCGGCATATCCTGCTATCTGCTGGTATCCCTCTGAATCTGTCAATCTCAATCTAGAGCTGATGTGAGGATGTGCGTATCTGTCCAATGGCACAACGTAAGCCATGAGAAAGATGTGTGTCCATATAGCTAGGTCGAATCACAAACCCATCCCCTGTGAGGTGGAGAAGATGCTCTCTATAGAAAGTCATCTTCGTGGCCAACTCCTGTACCGGCTCTATCCATGTCCTCCTCGTGTCCAGCTGGATCAGATCCTGACGAACGACTCTAGTATCTCCACCCGTGTCAGAGTCATCAAGGGTGCCTGTAGAGAGTACTGAAAAGGAGGCAGCCTGTCCATGGTGAAGCCATGTGTCTAAAACCATGATGTCATCTGTGCACACCAGCATGATGTATCCCCCTGCAGAGCTAGCTGTCTGGAGGACTCTAAGGCCAGCCTGGCATATCTGTATTTGGTAGTATCCCATAGGCTGTGTACATAGGAGACTGATTTGGTAAGCGCCTCAATCTCCATAGGGGGGCAGCTAACTCTGCTCAAATGATATCATGTGGTACGGACGCCTTGGCTCTAATCAACCGAGAGATCATAGATACCAAGGGCCTTCTCCATACGTCTCCAACCATCCTGGCCTACAGAAGGTCCCCAAACCTGCACCCATATAGCATAGTAGATGCAACCAGAGTATCAAAGAGCCATAGCTTTGTCCTAGGTTCCTGAAACTGAACTTGCGAACACATCCTCTCTAGTCCTCCCAAAGCCGCATAAGCTCTAGTCAATCTAGTCTCTGCTCCTCTTCTCAAAGAAAATCTCAGCCCGGTGAAGATTGCCCCCAAGTAAGTGTACGCATCTGTATACTCCACAATCTCCTGACCATGTGTGAAAGTAGGTGTTGATTTCCTGATCCACTGTGGTGTGGTGCTAAACACCATAACCTTGGTTTTACCAAGGTTTACACACAATCCACTATCCTCTGAAAAACTGTGTAGTGCATCCAAATGTCACTGCATACCCTCTGGTGAGTCAGATATCAACACAATATCATCAGCATATAACAACAATGGGATCCACATCCCTACCAACTGGCCACCTCTGTCACCCTCTCTGTCAATGTAATTAGACACCTCATCAACATACATACCAAATAGAGTAGGAGACAATGGGCAGCCCTGTTTCACCCCAATAGAAGAGTGAACTAATTCAGATACCGCTTCCGGAGTGCGTACATGTCCCATCACTGATCTGTACAAAGCCATAATCCCCCAGATCAACTCTATGGGCACCCCCATCTCCTGTAGTCTACGCATCAATCGAGCTCTCGGTACCATGTCAAATGATTTGCGAAAATTTACAAAGCAACAATAAATCCATCTCCCATGTGACCTGCCCTCCTCAATGATGGCTCTGAGTGTCAAAATATGATCAAGAGTGGAGAAACCCCTCCTGAAACCGGCCTGACCCTTTGCTCGCACCCCCTCATCCTCTGCCCAAATACTCAAGCGCTGCTCAAGAATGGATGCATACAACCATGTCAATGTGTGTCCAACCATAATAGTGCAGTAGTTCCCAGGCTCTATAGAGTCCCCTGCCTTGAAGATAGGCACAATAGTAGACAACCTCCAAGTCTCAAGTAACCCCTCACACATGGCATGATTGAACAACACTGCAAGAACCTCCATCAGCATATCCCTAGCATGTATAAAGTGCTCTGCTACTAGACCGTCATGATCATATGCCCTCCCGGTCCTCATCCTGTGAATGGCCCTCTGTACCATCCCAGTGATAAAGAAGGTGCTCGTAGCTGGACATGGCTCTGTAGGGTCTGGAAGGGGTTCTTGTCCAAGAACCGTCTATAACGATGTCGCATACTGGCCCCACATATCAGGTGAAGTAATTACTTGGGGAGGGGAGTGCTCATGAAAGAGTCACCATGCCTCTCCTCAATCGCTACTCAAGAACATCTTATATAATTCTCGTTCCATCTGAGCCAGGTAAGCTCGCTTCTTCCATCACACAAGGCGACGGGAATCAATCCGAGACTGTCTGTAAGTGATGAATCCTAAAAGAAGATCCCTCTGAAGCTGGGCTCTCATCTCTCTGCAGTCCTCATCATACCAACTATTCTGGGGCATGCTCCCAAAATGTGGTCTCCTGCCCGGCTGGGTGTGTGGGTATGCCACTAATGTAGAACCATGCAGTGTCTCAGTTAGTAAAGTGGTGCACTCCTCCACTGAGAGGCCTGTACCAGCTGTGCCAGCTGTGCCTTTCTATAGACGGTCCCAGATCTCCTCTGTATAAACAGAATAAGTCTCTGGTGTAATGTATAACGAGTGTGTGACCTGCCTCCTCATGTCTGGGTTATACTATACTGGAATGAAACAGATAGTGTCAAGAGAGCATGATCTATTGCTATGCCCACTGGCCTTGCTCCCACTGTGAAATCCTGAATGCAAGGGATAAAGCTCGGTTGTGTCATAACATAGTCCACTGTACTGGCCCCATGTCTGTGTGGAAAACATGTGAAACCGACTGCTCTAGGAAATCGCTGTAAGCCGTTAAGTATGGCTAACACATGTGTAGTCGTCATCTCTGTGAGGTATCTCCCATACTCCATCTTCTCTCTGTCATGTGAGCGTTTGTCAGGCCCCAACTCCCCCACATCCATCTCTTTAAGCATCTTATCTGAAGTGTCATAGAAAATTGTCTGAGAGTTGCCTGTTCGGGCATTGAAGTCCCCTAGGAGGATGATATCACCATCCCTAGAAAACTCCCATATATCATCGTCTAGTATAGAGAAAGGCGATTGCCCTTTGGATGCAGCATATACTGACGTGCTGGAAGGGAAGTAACATATGGCAATGTATAGAAATCGGCCTGTGTCAGCTCTCAACCTCACCCACATGTATCTAGCATGCTCATCTCTCTGTACATATGTAGTAGTGGCTGTAGCTCCTCTCTAAATAGCACTTCTACTCCTCCTGAATCTCTACCCCCATGCTCAGATCTCGTGACAATCATGTGTGCTGTCTCCCATCTATATCCCCCCACATGTGGCATCACCTGTCCAGGCGCTTGGTGAGTCTCCGAGAAGAATACAATGTCCCTATCTCTAAAATTGTCCTCAAAGGCCCCAACATCCAACCTCATAGACCCATTACAATTCCAAGTAGCCATCTTCAGTGTGGTCCCATAGGTCTCGCACTGTCATGTAGGGTGTCTCTCCATAATGACCACTCGTCCTCTCTGTAAAAAGCTGTCTTCCCTTTTTCTCTTGCGGCCCTAATCTCTGGCATGACTTCCTACATGTAGGTAAGCTGAGAGGGTGAGATCGTCACCAAGGAAGATGCCAGTCTTTTTGAGAGTGGGCCTCCTTCTCAAAAAGTCCTTCTCCTCAATAGAGGGGAAGAGTAATATGAGAGCTCTTCCTCTCGATGTTTCCCCCGTGCCTCCACTTTTCTTACCAACTCTCCATGCTCTTGTGTGTGTCGCTTTTTGCATCCCCATTAGTACCATGAGCTCTTGTACTTCCTCATCAATTTTCTCTCGATCGTTGAGGCCGGTAACCCTCACATGAAAAGCCTTCATACGTCTTCGTTGTTCCTCCTCAAGTGTCATGTTGATGATGGTGGGAGTGGGGATTGATACCTCCTTGCCTTTGCCCTTCTTTGCGACCGAAATCCACTTCTCAGCTCCTCCATTTTCTTATCGGTTTTGGTTATCATATCTGTCCATGAAGACGTTTTTGCTTCCTGTTGTTTCTCCTCTTCCTTAATGGCTTGCATTTGCTCTTTGATTACCTTAAGTTCTTCTATCACTGAGGGTTGGATTTCTCCCTCTTCTAGTCCACCATTGGCTCTTGCCTCGGCTAGGTCTCTCTCGAGGGCTGAAATCTCATTCTTGAGGTCTTCAATTTCGGCCCGATGCTCCATTTTCTCCACAGTTCGAAGCTCTGCCTCACTGATTTTCCACTGAAGAAAGACCGCCTTCTCCATCTTCCACTCTTCCATCTCTGTCTTGTACGCCTTCATCTCCTTTTCCATGTTTGCTAACCTCTTGCTGGTGGCCATAAAAGTTGATTTCTTCATTGCTGGTGATGCCATTGCATGCAAACCACTCAAGGGGGAGGGGCTAGAGCTCTCGGGAAGTGCTGGGTTTGCGCTCATGACCTCCATCACAAGACGGCCACACTAAACACACAGCTGAACTTTCCACACTTATGCATACATTTTCTCCCGCATCAAGCATACATTTCGCATACAAATTACCCCGCCCTACAGTTTCTGTGAATTTTTGAATTTTCTCCTCTGAATTTTGAATTTCTGAATTTTCTGATTCCTCACTACTGAAACTCGGGAACAATGAGGAGAAACTGTCATGTCGAGTAGTTGATGATGCCCTTCCCGCACCTGCTGCACAGCGCTGGCCTTGCTCCCACCAACTGCTGCCCTGCCTTCGCCTCTCGCGTGAGCTTGCAGCTTCAGTTTACTGTCGCGCCCCTATTGCTGCCTCCCAAGCCCTCTCACATGCACCTGCATTTTCTGCTTTGCTGCCGTGTGCACCTGCCTCCCCAAAATGAGAGAGAGAGAGAGAGAGAGAGAGAGAGAGAGAGAGAGAGAGAGAGAGATGGAAATAGCACAAGAAATACAGCATGTTACTTGTGAGAATGATCGCCCGTCCTTGCTTGGCCTTCCTCACCACATTCCACAAAAGATTTCTAGAAGCTGGGTCAAGTCCTGCGCTTGGTTCATCCATGTAAACCACCTGCAATATGTGTGAAAAGTCTATTAATCCACAAGCTGAATACACTAAACACAATCTACAATTTAGTAAAGGGACTCAAGAACTGACTGAAACAAGCAATGAGGAAAGTAAAATAGACATATCACAAAATTTAGTCTTAATTGTGAGCGAAGCTAGAAGTTAGCTGTGTGGTTTCACAAGAAACATCCCTAGATAAATCCAGGAAAAGCCCAAATTGGCCTTTATCAGAAGAAATAAGTTCTAATCCCTTTACAAGAGCAATATAGCCTTCAGCTGAATCATGCAAATACACACTATCCTTACACCATCAAATACGTACTCTCATTTTTTTTTAAAGAACGAGACTGTATAAAGAGTTCATGTGGATGACTAAAGGTTTATTTTTATAGAGCAGTACAAATCTCAGGTAGTATGTACTAAAACAACCCACATCAAGGTGGCACACAAGAGGAATGCAGGTCAAACCATCAATGGGGAGATAGTGTTATGTAATCGACCCTGACCAAGGTTTAAAATGTATACATACGAGACCAACCTTCCATGAACCTGTGTCGTCTCTCCTCCGCTTCCCTCGAAGAGTCAGTTGAAGTATCTCATTGACTACAAAGTCTATGTAGATAGAAAGGTGTGTGTGTGTGTGTGTGTGTGTGTGTGTGTGTGTGAGAGAGAGAGAGAGAGAGAGAGAGAGAGAGAGAGTGAAACCGGCCTGTTAACTTCAAAAAGGGCGGTAGACTTAAGACTTAATCCTTATTTGCTTTCACCCATTTAATTTGTCGCCCACTTTACCTGTACTTTCAAGACACAACAAAGGGGAGAGGGATACAGGCTGGTAGATTGCACCTGTATGAGTAGACCGACACCAGATTGGCCCCTAACTTAGGCGCCCCTTTCGGTATTTCTTTATTGTTTAAAAGAGGGAATAAACGCTCTGGTTCCCTACAAGCTGCCCCGCACAAGCTTGGCTGAATTTCAACTGTTCCGGCCCGATTTCGGCAGCATAACTATACTACGACCCTTCACAGTCAATATTCCCACGCATTGAATGACTTTCCCGACGCATACGGGCACTTTGCAAAACCTGGCGAGAATCTGCAGCATGCTGAATTCTCTGTTTTCAGCCCCGAAAATGCGCCAGATCACCTGTACAGCAGTCCCCTCGCGTCCCCGAACCTCTTGGGGGTATTAGGGACCATTTAGGGCTAAAACCCTAAACCTGCAAAAATACACAGTAGGCTGTAATTTACTGTTTCGGGCTCTGTCGTCTTGTTTGAGAGAGAGAGGTGTGAGTGTTTCTGTACAGCTAGCCTGTGTGTGTCTGTCTGTGTCTATAGCAATCATATTTCAAAAACCTTCCAAAAAAAGAGTGTGTGTGTGTGTGTGAGCTTCACATGGATTCAACTGATCAGTGTATATATAAGTGTCGGAAAGCCATGGAAACTTCGAATATGGATGCTTTGAGTCTTATCAAAGAATGTTTGCATGAGGACTTCGAAGATGCACGTCAAGCCTGGGAAGGATCCGCTCTTGTCATGGAAGTGCGCATCCCTATACAAGAGCTTATAGATCCTGTTGCTCAATATGCTTAACGCGGTGATTTTTTTTTCCCTGGGTAAAATGCCTATGGCTCAAGATGTAGGTCAATGGGTTGATTTCCTACTCAAACGGCAAGCAGTTCGAGGGGTTTACTTTGGCGCGCAAGGATTCTAAGAAGTCTTGTTGGCCGACATGGATGCTCGGGATGCTCTGCTTGAACTGTCTCCTCTCTTTTTCAATACGCAGATGACTCATGTGCTGCCTTGGGCTCTTACCAAAGACTATCAGAGTCTCATTCGTCACAAGTGTCCCATTTGGGTTGAGGTGGTCGCCTGTCCTCGCCCTTGGAGTCATTTTCTTCCGTTGTTGGCTGCTCAGTTAGGCAAAGTCATTTGCCCTCCTAAGCTGGACGCAAACACAAACCATTTTTGTATTCTGTGGGACACGGATATCCCCACACCAACAGGTATTTCGATCGATTCTGGGGATGTAGTGGTTGGAAAGCGTCCATTTAAGCTTAAATGGGGCAAGTTTGCAAATTCTTGCTTCCACTGTGGCAAATTTGGTCATATGCAGTCAAAATGTCCGGAACCAAATCTGCAACCACCTTCTTCATCCGTCCCTGCTCCTCAACCTTGCTCGCCTCCGAAATATTCTACTGAGATTCAAACCAAAGGAGTTTCAACCTCCTCCCCGACAGCTGGGGCGATTAAAGGCAAGGGGAAACAATTACAATTGTCTACACTTTCTGCTTCTCCAAATATTAAAGATAAAGGAAAAGAGCAAGTTTTGACCTCTCAAACTTGGATAGTGCCCAAGAAACCCGCCAAAGCTGCTACAGCTCGTGTTCTGGCATCTTCTCCTAATTATGTGCCTCCTTTGAAGAATGTTGCTCAGAAAAAACTCCCTTGTAATGACAACACTTCTTTGGCTCAAGCTTGGGACAAGGTGGTTCGCTCTTACAAGGAAGTTGTTACAGGAGAAGCTTCTTTATCGCAAGGTGCCTTTATTTTCAATCATCCAGGTCCATGTCTTGACCCACCTTCTCAGGCACCTACGGCGGTACTTGAGGTTTCTTCCCCCCCCCCCCCCCCCCCCCCCCCCCCCCCCTTCTTTTACTGTTTCGTCGCCCAATGTATATACCATATAGAATGCATAGTTCTTTGAATTGCATCTCTTATAATGTGCGTGGGTTATGTAATCACGACAAGTGGCGGCTTACCTAGCACTATGTACATACATGTAAAGTGGACATTGTGGTTCTTCAAGAGCATAATCAGCACCAATTTGCATGACAGATTTCTTATTTTGCGGGTTACTGGATAGCTTATGCAGGATCAGTTGGCCATTCTGGAGTGCTTATGCTTGTTCGACATGAACTCTTCCCGACCTTGGTTTTTAATGACCCAGCTGGGAGATGGATGGTCATCCAATGTATTGTTAATGGGAAAGTTTTCGAATTTGGAGGATTATATGCATACACAGCTTCTGCAGATAGGGCACGGTTGTGACGTGCTATCTCTTCTTATTATTGGCGTTCTTATGCCTTTCTCTGCGGGGATTTTAATAATGCACCAAACCTTGCAGATAATACTATTGGCCATTCTCACATGCTTCATATGGAACGGCAATCATGGGACCAATTTATGTCGACCTGTAATGGGCTTGATTTGTGGCCCTTTTTGCATGCGACTGATCCAAGATTCACTTTTCAACACAATGCCCAATCTATGTATCGCGCTCGGCTGGATCGCTGGTATCTTTTTCACATGCAACAGTACGATGACTTTGTATACGAGATGAGGATTGATTATGCTCTGTGTCTCTTGGATCATTTTCCCGTATGCTTGAAACTTCGTTTTGGCTCTTTTGATGTCAATGATCGCCTACCCAAGAAGAGACTTTTGCATGTCAATAATGCTTATCTCGAGCATGAGCCTTTTCGCGCTATGATTGTGAATATCATCCGGCCTTTTCTCTCCCAGATGTATTTTGATATGGACATAGCCTGGTTCTGTTTTGTTATGCGTGTTCAATAGGTTATACACGATCATGGCAGGGATTATTTGTCACAATTAAGGGAACAGGTTAATCAAGAAAAGGATGCTTATAGCCGATTAATGCACTTGGCTAATCATTCTTCTCTTACTGAGGCTCAAATGACTAAGTTGTTTTCTGCTCGCGCTATGTTAAGGCACAATGATGAGAGGAAATTGGCCAAATGGCAGACTTGAGCTTGTCAACAGGCTTTTGCAGATAAAGGATGTGCTTCTAAACAGTTCTTCCAGCATTTGCATCACTCGAGGCAGTCTCAAGCTATACAGAGGGTTAAATTATCGTCAGAAGAGTGGACCTCCACTTTCTGAGTGCTAGCACTAGCCCTACACTCTCATTATGGCAAGATTTTTGAGGCCCCTTCTTCTCCCACGAGAGAAGCTCGCCAAGCGCGTCACATGTTTCTATCGCATGTTACTCCCATTCTTTTGATGCGGCAGGCTCAAGACTTGGAAGCTATTTTCACTGAGTCGGAATTGTATGCCAGCTTGCTTGATTTGGGTCGATGGAGAGCTCCTGGTTGGGATGGTCTCTCTGTGGAATTTTTCTCATCTTTCTTGGATTATTTGAGGTTGCCTATATTGTTCATGATGAATACAGCTTGGGAACAACAGGAATTGCCCTCCTCTTGGAAAGAAGGTTTGCTCAAGCTGATACCTAAGCATGCATTGTGTGAAGAATTCTCGCATTGGCGGCCTATTACACTCATGTCTGTGGTATATTAATGGCAAAAATGCTTGCTACCGGACTCAAGTGCTTTCTGCATGAAGGCTTGCATCAATCTCAATACGGCTTCATCTTGCGACGTCAAATTACTGATAACCTCGCAATGTCATCATTGGTATGGAATATGCAAAATATACTCGGCAGGATGTCTTGGTCATGCAAGTCGACATTGAAAAGGCATTTGATACTGTTCTTTGGGATTACATTGCGGATACCATGCGACATTTGGGCTTTGGGCCTAGGCTATCCCGTGTCGTGCCTTTCTTGTATGCACACAGTACTTCTATAGGCTTGCTGGATGGTTCTCTCACAGAATCTTGGCCTTTGGGACGGTCAGTAAGGCAGGGCTGCCCTCTGAGTGCTTTGCTTTATGCAATCGCTACTCATCCCTTGTTTATGTATTTGGATTCCTTGACTTCCACTGGTAGGGTACATGGCTTGACTTTACCTTCTGGTCGGCAGTTTGTTGGTCAGGCTTATGAAGATGACTCTTTGTTCATGCTTCGTAATAACTATGATGATGTACAGCAAATTATGCATACTCTTCGCTTCTTTGGATTGGCAACAGGTCTCAAAGTTAACTTTTGCAAATCCAAGCCATTGCCTCTGAAAAAGTGTGACTGGCATAAGATATTGTGGCCTGGGGAGATTGTTCCTCCACATGTTCTGGTTCGCCATTTGGGTTATCCGCTGGGTTGGAATGTATCGGCTATGCAGAAACTGGATTGGGTACTCCAACGTCTGCATTCCAAGTTAAATTATTGGAAATTGTCCATGTGGCCACTTCATGTGCGTCTCAGGATTGTCCAATGCATCCTAGTGGCTTATGTGCACTTTTACTTGCCTTTGTTATCCTAGCCTTTTGCGCTTATAGTCCCTCATGTCCAATATTTTAGAGCATTTTTGGCGGACCTCATCTAGCAAGAGGGGCCTTCGGCTTCTATCTATGAACAAGCTGTGTTCTCCCAAGCGGCTTGGAGGGTTAAATATTTTGGACTTGAGACGTCCTCTTCTGGCTCAGAAAGCTATGTTGTTGCCAGTTTTGGTGGAGCAACAGCAACCCTCGGCTCTCATGGTCACACATTTGTGTGCGCACATTGTCACCCCTTCTTTTGGTCATTGGAAACCGACTTATTGGGATGTTGTTTTTGGGAAGCTTGAAGGACACATTCCTGGATGTCCCTTTACTTCTTCTCTAATTGTTGATTGGAAGGTTGTCACTGTGCATTTCGCTTGGGATGGTCGACAATCCTCTAGGGGTAACTCTCTTCACTTGGAGGTCTGCATTGGAGCAGGGTTTTTGCTTCGACTTTGGTTCAACGGTCTCCTCGCCAAGCGTATTTTCTTTCCCAAAAAGGAATCTGTCAGGTGCATCAGGTGGTTGATGACTCGGGTTATGTTCTTTCTTTCGCTAATGTCGTCTCCCGCTTTAGGTTGGGCCCTCACTATTCTCCTCTCTGGCGGAAGATTCAAAGGATGCTTGCTGCTCATTCACCCATTCCTCCTCTGGATGTGGACTCTCGCTTCTCTGATTGGAATCTGGCTACTACTAGATTGGACTGCATCTCAGCTGCCAATGTCTATTGAAGAAGTACGAGCGGAAGTGCGACGCGAGAGAGAGTGCTAGAAGAAGAGCATGACGATATGGTGAACTCGCTCTACTGTAATGTGTAGAGCATAGTGAGTTCTTATTAGGTTTTAACAAAAGAATATGTGTACATACCTGGCGGCCCGCCCACTTACCTGGGCGACCACATTGGGCTTTATACCCCAACAACCTCCCACTTAGAGTCCAATGTGGTACTTTAAGTGTCAGAGAAGCTACTATACAAGCTAATATACAAGAGATGTAGAGAAGTGATGTACTACCCTACACCTAACTGCTTGCGAAAATGCGCAAAGCTCTCTGAGGGAAGTCCTTTTGTAAGTAGATCAGCAGGATTTTCTGTGGTGTGAACTTTGACAAGCTGAAGTTGCTTATCCTCGAGCATTTCCCTGATGAAATGATACTTCACATCCACATGCTTTGTCTTTGAGTGATAAACTGGATTGCGAGCCAATTGTATAGCACTTTGACTATCACAATATAACACAGGCATCTCTTCTTTGATTCCCAAATCTGTTACTAGTCGATTAAGGCAAATTGATTCTTTGCATGCCTCTGATGCTACAACATATTCAGCCTCTGTAGTAGACTAAGTAACACAATCTTGTAATCAGAAACGCCATGATACTGCTCCACCAGCCAATGTAAAGACATATCCTAACGTAGACCTTCGGTTGTCTAAGTCACCTGCATAATCTGAGTCAATAAAACCCTTTACACTTAGCTCTTGACTCCCATAGCATATACGCATACTCTTTGTAGTTTTCAGGTATCTCAATATTCCTTTCATTGCCTCCCAATGTTTCTTGCCTGGGTTTGACATGTATCGACTTACCACTCCCACTGCAAATGCAATGTCTGGGCGACTAGCAATCATTGCATACATCAAACTACCCACTACAGACGCATATGGAATCTTATCCATTTCAGCCTGTTCTTCCTCAGACACAGGACAATCTTGTTTGCTATGTTTCACGTATGGTGGCAATGGAACACTCAATGCCTTTCCCTTCTCCATATTAAAACGGTGCAAAGCCTTGTCAATATACTCTGTTTGAGATAACCAAATAACCTTCTTTGATCTGTCTCTCTCAATGCGCATACCAAGTATATGACTTGCCTCACCCATGTCTTTCATGTCAAACGATTTTGCCATCTTTGACTTCAAAGCTGAAATTTCTTCCAAGTGCTTGCCAGCAATCAACATGTCATCCACATACAAAATAAGGATCAGCCAACTGCCATCCTTAGCCTTCTTTGTATACAGACAGTAATCGAACTCACTACGTTTGTAGCCTTGAGAAAGCATAAACTTGTGGAACTTATGGTACCATGCCCTCGATGATTGTTTTAAGCCATAAAGACTCTTTAACAACTGGCATACCAAATCTTCCTTGCCGTTCTCAACAAACCTTTCTGGCTGCTGCATGTAAATTTTCACATCTAAATCACCATGCAAGAACGCTGTCTTGACATCCATTTGGTGCAACACCAAATCTAATATGGCAACCAATGCAAGAAAGCATCTCAATGTAGTCATCTTGACCACCGGAGAGAAGACTTCATCAAAGTCAATGCCTTGTTCTTGCTTAAAGCCCTTGGCAACAAGCCTTGCTTTGTACTTTGGCTGACTATCATGAGCGGTGATCTTATACCTGTAAACCCATTTACAAGGTAGAGCCTTTTTGCCCTGTGGTAATTTAACTAGCTTCCATGTCTGGTTTTTATGCAGAGCTGTCATCTCTGACTGCATGGCCAATTGCCAATTCCCGGAGTCCTTCATTTGCACTGCTTCCTTGTAACATGAAGGCTCATTGCAATCAGTCAACATGACGGTTGTCTTCACTAGGCCGAGGTTTTCTTTGGGGAGAGCAACAGAGAATAGACTGACTAGAGCTTTTGCCGTCTTGGGAGGCTTGGAGAGGATGTGTTTGCAGGTTCACGTCCAGGAACCTTGGACAAAGTTATGGATCTTTGTTACCCTAATAGCCTCAGCTATGTTGTATGGGGTGCAGACATGGGGATCTTCTGTAGGCCAGGATGGTTGGAGACGTATGGAGAGGCCCTTGGTATCCGACTGATCAAAGCCAAGGCCTCCGTACCCCACGCTATCATTTGAGCAGAGCTAGCTGCCCCTCTTATGGAGATTGACGCGCTTACCAGATCAATCTCCTTTGTGCACAGCTTGTGGGGTACTACTAGAGACAGATATGCTAGACTTGCCCTTGAGTCTTCCAGACAGTTAGCTCTTCAAGGGGACACCATGCTGGTATGCACAGATGACATCATGGTTTCACCATGGATAGGCTGCCCCCTTTCCAGTACTCTCTTCAAGCACCCTCGATGTCTCTTACACGGGTGGAGATTAGTAGACTCATTCGTCAGGACCTCATCCAGTTGGATACCAGGAGGACATGTGTCATGGATAGAGCCGCCACAAGAGTTGGGCACGAAGATGGCTTTCTATAGAGAGCATCTTCTCCACCTCACAGGAGATGGGTTTGTGATTCGACCCAGCTACATGGACACACATATGTCTCATGCTTTGCGGTGTGCCATTGGTCAGATACGCACATCCTCACATCAGCTGGAGATTGAGACTGGTAGATTTAGAGGGATACCAGCAGCCAACAGGATATGCCGCTTATACCAGTTAGAGCCAGAGACAGAGCTACATTACATATGTCATTGCACAGTGTACTATGAGATACGGGGCCATTTCCACTTCTAATTCAAAGAGGGTTTCTGTTGGAATTAGGGTTGCAGAGAAACGCACACGGCTTGGAGAAGACGAAGGAAGCTCAAGGCACACAATAGAGAGTGTGTTACTTAGTGTGCAATGGAAAAATTGATAGCCCTAGAGTGATGGGCGTATATACAATGCTCGGGGGGAAAAGCCTCCTAAAGAGGAAAAAATGCCCCAGCGGTCCTAGTGTGTTCACACACATCACTACCACATTTATATGGTAACAAATCTCCCCTGGAGTGATGCGGTGAACGAGAGCTGGCACATGAGTAAGGGGAAGTGCCATGCCCTGAGGACATCATCAGTCCACAAAGGGGAGTAAGCCCAAAGCTTTGCGGAAAGCTTCAAGCTTCTCACGAGACAATGCCTTTGTGAAAAGATCTGCAAGGTTATCCTGTGTTGGCACATAAGCCAAGCTGATCTCTCCTGCTGAGAGCCTCTCCCTGACATAGTGGTAATGCACCTCAATGTGCTTTGTGTGAGCATGAAAAACTGGTTTCCTCGCAACTGCCAATGCGCTCTGACTGTCAGTGTAGATAGTGTTGGCAGTGTCCTGTCCAACACCCAAATCAGCCATAAGGCGTCTGAACCATACACACTCAACCGTAGTTGTGAATACTGCCTTGTACTCAGTCTCACAACTCCAGTGGCCACAATAGGTTGCTTCTTGACCAACCATGATATACATGAACTGCCAAGCATGAAACAAAAACCACTTGTGGACGCTCGCGTGTCAAAACAACCAGCCCAATCGGAGTCCGAAATGCATGTAAGTCTAGCGGCAATGATCCCCCCTTGGGATAAAACAAGCCAAGATGTAAAGTGCCACTAAGATAGCGGAAAATCCTCTTAACCGCCTGTCAATGCTTAGACCTTGGGCTATGCATAAATCTGCTGACCTGTGAGACTGTAAACTGAATATCCGCCCTCCTGTTGCATACATAAATGAGGCAGCCAACAACAGTTTGATAAAGAGTGACATCAGCAGGATGACTAGCATCATGTAGACTCAACTTCAAACCTGTTTCCATGGGAGTGGCAATAGGTTTGCAATCCTGGAGTCCAAACTTACATAGCAATGCGTCTATGTAACTTTCCTGACACAAGGCGTACCATCATCACACTGCTTAATCTATATACCCAAGTAATGATGCAACAGCCTCAACTCTTTCATATTGAAAGTAGCATTCAAATCAGCCTTAAATTCAGCAATATGTTTCTCATTTGGTCCAGTGATCAGCAAATCATCGACATAAAGAACCACAATGAGAAGTACATCACCCTCACGCTTTACATACAATGTGCTTTTTGTTGGACTGTTACGAAAGCCTCGTTTGACCAAATGAGTGTCAGCTTTCCCATACCAAGCACGAGGAGATTGCTTCAACCCATACAAAGCCTTCTTACATTTGCAAACTTTGTCCTCTTGTCCTTTTATGACAAAACCGCGACGCTGCGTTACATAAACTTCCTCAAATATGTCACCATTCAAGAAAGCAGCAACAATGTCTAATTGATGTACATCCCAACCGAAATGAGCTGCCAATGCACATAGAAAACGCACAGTAGTCATACGACAAGTGGGAGCAAAAGTCTCTTCATAATCAATGCCTTTTTGCTGTGCACAACCCTTTGCAACAAGTCGAGCCTTATGGCGATCGATCTCACCATCCAGCTTGCGTTTCAACTTGTAAACCCACTTCGTACCAATGGCCTTTTTGCTAGGAGGCAAATCACATAAGGTCCATGTGTCATTTTCTATAAGTGCATCATATTCTAATTGCATGGTAGCCATCCAATTTTCTGAATTCTGTGCTTCATAATAAGACAGAGGTTCCTCAATATCATGTAAGCTAGACACAGCCAAAGCTTAACAATCTGATGCATAAGATGCATGGTGAGAGCCTTGACGAGTACGACTAGACAAAGGTGCATCCAATTTACTGTCACGCAAAGTCTGCACCAGCCATTTTGGCATACCTCTAGCCTGCTCATTTTCAGCCCTTTCCTCATCAAGTACATCATATACATCTGCATCAGTAATAGGCTGATCTGTAACATTTTCAGAAACCCCCATAAGTTGTACATTTGCCTCATTGGAAAGAGGCAACAAAGTGTCAGAAATGTCCTGTGAGCTTACATTACTGTCTCTAGTACATGACAGCAAGGGCTGAACAGAATCTTCCACAACACTATATCCCATGAAACCAGAATACGTTTTGTTTGCGGATGATACAACCTATAACCTTCGCTTTCAGCACTATAACCAACAAAAATACATTTAACAGCCTTATCATCCAGTTTTCTGCGCTGTGTTTGTGGCACCAAAGAATATGCCAAACAGCCAAAAACACGCATGTGCTCAATAGAAGGCTTTCTATCATGCCATGCTTCATATGGAGTAATAAACTGCAAAGCTTTCGTAGGACACCTGTTTAGTACATAAGTGGCACACATGATGGCCTCAAGCCAAAAAGAATGCGGCACAGCTTGACTTTGGACCATACATTGGGCCATTTCTATAACTGACCTGTTTTTCCTCTCAGCAACACCATTTTGCTGAGGTGTATAAGGCACTATACATTGGTGTTTTATCCCACAACTAGCCAGAAATACATTGAATTCATGAGACATATACTCCCCCCCTCGATCGGAACGGAGGGTGCCCATAGTACATTTCGAGACATTTTCAACCATAGCCAGAAAATGTTTGAACCACATAAAAACTTCGGACTTCACTTTAAGCGGAAATACCCATGCATGCCTGGAGTAATCATCAATGAAAGCCACGAAATAAAGGTAATTGCCCAAAGACGGAGTTTGCATGGGCCCACAAACATCATTATGCACAAGCTGCAACCTGCATGTGGCCCGAACTGAACCATCCTTTGGAAACTTAGAAAGCTGCATCTTACCCAAAATGCAGCCTTCACAAACATGTTTGACAGGTGCTTCAAGAGGCGGCAAAAAAGCAACCATATCAGATTTCTGCAACGCTGGCAAAATTCAGATGACCAAAACGTGCATGCCAAAGTTTTGCATCTGAAATAGCCCTTGAATCTGCAACAGCATTTGCAAAATTTTATCAACACTTGTCATACAAAGTGAGCTTATATAGCCCACGACACAAAAGGCCAGATGCAACAATTTCATCACCAAAACTGAGATCATGAACTGTACATCTGTCATCCACAAATTTGACTACAAGTCCAAGTCCAGCAAGTGCGGATACAGACAAGAGATTCTTCTTGATCCCAGGTATATAAAGTGCATCAACAAGTGTGAAGGAACTGCCATTTGCAGCAATAAGCACAATCTTTCCAACTCCCTAAACCGGATAAGAGGCATTGTTGGCACAAGTGACTGATTTCCCATGAGGGACAGACTCGAGAGAGGTGAACAATTCACGATGTGAGGTAATGTGCTCTGTAGCACCACTGTCGAAATACCACACATGTGAATCTGCAGCAACTGACAAGCATGCATCATGCACAGCAGAATTGTAAGTGCACTCTGCGCTAAAAGCCCATTCTGCATCAACATTAGAGACACAGTCTCCTTTTACAGAAGACTCAACAATGGCTGCATTTGTAGTGGAACCAGCATTTGCAGTGGAACCAGCATTTGCAGTGGAACCACCCTCTTTCTTCTTAGCCTCTTTGGCCTTCACCTTAGGACACGACTTGATCAAGTGATCTTTAGCTTTACAATAATGGCAACGCATTTTCTTTTTGCCCTTATCACCAGAATTTCCAAACGAATTGCTGCCAGCAGAAGCATTAGGAACATAATTTTTTCCACTCGCAGCAGAACCATAAGAAGTGGTTGTATTACTGTTACCACCCTTTCTCTGAGAAGCAATAAAAGCCTGTTCAACTGAACGCTGCCTAGTCTTGTTTTTCTAGAAAGTGACTCTTGCAACAGCAATATGCATAATGCATCAAACTTGACAACTTCAAGATTTTCTTGGGTCATAAGTCTCCAAGTACTAGCAAAAGTCTGATAAGAATCTAGTAAGGCTTCAAGAATACTCTGCACAAGGGAACTTTCTGAAATGACTTCACCTCTCATTGATATTCTTGACACTAGCAAAGAAAGTGTCCATATCATCTTCCTCATGCATAATCTTCGACTCCAGCTCTTTACGCAGCAAAGCAATTTTAGCCTCATTGCGACTTGCATAAAGACCAGCCAAAATATCCCAAGCCTGTTTTGCAGATTTTGTTGAACGAATGTGAGGAACAGTGGTGCGCTTCACAGACAACGCAATCAATGCATGAGCCTGCGCATCCTTTACATCCCAACGAGATTGTTCTACCGTAGGCAAAACAACTCTAACAGCAGCAATCCTTGCAGCAAGACCTGCAACATCCTCAACAACGTCTGCATCCTCAGAACTAGGACGTACATCAATGCCCTGAACAATATTCTAGACGCCCTTTGACACAAGAACATGTTGCATCATATAAGCCCACATAGGGTAATTGTCACCACCATCCAACTTGTCCTCAACAACAAACATCTTGAACACATCTGTGTTGTTGTGAGCCATGGTAAATGTTGCACCTGATGTGAAAACTGCCCGGAAATAGGAGAAATGGAGCGGGAACAACACGTGCTATATAGCATAAACCGTAGAAGACTGTAAGACACCTATTATGCAAAAAATGGCATTGATAGAAATTCTGCACAAAATGACGAAATAGCCTGTGCAGACCTGCTTGTAGTGGAAACGGTGGCCCAGATGAGCCCGAATCAAAAATTTGAGCAGACTGAGCTTTACGAGCTCACCCGAAATTTTTGTCGACCTGTGAACGCTTGCCAAACCTCACTGTAATCGGAGAAAGTGAGCAGGCGTGTGCTGGAGCAGCTGGCGACTAAGCCCGGGAGGACGTAACATGGTCTGATACCAATTGTTGGAATTAGGGTTGCAGAGAAACGCACACAGCTTGGAGAAGACGAAGGAAGCTCAAGGCACACAATAGAGAGTGTGTTACTTAGTGTGCAATGGAAAAATTGATAGCCCTAGAGTGATGGGCGTATATACAATGCTCGGGGGAAAAAACCTCCTAAAGAGGGGAAAAATGCCCCGGCGGTCCTAGTGTGTTCACACACATCACTACCACATGTATATGGTAACAGTTTCGGTCCTTTCTCTAGGGTCATGAGTTATGAGGATCAGAGATGTCTTGGGCTATATCTACTTGAGTTACACAGATATAGAGACACTTTATTGGGGAGAGATAGAGAGAGAGACAGTCCCAGAGACAGATTACAAATTTATTTTCACTAGATATGGGACAGCCAGAGGAGCAGTCATCATTGCAGAGATCGGCCCACACTCATTCGACCACTGCCGGCACTCTCATCGACCTAGCATTGGAGCTACGGAGATCCAGACGGCCACGATTGAGAAGAGGGGCTACACAGCACCGACGGAGACTACAGAAGAGGATTCGAGCCATACTCTCTAGATATCGAGAGTGCACATGAGGATGGATTCTAGTAGTAGTATCTAGTTGTTTTGTACCCAGACATCGTATTAGATTCACCATTTTGTAACAGATTGGTCTCATAGGTCATTTTGGCCTTTTGAAGATGTTAATATAACATTTCATTTCTCTCTCTACTTTGTAACTTTTTGGTCTCATAGGTCATTTTGGCCTTTTGAAGACGTTAATATAACATTTCATTTCATTTGTCTCTCTATGATCTCGCGGCTTATTAGAGCCTTCAGTACCACATGACATTATTCGAACAAAGCTAGCTGCCCCCCCACTAGCGGTTGAGGCGTTTACCAGATCAGTCTCCTTTATACACCGCTTGTGGGACCTCCCCATAGACAAATATGCCCGCTTAGCACTTCAGTCCTCTCGCCAGCTAGCTATGCAGGGAGATACAACATGCTGGTATGGGGAGATGACATCATGGTTTCACGTACATGGGTTCAGCAAGGACAGATTGTCCCCCTTCCAGTACTCATTGGATACACCCTCTCTGACTCTCACACAATCCGAGAAGGCTCATCCGCCAGGACCTTACTCAGCCAAGCTCTGTGATCACTGAGGGCTGAATTTCGTGTGGGATATGAGTAGGGGGGTATGAGTAGTGACTGAGAACTAATACAACACAATCTGGGCGTGCGTGTGGGGATATACTAGGTGAGAGCTAATACAAAGGCTAGTACAAGATGAGCAGGGTGTACAATCCTCAAAAGAGCTAAATCACAAGAGATCCATCATTGGTCGCTCGTGGATCTCATCAATCTCCTCCATGGTCAGTAGTATGACCGGGCATCGTGCATGTCAGGCCAAAGTGATCCGAATCCTCTGATGCAACCTTCATCGATGCCGTGTTGTCCTCCGCAATCGTGGGCGTGTGGATCTCCCTAGCTCGGTCGCTCGATCGATCAACGTGCCTCTGGTGTGAGGAAAATGTGAGCTCTGCTGTGGTAGTTGCTTCTCCGGCTGCCCAGTGTCCGCTCTAAAGAAGTCTATGATCCGTCTCTGAGACTGGCTAGCCTCTCCTCTCATCAGGCTCTATCTGTGTCTGTGTAGCGCAAGCAAAAACAGACCCAAACATCTCTGGTCCTCATACCCCATGACTTTAGAGAGTGGTCCAAAGCCCTCTCTGGAGAGGCAGTGAAAGCGGCCTCGTATCTCATGGTAAACTGGGCAGTGGCATGTGTAGTGCAACTCCGTCTCAGGCTCCATGTGATGTCGGAGACATGTCCTGGCCTCTACTTGTACTCCGTTGAATCTACCACTCGTGATCCGAAGTTGGTGCGAAGATGTGCGTATCTGACCAATAGCACATCGTATCCCATGAGATGAGTGGGTGTCCACGCATCTGGGCCTCATCACAAAACCATCCTCAGTAAGCTAGAGAAGTTGCTCTCTATAGAAAGCCATCTTCGGGCCTATCTCCTATGCCCGCTGTATCCAAGTCCAGGAGCTCGAGAAGATTAAAGAACAGGTGAAAAATCTCCAGGAAGAGGAAGAGAAAAAGTAAAAAACAACCACTTCATGGACCTTCATGGGCAGATGTCCTCACCAAAATGCAAAATAAGGTTCTAAAGCTAAAGAATGGATTGAAGTTGCATAGTAGGGAAAAGCCAAGATACTGAAGCTACACCGACATCCACCAGTATCAATATGACCATTAAGGAAGAGCAGAAGAGGAAGACTAGAGCCCTTCACGTACATGTCACAAGCCTTAAGGACAATGGAAATGCAAAAAAAGAAGTGAAAGAAATCGCGACGCTCGAAGCTAGTGTGAAACGAGGGGAGTTGCAAGGCCTGACTTTGCCAGGAAATAGCCAACTCCTAGTAAAACTTTTTGCAGACGATTCTCTCCTCTTCTTGAAGGCGTGCCCCCAGGTCATCAGGAAAGCTCTGGAGATTGTACAAATATTCTCAGTAGCTTCGGGGTCCCAGTGTAATGTAGAGAAGTCAAGGCTGATCTCCCTATCGAAAAATGACTCATTTGACCCTTCTGACTGGGCGGGGGAGATTGTCACAAAAGGGTATATCTTCAGACATCTGGGAGCCCCCTTGCGGGTGGACGTAACTCACAAGCAAAGATTTGAGTGGGTGCTTGAAAAAATCAAAACAAAATGAGTAGGTGGGAGTATGCTCTTCTCCCATTCCCAAGTCGGATAAAAGTGATAAATGCCTTTATGACTCCTTATATTGCCTTCACTAGCCCGCTTCTCAAGATGGCTAAGTGTCACTGGCAAGAGTTCTTAAAACCAATAAAAAGGTTTTTATGGAAGAACAACACGAAATCCTCCAGGCCATGGCAATGGGCCCGTTGGGAATCAGTTGCTCGGCCGGGGAATCAAGGAGGCCTCGAAATTATGAATCCTATGGCCCATGCAGAAGCTTGTTGCGCCAAATTTGTTGTTTCCTTGGCTAAACAGGATCAAGTTTGGGCTATCATGATCAAAGATATGATAGAAGCAGCTAAACTTGGCTCGAAAGGTGGAAAGTGGAGAGGGGTGGAGGTTCATGACAAGCTGTTAGCCCCAACGTAGACTACCCTAAGACTCGGGGGCAGCGCAGGAGAATTGGTAAGAAAATTCCATAGAGCAGCAGGAGTCTTAGAGTGGGGGGAACAAACCAGATACTTCAAGAACTCCATTTTGCATTGGTCCCCTTGGCTCTCCAAAGTTGTAGATCTGCCACAAATTCCATATTGGATAGAGACAGCCAAGAAGCTGAATAATAAGGGTTTGAATCGACTGGGACACTTCTGGGACAGTGACAACAAGAGTTGGAAAACCATTGACCTTCTAGTTACCCAGTACCAACTGAATAGCTTGGAGGTCTTGATGGTCCACAAAGTGAGGAAAGAGATTGACAATATAGTGATGCCTATCTATGATTCGGAGTTTGACTGGAATGCCTGGAAATGGCCCGGAAGCAGTCTCTTATGGAAACCCCATCCTAAAGACATTTACCATACAATGATGCCATGTTCTAACCTACTCAAATAATTTATAACTACATGAAGCTTTTCAATTGTACACAGAATGGTAAAATCAAAATCCTAAAGGAGTAACATCCATCTAGCTAGCCTACTTGGATGCTAAGAGAACTTGGAAGCCTTTCTCACTAATTATAACAAGGCTTGATTATCAACATGATATAACCTGATTTCCCAACAAATAATGCCAAAATTTTTGTAACGCATAAGAAGAATTGGTCTAGCCCCCTTAACAAGTTATGGAAAAAAAAATGGCCGGAGGAAAGGTGGGAGCAAGTAATGGAGAACATCTGGAGGCCAAAGGTTCCGCACCACATGAAGGTATTTTTATGGAAGGTAATTTGGGGTGCTCTATCGACGGGGGTGAAGATTCAAGAAAGAGGGATTAGGTCAGATGGATGCTTGGGGTGCAGGTCGACTAGTGAAGATCTGGCCCACCTCTTCATGGATTGCCCAACTATCAAAGGCCTCGCAGGGAAAATATGCAAGTGGGTCCAAAGAACATGAAAACTTGGTTTTTACAAGACTGATCTATTCCTTGGAGGGAGAATTCAGGTGGTCCTGCCATCCTCATCAGCGCTCAAATCGTCAGGTACTTCTTCTTACATAATGTATGGCAAACAAGGAACCGCCATGTGTTTGAAGGAGGTCTTGAGGTGGCAAGGTTCGCAGAAATTATACAAGAAAGCACAGTGCTAATATGGACGCTCGGGCTCAAGCAACAGTCGGAGGATTGGTCTAGGACGACTTGTGCCTTGTTGTCAATTAAGGGCATGCCTAGGACGGGGGAAAATCTTGGCTATCGGTAAGTAAAAGATCTCAGAAGAACATGATAATGGACCCTATGTATCAAGGATAAGGGGGTGAGTTGGTTGGGATGGCTGCCCTGATTGCCGATGTAATTATGGTTCTTGGATGATGTCATGGCTCAACACGAGCATGACAAGACCTTGTAATTATTTAGGTTGAGTAATATAATTCACTCACAATTGTGAGTTTTGCTAAAAATAAAATTAAAAAAATCTTGAAACACATGGGCATTTCTGAAGCCACACACAGAGGTGCATGGAGAGTAGGGAAGAAAGGAAACGGTGGGGAAGGAAGTTCCAAGGAAAGAGCACTCATTTTATGTTCTCCTACTGTGGAAATTAGGAGAGAGTTCTTGAAGAAGAAACCAACTCTTAAACAAATTGGGATATGTTTGGGCAATGACCTCACTTTAGCGCAAATTGCACATATAAGAGCTGTTGCTAGAAATCAAGGCTATAAGGGAGGAGGGAAAAATTGCTTTCTATAGAGGGATGAGAGTAGTGATCCTGGAAAGACACACTACATGACGGCGCAAGACATGTGGGACCCACCTTAAAATGGCAGTATGGAACTCTAATGGATCAATAAAGCTAGATGTTGGTGCATTTGAGGATAGCTTCAAGGGAAGAGAAATTATTTTCTACTCTGAGACACATCAAACTCCCAATGTTAACTAGAGTGATGGGATACCACTAGGAGACCAATTGTAGACAAGAGGTGTGGCATTTTTATACAAGGAAGAGTTGCACCCTCTCATTCGAATTGTTTATAATCGGCCGCAGGCCTGTTGGGGTAGAAGTAGATCACGCCCTCCTCACATTTACAGTTTCATTCCAATTTAGTACAGCTCAAATAGCCCAGACATCTACGCATGCTCGATACACTTTAACATCATAGACGGACTATGTCTACATACGTAGTATTTAGAGACGCCTGGCCACAGAGGAGTCGGGACGCCCATTAGAGGAGATTACACAAATATTGACAGAGATTTTACATGATGCAGTAGTAGAGGCATACCCACACACCCAACCGGGCACAGACGACGTTCTGGGAGTATGCCCCAGAACAGTTGGTATGATGAGGAGTGTAGAAAGACGACAGCCACACATCAAAGAGAGGCGCTTCTGGGAGCCATTACTCATAGACAGTCACAGAAAGCCTTCCAACGCCTAGTGCAACGGAAGAAGAGGACTATCTTGCTTGGTTAGAGGAGTTGTACCAACTATTCCTGAGCCAGGACTTAGGTGAGGTATGAGATTTTTTCATGAGCATTCCTCTCCCATCCGCTATCACATCCACCCAGATTTGGGGTGCATATGCAACATCTCTTTACACAATTTCAGGACAGTAGTCTCTACCCGACCCTCCAGAGCCATGCTCACAGACACACTTTCTTTACGATAGAGATGGTAAAGAAATCTGTAACCGGCCTGTTCAATCCAAAAAGGGCGGTAAGACTTTACTTTAAACCTTGATTTAGCTGTCACCCATTATTAGTCGTCTATTATACCTGCGCTATAGTGACACAAGAGAGGGGAATGGGATACAAATGCTAGAATGCACCTATATGAGAAGACCGACACCAGATTGCCCCTAACTTAGGCGCCCCTTTCGGTATTTCTTTATTGTTTAAAAGAGGGAATATTCGCTGTGGTTCTTTCCAAGCTGCCCCGCACAACCTTGGCTGAATTTTGACTGTTCTGGCTTGATTTCGGCAACATAACTGTACTAGAACCCTTCACAGTCAGTATTCCCACGCATTGGCCGACTTTCCCGACGCATACGGGCACTTTGCAAAACCTGGCGAGAATCTGCAGCACGCTGAATTCT
The DNA here is from genome assembly GCF_014529385.1 of Adiantum capillus-veneris. Classification (NCBI taxonomy): domain Eukaryota; kingdom Viridiplantae; phylum Streptophyta; class Polypodiopsida; order Polypodiales; family Pteridaceae; genus Adiantum; species Adiantum capillus-veneris. The sequence goes on from NC_140937.1 coordinate 80,706,068, forward strand.
CTGTTTTCAGCCCTGAAAATGCGCCAGATCGCCTGTACAGCGGTCCCCTTGCGTCCCCGAACCTCCTAGGGGTATTAGGGTCCATTTAGGGCCAAAACCCTAAACCTGCAAAAATACACAGCAGGCTGTAATTTACTGTTTTGGGCTCCGTTTCGTGTACCGGTCACATCCGTAGTAAGTCCTCGACCTCCCGCACCTGTAGGGCTACTTGCCCTTTGAATTGGACGAGATTTCTGGCGTGAAACCTCTCCGAATTCACCTGTACTTGCGGGGGATTAGCCGCTAGCTAATCCAGTACTTGTGCAAGAGGCTCTTGCCTCGGCAATCGCGCATGAACCCACACAACTGTACATTGGTCAAATGAAGAGCCCACTAGAGGGGTATAACATACTGCCAAAGGGGAGAGAGAGGGCAGTGCGTAGCGTGCAGGGCATCACTCCTGGCACCGCACTGTGCATCAGAGGAAAAGCAAGCACTCCATAGCTCTTAACCTGTGACAACTGAAAATGAGGCTCTCCCCCTCCTAAATTCAGCGCCAACTCTTGTTGCATGAGGCAAGTGCACCAGAAGGTGCCACTTGGCACATTTACAAGCATTTTCCCATTTCGGGGTTGCCGCCTAAAAATCTCCCAACCGGCTGCCCAGTTGACTTCACAGCAGAGTAAGAAAATGTTCCCTTTGTCATTCCGGAGGTAATGACGTCAACACATTTTCAGGTCCCAAAATAGCAGTTCCATAAATTTTAGGAGATGCTGCCATTGTATCTTTCTAGGTCATCCGACCCTCTTTGTACACTACGGCCACATCCAGAACTGAAATGTAGCCTCTGTAGCAAAGGATTCCACTTTGGCTAGTCAATGACCCCACTATAGCTAACCATAGTCTTTGTCCAACCTTAGTGCTCTCTTGCCCTCAGGCGTGGACTCCCTCTGGACAGTTCCACACTAGCTATGCAATGCAGGGCAGTTAGATTTCCCGAGGGGTGTTTCCAAAAAGTGAAAGTAAATAGATAATAAGAAAGAAATCAACAAAAAGGATAGATAGTAGTCACACGCTAGTGACATACCCCCCTCTTGAAATCTCAAACGTCCTGGTTTGCATCTATGTCGTACATGCTCCTAGTCAACGCTGATGTATTCAACACCTGTCGACACATATACGACACATACATGCTCATTGTCAACCCTGGTGTATTCAACACCTCGTCGACAAATGTATTGCCTGCGTGTGAACCCTGTCCCAATGACATAGTGGTAGCCGCGCACTCTGCCATTGCTTTGAGTCACTAACTTTCCAATGACAAAATGGTAGCTGCACATTTTGCCACCGTCTTATAGTACACGTTGGATCCCGTAACACTTTCGAGCATACCCAAACTGACAGTCTAAGAATGCAGTTACACATGTACTCTTTAATAGAAGCAATTACTGTATCCTTGACAAACTGACAAGAAATACTCACTTCTATAGCACTAACCAAACTTTTGGACATTCCATAAGAGCAATTGCCAAACTGACAATCTGTACAGCTCTAACATTCATGTAACAGGTATTCCATGTAGCTCTGAAACTCAAGGGGTCAAGGTAGGTTGCAAATAGAAGGCTTCAAGGTAAAGTGATAACACAGTTGGTGATTCTGCAAGTTCACCTTCTTCCATCCACTTAGCATCCATTGGTGGATAGTTTCTGAACTTTACCAAGTAACGCCTAGCAACCTTGCCTTTCACTTTCCTTTCTTTGTGTGCCAAAATCTGTTCCGGGACCAAGATCTCGTCAAGTTCCTTGACTCCCGGCTAATCTTCAGCTGGCATATCTTCTGCCACATCACCCACATAGGGTCTGAGAAGACTCACATGAAACGCATTGTGAATCTTCCAACTGTCAGGCAATTTCAGCCTATATGCAACATCACTGATTATGTCGCACACTTGAAAAGGCCTATAATAACGCATGCTGAGCTTTGGAAACAATCTTTCCTTGCCCTTCATCTTCTTTAACCTTGCATTTTCAAAGCGTAAAAGCACCCAATCACCAAGTGAATATACCACTTCACGACGGTGACGATCAGCTGCTTTCTTTTGCTTTGCCTGAGTCTTTTCTAAGGCCACTTTGACCTTCTTGTACATTTCATCCATGTCCTGAACATACTTATCTACTTCAAATATCTTGTCCTTTGTATGCAGTATGGGAGGAACTTTCTTGCCACCTTCAACTATCTCAAAGGGTGCCTTGCCAGTTGATGAATGCACTGTACTATTGTATGCATACTCCACCAATGGCAAATACTGCTCCCACTTTCCTTTATGCTCTGACACATAGCACTTCAGCAGATCTAGGACAGTAGAATTTGCCTCTTCTGACTGCCCATCTATTTGAGGATGAAATGACGAAGAGAATTTGAGCGTGGTGCCCATTTTCTCAAACAAGCCTCTGCAGAACAAACTTGTCATGCGTGGATCACGGTCGCTAACAATCGACTGTGGCATGCCATGATACTTGAAAATATTGCTCATAAACAAGCGTGCCATCTGATCTGGCTTTATCTTCTTCCTGACAGGAATAAAATGAGCCTGTTTGCTGAATCTGCAAATAATGGTCCAAATACCATCGTTTCCTGTCTGCGTTCTCGGAAGATCAAAGATAAAATCCATAGCAATACTTTCCCATGGTTTATCTGGAATAGGTAGTGGTTGCAATAACCCTGGTGCCTTTTGCCTGTCAAACTTGACCTTTTGGCATATTAGGCATTCTCGCACAAAGGCATCCACATCCCTTCTCAATGTAGGCCAATAGAAGAATGTCTCAACCGCTTTAACTGTAGCATCGATACCACGATGCCCTGCATACGGTGGGACATGACTCTCTTCCATCACTTTGCGTCGCAATGGCTTTGTGACACACAATCTGCCATGCATCATCATGAACCCATCTTTGAGAAGATAGTGTTCATGACGTTGTCCATCCATTAGCTGCTCAAAGACCCTTGCAAAATCTTCATCATTTGCATACTGTTCTCTCATATCATCAAGTTCATGATGATAAGGAATCGACACAGCTGAAATTTGTGGCTTCCTTGACAAGGCATCAGCCACAACGTTCTTCTTGCCTTCCACATGCACAATCCGAAAATGGAACATGGACAAGATATTTGCCCATCGCATATGCTTCTCAGATAACTTTGTCTGTGTTAAGAAGTATCGCAAGGTCTGATGGTCTGTTTGGACAACAAAGTCTGCACCTAGCAGGTAGTGTTTCCAACTTAAGAGCGCATGAATCACAACCAGTAACTCCTTCTCATAGACCTGCATGGTCATCGCTGGCCCTTGCAAAATTCTGCTCTCATAGGCTACTACCCTGCCATCTTGCATTAGCACTGCACCAATGCTACTACCGCAGGCATCACACTGGACCACAAATGACTTCCTAAGATCTGGCAACACAATGACTGGATCTGAAGTCATCTTTTCCTTTAAGAGATTAAAAGCTGAAATCTCTTTCTGTGTCCATCTAAAGGTGACTGCCTTCTTTTGAAGAGCATGTAAAGGTAAAGCAATCTCAGTGAAATTTCGGATAAACCTTCTGTAATAGGAGCATAGTCCCAAGAAGCTTCGGACATAATGCACCGTCTTCAAATTGGCCATGACTTGATCGCTTCAACTTTTGCAGGATCCATTCTAACACCATCCTTTGAGATAATGTGTCCCAGAAAGTGAATCTCTTCCAGAAAAAACTCACTTTTCTTTGCATTGATGAGCAACCTATGACTGCGTAGCTCTTTGAACACAATGGCCAAGTGATGCCTATGCTCCTCTTCATTCTTTGAGTAGACTATCATGTCATCAAAGAATGTACCAACAAACTGCTGGTGTAGACGGAAAATTCTATCCATCATCCTATTGAACGTAGCAGGAGCATTTGTAAGACCAAAGGGCATCATTCTTGCTCGCTACTGCTGCTCGCCCCCCCCCCCCCCCCCCTTTTGCTGTTGCGCCATCGCTCTCCTCCCCCCCCCCCTCCCCCCCCCCGCTGCCCCTTCGCTGCCCCCCCACCCCCTTCAGCCCCTGCGCACTGCCTCTCAACCCACCCGCTGCCCCCCCCTATCTGCGCGCGCTGCCCCATTAGCTGCCGCAGCCCGCTGCCCCCCCCTATTTGCATGCTGCCCTTTGGCTGCCGCAGCCCGCTGCCCTCTCGCTCTGCCTTCCCCGCTCCATCCCCCCCGCTCGTTGCTGCTTGTGCACCCGCACATTGCACAGCTGCCCTCTTCGCCCTCGCTGTCTCCTCATCAACCCCCCCCCCCCCCCCCCCCCCCCCCCCCCCCCCACCCCCATCCTCTTCGCTCCCGAAGGCCCTCTGCACCTGGCTCGGCAGCACTTTCTCTTCGGAAAAGTGCCTGGCTGACTTGTTTGCAGGTTTCTTCTTCGCCGCCCGCTTCTTCGAATCAGCAGTAGACACAGATGGAGGCTCCAGCTTCACCTCAGAGGGACTCGCCTGAAGCCCCCTCGCCCGATCCCGCTGAGCCCACCATTCGACTTGCTCTTACGCCGGCAGAGCAAGCGAGCCTTGCCACAGAGGTAGAACGCTTGCAGGCGACTTCTGTCATCTGCAAGGTTCTCGGCACTCGTCCCAGCAGAGGAGAGCTGCGAGACCTTCTCCAGGCCCGCCTCCTCGCAGAGGTGGGCAAGATCTTGGATGTCCTGATTCTCCGACGGGGGTACTACCAGATTGAGTTCGAGACTTCCGAGATGGCCTCCAAGGTCATAGCTATGAGTCCATTGGCCATCCGAGCATCACGCGCCCACTTTCGACAGTGGCGACATGGTTTTGACCCGTCTTCGGATGTGCTAGTAGAGGAGGCGGACATCCCCATCTCAGTCTGCTTTCCGGGTTTACGGAGGGAGTACCTTCCACTTCTCTCCAGGATTGGCTCCGCCATCGGAACTGTCCTGGAGACACCTCGTACGGCAGTATCAGTAGCTGCCAAGGCGGCTGGCATCCCTTCAGTTCGAGTTTTGGTTAGACATACCCACACGCTCCCGAAGGTCATCCTTCTGCCTCGGGTGAGTGGGGGTTGGTTTAGACAGAGTGTGGAGTACTCGGGTCTCCCGAACCAGTGCTTCATTTGCAGACAGATGGGCCACCAAGCGAAGGCCTGTCCACGGAGGAGACCACGACCCGCACCCCAGCCTCAGCCCCAGCCTGCCAAGGCTGGGCCGCAGCCACAGCCAGCGACACAAAGCACAGATTCAGCGCCACCCTCCGAGCCTGGGGCTCCAGCGGAGGAGGGGTGGCAGCAGGCCCGTGGCCGTCGACGCCAGGGGCCACAGCGACAGCCTGGCACTCAGAGTGGCCCCCAGGTGCCTACTCAGCAGCAGTGGGTTCCCACGGGGAACCGCTTTGGTCCTCTTGAGCAGGAGGAGCCCCCTACGCCAGCCTCCACCTCCGCTTCACCCTCGCCAGCCGCTCCGCCTTCCGATCTCCCCTCCTCCTCCTCATGCCCTCCCCCGCCGTCTGCTACCGCTCACTCCCCACCTCGCCCCCCCCCATGTCTCTGCCGCCCCACCCCGCTTCTCCTCTCCCCCGCCCCCCCCAGCCCCTTCTCCCCCTCCTCCTGCTTCAGTACCACAGTCGGCTCAGGAGACTGGACCCTTGCCGGCGGCCAGGAGATCTCTTGGCAGCGCCTTCGCCACGAGTCGCCTAGCGAGAGAGGGTCAGCCCTTCATGCGGCCCCCACTGCAGATTCAGACATCTCCTCTTGCAGCTATCCCTCGTGGTTTGACGAGCTTTGACCTCCGACGCCGCTAGGATTTCTTCGATTACGGGTTTACTCGTTTTCTTGGCGATTCCGCAGCAGACCACGAGGCAGCCTGCTTCAGAGTCCACGCTTTGTTCCTCGCCGCTAGGGGGACAGAGGCCTTGGACTCAGCAGTTGGTTTCTCCTTCCCCCTCTGTGGCAGGACTGAGACAGAGTGGTCCCTCGACTCAGTGGTGGGATGGTTGCATACACAGGTTCTCGAGTTCTCTCACCACATGGGAGAACTTGGCGTTAAAGATTTGCTGCAGACTTTGTGGCCACTGGCCAAGTTTGCGGTGACACCCCCAGATTCAGCAGGATGTAGACACATTGTGGTGTACTTTTTTGCTGATACGCAGTGTTTGCCTTGCTATGTATTCATTCATGAGGACTCCTGGACAGAGGAGGTTGCTTTACGCACGGCTCGCTCTACTTGGGCTTGGACCAGGCACTCACTGCAGTCTCGCCTATCTAGAGGACGCTCGGATGCGGATTACTCCCCATCCAAGCCTGCTTCGAAGATAGCTCGTCTTGTTGCTGCGGCAGCATCTGTTCTCTCTCGCTCCCCATGAGGATCGTCTCGTCGAACGTGCAGGGACTAGGTGGACCCCAGTTTCAGCGACAGCGGGGCCGATTGCGTCAGAAGCTTCAGCGTTGCCTTGTGGGAGGAGAGATTGATCTCCTTATGCTTCAGGAGCACCATTTGTCTGAGAGCCGCATTCGGCGATGTGGTCAGATTTTGCGTGGACGCTATGATATCTTTTGGTCAGCTGCTTTTTGACCTGGAGGCATCCAGGGTGGGGTATGTATGACTATTGCGGACTCATTACAGCAGGCCATTGTGGGCAGAGGGATTATTGTACCAGGCAGGGCTCAATGGATTACTATGCAGGTTCAGGGTAGCCTTGTGGGTTTCCTGAACATCTATGCGCCCAATGTGGCGAGTGCTCGTGCACAGTTTTGGTCACAGACTGTTGAGTCTTTGCCACAGGTTGACCAGTGGTGTGTAGGAGGGGACTTCAACATGTTGGAGGACCCTTCTGACAGGATCGGAGGCAGCCATGCTACTTTGCATGGAGTCGAGTTAGCAGCTTGGGAGAGGTTTTGTATGACGTTGAGGGTCTCGGATACATGGCAGCATTCTGGCTTTGTGAGGCCTCCAGAGAGTCTTGCCTTCTCTAGATCGGACCGCAGAGTGGGAGGAGTGAATCTATCGCGCATAGATCGCTTCTACACTAGTGACCACTTCAGTGACTTGGGGGGATCAGTGGGCATCCTGGCAGGGACATCCTTCTCGGACCATGCACCAGTGATCCTCACAGTGGCAGACAGGCAGAGGAGTGGGAGCACGATGCTTCGCATCCCAGAGCGGGTCTTGTTGGACTCGGCACTCAGAGAGAGGGTCGAGGCTCTATGGACAGAGGGCATGGACAGCCAGGCTCCACCTGCAGACAGAGTGGCCTCAGACCTAGCTCAGCTTAGCCACTCCAGGAGTCTTTGGCTCGACGGGCTGTAGCGAGAGAGGAGGAGTAGCGTCTCAGACGAGGCATTGCTTCACTACAGAGGATGCAGGAGCAGCATCCAGACAGTCCATGGTTGGAGGAGCAGCTACAGCAGGCTCGACAGGAGCTTGCTTGCACAGAGGAGAGGCGCCATGAGTTTGCCTTCCACCGACAGGCATCTCAGTGGACTCAGGTGGGTGACAGAGTGACAGGTGTTTTTTTTGAGACAGTGGGACCTCGGCACTCGCATGCCAAGGTCAATCAGTTGAGGAGACCCAAGGGGCAGTTGTTTGTGAGCCAGAGGATATGCCTGCAGTTGCTACTGACTTTTACCGTGAGCTACTGTCGGCTGAGCCCGAGTCAGAGAGACAGGATGCATGCAGGGAGCAGGTTTGGGCACAGATGCCTTGTCTTGTGACTGAGGAGATGCGGCAGAGGCTTGAGTTACCTCTTCAGCTTGAGGAGCTCCACACGGCTCTTAGGGCCCTCCCTCGTGGTAGCTGTCCAGGTGAGGATGGGCTGACTTTCAGCTTCTTCTTGGAGTACTGGGACCTGCTTGGCCCAGATCTTTGTAGTGCCTTTCAGTACATTCTGCACACAGGAGTGATGCCGGATAGCATGAGTGAGGGCCTGATTTACCTCATTCCAAAGGAGGGTGGCTCCTTGGATGAGATTCGACAGTGGCGTCCCATCACCATTCTCAACTCCTCAGCCTACAAAATTCTTGCCAAGGCTCTGAGTTTGAGGATTCAGCCACTTTTGGAGAGCCTTATACATGGGACTCAGACAGGTTTTGTCAAGGAACGCAGTATCCTTGACAACATCTTCACTTTTTGGGAGGCTTCTGCCCTTGCACGGCTCCGTGGGGAGGACCTTGTGATTCTTCTTCTCGATTTTGAGAAGGCATACGACAGAGTTGACTGGGACTTTCTAGAGGGCACGCTACGCAGGATGGGCTTCTCAGAGGCTTGGATCAGAGGGGTGTCAGCTTTGTACAAACAGGCCCATAGTCAGGTGCTTTTGGCAGGAGGTAGAGGTGAGCGCTTCATGCTCACACGATCGGTCAGACAGGGTTGTCCTCTTGCCCCCTTTCTCTTTCTGTTCTATGCGGAGGCGATGAGCAGATTTTTGGTGTCACAGCAGGTTGGTTTGAGGGGCTTAGCACTCCCTATACGGGGAGATGAGCTTCTGGACGCTGAGTTTGCCGACGACTCAGCCTTGTACTTAGAGGGCCAGGAGGCCAATTTACACAGATGTGGGCAGGCTTTGGAGACCTTCTGCTGTGCATCGGGCGCACTGATCAACTGGAGAAAGACAGTGGCTTTCTCAGTTGGTAGTGCCCCTGTGCCAGATTGGATGCCAGGACAGGGTTTCAGGTGGATTCCTCCAGGGACTGCAGTTCGGTACTTGGGTTGTCAGGTTGGTTTGGATTTGTCCCCCGAGCAGCAGATGGCTCCTCTTCTCCTGTCCATCAGGAGAAAGCTGTTACATTGGAGCTCAACACGACTTTCGCTGGCTGGTAGAGTAGTAGTTGCCAACCAGGTGTTGTTGGCGACTATGTGGTACATCACTTCTTGCTGGATCTTCTCGAGTTCTTGCATCAGCCAGGTAGAGAGGCTGATCAGGAACTTCCTTTGGTCTGGTTGCGACACTCAGATTGCCCGAGCCAAGGTGGCTTGGTTGGTCATCACACTTCCTTGTTCTCAGGGAGGGCTTGGGATCATTGATCCAGCACAGCAGAGCAGAGCCCTTCTTGGGAAGTTCGTCGTCAGAGGACTTCTTCCAGGCGAGGAGCCCTGGAAGGAGTTCTTGTTGCAGAGGCTTCGTGCCAGGGTGCCTCAGGCAGGAGGCCCTTGGCAACCTTCGACCAGATGGGTCTTTACAGAGTTGCGCCGAGTTGGTTTGAGCAGGAGACTGGAGGACCGATTCGCTGTGAGTTTGCTTCGGTCTTGGGAGCTATTGCGGCGTGGCCTAGAGCAACGACAGCCGACGTGCACGGAGGAGCGCCTACGGCAGCCCCTCGTCTGGAACCCCATGGTTAGCACTCAGAGAGGCCACTTGGTTGGGAGTAGGCCTCATGTTTCTTGGGGTCCCATGGCAGCAGGTCCAGCGCGCTCTCTAGGTGACTGGCTAGAGTTCACAGGTTTGTCAGAGGAGGTGCAGGTTGTCCAGCTACAGGGCATGAGAGGGTTTCAGAGCATGTGTCAGGACATCTCAGAGTCAGTTCCAGCTGATTGGCTCACGCCTCTCGAGCCAGTAGCACCCCGGTGGATGGGAGCCTTCACACGACTGGAGGTTCTCATTTCAGTCAGGGCTTGCTCAGAGACTGTCCCAGCCCTGTTCTTCGAGCTTCAGGGTGGGGGACGATTACAGAGAGTTGCAGTAGAGGCCCCGCAGGTAGCAGAGTGTTGTTTCCAGAGGATCCGAGTTGTGGGCATCTGTGGGAGGACTTGCGTCATAGACCCTGACCCAACAGCTCTTGAGACAGGACACTGGAGGCTATGGGCTTGGGAGTGTTGTCCACTGGCACGAGTACAGTGGGATCCTGGTGAGTGGCTGTGGAGGGACCCATTCTCTTCTGCAGACCGCCCAGGAGTCTCTTTCTTTCAGTACACTGTTCGGCTTGAACGTCATATACTTGCAGCACAGAGAGAGGCCCGCCCCGCTGCAGCACGTCATTTGCAGGAGGAGGGTCTCACAGTTGAGTTCTTCGCAGCTTTTTGGCAGAGGCTGTGGGACTCCAGACAGCCGAGGCGCGTCACCTTGTTCCAGTGGTTGGTTGCACACAGAGCCACAGCAGTAGGGAGCTGGCTTGTACATAGTGGTCTCTCGGCCACATGTACAGCCTGTGACCAGTTGGTGGAGAGTCAGCGACACTGTCTTTGGGACTGTCCCTCGGCCCAGCAGGTGTGGCTACGAGTTCTTCGGCTGATGCCTGCCCTCTCCACGGCTCGGCAGTACACTTGGGGGGCGGCGGCTTGGTCCACCCTCACGGGCCCGGCACTTCAGTTTGAGCTATCTTCCACCAGCAGGATGATAGTGATACAGGGGGGTCGACCTACACTCCAACCTGCTACAGACCTTACTCCACAGGAGTGGAGCAGTGAGAGAGCGGAGTGTTGGGAGCTCATCAGCGGCCTAGCTCTCTGGTTCATCTGGCGGGCCCGTTGTTTCCGCATCTTTGAGGCTCGCCTTGTACCACTAGCAGAGACTGTTCGTGACTTTTGGCTAGAGCTGATCCATACTCTCAGAGGACAGCTTGAGGGACTACAGGGCAGCTCCGACCGCATGCGGGAGCGCCGCGAGGCTTTCCTTCGTCTCTGGCGCCCTGGGCCGTTTTACTTCATGATCCAGGGAGTGCTCAGATGGCACTACTGTCCACCTGTGTGGCTTTTCCCTCCTCCCATCTCTTGATTTAGCCCCATTGTATATATGCTGTTTTTTCATTGGGAGAGTCTCCCCATCATGTTTGTTGTAGCCCTCTCTTGTAGAGGTGGATGTAGCCCTATGGGCAGCTTTCATTAACTAATAGAAGGATCTTTTTCTCGGAAAAAAAAAGGACCAAAGGGCATCACTAAAAATTCGTAAAGGCCAAACGTTGTTCTAAAAGCAGTCTTGTGCACATCCTCTGATCTAATGCGGATCTGATGGTACCCACTCTTATCCTGCTAAAACATAGTTGCTCCTTCTAATTTGTCCATAATATCATCAATTCTAGGTATAGGGAACCTATTCTTGATGGTATTCTTGTTCAGTGCACGGTAGTCGATGCACATACGCCATGAGCCATCCTTTTTCTGCACCAACAACACTGGAGAGCACAATGGAGATGAACTGGGCTGAATCAGCCCCTTTTCTAACAGCTCCTGTACTTGGCCCATTATCTCTTTCTGCTGAGCCGCACTAACCCTGTACGGTGGCTTATTTGGTGGGCTACTGCCTGGCACCAAATCTATCGCATGGTCTTCGGGTCTCTCTAGCGGTAATTGAGACGGTAATGAATCGGAAAAACAGTCACTATACTGTTGTAAAAACATTGACCTTTCTTTATCTAGCATAGATAAATTTGATTCATCACAATCTGACACTTCACGTGCAAAAACCAAGTACGCAGAAAGATGCTTTTACATTACAGAAGTAATAGCAGAAGCTGATACAGTAGGAATAGACTCCCCTTTAAGCTTTACATCCATAATGTGAGTCTTTCCGCTGCTCTGTACAGTGATCTTTTTGTTGTAGGCATCCATGATTCCCTGTACACGAAACAACCAAGGAATACTTAACAACACATCACATCCATCCAGTGGCATGACGTAAAATTCTTCAACATCTACATAGGACTGGATATGTAGACGCAACTTTCCAATGATGGGCGTCACAGCCTCTGTATGGCCAGGACATGCCAAACCTGCCTCTACTGTATACCCCATCTCTTCAGGCCTGATTCCCAACTTTGAAGCCAATTCTGGGGAAATGAAGTTGGCTTTGGCACCTGGATCAAAGAAGAAAAGCACTGTTTGATCCCTGACCTTTCCCCATGCTCTGCAAAGCTCACTTGCATCTGAATTTGGCTTGTCGCCCACCATATCTGGCACTAGACCAACCATGGGCTTCTTTCCTTTCCTGTCCTCCTTGTCTTCAGAATCAGCTGGCCTTTTCTTTGTTGGACAGTTGTAAGCAATGTGGCCAGGCTGCTCACATATAAAGCATTTGTTCTCTGTCCTCGGGACCTTCTTTTGCTCTTCTGACTTGCGAGGAAAACGTCTTTTCCATTTCTTTGCTGGTCCCTTTTCTGATTCAACCGTAGCTTTATCTTTCCCTGCGTTGGCTGACTCTTGAGTCCCTTTAGGAGCCTCATTGGGAACGTGCTTCTTGGCTGAATTTTTCTTGCTTGATCCTGCCTTGACACCAGTGTTAAATTCACAATCTTCTCCCTTGAGCAAACCATTGCCAGTGTTTGCTACCTCGATGAGCTGCGTCAAAGTAGTGACTTTTGTCTTCGTAAAGTACTTTCTCAATCCTTTAGGTAGGCCACAACAGTATTTTTCAATTTGTTCTGTCAATGGCACAAACCTATAGGAAGTTACTGAAAGTAGAGCTTTCCAAAACTTCCGATTGTAATCATCCAGATTTCTGCAAGTGGCAGCATTAAGCTGGTGCCATTCTGTCATGACATCTGCTTCAAAGTCATCAGATAACCATGCTGTTGCAAAAATCTGCTTAAAGTAAATCCATGTGGACGGAGCTTGCCCTTGAAGCAATAAAGTTGTCCACCATTGTCCCGCATTCCCTGTCAAGAAAGTGGCTGCCTTGCGGACCTTTGAAGCCTCTGTAAAGTTTCCCCCTGCATAGGCCTTGTCAAACTGCTGGAGGAATGAGAGAGCCTTCTTCCTGTCATCAAACCCTGTAAAGGTCGTGAAAGACACACCTTTGCCACCTTCTTTGTACGGAGTTGGCCTCTCCATCAGCGTTAAATTGTCATATGGAAGTGACTGAAACATGGGAACACTGTTAGGGTTCATTTGTGTTCCCTGACCGCCATTAAGTTGACCTGGAAACGCCATATTTGGCTGCTGATTTGTAATTCCAGCCATACCAAAATTTTCTTGTGGCATCCCAAATTGGCCCTGAGTGCTCTGAAACCCTGGTTGCATACCCATGACACTGTACATGGGGTTAGCCATCATCGTTTGAGCACCCCCGAACACTGTTCCTGGCATATAAAACTGATTTCTAGGTGAATGACCAGCCATGCTCTGGAATACCGATCCACCTCCAAAATAGCCAGGGTGTACTGAAGGTGGTGGGAAGACTTGTTGCATAGCCTGTAAGTTGCTTCCCTGCCCATTAGAACCAGCTATAGGCTGCTGAAAGGTGGCGGGCTGAACTGGTACAGCTTGAAAAACTGGCATCTCAGCCACCTGTTCTTGCACCTTAGGCACAGGTTATGGAGACTGCATGTTCTCCGTCAAGTGTACAGGTGTTTCCATTGACTGTGCGGTATGAATCACCTGTGCTCGAGCCTTAACAGGCTTTTGAATATGATCCAGTGACCCAACTTGCTGAGACGGAAGAGGAGGTTGCAGAAATGCTAAAAACCTCGGGTTCTGCATTACTTGTGTGAACATGGCCACAGCAGTAGCCAACTAGGTCCTGAATATATCATCATCCGTCTGTGGTGGTCTTGAGGACTCACCCACTTCATCTGTCTGTTGACCCTGTGAAGAGGAAACCTCTTCAGTCACATCATCTGGTCTGTTAGCCATAATTGCTATTCCCTGTGTCTGGTCTACGATCCCCTGTGTCTTCAAGCCTAAACTGACCAAGGCTCACTTCTATGGGAAAAAGTGATTTAACCCGTCGATGGAACCATGAAACCGGCCTGTCCAATCCAAAAAGGGCAGTAGACTTTACTTTAAACCTTGATTTAGCTTTCACCCATTATTAGTCGTCTATTATACCTGCGCTATAGTGACACAAGAGAGGGGAATGGGATACAGATGCTAGAATGCACCTGTATGAGAAGACCGACACCAGATTGGCCCCTAACTTAGGCGCCCCTTTCGGTATTTCTTTATTGTTTAAAAGAGGGAATATACGCTGTGGTTCTTTCCAAGCTGCCCCGCACAACCTTGGCTGAATTTTGACTGTTCTGGCTTGATTTCGGCAACATAACTATACTAGAACCCTTCACAGTCAGTATTCCCACGCATTGGCCGACTTTCCCGACGCATACGTGCACTTTGCAAAACCTAGCGAGAATCTGCAGCACGCTGAATTCTCTGTTTTCAGCCCTGAAAATGCGCCAGATCCCCTGTACAACGGTCCCCTTGCGTCCCCGAACCTCCTGGGGATATTAGGGTCCATTTAGGGCCAAAACCCTAAACCTGCAAAAATACACAGCAGGCTGTAATTTACTGTTTTGGGCTCCGTTTCGTGTGCCGGTCGCATCCGTAGCAAGTCCTCGACCTCCCGCACCTGTAGGGCTACTTGCCCTTTGAATCGGACGAGATTTCTGGCATGAAACCTCTCCGAATTCACCTGTACCTGTGGGGGATTAACCGCTAGCTAATCCAGTACCTGTGCAAGAGGCTCTTGCCTCGGCAATCGCGCATGAATCCACACAACTGTACATTGGTCAAATGAAGAGCACACTAGAGGGGCATAATACACTGCCAAAGGGGAGAGAGAGGGCAGTGCGTAGCGTGCAGGGCATCACTCCTGGCACCGCACTATGCATAAGAGGGAAAGCAAGCACTCCATAGCTCTTAACCTGTGACAAAACTGAAAATGAGGCTCTCCCCCTCCTAAATTCAGCGCCAACTCTTGTTGCATGAGGCAAGTGCACCAGAAGGTGCCACTTGGCACATTTACAAGCATTTTCCCGTTTCGGGGTTGCCGCCTAAAAATCTCCCAACCGGCTGCCCAGTTGACTTCACGGCAGAGTAAGAAAATGTTCCCTTTGTCATTCCGGAGGTATTGACGTCAACACATTTTCAGGTCCCAAAATAGCAGTTCCATAAATTTTAGGAGATGCTGCGATTGTATCTTTCTAGGTCATCCGACCCTCTTTGTACACTGCGGCCACATCCAGAACTGAAATGTAGCCTCTATAGCAAAGGATTCCACTTTGGCTAGTCAATGACCCCACTTTGGCTAACCATAGTCTTTGTCCAACCTTAGTGCTCTCTTGCCCTCAGGCCTGGACTCCCTCTGGACAGTTCCACACTAGCTATGCAATGCAGGGCAGTTAAATTTCCCGAGGGGTGTTTCCAAAAAGTGAAAGTAAATAGATAATAAGAAAGAAATCAACAAAAAGGATAGATAGTAGTCACACGCTGGTGACAAAATCCATTGACAGGATGAGGACCATGAGATTATATAATCATGACGGATCATGGCGAAGCACTTTGTACATTCTAGAGATATGCTTGCAGAGTTTCTTGCAGTAAGTTCAACCGAGCCATTTGAGGGTTTTCCAACATTGGACCATGTCTACTATTGTATCTATCTTCAATGTAGGAGACCCCATGATACCGTGAAATTACCGTACTATCATGATTGGGCACACCCGAGCTAGGTTATATGCATCTATTCTTGAGCAACAGCCGAGTAGATGGGTAGAGAGAGCATGCATTCGGGCATCAGGGAAGACACGTTTCATGAGGGGGTTTTCTACTCTTGATCATATATTGACACTCATAGCTGTTATTGAGGAAAGCAGATCACATGGTAGGAGAATTTTCTAGAGCTTGACTGATGCAAAGACTACAGAAAATGGAAGTACCAACAGAGCTTATCTAGGGAGTCATGGCTTTATATAGGACAGTCGTGGGGCAGTTTCGTACTCTCGAGGGATTATCTGAGCATATTCACTCCACTGTTGAAGTGAAACAGGGATGCTCACTCTCCCATACATTGTTTGGTTTGTATGTAGCTGAGGTTTCAGATTACATTGAGAGGGGAGGCGAGAGAGGAGCACAGCTAGCAGGGCCTCTATGCAGATGATAATGTGTTGATCTCATATTTTCCAAAGGGGATGCAGCGACACTTGGATGCATTGCACACTTTTGCTAGTGATAGCGGCTTGTCGGTGAACCTTGGCTTGTTCAATACCAAAGCATAGTGGGTCAAGCGATTTGCACCAACCTTCACATATGGTCAGCAAATGGTTGAGTATACAGATGCATACACTTACCCGGGAATGGTCTTCAGTGGTCCAAAGTTCTCCTTGAGGAGAGCAGAAAAGACCAGACCAACGAGAGCATATGCAACTTTGGGGAGCATGGATAGGATGTGTTCGCACATTCAGTTTCGGGAACCTCGAACGAAGCTCTGGCTATTTGACACATTGGTTACTTCAGCCATGCTTCATGGAGTGAAAATCAGAGTGAAGAAAAGAGAAAACCTTTCAGGCCTTATCAATAGGCTCAAGAGCTTACACCCACAATTGTGTATACGCAACCACAAGTTGATGATAAAGACAAAGTTGCAGTTCTATTGAGTGCATTTGGTAGAAGAGTATGATCAGATCGTCATGGTCCTCAAGAAGAAAGATGCACATCCAAGCTTGGAAGATGTCATCGATTCATTGCATGAGGAGGAAAGGAGCAGAATACGTACCCCAAGGATGATCAAGCTCTTGTTATTTCAAAGTCTAAAATTTAAATCCAAGAAGGGATGCATACACTGTGGGAGGACTAATCATTCAAAAAACTTTAATACAGGTCAAAGATAAAGGGAAGGCAAACCATGCTGAAGAAGAAGGCACTCTTGTTTTCTGGAGCATCTCCTTTGTACCAACACTTGTTTTAGAGACCAGTCTCTGAGTTTGTCCACAGAAACCTCTGAGTTGGAGTTTTTAGGTATTGTCATCGGAGTATGCATTGCTTGTCCTACCTCTAATTGTTTGTAAGGGGTCTTGTCATTGTGCTGTCTTTGTTCAAAGGGAGGGCTGTCATGTAAGCCACCTTGTCTAAAGTATCTTCATTGTCACCATCTTTGTCGCCATTCCATACCCCTAGGCCTAAGGGGAGGATTGTTGGCCCATAACCCTATGGGTATGTCATAAATATATTCTTCCAAATTGTAACTAAACTTGTATTGTTGTGAGAAATCCCTAATTGTAGAATCAACCCACATTCTGTTCCCATTGATTTAGCACCTAAATCTCTCGATCATGGGCACCTCAAATCAGCCTCCAATTTTTCCATTGGTCAAGGCCAAGTGCCTACAAAGCTGTAAGCACTTTCACTTTCAATCAATGCAACTCTTCACGTTTTATCACTATGAGTGGGGCTCTCTCTCTCTGTCTTGCTCCTTGGCTAATCTAACTCCAACAAGGCTGTTGTGCAACAACAGGAGTCTGGAGTGCTCCCACTCAGATCTTAGCCTAGGGAGTACCAACCTCTCGCGCATTGTTAGATTCTACCTGGGTGACCTCCCTGGTGCGAGAGGGGGGGTTCCACGGCCATACGGCCATACTTTCAGAGTTGTCCTCCTCAAATCATGCACTGGTGATTCTTGTTATTGAGGAAGCAAGGGAGGCAAGCCCGGCACTCACAATTCTTGAGTGTCCTTCATGGTGAGAGCCTACCAAGACCCTAGAGGAGATGTGGTAGGCAACTATGAGCTCGTATGGGGACATAGTGCAGTTGGCAGCTGAGGTAATAACAGAGTTAGCAGATTCCTGGATAATGTATCCACCGACAAGCTTCAAGGTGAACTCTGGTGGGCGATAGAGCCATTGGGGAGTTCTTTGAGATCATAGGACCTCAGCACTTTTGCTCAGGGATTAGAGAGTTGTGGAGGCAGGATGGATCTTTGGCTCAGGATCCATTGGAAATACAATGTTTTACAATCACCCTCTCGGTAGAGGAGCCCTTGCTGTCGGACTGAGGTATGGATGTATGTGAGGCAGGGTGTCATGGCTGATATGGCAATGGACTTGGACAGGCAGTCCTTAGCAGTGGAGCTGTTGGATGCATTGTGGGCCTATCGTGCAAGAGTTTCCCTGGAGAAGATACTCTCACACCAGGTTTTTTCATGCAGTATTGGGAGTGTGCTGAGACCTGGTTTGCAGCACTGCTTTCACGCAGAAATATACTGCTATTTCACCAACCTGTAGTACATATACTAATTATTTAATTGCTTCAGAAAAGACCAAAATCCACGAGTGAATATTGCAGAGCATAATAGTCATCCAAGAGTAGACTCAGCTTGTGTAAGCCTTTTCAAGAGGCAAGGAGATTTTCCAGGAAGAAGCAGTCAGTAGCCTTCTATCATTAGGACCTCAAGTCAAGAATTGTGGTTTTCATAGTTAAAGTCACAAGCCCTGATCTCTTTACTTTGGATTTTACATCGGTGTGTGCCCTGGAGATGATTCTACCGTACAATTCTTCTTTTTGATAGCTAGAACCCGAGATACATTTATGCAAGCCTTACCTTGGGATCCCCAATTAAAGATATGGCTACGCTGAGTCTCCTCTTCATACCACCACTGTATGTCTCTACTACTCGGTCTCCAACACCTCCATTTAGAAGGTTCACACTTTTCAATGCATCTACAACTGCCTGTTCCACATAAAATTTCATAATCAAGCATCATAGTAACAACATCATCCAATAAAAATCCATAAACATATTTTATGGGGAATACGTGATCGCAGCAGTAGGCACGAAGAAGACAGTGGACCTTTGAATACTTAAATTTCCAACAATTCCACCCCCCAGATTTCTAGTTCAGAATTTTCATTATGGGATCGCCTTAGTGCATGTGAACAGAAGTGTTTCCCTTCAAATACCTACGTTATCAAGAATTTCTCCCTTCAGATTTTTTAGCCTCCCATAAAAAAGCAAATGCTCTCGACCTGTTAGGCTTTTCCATAATAGGCTGCAAGACAAACGGAAAGATCAGTCGAGGCACAGACGGAATCATAAACACTATGCTTTCTTTCATCTGAAACCTTACTCAAACTGTGGGCAAACACCCATACATAGATAAATTTGATTCATGTCTCTCCTGATGTCCAGCCCTTTTATATATGCTGTACCTGAAGTGGGCTTTGAGAGCCCAATCATCTGCAAACACCTCCACCACACAAAGCCAAGACACTCTCAAGAAGATATAAAAGTTTTTTGGGTTGAAGTATGTATGGTTCAAAGAGTTAGAATGCCCCTTTGTTAGAAATTCATCAATCATACTCACCATGTTTATACTTGACGTTTTCCCAGCACCATTGGGCCCCAGCATGCCAAAACATTGCCCACAAGGAACAGCCAAGGAAAGACCTCGTACGGCATACTTGGATGCAGCACGATTTTCGCCATGATAGACTTTTCGTAAATCATCACAAACTATGGCACATGATGTTGCATCAGAAGCAAGGATCTCACTTACAGATTTTTTCTGCAAAACAGGCTTGAAACATGAAAAGATTATGGAGTGACATTAGGCTGTCACTGATGATGCGGGCACACCAATAAATACAGGTCTGCCATCATGCTAAGTATGAATGCAGAAATAGCCAAAGATTATCAAGCAAACACTATTCTTTTGCACTATTCTCAAAAGAGAGAAACTTTTACCTCATCTAGAACATCCAATTTGTTAATCTCAATTTGTGTATCAAAATCTTGAACTTTCATTCTTTGCCCTAGCAGATACTGATGCAGATGTTTCAGTTTTTCCCCCAGGAAACTTGAGTTATTCGACTGGAAGAATTGGTCCAGATAGAACGAAAAAGGTGTGATGAGAAGCCATTCCAAAAACATTATGATGAAGACTTGTGGCATTCCATTCTCTACATCTTTCATGTTCTTCCACTGCATACCCCTCGTTCCCTGATAATAACCTGTCAATGAGTACTGGGAAAACTCATAGAGGCCCCTGTATAGAGCAAAACCAGGCAGCAGCTCCAATAAAAGTATGGCACCTTCTGCACAACCAAAGGAAAAAAGCCTGACAGTCAATTATGCCCCGTATAGCACGTAGACACAATACATGCATGATCACTGGTTACTCCCAAATGCACACCTCGACACATGCATTTTCAGTCAATTCTCTGTAGTTCAGTTTATTTGGAGACTTACTACTGAAATTCCGATCCTCGACAAAAAACTGGAAAAGAAAAGCACCAAGTAGACCAAATCCAAATACATACTGATAGCCAACAACTGTTAAACAGGCAAAAAGAAACCAGAGGAGTTAGAATCAACTCAATCTGATATGGCATTGCCACTAGTCCATGAGATAAAATATTTATATGCACTGTACACAACTTAATAATATTGACATACTGTATGAAAAAATAAATCGCAAGTCTAGCACTCAGATGTACTTTCAAGAGCATAGTAAGCATTCAGAGGATAGCCAGATGATTTGGGTACACAAGTAATGGGAAAGTATAGGTCTCCAGAAATTATAGATTGATCTCAAGCGATTTCTTTTTGTGTTAGCAAAAACAGGTCTTAATTAAAGAATGTACACTAGAAGAGGAAGGCTGTCGGTGGTGAATACAACACCCTAGACATAAACGCCCAACCTAATACGACATAAAGCCGAGGAAACTGTGTGGAAACTGCAAAAAAACTCTTCTGTTCAAAGTTAGAGAGAGCCTTGGAATCCTAAAACCCATTGATGGGACCTTCTCAAACCTCTCCGGTTTGAAGGCCTTAAAAAATTAATTCTAAAGAAGAAAAATGCATCAAATTGTGAACAACCTGGAAAGGGGGGGCCCTCTTGCTATCAAGCATGGCTTCCCATGAAGGCCAAAGCACCAGTCATACTCTTAATAATATTGCGTTAAAGACAAATTTCCCAGCCGCACATGGCTGCCCCACACTAATATTATGTAACTAACCATTCTATTATTCTCTTAATGCCGCAGTGACAGCAGGATGAGCTCCACGCTCCACCCCCGACTTTCTTTTTTTTGCTACACAGCAAGTGTGCGCGAGTCTTTGTGTTATTTTTCGGCCTAAACTTACTGGTCACATACAAGTGTCAATTAATCTCACCCACTTTGTGAGGGTCTTCTATCCTTTCGCTCCTTTTAAAAATTACACTAAAGGCAACATGTGTGCCGTACCGGTGTGTGGCCATTGGTTAGATACCAATGAAAAGCAGGTGACGTAGCCTCTCATCATGATCTCAATAAGAGCACTTACATGAGAACTGTCCACCCAACCATAGGAGCACTACATATATAGAGACTGGTCTTGGCCTAGCCACACCTAGCCGGACATTGCCTTAATATGACCAGACCTGCGTTGTGCTCCAAGTTAGCGACAAAATGCTACGACCCGCTCGTAAAATCACAAGTCACTACACGCCCAATCACTAGCAAAATTCGGATAGCGATATGATATTACTGCGAATTCCACGATGGTTGCCTTCTGTAAATCCTTTTCTTTAATTATTCTCCTTCTAACGGCATATATATTCACAATTTGATACTCCATTGAAGCTTCACACGCTAAGAACCAGAGATTTTACACACAAAGACACAACAAACCGATGCTCTGATACCAAATGTGAAGAGCACTACCCAATGGTTTTCTGCAATCCTCTGTTTTTTGCTCGGAGCCCCCTTCGTTCCCTAGCTCGTCACCTTCTACTTTTGGTCACCAGTCGGAGGCATGATTCTTGACTCACCACCCAACCATTAAGTTATCCCTTGGGATATGAAATAGTAGGTTTCCCGCCTAACCATCTCCTTGGATAATATCCCCCGAGCTTAGCCGTGGGTGTATCAGACCCTTGCCGCACATGCCTCATCCCAGACCATCTTGACCTACCAAGCTAGTCTTTTAAATTCTTCTAGGACCATCTTGGCCCACCAAGCCAGTTCCTTTAGTTTTTCTGCTAGTAGTGCTTATGAGCATTGGACAGAGATACGCACTCCACATCTTGTACATATGTCCATAGCTTTCTTAAAGGAAGATTGGCCTTTAAGTGCGAGGTTATTGGGTTGCAAGCCAATTGCACAGCCAAACATGGCGTGGCTACCCACGCTAACCTTATTGTAATCAACCATCCTATTATTCTCTTATCCTATACATAAGGGGTTGCTGCAGTGAACGCCTCTTGAGCTCCACCCCCAACCTGTGTCTCCTCGCCCTCTCTATATGTATTTGGTGCTTTATCCTTCTGGGAAAGGGAAAGACTTAATGACTAATCTGGGAAAGGGAAAACGATTTCTCCTCCCGCAACTAGAAGATTCCCTTCTGAGCAACCACACGTGCCTCCTCAGCCATATGCAAAATCCTAGCCGTATGCTAGCTATGGGAAGACCTACCTACCCAACAACACCAACCCCTTTCGAAAGACAGCCCCTAGCAGGGTGTGAGACAAATGGATCATCAATGGACAGATTGGCCGACTAATAAATCTATCACAGCTGTGACTAAAATTGTTAACAGTTCCGTACTATTTTTTGCCAATATGAAGGGTCAACAACCAAAGGTTTTGTCCTCTCAACTTAATGTGCCTCTTCATTGCATACTCCCAAGCCCCGCTCTTCATTGACTAGTTGTAGCTTTTCATTTATGGACATGACTAATGGGTCTAGAGTTGTCCCTACATGATGGGACAAGATTGTTCATTTGTGTCTCTTCAACTCCTATATGAATGGGTTTTTGTAACACATTGTTCACTCAATCACCCGAACATTCAGTCTGCAGTTTACTTTCCAGTTCAAGTCTAAGTTCCAAGATCTTAAACACAAGTAGTAACACTTGATTCTAGGGTTAGTACACGTAATCCTCACAGAAGCTTTGATAACACTCTAATACTCCTAGAAGAAAGTAAATTGGAACTGTTGTTTGTGGTCCCACATCATTACCAAATTGTGAAGTCTGTGTCTCCAAAGAAGCTTTGGGCACAAAATTATGGTCCTTGCAAGACTATCAAGGAGAAGTCCTTACTCAGTTATAAGCTTATATTACCTCCTTTCTAGAAAAAATTCATCCTACATTTCACGTTCCTTGGCTCAAGAACTATGCTTGAGAAGGTTCCATTATTCGGAATGCTTCATTTCACGTTCCAAAAACTGAAGAGAAACATGTTCTAATTCTTGAAAAGATTCTGGATGTGCGTTACAAAGAGACTAGACAAAAGATCCTCATAAAATTTCTTGTCAAAAGGATGGATCTTGATGAATCCAATTCTACTTGCAAAAAGATGAAGAAACGGAGCAATGCCCTTCCCTTCTTAGGCTGTTCTTTGACAAAATGCTAGTCCATTGGTTATGTCACGATTGTGACTATGTTGCAGTATTACATACACTCCTAGTTGCAGATACGCGAAGTGCCATGCCAACGAAGACCCCTACGCTTGGATGGTCACACCCCTTCGCCCAAAAGACGTGTCTCTTCGCCAAAAGCCACACTCCTTCAACGATTGGTCACACCCCTTCGCTCTACAGGTGCGACTCTTCGCCCAATGATTGCAGCTCTTCGCCGAAAGGATGTGTCTTTTACGTCTAAAGTCATGTCTCTTCACCAGGAGACATGTCTTTTCATTTGTGTCTCTTCATCTCCTATATAAGGAGCCCTTGTATCGCACATTCAATCAATCAAACACAGAGTCTTCTAAGTCTTATCTCTGAGTCAAATTCAAGTTTCTTAAGTCTTAATCATGAGTTTAAGTACTAAGGATTAGTAACTAGAATCCTTATAGGTTAAACACTGGATCTTATTTTAAATGGGAGGGAATCTCACGATTGTGACTGTAACGAACTTGGACACCCCAAGTCAAGATTCTATCACGATACAACAGACCTTCACTTCAAAACATTCACAAAATTGACACAACCCGGTATAGTTCCGTGCCCAGAGGTATTGGCCCCAAAGAGGAACAACTTAATAATCATGTCACGTCATCACTTTGTAACATACCCCCCTCTTGAAAGAATTGTAATCGCCCTCAATTACGCTTGCAAAACAGACAGAGGCCATAAAGTGTCTTAGTAGACATTGACTGTTAGTACCGACGCACTAGACACACCACATCTAGCACATGTACAAATCGACAGTCGCATCATCGGACATCACTTGACATCACAGGACAGCACATGACAAATCATATAATTCATTCCAAATCTCAGACCATGATTAGTCGGCAACGTATTAGTAATCGCATCTAGATCCAATCGAGACCTCACATATGCCTGATTTAGCAATCCATATTGCAATCATGTCTATAGAGATTTATGAGACCGAAATGCTACAGTCATTTCGTCTTTTAGTTCCTGCACTCAAACAAGTCACGTATAAATCAATCAATATCATTTTCATTTTCAGGAATGACAGTTCATAAAGTCATACAGCAAAATACTGTCAGCCCAGTAGTATCCTGAAACCCAAAGGGACATCAGTGACTCTATATCAAAAATCGGGGTAATCTGTTGACAAAGGAGTGAAGCAACTCCCCTCTTGTGCAAGCCTATTGTCGTAGATTCACCCATGCTGAAATCGGGATTCTATCGGAGTAGACTATGCTAAACCGAATGCTTCAAGGTAAAGTTTCACAATCTGAGGAGTATCTGCTAGGTCCTCCTCCATCCACTTCACATCCAATGCAGGATAGTTCTTGAATTTAACCAAGAACCGCCTAATCACTTTACCTTTAATCTTTCTATCTTTATGTGCCAGTATCTATTCTGGAACGAGTATCTCCTCGCTTTCCTCCACTTCAGGTTGCTCATCTGGCTCCCCATCATCCGGTATACCGCCTTTAAAAGGCTTCAAGAGACTCACATGAAAAGCATTATGAATTCTCCAAGTCTCTGGCAGCTTCAGTCTAGAGGAGACATCATTTATCTCTTCTTTTATCTGGAAAGGTCCATAGTATCCCATGCTAAGCTTTGGAAAAAGCCGCTCCTTTCCCTTTTTCTTTCTCAGGTGTGCCTTCTCAAAGCGTAAGACCACCTAATCGTCTTCCTTTAATTTCAAATCGTGACGGTGTCGATCTGCTGCCTTCTTGTGTCTTTCCTGAGATTTCACTATCGCCTCCCGGACCTTGGCAAAAGCAGTGTCCAAGTCCCTCGTGTACTGGTCGGCTTCAAAAATCTTATCTTTCGTGCTAAGTAAGGGCGGAACCTTCGTAGCACCTTCGATAATCTCAAATGGCGCCTTCCCTGTCGAAGAATGGATCGTGTTATTGTAAGCAAATTCCACCGAGGGCAAAAACTTTTCCTATTGAGTCTTTTGATCAAAAATGTAAGACTTCAATATATATCCAGTACGACTGAATTTGCAATCTCAGATTGCCCATCTGTCTGTGGGTGGAAAGATGACGAGAACTGCAACCGTGTGCCAATGTTCTTCCAAATAGCCTTCCAAAACAAACTCTTGAATCGGGGATCTCTGTCAAAGACTATTGTCTCAGGCATGCCATGTAATCTGAATATTTAGGTAATGAACAGTCTCACTAAATGATTCAGCTTGACTGTTTTCTTCACTGGAATGAAATGAGCTTGCTTGCTAAATCTGTCAATAGCAGTCCAGATACCATCGTGCCCACTCTGTGTCTTCGGGAGATCAAAAATGTAATCCATTGCTATACTTTTCCGGGGGCGGGTGGGAATGGGTAAAGGCTGCAACAATCCCTGTGCTTTATGCCCATCAAACTTGACCTTCTGGCATACCAAGCAACTGCGTACAAAATCGTCCACATCCTTCTTGAGTCTCGGCCAAAAGAAGTAACGCTCCACACCTTTCAAGGTGGTATCAATGACATGGTGACCCGTAAATGGTGGACAGTGGAATTCGGTTAGAACCTTTTCCCTCAACGGCTGTGTAACACAACAACATCGTTTTCTTTATCAAGTAGCCATCCCGTATGGAATATCCCGCTACTACCTCCCCATTCTGCATTCGTGTGAATACATCCAAAGAATCTGGATCTGTGGCGTATTGATCGACCATGTCCTCGAAGCTTCTATGATGAATCATGAAAATAGCCAAGACCAACCGCTTCCGAGACAAAGCATCTGACACCAAGTTCTTCTGTCCCTGTACATGGACAATCTGGAAGTGAAACTGTGACAAGATGTTAGCTCACCGCATCTGCTTTTCCGAAAGCTGCGTCTGTGACAAGAAGTAGCGTAAACTTTGATGATCAATGAAGACCGTAAAATCGGCTCCAAGTAGGTAATATCGCCGGCCTTGAAAACAATCGGCTCTCATAGGCAATGACATGGTCTTCTTGCATTAAGACTGCACCCAAACTACGACCACAAACATCACAATATACTTCGAATGACTTTTGCAAATCCGGCAAAGTCAAAACTGGTCCTGTTGTCAATTTCTCTTTCAAAGTCTGAAAGGGAATCACCTCTGTGGGTCCCCACGAGAAAGGGACTCCTTTCTGTGTCAAAATGTGCAAAGGGGAAGCAACCTCTGCAAACTTTCTAATGAACCGTCGGTAGTAAGAACATAAGCCCAAGAAGCTTCTAACTTCATGGACATTCTTCAAATCAGGCCAACCACATATAGTCTCAATCTTGGCCGGATCTGTACTCTTGTTGCTGAGACGATGTGTCCCAGAAAGTGCATCTCCAGTAAGAAAAATTCACTCTTCTTGGCATTGATCACCAACTTATGATCTCGCAATGCCTGAAAGACCCGTAGCACATGATGTCTATGTTCTGCCCTCAGCCTTGGAGAAGACTATAATGTCATCAAAGAAAGTGCCGACAAAAGATCTGTACTCTCTCTGAAAATCCTATCCATCATTCAATTAAAAGTCATTGGAGCATTGGTAAGGCCAAAAGGCATCACCAAAAATTCATATAAACCGAAGCTCGTCCGAAAAGTTGTCTTGTAGACATCTCCGGGCGCGATTCGGATCTAATGATATTCGCTTTTCAAATCGATCCTGAAGAAACAAGAGGATCCCTGTAATCTGTCAAGAATATCATTGATCCTGGAAATCGGAAATATGTTCTTGATCGTGATTTTATTGAGAGCTCTATAATCAATGCACATTCTTCAAGATCCGTCTTTCTTTAAAACCAACAACACCGGAGAGCAGTAGGGTGAAGTACTCAGCTGGATAAGACCCTTTTTGGCCCCTTGACAGTTGTCCATACGTTGGAACAACTTAATAATCATGCCACATCATCAGTTTGTGACAGTGACCATGTTACTATTGTTATTAGCAGTTTGAGATTATCGCGCCAAATTGTTCATTGCAAACGTGAAGAGTCTCCAGCCAAAGGTTGTGTTCTGTCAACTGGATGTGCCTCTTTATTAAATAGTTGCACCTCATTTTTCACTGGTTGTAGCTTTTCATCTATAGCCATGACTATTGAGTCTAGAGTTGCATCTCTAGATGAGAGGACGTAACTTTTCATTGTGTCTCCTATATAAAGAAGCTCTTGTAATACATTGATGATTGTTCAATCAATCAATCAAAGATGTAGTCTACAACTTGCTTTCGGATTCAACTCTAGGTTTTTAAAAATTAAACATAGGAATTAACACTTAATTCTAGGTATTGTGCACTTGATTCTCACGGAAGCTCTAATACCACTCTTGAGGGTTATAACTGCTAAACCTAGAAGAACGTGAATGGATATAGCTATATGTGGCCCCACATCGTTACCACACTGTTAAGGTTGTGTTTCCAAAGCTTTGGCTATGATATTACGATCATTTTAAGATTATTAAGAAGAATAAATACCACTCTTGAGAATTATAACTACTAATCCTAGAAGACTGTGCATGGGTATAGTTACATGTGGCCTGCCGCGCCACATTGTTACCACACTCTAAAGGCTGTGTTTCCAAACTTCGGCCACGGTATTATGATCACTTCAAGATTATAAAGAAGAATTCCTTAGTCGATTATACGCTTGAGTTACATCCTACCTAGAGAAAACTTCATCCTACATTCTTTCTTGTCTAAAGAAGATACTTGCTAATAGGTGAATATCAGCTTCTTTATCCTCATTCATGTAATATTCTCAAGGTTTCACTATGGTGCCCTTCTTGTTTCTTAGTGTGAGGGGCTCAATTAGGGTTTATTCTCCTCAAATTAGTGTGTGGCCTTGTCTATGGAAGTGTTGAAGCTTTCCTCAACATGCGTCGATGAAGAATTGGGACCAGAAGCTACGGTTTCTCACAAGCTAATAAACTCGTGCTGTATTTATGCAAATTGAGCCAAGGCTACATGAAACAGAGAAATAGAAATGCCTTTGGAGTTGATTTTGTGCTTGTGTGTGAGAGGAGATTCCATGGTTGAACTGATGGTGTTCATCATCATGTTCCTCACTTCAATTGGTTGACGTGTGCTAGTCATTTAAGTCACGAATGCTCTCAGCCACAAACCCGGTACCTTCCCCGACGTACTGCGAACTGTTTTGGGCAGGAAAGGTGGCTGTATACTATGTACAAAAGAGACCTCTGGAGATGCTCAATGGCCTATCCCCTAGAGGATGTACAAAAGAAGGAGAGGCCATTGTTATACCGCGAACTTCTCGACACACTGACTTCGTTTACATCCCCGTGAGACAAAATTTCAATTGTTCTTTTGGAGCATTTTAACAATGCAAAATTTGAAGGGTTTAGGGTTAGTTTGAGAGCCTTCAACCGTAATGTAAACACGCTTTGGTATTAGACCAGCAACTTCTTTACATGCCCATGTGAAAAAAATTCATTTCTTTTGGATCTATTAAAGAAAGTAAAATTTGAAGGGGTTCAGCTTCTCACCGGTAGCAATATTAACATTTGAGAAGAAACTAGCTGCAAGGAATCCTACTGAAACTTGTAAATTGACATAAACAAGATAAAACAAAATTTGAATGGCATAGGAGTTCAGTCTGAAAAATTTGAGGCCTGCAGAACACCCACAAACTAAAATTGAGCTCTCTCTCTCTCTCTCTCTCTCTCTCTCTCTCTCTCTCTCTCTCTCTCTCTCTCTTTGTTTTGTACTGTTGTTAGGTTATTTTGTTACTCTGACTTTGTATCAGATCCACCACCTTGTAACTTTCTGGTCTCATAGGTCACTATGGCCTTTTGAAGACGTTAATATAACATTTCATTTCTCTCTCTCTCTCTCTCTCTCTCTCTCTCTCTCTCTCTCTCTCTCTCTCTCTCTCTCTCTCTCTCTCTCTCTCTCTCTCTCTCTCTCTAGATTCCATAGGTAGCAGGGGTCGCCCCATTTGTGGCTCGGGTTCGATGGATCCGCCTACCGAAGGGGAAGGGCCGGGTGTAGATAGCTACACCACCCCAAAAAAAACAACAGCTACATTTAAACGGAGAAATAGAGATACTGTACTATCACCAGGATCCTTACGTGTTGGGAAAACCTCCAAGATACATGATGAGCTAATGATGGAGAAGGTCCAGGTGATGCTCAAATCAGAGCTAAACTATATGAGGGATGACATCATGAAGGAAATACACACGAGCGCTGAGAGCTACAGGACCTCCATGTATGGAGACATGATGAGAGAACTAAGGAGAGAGATCCGGGAGATACAGAATGAGGAAATTCAGATCTTGAAAACGGAATTACGAAACCTAATCAAGGCCGAAGTAAATGTAACAGAATGCGTTATGCAAAAGAAACTCGATGAGACAGTAGCAAGTTTTGAAGCATGGAGAACAAATATGGAAAAGCACATGGGGGAAAAAGATGCAATAATCGAGGAGCTAAAAGGAGAACTTGCGGCTTGCAAATCTGCAACTAAGGAGAAGGGAGACGACCAACCTTCGGTGCTGAAGGAGCTCGAGGACATGAAGGATCAGATGAAAGCTCTATGGGAAGGATATGAACAGAAATCGAAAACGGCATCTTCATGGTCGGAACGTCTTTTTAAGACACAAGAAAAGGTTGATGAAGCAGAGAAATGGATTGAGGATGCGAAGAAAGGGAAGGCCCAGATGCCCGAGACCACACCTACCGCCATCTTTATTAATATGACCATTGAGGAAGAGCAGAAAAGGAAGAATCCGGCTCTGCATGTGCGGGTCACAGGAGTCAAAGACAAAGAGAATGTAGATGAATAAGTGAAGGAACTACTACAACGCATGGGCATCACAGAGCCTACTCACACAAGTGCATGGAGAGTGGGCAAGAAAGGAATCGATGAGAAGGGAAACGTAAAGGATAGGGCACTTATTCTCCGCTTCCTGAATATAGAAATAAGGAAAGAACTTCTAAAGAAGAGGCCAACTCTTAAGAAAACCCGTATTTTCTTAGGAGATGACCTTACATTGGCACAAGTGGCACACATGCAAGAGTTGATGCCAGAGATCAGGGCAGCAAGAGAAAAGGGGAAAATCGCCTTTTATAGAGGAGGGAAAGTAGTGGTTCTGGAAAAGCGCTCAGCATGACGGTGTGAGACCTATGGGGCGACGCTCCGGATAGAGGCGTGGAATTGTAATGGATCATATAGGCTAGATGTAGGTGCCTTTGAAGACAGCTTTAGGGACAGAGACATAGTTTTCTACTCAGAGACACACCAGATACCGGGACAACTTATGCCACATGTGAAGGGTTATTTATGGGAAACAGCTAGTCGACCAAACAAGAGATCTCTACGGGGTAGCCAAGGTTCAAGAGGAGCAGCAGTCTTATTTAAAGAGGATCTGAAACCACTACTATAGATTATCAGGTAAGATGAGCAAGCAAGGTATATGTGGGTGAGAATGAGAGCCGAGACAGGTAGATTTCTATATATTGCTATATGCTACTTCCCTCCAAGTACATCAGTCTACTCCTCACCTAAAGGACAGTCCCCTTTCTCCATATTGAATAATGACATATGGGAGTTCTCTAGAGATGGAGACATCGTTCTCTTAGGAGATTTTAATGCCAGAACGGCCAACTCTCAAGCAGTATTCTATGATACTTCTGAGGAAATGCTCAGAGAAGTGGATTTAGCACAAAGGGGGCTTACTAGAAACTCACAGGATAAAGAACACACTGAATATGGGAGACATCTCATGGAGATGGCAACTATACATGGTTTGGCCATACTTAATGGTCTAGAGAATTTCCCTTTATTTGGGGGATTCACATGCTTCCCGCACAGGCATGGGGCCAGTACAGTGGATTATGTCATGACTTCACCAAGCTTTATTTCTAGTATCGAGGACTTTAAGGTGGGACCCAGACCGGTTGGGATTGCAGTGGATCATGCTCTCTTGACCTTATCAATCTCCTTCCAATACAATGCCTCTCAAGTACAAAGGAAGAAGACACACACAAGATATACTCTCACGCCAGAAACTGATTCAGTCTCTGTGGAAAAGATCTACGATAGGATGTGGGCAGCCGAGCCAGTATATACTTAGCGGAGATTACTTCTCAGTTAACAGAGATACTACATGGAGCAGCACAAGAGGCATACCCACACACTCAACCTGATCAGAAGAGAGGATCTGGGAACATGCCTCAAAACAGTTGGTATGACGAGGAATGCAGAGAGACGAGAACCCAGGTCCAGAAAGAGTTTACACTTGGGATCATCACATATAAGCAGTCTCAGATTGCTCTTCGTCGTATAGTACGTCGCAAGAAAAGGGCATTTTTAGCCAAACTGGAGAAGGATTTATATCAGCTCTTCTTGAGTCAGGACTCACACGAGGCCTTGCGTTTATTTCACGAGCACTCACCGCCTCCGACGATTACTTCTCCTAAGATTTGGGGTCAATATGTAACATCATTATATATGGTATCTGGACAGCCTCCATTACCAGATCCGCTAGAGCCATACCCTGCTACTAGTACTTTCTTTACTACGGAAATGGTGAAAAAAGCCATTGATACGATGAAGACAAGAAGAGCATATGATCATGATGGTTTAGTAGCAGAACATCTGATCCATGCCAGGGATCTACTTTCAGAAGTCCTTGCTCGTCTGTTTAATCGGGTCATGTGTGAAGGATTACCTGAATCTTGGAAATTATCTACTATCGTACCTATTTTCAAGTCAAGGGATCCTATGATACCCGGGAACTACCGTGCCATTATGGTAGGTCACACATTGACCCGACTGTACGCATCCATTCTTGAACAAAAATTGAGTAGATGGGCAGAGAATGAGGGCATAAGGGCAACAGGACAAGCTGGATTCAAGAGGGGTTATTCCACTTTAGATCATATTCTTACACTCGGAGCCATTATTGAGGAAGGAAGAGCAAGCGGGAGAAGGATGTATTGTTGCTTTGTGATTTTCGGAAAGCTTTTGATACACTACCAAGGGCCAGATTGATGCGCAGGATGCAAGAGTTAGGGGTCCCCAAAGAGATTATTTGGGGGATCATGGCCTTATACGGGTCAGTAACTGGATATGTACGTACTCCAGAAGGGGATTCCCACATTGTTCATTCCACCGTTGGAGTAAAGCAGGGATGCCCACTCTCCCCTACTTTATTTGGTATGTACATAGATGAGGTATCAGATTACATTGATAGAGAGGGTGACAGAGGTGCTCAACTTGCAGGGTCATGGATCCCTTTGTTGTTGTATGCAGATGATATTGTATTGATAGCAAAATCCCCAGATGGAATGCAGAGGCAGCTAGATGCATTACATAAATTCGCGGAGGACAATGGACTATCGGTAAACTTCGGTAAACCCAAAGTTATGGTGTTTAACACCACACCGCAGTGGGTTAAAAGATCGGCACCTACATTTGTATATGGCCAGGATACAGTAGAGTACACAGATGCATACACATACCTTGGTGTGGTATTTGAAGGACCGAAGTTTACTCTTAAGAAAGCAGCGGATGCTAGATTGTCCAGAGCCTCTGCGGCCTTGGGAGGGTTGGAGAGGATGTGTTCACAAGTGCAGTTTCAAGAACCACGAACAAAACTTTGGCTCTTTGATACTGTGGTGGCTTCGGCTATGCTTTATGGGGTCCAGATTTGGGACCATCTGTGGATCAGGATAATTGGAAGTCAATGGAGAGACCTTTGGTATCTATGATTTCCCGAATGATTAGAGCCAAGGCCTCCGTACCACACGCGATTACCCGAACGGAACTAGCTACCCCTCCGATAGAAATTGAAGCTCTTACCAGATCGGTGTCCTTTATACATGGTTTCTGGGATACAAATAATTGCCGATATACTAGACTGGCCCTCGAATCCTCTCGACAATTAGCAATGAAAGGGGATACATCATGCTGGTATGCGTAACTGTCCTCGTGGTTTCAGAGACACGGGTTCAGTATGGAAAGATTACCCCCCTTCCAATACTCTCTCGAGGCTCCATCACTAGCAATTACACGAACGGAGATTAATAAAATCATTCGTCAGGATCTTATACAGTTGGATACTAAGAGGACATGGGTAGACCCTACACAAGAATTGGGCACGAAGATGGCCGACTACAAAGAAAACTTCCTACAGCTATCTGAAGATGGATTTGTGATTCGCTCGAGCTACATGGATACCCATCTGTCTCATGGTTTGAGATGTGCTATTGGTCAGATTCGTACATCCTCACACCAGTTGGAAATTGAATTTGGCAGATTTAGGGGAATCCCACCTGAGAGCAGAATTTGCAAGTTATGCGGAATGGAGCCAGAGACAGAATTACACTACATATGCGACTGCACCGTATACTATGAGATACGTGGGCGTTTCCATTGCCTATTTAAAGAAGGCTTTGGACCTCTAGATAGAGTCGTGCAATACCAAGATCAAAGATGCTTAGGCTTGTACCTATTGGAACTACATCGGCACAGGGATAATCTAATGAGAAGACAACGAGCACTGTAGCCTCAGAGGCAGATCACAGATTTCTTCGGATCGAGAGAAGCAGGAGTGGAAGGAGAAGCAAGAGGCCAGCAGCCAGCACAAAGGAGTACCCACATTCATACCAAAGGCACCCTCATTGACAGGGCGATTGAGCTTAGCAAATCGAGACGACCACGACCGAGATACAGAAGCACACTTCACCGGAGGAGACTACAACAAAGGATTAGAAGCATTCTAGCCAGACACCCAGAATGCTCCTAAGAAGTTTATTTAATACTTTGTATTTAGTTTTTCACATTTATTTTCACACTTTTCACACTGAGTACTTTAGTACTAAGGTACCCAGACATTGTAACAGATTCACCACTTTTGTATCAGTTTGGTCTCATAGGTCACTTTGGCCTTTTGAAGACGTTAATATAGCATTTCATTTCATTTCTCTCTCTCTCTCTCTCTCTCTCTCTCTCTCTCTCTCTCTCTCTCTCTCTCTCTCTCTCTCTCTCTCTCTCTCTCATAATTGCGTAGAGAAAAAGCAGCCACGCAATTTCCGGAAATCTCCGTAATTGGCGCCGCAAAAAGCGGGATTCTGCCGTACGGTGCCACGTGTCATGCTTCCGCACTTTCCGGGTTCTGTCCTGTTGCCATTAGGGTTAGGGTTAGGGTAGGGTTCTGGCAGGTTTTAGGGTTTGCAGGTTTTAGGGTTAGGGTTTCCAGAATTAGGGTTTTCAGCAGCATTTAGGGTTAGGGTTTCTAGAATGGTCTCGGGCAGCCATGTCATCACTTTGTGACAGCATGACTATGCAGAGCGGTTGTACCAAATACCAGGAAAGCCACTGATCCCGAAGCTATAAGATCCACTCCCTACCATCTTGACTTTTTTCACAACTGACATGGTGGAGCATCTAGCATGGCCGATCAGCATATCACCCAAGTAAGCAAAATGAGCATTGATTTATGCAGCAGATGCACTATCCCTTTTGATAGCACGTCTCCAAACGAGCTTTGATTGAGGGACTACCAGAGGAGTGCCCATCCACAAATCTGGCGACACCCTGGATCATGAGAACTGCATGACTATTATGATTGGAGACACATTGGCCAGACTCTGAGCAGAGCTCAGGACTTATGCACAGATATCAGGGCTAAGAGCACCAGGATAGGCTGGTTTCAGAGGCACTTTTTCTCTTATTGATCATATTTTCGTGGTTTGTTGCCTAATAGATGTGGCAAAGGTGTGGAAGAGGAGGCTTTTCCTCTGCTTTGCGCATTTCCCTAGAGCCTTTGACATTGTTCCCAAACAAAGAATCTTCCAGCGCCTTAAGGACATTGGTGTACCCTCCACGATGATCAGCGATACTTTGTATGCACAGGTTACAAGAAGAGACGCCCAAGTGGTATGTTGGACCCCATTGCTAGCATATTGCTGTGAAGCAAGGGTGACCCCTATCCTAAACGCTATTCAGGCTCTACATTGATGAGATATCGGACTACATTCTGGCTGGTAAGAGGACGAGCAAACCTGTCAAGTATATTGTTATAGTATACTTTACGATGATGACACTATCTTGATTTGTAAGTCGAGTGAACCTTGGAAAGACCAAATACATGATTTTTCTGCATCAAGAACAGTCAAGAGCATAGCAGTACTCACATGTACCACACCCCCAGTTTGGAACTCGGTGGAGCTGGCTAGGTACATGAATTTCACAATTGTACTCTCTAATACCCCTACATTTAGAACCACCTTGAAGGTGAATTAAAAGAGGTATTGCAGGCCATTCTGAGGACATACATGAATGTAATGGAAGTCGTGGTACAAACGAGACTAGATATG
The DNA here is from genome assembly GCF_014529385.1 of Adiantum capillus-veneris. Classification (NCBI taxonomy): domain Eukaryota; kingdom Viridiplantae; phylum Streptophyta; class Polypodiopsida; order Polypodiales; family Pteridaceae; genus Adiantum; species Adiantum capillus-veneris. The sequence continues at coordinate 80,741,417 of NC_140937.1, forward strand.
TACTTCTACTTTTAAAGCATACCAACCAAACAGGACTATTCACCCTTGGCTTAAATTGTCCAAGCAAGAAAACTCCTTAAAAAAAGTTGAACAGTGACCAATGTGCATCTAGCCCATAGCTGTCTGCAAGGTGAATGCCCCAGAGCTATACAAGGCACATGTGCATCTATAAGGTTCCATCTTCGGATTTCTCTTGTCTCTCACCTCTTCCAGTCATCCTGCCTGCTTTTAAGAAAACTAATGCCTATTGTCTTTGATCTAAAGATACTTTAGATTGCAGGCACAGGAATGCTACAGGACTCTTTGTTTTATAAAACAAGACCCTCTATTATATTTCTCCTTGATTGATTAAAAGAAGGTGAATATATGTGTGATTCTAGAGAGAAATTTAACCATCTTTGGTAATTACTACACAATAAGTCAAGGGCAATGCTTTCTTGACTAAAATGATCAATCTAGTGTAAGGAGCTCAAATAACCTTAAAAACTAAGCAAACTGCATGCCATAAACTTATGTATGTAGATCAGTTTAAATAGACCTCATAGTAAAATCAGAAAAAGATCGTAATAGATACAGCTAGCATCATGGTGTAAAAACTACAAGGCCTACAAGTTTTCCTCTATACCCTTGAGGAATTTAGCATCATTCTCTCCCTTCACAAATCATGTCCAAATAAATTGTTAGTTAAGTGATAATGAGAAATCATTACCAATAAAGGATCCAAACATCATGAAGCACATCATATAAATGACTGATAGAATAAGAAAAAAAAAGTAAGATACGAGCCAATAAGCTCCATCTCCAAGTCCATGCATCTTCATCATGATTCTAAGTCTTTGTTGTTTCTCGTATACCAGAGTTGAAATGATCACCTAAGGAGTATCCAATGGCTGATTATACTTCTGTTAGGCAATGCTTAAACATGTAAACAAACTATAATTGTTCAAGTATGCAGAACTTGATGTGATAAGGATTTTGAGAGGAAAAACAATTGGAGGGCATGAAACCTCTAATTTCTGAATAAGAGAAGGAAAATATACAACCTCTCAATCTATTCAAAAGATGGAGCCAAAAACCCAGCATGATAGAGGGGTTCACATACAAAAATATTGTATAATGTGAGGGTCTAGAAACATTAAAATATTTCTCTTCAAAGTCCTTCACCAAAATGTCCAGTAGAGAAACTTTAACGTGTCCACTGGCACAGCATTTCTGCAGATTCAAACCCAGCCACGCAGTACCCTTGCCATGCGTAAAAAGAAGTTGACATTTTTCTGGAGACCCCAACATGGTTTCGGAGGCCTCAACACGAAGGTTTGTAGAGTTAAATGGCATAATGGCATATCAGACTATCCTTAACTCCCCCCCCCCCCCCCAAAACTGGGACCCCAGCCTCCCCCCCACCCGCCAAAAAAAAGGTCAGCTCCCAAAAGAAAGAAACTAACTAAGCTGAAGATATTCGTAACGTGATAGCAAACTTTAATTAGAAGAAACCACTCACAGGGAGTAGAAGTTGAATCACCCACATGAAAAACAATGGCCCTAGTAATGCTGAAAAGTCGAGCTTTAGGGTTGTTGCTGACTTAGGCATCTCTGAAACAAACCATAGAGGCAGTTGTGCACTTGAGCCTAACAGAAAACGTAGAAAGGCCTGAGCCACCTGTTCAATACAAAGTTTTTAAAAACCAAAGTCAGCACGGCCTGCCTGGATACTAGTCAGCTAAATATTTAATCAAAAAATTTTGTTGAAAATTTAGCATCCACTTTCAATCTAGAACATCAGAGGCCTTTTCCTTTCTTCCACATTTTGGCTTTTTGTCCAGATACGGCACTTGGCTTTTCTTTTTCTTTTTGTTTTTCTGGCCTCTTCTACTCTTTTTTTGCTTTTTTGGATTTTGCTCTGTTTTCCATTTGTTTGTCTGGTGCATTCCAAATTGGCAATATGCATCAAGATTCCCCTTGCAGTAGGCACACGCATACATGCACACCCATGTGTGTGTGTGCACACGCACTCACTGAAAGAGGAAGTTTTCTCGGTTCTGACTGGACCTCAATGTAAGATCAATGATTGGAAGCTTTATACATGGCCATTGCTTGCACGTATAAGAATAGCTCGATACATCATTATGGCTTACGTACAATTTCAGCTTTCGCTATTGGTTTGGAATGCAAACCATATTGATCACTTTATGTCCAAGGCCATGGGATGTTTATGGCGAACCCAATCTGATTGCATGGGTTTCCATTTGCTTAAAGAACTTTATAGAGTTCACCAAAGATACATGGTGGTCTTAATATTCTTGATAATAATTTCCACATGCTTGCTTGAAAGGCCTCTTTGCTGCCTACATTTCTTCAAGAACAACAACCGTGGACTAAGATGTTAGCAACTCTATGTGGACACATGAAAGTTTGTGCTTATAGTGGATCTCATTTATGGACATGCTTCCAATCATATATTTGGTTGCTCATATGCTACCTGTTTGATTTTGGCATGGCAGAAAATATTGTGCTCTAAATGGACGACCGCCAGATATGGGCAATCTATTAAGCTCTCAGAGTATACATTGGAGCAGAGTCTTTCAACTGCCATTAGCTTTGGGCTATCCAAGGAAAGCATATAATCTCTATGATTGGTATGCATCGAGTTGATGATGTGGTGATGCAGATAATATGGTTCTTTCTTCTCCTACGGTTATCCGAAAATGGCATTTGGGAATGCATCATCGACTAATATGGAGAACCATCAGTCAGCTTCTTACACCTTTTCAGACAATTCCTCTGCTTGAGATTACGGAGAATTTGCAGGATTGGTGTTTTAATAGCCAGGGCTACTCCTCCTCTGGTTTTCAGCCCATTGTTTCCTGCTTGTACCCTTTTCTCTGTTTATACTAGTATAGTTAGTTATTATCCAGAAACGCATGCCTCATTTTCTTTTTTTTCCATTTATGTCCAGTCCTGCAAGCATCGATGGCCTTTTTTTTTAAGCGTTATAGCAGTATTTTTACCCCAGAAAACATACCAACCTCCTACAGAAAAAGCGCTGATAGCTTGCATTGCCTACCAGATTCATAGACCTAGGTAGTCGAAGCATCCCAGGTGGTTTATTTGCCGATGGACTTCGTAAGGTATCATTGTACCAGATTGTTACATCCAGCTTTGAGGTTGATGTGTCTCCAAAGTCAAATGCTGTTAGTTCAAGATTCAGAATAACAGGTTAAGATCATTAAAAAAAAGAGCCATAAAAGAGAAGTTTGAACTTCTTGCCTACCTGCAGAGAATTCATTAATCATATTAATGGGGTTTCCTTTCTGATATCCCCCATACAGCTCTCGATTTATGCTTGTGAAGTTGTCTCGCCACAACAGAAGGGATTCCAGACAATTGTAATCTGTCACAGACCCAACTCTTATGCCTTGTAGCAGAAATGATTGTAGTAGGCTCTTAAGTGTGGTGTGTTGCCTCAGAAGAGTCTGCAAGAAGCCTCATTTACAAGACCAGCATGAGGACAGTAGACACCACAGAAGACTCGCAGCAACAGAAATACCAAGAAATACTGACTACAGAAAAGCGAAGCATACTGTGACACGCATAGACCATATACAGCACAATGAAACTCAATACACAATGCCAAATTTCAGTACAATGGTGATTGGCACTTTCAATCTCACTCCTCACTAGCTATCATATACATGCAGGGGGTCGAGGCTTAACTATGGAGAGTGATAGAGCATTGAACTCTGCACACACTGGACTGAAGTCTCCAAGGACTATACAGACTAGGGTGAGAAGCCTCATAGTTACCCAGAACAGGAAATCGGGACGGGGAACGGCAACGAGCATGAAACACCATTCCTTGTTACAATCTATAGATACTCACGTCTAAAACACGGAACGGGGATTCAGAACTGGAATGGGGAACGGAGACCTGAAAATGGCCATTTCCTATAACTTTAAGATGCCTAACCGCTGAGGTAGTCCAAAGATATACTATGACAAAATATCTGAGTAGATAAAGGGATAATCTGGACCACCCAGTACCACTTCATAGCTAGCCACCAATCAATCTCTTGGATGCTTTGCAGAGGTTTGCCCATGAAAGTGGTTTCTCTGTCAGCCTTGATAAAACCAAGGTTATGGTGTTTAATACCACCCCACAGTGGATCAGGAGGTCAGTACCCGCATTCACATACGGCCAGGAGACAGTGGAGTATACAGATGCTTACACTTACCTTGGGGTGGTCTTAGTTTCAGAAGCCTACAACGAAGCTCTGGCTCTTTGACACTCTGGTGGCTTCCGCATTGCTCTATGGAGCTGAGATATGGGGACCTTCATTGGACCATCATGGGAGGTCGGGTCACACTGATGGATGGGGACATGGAGAAGCCTCTGGTCTCTATGATCTGCGTCTTATTAGAGCCAAGGCTTCAGTACCACGTGACATTATCCGAGTAGAGCTAGCTGCCCACCCCCCCCCCCCCCCCCCCCCCCCCCCCCCCACTAGCGGTTGAGGCGCTCACTAGATGAGTCTCCTTTATACACCACCTGTGGGATCTTCCCAAAGACAGATATGCCCGCCTAGCACTTGAGTCCTCCCGACAGTTAGCCATGCACGGAAATACAGCATGCTGGTATGGGGAGAAGACATCATGGTTTTAGGCACGTGGGTTCAGCATGGACAGATTGCCCCCCATCCAGTACCCATTGGATGCACCCTCTCTGACTATAGTCTATTACACAGTCTGAGATCACCAGGCTCATCCGCCAAGACCTGACTCAGCTAGATACCATGAGGGCATGGATACAGCCGGCAAAGGAGCTAGGCACGAAGATGGCTTTCTATAAAGAGCATCTTCTCCAGCTTACGGAGGACGACTTTGTGACGAGACCCAGATACATGGACACCCACTTGTCTCATGGGATACAATATGCTATTGGCCAGATACGCACATCTTCACACCAGCTTCGGGTCGAGACTGGGAGATACAGTGAAGTACCAGCAAAGGCCAGCACATGCCCCCTGTGTAACATGGAGCCTGAGACAGAGTTGCACTACACATACCATTGCCCAATCTACTATGAAACACGAGGCCACTTCCACTGCCTGTTCAGAGAGGGCTTGGGACCACTCTCTAGAGTCATGGGGTACGAGAACAGAGATGCCTAGGATTGTTTTTGTTCGAGCAACGCAGACACAGAGAGAGCCTTATGAGAGGAGAGGCTAGCCAGTCTCAGAGACGGATCAAAGACTTCTTTAGAGCAAACAATTAACATCCGGAGGAGCTACTACCACAGCAAATCCCACATTCTCCTCGCACCAAAGGCACGCTGATGGACCGAGCGACCCAGCCAGGGAGATCCAAACGCCCACGACCGCGGACGACTACATAGCATCGACAAAGGCTGCATCACAGGATTCGGATCACTTTGGCCTGACATGCACGACGCCCGGTCAAACTACTACGATGGAGGAGATTGATGAGATCCGCCAGCCGATGTTGGATCTCTTGTGATTTAGCTCTTTCTGAGGATACACCCACACTGTGTTGTCTTAGCCCCCCATTCACTTCACCCCCTACCCCCTACTCATATCCTACACAAGCCCAGCTAGCTGCTTAGCTCACATCTAGCAGCTTAGGATTCTATAGTATTTTTATTTTGTTCCTCAGACTTTGTATAAAATCCACCACATTGTAACTTTCTCGTCTCATCAGTTACTTTGGCCTTTTGAAGACGTTAATATAACATTGCATTTTCATCTCTCTCTTCTCTCTGTGCTCCCTTGCCCCCGCTCCCGCTTCCCCTCGCGCTCGCCCCCCCTTTTGCTGCCACGCCCCGCTGCTACTCTCCGCCCCCCTCACGCTGCCCCTGCTCCCGCTCCCCGCTGCCCCTGCTCTCTCTCACTGCTGCCCATGCTCCCGCTCCCTGCTGCCCCTGCTCGCTCTCTCTGCTGCCCCTGCTCCTGCTGCTGCTCCAGCCCCCCTCACGCTGCCCCTGCTCTCGTTGCTACCCCTGCTCCCGCTCCCACTGCCCCTCTCGCTCGTCCCCTGCTTTGTTGCCATGCCCCGCTGCTACCCCCCCCCCGGCCCCCGCGCTGCCTCTGCACCCCCAGCCTCCTCCTCCCCGCCCCCCCTCGCGCTCTCCCTACAACCCCAACCAAGCGTAGAGAAAGAGGTGGGAAAACTTTTTTAGGCAGAGAGAGAGAGAGAGAGAGAGATAAAAATCACTCTTCTTGTGAAGACCTACAAAAAAATTTATTTTTGGAGAAATTTACTCTCACAACCAAGGGTATTTTGGGAATTTTGGAAAATTTGAAGGGCATTTTGGGAATTTATGACACAATAATGGGGGTATTTTGGGAATTTTTGAAATTTGAGGGGTATTTTGGGAGTTTCCATAAATTAGAGGGGTATTTTGGTAATTTTCTCTTTTTTTAATTAAAAAAACCGGCCACTCTAGGCCTTCAATCATGAGGAAACAAAATGACAAGGATGACCCTATGGAGGATGCCATTCAAAAATGCAAAGAAGAAATGAGCGAGTCCATGAACAAGATCAATCGCCATCTCCTAGGTACTATTAACGCACTCGACGAGCGCGTGTCGACACAGGAAAGCACGATACATACACTAGCGGATCTTGTGAAGGCCCAAGATGAGGAAATCGCACTACTCAAGAAAGAGCTTGCAGAGGTGCGATTGCAAAATGTCCTCGAAGAGGGAGAGCTTCAACTCTCAGTAATTGAAGAGCTTAACACGATTAAAGAACAAGTGCGGGCCATCAAAGAGGGTGAGGAGCAACAAAAAGAAATGACGACCTCGTGGGTAGATGTCATCACAAAGACCCAACAAAAAGCAGAAAAGGTCGAAAAATGGATCAAGATTGTCAAGAAAGGAAAGGGCAAGGAAATAACCCCCACCCCCACACCAACCATCATTAACTTGACACTAGCAAAGAAGCAAAGGAGACGTGTGCGGGCCTTACACGTAAGGATATCTGGCCTCAGCAACCAAGATAATGTGGATGAAGAGGTGAAAGAACTCATGACTCTAAGAGCTACCCAAGGCAGAACGCTCGCTGCCGCTCTGTGCACGCACCTACATCCCCCCCCCCCCCCCGGCCTTCGCTCACACCTCCCCCCTCCTCCCTCGCGCTGCGCATTACCTTGCCCGCTGCCCTGCCTGCCGCTGTCCAGCCCACCAGCGCGCTGCCCGCTGCCCTGCCTGCATGGGTTACAGCCAGCCAGCCTGCTTGCGGTACGCCAGCCCTCGCGCCCCCTTTTCGCCATCGCTACACTGCCCGGCCCTTGGCCTCAGCCCTCCACCCGTCCCCTGTTTCCCTTTTTCGCCTTCCGCCTGCCTGTAGGCTGTTTTTTCAGCTTGCTGGCATTCGCCTCGACATCAACGACCTTATCCTTTCAACAACAGACACAGAATGGTGACCTTTGCTCCACCTCAGAGGACTCCACAGAAGCCCCCTTGCCCGACACCGCGGAGCCGACCCTTCGACTTGCTCTTTCGCCAGAAGAGCAAGCAAGCTTGATGGCCGAAGTGAAGCGCTTGCAAGCCACTTCGGTTACCTGTAAGATCATTGGCACTTGGCCCAGTCGGGGCGAGATTCGGGATTTATTACAGGCCCGTCTTCTCTCTGATGTGGGCAAGATCACCGATGTCCAAATCCTCGGGAGAGGGTACTACCAGGTCGAGTTCGAGTCTGCAGATATGACGACCAAGGTGATTTCAATGAGCCCACTCGGCATCAGAGCAGCTCGACTTACTTCCGACGTTGGCATCACGATTTTGACCCTGCTACAGATGTGCTCGAGGAGGAGGCAGACTTGCCGATTTCGGTTTGTTTCCCAGGCCTGAGGCGAGTGTACCATCCCCTCATACCCAAGATTGGTTCCATGTTCGGGACAATTTTGGAGTCTCCACGCACGGCAGCTTCAGTTGTGGCCAAGGCCGCAGGTCTACCTACTGTGCGGGTTCTCGTTCGTGACACTCCCTCGGTGGCACTGCTACCTAGGGTGAGTGGGGGATGGATCAGACAGAGTGTGGAGTATTCGGGTCTCCCTAACCAGTGTTTCATTTGCAGACAAATGGGCCATATGGCAAAGGCCTATCCTCGCAGGAGACCTTGACCCACAGCGCACCATGCGTAGCCTCCCAAGGCTGAGCATGCCAAGCAGCCAGGTACACAGGCTAGTACTTCGACAGAGACCAGTGACTAACCAGCCAATGGTTGGCAGCAGGTGCCTGGCCGCTGCTAGCGGAGAGCTCACCCCACTGCTCCTCTTGGTGGCCGACCTGTTATAGCTCAGCAGCACTGGGTTTCGACTGGGAACCGTTTCAACCCCCTTCAGCAGGGCCTGCCTGAGGAGGCCCCATCCACTTCTATTCCTCCACCATCACCTCCTACTCCCTCGGCCGCTGCCGCCCCGCCTCCCCCGCCCCCTCCCCCCTCCACCTTCGCCCCCCCGCCCCTCCTCTCCCCGATGGGGCCCACAGCCTCGTCTCCCGATCCCTCCACCACTCCTCCTCAAACGCAAGGTACTGGGTACTGGCCACACTTCTGCCGCGAGGCGTTCTCTTGGTAGTGCTTTTGCTACGAGCCGTGTGGCTCGTGAGGGACAGTCCCACCTAAGGCCACCTTTTTGGGTGCTCACTTCTCCCTTTGCAGCGATCCCAGAGGTCTGACAAGCTTCGACATTCGCAGACGTTAGGATTTCTTCGACTATAGCTTCACTCGGTTTCTGGGTGATTCCTCTTCCGACTTGGAGGAGGCCAGCTTTCGAGTCCACGTCCTCTTTCTTGCAACTAGAGGCAGTGAGGCCCTGGACACAGTGGTGGATTTCTCCTTTCCGTTGTGTGGTAGGGATATCACAGAGTGGACCCGCACAGAGTCCAGGACTGGCTCCAGACCCAGGCTACTGAGTTCTTACACCACACGGGGGACTTAGCAGTGACAGATTTGGTGCAGACACTTTGGCCTCTTGCCAAGTTCAGCGTGACCTCGAGATGCAGCGGGTTGTAGGCACATTGTGGTGCACTTGTTTGCTGACACTCAGTGCCCTCCGTGTTATGTTTTTGTGCATGAGGATTCTTGGACAGAGGATGTAGCCCTTCGGGCTGCACCCTCGGCTTGGACCTGGGTGGGACAATCACTTCTTGCACGCTTGTCTAGAGGTCGTTCGGATGCGGATTACTCCCCATCCAAACCGGCCTCAAAGATAGAGAGGTTGGCTGCTGTTGTGGCATCTGTTTTCTCTCACTGACTCCATGAGGATCATCTCATGGTATGTGCATGGATTAGGAGGGCCCCAGTTTCGCCGTCAGAGGGGTCGGCAGCGTCAGGAGCTGCAGAGATGCTTTGTGGGTGGTGAGATTGACATTCTTATGCTGCAGGAGTATCACCTTTGTGAGAGCCGCATTCGGCATTGTGGTCAGATTTTGTGTGGTCGCTATGAGACTTTTTGGTCAGCTGCTTTGGACCTGGAGGCATCCAGGGTGGGGTATGTATGACCATTGCGGACTCTTTGCAGCAGGCCATTGTGGGCAGGGGGATTATTGTGCCAAGCAGGGTTCAATGGATTACTATGCAGGTTCAGGGTTGCCTGATGGGCTTCCTGAACATCTACGCGCCTAATGTGGCGAGCGCACGTGCAGAGTTTTGGGCTCACATTGCAGAGTCTCTGTCGCAGGCAGAGCAATGGTGCATTGGGGGAGACTTCAACATGTTTGGAGGTAGCCATACTACTGTGCATGGAGATGACTTGGCGGCTTGGGAGAGGTTATGTATGACTTTACCGGTTTCAGATGTGTGGCAGCATTCTAGCTTTGTGAGGCCACCTCACAACCTGGCCTTCTCTCGTTCGGACCATCGAGTAGTAGGAGCGAATCTCTCACGGATAGATCGCTTCTACACTAGTGATCACTTCTGTGACTTGGGAGGGACTGTTGGCATTTTGGCTGGGATATCCTTTTCAGACCATGCACCAGTGATTCTCGCGATGACTGATAGGCAGAGGAGGGCGAGCACCATGCTACGCATCCCAGAGAGGGTCTTGCTGGACTCTGCGCTGAGAGAGCGAGTGTAGGCAGGGGGGTTATTGTGCCAGGCAGGGCTCAGTGGATTACTATGCAGGTTCAAGGTTGCCTGATGGGCTTCCTAAACATCTACGCGCCTAATGTGGCGAGCGCACGTGCAGAGTTTTGGGCTCACATATGCCGCAGGCAGAGCAATGGTGCATTGGGGCAGACTTCAACATGTCGGAGGACCCAGCTGACAGGGTTGGTGGTAGCCATACTACTGTGCATGGAGATGAGTTGGTAGCTGGGAGAGGTTATGTATGACTTTGCGGGTTTCAGATGTGTGGCAGCATTCTAGCTTTGTGAGGCCACCTGACAGCGTGGCCTTCTCTCGTTCGGACCGTCCAGTGGGAGGAGCGAATCTATCACGGATAGATCGCTTCTACACTAGTGATCACTTCTGTGACTTGGGAGGGACTGTTGGCATTTTGGTTGGGACTTCCTTTTCGGAAGGAAGCATTCTAGCTTTGTGAGGCCACCTGACAGCGTGGCCTTCTCTCGTTCAGACCGTCCAGTGGGAGGAGCGAATCTATCACGGATAGATCGCTTCTACACTAGTGATCACTTCTGTGACTTGGGAGGGACTGTTGGCATTTTGGTTGGGACTTCCTTCCTAAACATCTACGCGCCTAATGTGGCGAGCGCACGTGCAGAGTTTTGGGCTCACATCTGCCGCAGGCAAAGCAATGGTGCATTGGGGGAGACTTCAACATGTTGGAGGACCCAGCTGACAGGGTTGGTGGTAGCCATACTACTGTGCATGGAGATGAGTTGGCAGCTTGGGAGAGGTTATGTATGACTTTGCGGGTTTCAGATGTGTGGCAGCATTCTAGCTTTGTGAGGCCACCTGACAGCGTGGCCTTCTCTCGTTCGGACCGTCCAATGGGAGGAGCGAATCTATCACGGATAGATCGCTTCTACACTAGTGATCACTTCTGTGACTTGGGAGGGACTGTTGGCATTTTGGTTGGGACTTCCTTTTCGGACCATGCACCAGTGATCCTCGCAATGACTGATAGGCAGAGGAGGGCGAGCACGATGCTACGCATCCCCGAGAGGGTCTTGCTGGACTCTGCGCTCAGAGAGCGAGTGGAGGCAGGGGGATTATTGTGCCACGCTGTCACAAAGTGATGACGAGGCGGACAGCAAAAACCCTAATTTCTGCCAGAAACCCTAAAATTCCTGCAAACCCTAATTTCTGTCGGAAACCCTAATTTCCGAAAATCGCGGAGGCTGAAAAATAAATAAATAAATAAAAATTTGGAAAATGATGAGCGATGCGAATTTTGCTTTTTTGTATAAAAAAAGAGAAAAGACTCTCTAAGAGAGAGAGAGAACTGATGCTTTTTATTTTAAAAGCTTTTGGGGCTCTGCTTTTGGGCATCCCTTGTACCTTTAAATTAGTGGTGAGGGCCTCACTTCTCAGAGCATCTGGATGCAGAGTCTGAGAGTGAAACCCTAGAGACTCTCTTGTACTTTGATGTGATTAATATAAAAAGAAATACCGAAAGGGGCGCCAGTCTTTGGGGCCAATATCTCTAGGCACGGAGCTCCGCCGGGCCAGTGCAAATCTATTGTGATCTGTGAATTATTTTCAAGTGGTTATTTGGTGCTGTCGCGGTTGATTCTTGACTTGGAGTGTCCAAGTCTGTTACAGTGGTATCAGAGCACGGCCGATTTCTCTTCTACGGGAAATCCGATCCCCGAAAAAAAAATTCCACGGCACCTATGGCTTCAAACAATGATCAGTCGACTCCCTCTGCATCTGGAAATGCGGGCTGGGATCACAACGAAGATTCATACAAAGAATATGACCCACCTCGGCTTACTCAGGCGGAGCAAAGAGAGATGAAGCGTCGTCAATTGATTGGCGATGCAACAAAGATGATGCTCAATTTTGCCAAGGACCCGAAGATGGCAAAATATATGAACCAGACCTCTTTGGAAGAGGTACAGATGGAGTGGCAAAGAACCACAACACCGCTCCCGAAACCCGCTCTCAAGAAACCTTCTGCCTCCAAGAAATATACAGAGAAGGAACTAGAGAACATGGTTGATGTACGGATTGCTCAGCTTTTCAACGTGCAAAAGAAAGACAAAAAGCACGGCAAAAAGCAGATGAAAGGCACTGACTTCCCGGGATATTTGGGTCGTCGGTCGACATTTGACAAGGCAAAGAAACAGAAGAAGCATGTTCGATTTGAAGGAGTACCCAGTTCTTCTTCTTCTTCTTCTTCTGACAGTTCTTCTAGCTCTTCAGATTCGAGCGAAGAAGACTGAAAAGGTAAAAAGCGAAGCAAGAAACAAAGCTTCGGAAAGGGCAAGAAGAAGGCTACATCTCACCCAGAGACTGACAGTTCTACTAAGGACAGACAGCTGAGATTCTGATGATGGAAACTTTTATGCGAACAAGAAGAATTTTTACAAAGCTAACCAGTATGACTTTCTCAAAAATAAAAGTAAGAAAGTCCGAGAGTTTAAGGAAGGTGGCCACTCGATCAAGTTTGATACTTTTTCAGGATACTCAGATGCTTCGAAGGCTGTCTTTTATACAGCAGACATCGCTTTCGCGAGAGGACGCTATTCAGAGCACTCCAAGATTTGGAGAGCTACCTCTTACTTTAAGGGGAATGCTCGTACTTGGTGGTCCACTCTTCTTTTAAACAAGACTGCGCCAGTTAAATGGCTGAAATTTAAGAAGCTTTTAATTTCTTCTTGGTTGACGCAAGAATATAAACGAGATATACAAGCTGCTTGGAACCATCTTCGGATGACCAAGAAAGATACAATCAATGCTTATTGTGTAAGATTCTGGAGCTCTTTTCTACCCGCCTCTTCATTCAAGAAGATCTCGTTCAGAGAATAGATTAAGCAGTTTACCTTGGGTCTACCTACAGAGATCCGAGATCACTGCTTGGAACAGAAGTCAGCTTCTATTCAGGAGTTGATGAGTCATGCGAAGCGGGGCTTTGCCATTCACTCTAGCAGTTTGACCTACCCCACAGATAAGGCCATGACACAACGAGCGGAACAGACTTCTAGGAATGAAAGTAGAAAGAAAAAGAGCAACCCAGGGAAAAAGATGCACGACCCAAGCTTACTCATGAGGAGAGAGCTCGCTTCATCAGAGAGGGGAAGTGCTTTGGATGCGGGGAACATGGACATATCTCCGCAAAGTGCCCTAAAAAGTCACAGAAAGAACAAAATGATAAAGACGACGACAGGCCTGAGAGTTTGAGAGCAGCTGAGGAATGTGGCAGAAAAGGCAGATAGAAAAGCAGAACTGGTACCACATGGCGTGGGACCTGCACCGAATCTAATGAATGAAAGTACAGACTTTGCCTCTTTTGGGGCAAAGTGAAGCAAGCTCTTTTGAAGGAGCCAAGGCCAACTTCTTTTCACTTGGAATTGGCAGCTCGATTTGGAATTACGCCCGACAGACTGACGCCACAGGCGGAGGTAGTTCGACTGGCACCCGGATGGGATGTTGCCATTACACCGAGCATTGGCAAACTTTGTTTGCAATGACAAGGGTGTTCAGGGCACGCGAGTGACGTTCTACTCAGGATCCCTTGGTACCACAAGAACTACGCCATGGTTGACTACCGGGCCGAGAAAGCGACTTTGATAAATGAAGGGCTTAGAGATTGTACTTGATGAACTTCAATTTCTTACGCATTCTTTTGGGAGAGAACTGAACGCTGGATAAAGGTTGAATATGTTTTGACCTGATCAAAAGAACGCCAAGATTTTGCTCCACACTCATGCCGATTGCTTTTCAGAGGGCCTGAAGATCAAACCATTGATCTGATACATGGAAGCACGCCACCGAATCGGCCACCTTATCGTGTGAGCCGAGTACAGAATGAAAAGATTATGAACCTAGTGAAAGACCTCTTGGAAAAGGGTCTTGTCCAGCCTAGTACTTCACCGTATTGCTCTCCAATGTGGTTGGTTTTGGAAGAAAGACGGATCTTGGAGAATGTGCATCGATTATAGCGCTCTCAACAAAATCACCATCAAGAACAGATTTCTGATTCCTAGGATCGATGATATACTTGACAGGTTACAGGGATCCTCGTGCTTTAGCAGGATTGACTTGAAGAGTGGATATCATCAGATCAAGATAGCACCAGGAGATGTCTACAAGACAGCTTTTCGGACGACTTTTGGGTTATTTGAGTTTTTGGTGATGCCTTTTGGCTTAACCAATGCTCCTGCGACATTTAACCGGATGATGGACAGGATTTTTCGAGAGTACAGGCTATTTATTGGCACTTTCTTTGACGACATCATTGTTTTCTCCAAGAATGAGGCAACACAGAGATCATCTGCTTCAAGTCTTTCAGGCATTACGAGATCACACGTTAGTGATTAATGCAAAGAAAAGTGAATTTTTCCTACCAAGAGATACACTTTTTGCGACACATTGTGTCAGCAGCAAGAGTGCAAATGGACCCGGCCAAGATAGAGACTATCCGTGATTGGCCCGATTTGAGGAATGTCCATGAAGTTAGAAGCTTCTTGGGACTGTGTTCGTACTACAGGCGGTTCATACGAAAGTTTGCAGAGGTTGCTTCCCCTTTGCATACCTTGACACAGAAAGGAGTACCTTTTTCGTGGGGACCCACAGAGGTGACTGCCTTTTGGACATTGAAAGAGAAATTGACTACGGGACCTATTTTGACTTTGCCGGACTTGCAGAAGTCATTTGAAGTATATTGTGATGCTTGTGGTCGTAGTCTGGGTGTTGTCTTGATGCAAGAAGGCCATGTCATAGCTTACAAGAGCCGTTTGTTCTCTAGGCCGGAGATGACAGCACAGATCTATGAGAGAGAGCTTTTGGCGGTTATCCATGCTCTTACTCAGTGGCGGCATTACCTACTCGGAGTGGATTTTACTGTCTTTACAGACCATCAGAGTTTGCACTACTTCTTGTCACAGAAGCAGCTTTCGGAAAAGCACATGCGGTGGGCGAACATCTTGTCACAGTTCCACTTCCAGATTGTCCATGTGCAGGGACAGAAGAATGTGGTGGCAAATGCTTTGTCTCGGAAACCGTTGGTTCTGGCTGTTTACGCGATACATCATAGAAGCTTCGAGGATATGGTCGATCAGTATGCCACGGATACAGATTTTGCAGATATTTTCACACGGATACGGGATGGGGAGATAGTAGCTGGATACTCCCTTCGGGAAGGCTACTTGATGAAAAAGACTATGTTGTGCGTTACACAGCCGTTGAGGGATAACAT